>NC_059205.1:5254254-5854254 GCF_020615455.1 Coregonus clupeaformis | reverse complement strand
AACAGCTTGTTGGCATGTAGAGAGGTACTGATGGTTGTTTTGGAGACTTTGTGACCCCAAGATGCCACTCTTTGATGCAATTCTGTGACAGTGAGCTTAGGACTTTTTTTTACTTCTCTTACCATCCTCCTCACTGTGCATTGTGGCAAGATAAACTTGGGACCTCTTCCAGCCTTGTTTGTCACTGTTCCAGTTGTTTTAAACTTCTTAATGATTCCTCTGACTGTAGATACGGGCAAGTTAAGGCGAGTGGCTATTTTCTTGTAGCCATTGCCTGACTTATGAAGGTCGACACAAATCTGCCTTACTTGAATGGTGTGTTCTCTTGTCTTTGCCATGTTGACAAATGGGTAAGAGAATTAGGCCTCTGTGTCACGTCATATTTATACCCCAGGGAAACAGGAAGTCATGAATTACTAACTAAAAGTTCCTAGATACCCTGACCAACTTTAGCAACTACAGAAAAATATATTTTAAAAAAAATCAATTACATTTTTCATCGTAATTGTTAGGGGTGCCAATAATTGTGGGACACATGATTTCAAGTTTTTTTTTTCTAAATGTGTGATTTTTTTTTTACCACCAAAGTAATGTACTTAAATAAAAGGTTGGATTTTTCTATTTTTTTGCATTTGGGTTCTATGTTGTTTAATTTTTTTTTTTAATTTTTGGAAGTCCTCGACCACATCTTAAACAGGGGTGCCAATAATAGTGGAGGGCACTGTATTTGGACACCCCTCCTTGTACAGTAGCCCAATTATAAATAATAGAAACAGTCCTGACCAAATACTGAACAAAAATGGGAAGGAGTTAGTGCATCTCTGCCGAGCCTTAGGCCTATACATGTTAATGGTAGAATCAGAGGGGACTCTTTAGGTAAGTTTACTTACTGCTCAGCTCTTGGGACAAGTGTAGTCGATTATGCCATCACTGACATGGACCCTCCTCCATTAGTGCATTCACTGTCAGACTACAGACACCATTGTCAGATCACAGTCAGATCAACGTGTTTCTGAAGAAATTAACCGGCAATATTCATTCAAAAAACCAGCCCAATAAACTCTACAGCATGAACCAATCGTACAGATGGGCTCAAAACAGTGCAGAGAGATTCATAGAAACATTGAACTCAAATGAAATGATGAACTCTATACAGTTTTTCAATAACTCACAATACCAAAACAATAAAGAAGGTGTCAATTCGGCTACTCAAAACATCAATTGCATTTTCCAAAAAGCAGCATCGAAAGCAAATTTCAGAAAACCAAAGAAATGCAACATCAGAAACAAAAAACAAAATGTTTCTGAAAAATTGTTTGATAACGAATGTAAAACAATTAGAAAACACCTAAGACAAATGTCAAATGAAAAATATAAGCAGCAAAACAACCCAGATCTACGCTTTGAATACTTTGAAACTCTGAAACAGTATAAACATACACTGAAATGCAAGAAATTGAATTATACCAACAAGACACTTGATGAAATTGAAAGTGCAATTGACCAAAATCAGTTCTGGGACATGTGGAACAATTTAAGCACGACAAAGCCACAAGAATTAGCCATACAAGATGAAGGAATTTGGAAAACTTATTTTGATAATCTATACAAAAAAATCCCACAAAAAGATTTACAACAGAACCAATTAGAAATTCAAGAAAAATTGAACATCCTTGAATCAGTCATTAAAAACAACCAAAATCCATTAGATTACCCAATAACCCAACAAGAACTAAATGAAAAGCTCAAATCTATAAAATCAAAGAAGGCTTGTGGTCTAGATAACATCAGAAATGAAATGCTGAAAAACAGCACACCTGAGTTGCAAAATGCTGTGCTTAAATTGTTCAACATAGTTTTATCTTCTGGCTGCTTCCTGATGTCTGGAACCAGGGGCTCATCTCCCCTGTCCACAAAAGTGGAGACAAATCAGACCCCAATAATTACAGGGGAATTTGCGTAAACAGCAACTTGGGAAAGGTTTGTAGCATTTTGAATTCAAGAATTCAAACCTTTCTTCAAGAAAAAAATGTAATAAGTAAATGTCAAATTGGTTTTCTCCCTAACCATCACACTACTGACCATATATACACTTTACACACACTAATTAATAAACACGTCCACCAAAAAAAAAGAGGGCAAAATCTTTGCTTGCTTTATTGACTTTAAAAAAGCATTTGATTCTATTTGGCACGAAGGGCTATTCTACAAAATTCTCAAAAACAAAAGAACATAATTATTTTCACAACGTCGAGATGTGAGACAAGGCGAAATCTTTTTAACATTTATATAAATGAATTAGCAGACATGTTGGACCATTCTCCAGCCCCAGGACTACACTATTTGACACAGAGGTAAAATACCTGCTATATGCTGATGACTTGGTACTTCTATCACCAACCAAAGAAGGTCTTCAACAGAACCTTAACATTCTAGAGCAATATTGCGAGCAATCATGATTCTCCAAAAAAATTACATGTCAGAAACACAAATATAAATTCACCCTGAACAACACCATAATTGAACACACAAAAAATTACACATACCTTGGTCTGACCATATCTGCATCGGGAAACTTTAGTATGGCAGTGAATGCACTCAAAGAAAAAGCCTGCAGAGCATTGTATGCAATAAAAATTTGAATTTGGACCAAAATATTTGACAGTGTAATCCTACCAATAGCTCTTTACGGAAGTGAGGTTTGGGGGCCACTCAATAAACTGGACTTTAAATGTCACGCCCTGGCTCTGGGGACACTGTTATGTTGAGCCAGGGTGTGTAATTCTATGTTGGTATTTCTATGTTGGCCTGAGTGACTCCCAATCAGAGGCAACGAGTGTCAGCTGGTTGTCTCTGATTGGGAGCCATATTTAACTGTCTGTCTTTCACTTTGTGTTTGTGGTTTCTTGTTCTTGTTTGGTTTGTTTATGTAACCAGAGACATTACGTTTTCGTCTGTTATTTTGATCGTGTGATCATTCTAATAAATATAATGTTCGCATTCAACGCTGCGCCTTGGTCTCTCCCTGACGAACGTGACATTAAAATGTGGGACAAACATCCAATTGAAGCCCTACATGCAGAATTCTGTTGGAAAATTCTACAAGTCCAGAGAAATACACCAACTAATGCATGTAGGGCAGAATTGGGCCGCTTTCCAAATTTTGGCTACATCTAAATTCAAATCCAAATTCAAGTCTGCAATTTAAAGCACTTCAAACTTAAGAGCTGAGCCCAGAAACGAGCCCTCTCAGTCAGCTGGTGTTGGACCTAACCAACCAAGCTGACACCAGCACTGCTTCAAAATAAGGAATTCCAATGAACAAAATCATGAACCAATCAAAGGACTCATATTTACAACATTGGAAAAACAAAACAAAATCCCAAAGCCGACTAAATTGCTATCTGACCCTAAACAGAGAATATGAATTGACTGATTATCTCTACTCTGTCAGAGATACGAAGCAGAGACAGATCCTTACCAAGTACAGGCTGAGAGACCATCAATTGGCAATAGAAACCGGCAGACATAAAAAGACATGGCTACCCAAAGAGGAGCGTATATGTGGTCACTGCACGACAGGGGAGGTAGAAACAGAGAGGCACTTTCTCCTTTACTGTGATAAATATTCCTCACAAAGAGATTCATTATTCACAGAAATGACTACATTTATTCCAAATTGTAACTTATTAAACCCAGAGGAAAAACGGGCGAAGGAGCAATGGCTCCTCTTGCAGCCAAATATGTATTTGCCTGCCATAGCCTGAGTGACACTGAATAATAACATCTGCATAGTAAATATTAACTTACTTATTATTATTGTTATTGCTATTATTGTTATTACCATTATTATTGTTTATCATTCCAAATAGTAGTGGTATGGGTGGTAATGATGGCAGTTTAATGATGGTGGTTGTAGTAGTGGTAGTAATGATGATGGTAGTTGTAGTACTGATGTAATGGTGAAGATGACCATTATTTAGTTATAAGTTAGTTATAGTTTCATTTTCCATATTTATATTTTTATATTTATTACATTTCTACTATTGACTGTTACCATTTTATTGTTATTATTTTTGTATTTAATTTTGATTATTATTTACTACCATCTTATTTTATTATTTGTTATTGTTTATAATTGTATTATTGTATACATTGTTGCTTTGGCAATATTGACACAATGTTTTTCATGCCAATAAAGCAGCTTGAATTTGAGAGAGAGAGAGAGAGAGAGAGAGAGAGAGAGAGAGAGAGAGAGAGAGAGAGAGAGAGAGACAGAGAGACAGAGAGAGAGAGAGAGAGAGAGAGAGAGAGAGAGAGAGAGAGAGAGAGAGAGAGGTTCTATCTGCAGCAGGATTCAATGTTCTTTCTGTGTGATGCTGAAATGAGCCTGGATGTGAATCAATTGCAATTTGGAAAATGTGACAGTTATTAGTAGGTAGAGATGGTCTCGATACACTGGGTACACTGAGTCTCCAAAGGTGTGGTTTGGGTATAGTCGGTTTCAAGGGGTCTGATCGTGGTCTGAAACTGGGTCTTGAGAGCTCTAGACAACTACAGACATGTGACCACCTTCTATTGAAGACCTTTGTTGGATGGTGTGACCGCTCCTACTTGGAACTGACTGTTAAGAAAACCAAGCATATGGCTATTGACGTCGACCAAGCATATGGCTATTGACTTCTACCAAGCATATGGCTATTGACTTCTACCAAGCATATGGCTATTGACTTCTACCAAGCATATGGCTATTGACTTCTACCAAGCATATGGCTATTGACTTCTACCAAGCATATGGCTATTGACTTCTGGAGGAGCTCACTGCCACCAATGAAGAATCTTATCAATGGTGAGCCAGTGGAGACCGTTGATCAGTACAAATATCTTGCCACTTTCCTTGACAGCACAACTACGTTTTTTAGGCCGATGTGGATGCTCTCTGTGCAAAGGAAAATCGGCGCTTGTTCTTCCTGAGGAATCTCTGCAGTTTCAGAGTGGATAAGACGCTGACGACCATTTTCTACAGATTGTTCATTGAATCCATTTTAACATCCAACATGATCTGCTGGTTCGTTAATATAGACCTAAAGAGTAAGAACAGGTAACAGGTAGCAGTATCAGACACGATCCATTCTGAGGGACTCCCAGAATCCCCTGTTTGATTCATTTATTTTCCCTCAGAGCGCAGATACAGGCTCCGTAGGTTTAAAACTAGGTCACAACTCTCCTGCTGCTATCAGCAGTAGTACTGTTTAGGTACAGACTGACCCTTTTCATGTCTGGTTTAGAGGTCTACATTTTCTTTCTCTGAACACCATTCCGTTTTGATTTCTATTTGCCATATATTTTTCAACTGTGCTGTGATTTTTCACAAAAGTTCTGAACCTTGCTATTCACATTGTTTCTACAGATTGGAAATTGAAAATATTTTAATAATACTAAAAGTATTATTATATTATTGATCGATTGACTATGACTTTTCAGATCACCCAGTAGTGCTATGTGCAGGGTTAGCTCCAGGTAAATATTGCAATTCTTCAGCCATTCCTGGACCTGTGACCAAAAACAAGCTACATATGGACGGTACCAAAGCAAATGATCTAATGATTCTGTCTCTTCGCAGCAAAATCTGCAGAGCTGGGATGGTTGTATCCCCATATATATAACATTCTATTGGTTGCAAGAATTTTCTATAATAATTTAAAATGAAAAACTAAGTTTTGTATCCGGCGTCGTTTTGTGTATCAGTTCATAAACCATGTGTCATAGAATCGGTACATCGAAAATCTCTTCCCAACCATTTTGAAATCTATATGGCACAGCTGTCAATGTTTTGGTCCTTAAATGAAACTGGTATACTTTTTTATTTATCACAGTTTTCTTTAACCAATTTTGGTCTTTAATTCAGGGCCGACAGACAAGTTCCTTACTTTCTCCCCCTTCCACTTGCCTCTTCCATTTTTGCGGTAATTCTGCAATTAGTTGGTTGTAATTTTGGGTAGAGCAGACATTTCCATATATTTTTGTTAGCTGCAGATGTGACATAACTCCACTCGTCCTATTTATGTTATCATTTACAAATATTATACCGATTTTAAAAATCAATGAGTATATTTGAGTCTAACCATAATATTTGTTGTAATATTTGTTCTGTCTTTTCTGGTGGATTAAACAGAAATTGCAACCAACTTTCTATGGCTTGTTTAAAAAAAAGCTACATTTAGGAGATTATTTCATTTTCAAATAACCGAAAGTGAGAGGTTGTAATCTGAAAACAGGGGAAAAGGCCATTCTTGAACATGATCTAGATCCTCTATGAGGCTGTGGAGTGATCCAAATTGTGGATTTAAAAGAAAACATGAATCATCAGTGTACAATGACACCTTTGTTTTTAAGCCCTGGATTTCTAGCCCCTTAATATTATTGTTGGATCTGATTTTAATAGCTAACATTTCGATAGCCATAATAAAAAGATATGCTGATAGTGGAAAACCTTGTTTTACTCCTCTTGACAGTTAAACATTTTCTGAGAAGTAGCCATTATTTACTATTTTACATGTAGGGTTACTATACATAACTTTAACCCATTGTAAAAGAGATTCTCAAAAATTTAAATATTCCAGGTATTTATATATACGTTCCTGTCATAGTTTATCAAAAGCCTTTTCAAAGTCAGCTATGAATAACAGGCTTGGTTTCCCAGATTTTTCATAGTGTTCTATTGTTTCCAGTACTTGTCTTATATTATATCCAATGTATCGTCCATTTTTTAAATGGACTGGATCTTTATATTTACCACTTGGATCCTGTTTCAGTAATAATTAAATCAGATCTTCTTGTTGAGTATCTGATAATCTACCATTTATATAGGAGTGGTTAAGACATGCTAATAATGGTCCTCTGAGTACATCAAAAAAGGTTTGGTATACCTCAACTGGTATGCCACCCAGCTCTGGAGTTTTCCCGGACTTTAGTCTTTAATTGCATCCAGAAGTTCCTCCTCTGTAATTTCACCTTCACATGAGTCTTTCTGTACAGCTGTTAATTTTACATTATTCATAGAAAAAAAATCCTTACAATTAACTTCGGTTAGTGGAGATTAAGGAGACTGAAATGAAAACATATGCAAGTACTTTGCTTCCTCTTTCAAAAATATAGTTTGGTGAATCATGGCTGATTCTGTAATTTGTAACAAGTTTCAGTAAGTTCTTTTTGGTAGCATTTCTATGTTTCTATGCATTTGTGTATATTGATTATCATGTGCCCATTGTGTTTTTACTATGTGCTGCAAAATGAATTCCCCCCGGGGACAATAACACTCTACTCTACTCTACTCCCCACAAAAGCACTCAGACTTTGTGTGAGTGATGCTGTAGTCCTTTTATTATATATTGTTTTGTCAGATTTAGATCCATTACATTTGGAATAGCTGAAGCGGCAGCCTCCCCCTGGATCGGCTGTGCCATGGTACGGTCCAGGGAGGCTCTGTGAGTCCTGCCTAGTACTGTCGATGTACGGGGCAGTCTATTTTTGGGACTCCGACTAGAACAGAGCATCTCTACTTGCGTGAAACCGTTTCCAGTTCGTCATGGCAATGTATAATAAGGGCAGACGCCGCAATCAAAGATGTGAGTAGTTAGTCATGTTTCTATGTAAAGATGTGAGTAGTTAGTCATGTTTCTATGTAATGATGTGAGTAGTTAGTCATGTTTCTATGTAATGATGTGAGTAGTTAGTCATGTTTCTATGTAAAGATGTGAGTAGTTAGTCATGTTTCTATGTAATGATGTGAGTAGTTAATCATGTTTCTATGTAAAGATGTATTACATCATTATTGTATTTACAGTATTACATTATCTATAGTAGAATTGTGTCAGCGATCAATCAGTCAATGGATTTAACAGATCCTTGAGTCTTCGCAGCAGATCTTGTTATGAAAGCTCATGTTTTTTTTAGTTGATGTTGTTGAATTTCAGCTGAATCATTCTGGACGAAAGTGTCAATGAGCTGCTGAGTATATCTGATCATATGGAAACAACATCTTATTAGTGTATGGGCGGCAGGTAGCTTAGTGGTTAAGAGCGTTGTGCCAGTAACCGAAAGGTCGCTGGTTCTAATCCCTGAGCCAACTAGGTGAAAAATCTGTCGATGTGCCCTTGAGCAAGGCACTTAACCCTAATTGCTCTGGATAAGAGCGTCTGCAAAATGACAAAAATGTAAATGTAAAATAGTATTACTACCTGGAGCACACTTGTAGAGCTACACCACAGATGGATAGGGTTAGCTATAAAAGTCTGTCTACACTAGTCAATCATGTGTAGGTTAGTCATTACTGTAACAGATCTGTGTTCCACTTTTGTGGTTGTTATGAAAGTTCCCCACACATAAAACAAAACAAAAATGAAATTGATGTTGTGATTTTGCACAATTTGTGCTTCTCACATTCGGCTTATATATTCATTTTTTTACCAACCAACCAACAGCAAATCACTATGAAGATGTGTTGTGTATGAGGAGGAGGAGGAGGAGGAAGAGGAGGAGACAGGTGGAAGAAAAGAGGAGGAGAAACACATTAAACCCCAGACTTCTATGATCTCTCTCTCTCTCTCTCTACAATAAATCTTCACCAAATTACTTATTGATTATCTCCCTGCTTCCTCCATGAGAAATGAGAAACCCTGTCTAGTCCTCTTTTCATTATTAGAGAGGGTAGATTAGTTGTTGATAATAAATAACAGGCTAATACTAATAAAATGAACAAACAAATCAACCAAATATGCATACCACGGCTGACCTGTCCTGATAACTGTCCACTCCAGCCCACAGACAGACCAACACACTCCTGTATGAATGACAAGGGCTTTTCACACTACTGAGCCGAACCGAGCCAAGCCGTACTGAGCTGGCCAGGTTACGCATCCACCATAGTTGCTGGAACTGAAAAAGACAATCTAAGAAGAAAATATTTAAAGAGGCACAGTTGAAAGGTCCACAGTGATGTGTTTCATAGACAGATGTGTGACAACAGCTCAGAATAACACGTTAGAGGCTAGCATGAACGGGATGGACCTCCTCCAAAGGGACAGACAGAGTATCGCAGATGGTTGCATGCCGCAGTCCCTCAGTTACATCATTAAAGTGAGGATAAGAAAAATGAAAAGGACGACGTCATAAAATGTTGGGTGAAAGATTATAAAAGGAGGTTATATGTCCTCTGTCTGTACCTCAGGCAGTTGATTTCAAATAAAACTGAAATGGAGACAACAGCAAGTCAACAGTAATAGCAAACTAGACAATAACAAGGATTGTGTATGTACGTAAGGCAGGGGTTCACAAACGTTGTTGGCCCGCGATCCCATTTTCATATCCATGTAAAGAAAGTGATGTAATCAGCGGCCAATGTTTACTTTTTTAATTGGGGCTATGACAGTCTGTTACAAATCAGTCTGCCAGTATTTCTTGACAGTATTTCAATCTGAAGGAAGTATGGTTTGAAGTGACTGAAATGTATCAGAATGGTATTGGGAAGTTCAGAAGATCATTGACGACGTTCTTTTCCCCCCAGTCTGATTTAATGCCTGGTCTTGTCCACTCCGTTCTAATGAATCCTTGTGGGCATTGTAAAGGGAAACTGAGTCTTATATTTCAGTGATGGGTCATAATATTTTGTAGCTTAAACCGTTAGAAAGATAGAGCCACATTTGTAGGAAGAAAACAGAAACTGCTCTGTTTATTACAAACGCATCTAGCGTCTCCCGGAGGTTACCGACATTAGGGTTCGGTTCTATTTCCCTTTTTCCCCACGTGGGGTCGCAAACCCTGCACCACATGGGTGATGTAAGGAGTGTGTTGGAATGACATCATATGCCTTTGATAATGCCTTGGAAGCCTAATTGCAGTTATAGTATATAGACTGTGTTTTGGAGTTGAAATGCCATAATATGCTTTAAAATGCCTAGGTAGTGGGCAGCCTAAGGCAGGGATTCAATCTGTATAGCGATGTCGACAATGGGGCTTTAAAAGGCAATATTCCTGCGTTCGTGAAGACCGCATTCATGGTAAACGGTGTATATGTCAGCTCAATCGGAAATGACCTTTAAATGGTGCATTGTCGAATAAAGGGCGATCGGATTGCAGTTACAGTGTTGACTATAGAGTCATATTGTGCGAAGCCAGCAGCCTTTTGCCTGGTATCTATAGGTCGCTAAAACAATGCATTTAGTATGGATACTAGGCAAAGAAGCCTTAGCTAGAAGTTATTTTATCTATTAAATCCAAGGCGCATTATCGACAAACACATTTCACTTGACTTTTAAAGGTGATTTACACTTCAGCCGTTTAATCGGGAATGCAATCTCCGCAAACGTTGGGTAAAATGCCTTTAAAAGGCGCATTGTTGGCTATCTAGTGCACTGCTCTATAACGCACCTTGGATTGAATCCCGGGCTGTCTTGGCTCAGCAGCAGGGGGGGCTATACACACTTAGAAAAAAAGGTGCTATCTAGAACCTAAAATGGTTATTCGGCGGTCCCCATAGGAGAACCCTTTGAAGAACCCTTGTTGGTTCCAGGTGGAACCCATTTGGTTCCAAGTAGAACCGTTTTTGGTTCAATGTAGAACCCTTTCCACAGAGGGTTCTACATGGAACCCAAAATGGTTCTACATGGAACCGAAAAGTTTTTTTTACCTGGAACCAAAAAGGGTTCTCCTATGGGGACTGTCAAAGAACCCTTTTGGAACCCTTTTTTTTGGGTTTAGTTTTTAATGTAGGAGAGGCTCTTTCTGGCAGGTATGAGGTGCCAAACCTCTGTGCCAAAAAAACACAAGTTTGCTCATCGCCATTAGCTATTTGGAGAAAAGACGTGTAGGGAGTGCTGATGGATACACATAGAATATAAAATAGTTTAAAAAAGTATACATTTATGTTTACCAAAAACAATAAAAACATTTGATTAAAAAAACAAAAAATGCTCCATTCTGCCAGTCTCCTGCCTGAGAAAGCCATATACCGAACCGTAGATATTAGCCATGCCCTTAAACAAAGATAAGAGAACTCATACCTGTCTCTCCCAGACATTAAAAGCACAGTTATTATCTGATGGTATCTGTTACCAACGACGAGAGGTCTCTCACATTTAAAATTCAAGACACACCGAAACTCTCAAATCATGCACACAACCTGCTGTTCACTCGCTCAACCATACTTTATTGTACGTAGACAAGAGGACATAGCTAGTCCAATAGAGGACTGTCGTTTCTTAAAAGGGAGGCATAGACCAAGTGACTGTGAGAGCTCTCAGCTGCAGCTTTGTAGTCTCTGAAACACAGGCTGTTCCTCCATCAAAGCCTGTGGACAGGGATGAGAACGGTTTAAAGAGAGGAGAAATGCTAATGCTGTACACTCTGCTAAATGGGGTTGGCTAGCACTTCATATGTCCTTTGATATCCTTTTAGCCAAAATAGAACATTGTAAAAGTTCAGAGTTCAAATCATATTTATGTGCATGTTCTTAAGTCGTGGTCATTGCTTAGCAACACATTATTCATGTGTGTGTACCCTGTCTTGCACACACACACTCTGTCTCTCACCATATGCTCTCTCTCTCTCTCTCTCTCTCTCTCTCTCTCTCTCTCTCTCAACCCCAAAGCACACAATTATATGATTAGTATAATGACTGACATTAATCACAGTACTGTGTTCCCTGGCTGAACGGCACAGTGTTCACTTAAGAGTCCCACTCTTGTCATTAGTGACCTCAGCAGGAGTCCAGGGGAGAGTGTCTTTTGTAGAATGGATGAGTTGGTCATCAAGTCCTTCACAGACTATGAATGTAAGAAAGGCACTGTGTGATCTATTGTATCTGTGATGGACTACATTATCCAGAAACAATGCCCTCCTAAGTTAATGGGAGCTGTGTGTGTGTGTGTGTGTGTTTGTTGTGTATGTGTGTGTTTGCTGTATGTGTGTGTGTTTGCTGTATGTGTATGTGTTTGCTGTATGTGTGTGTGTGTGTGTGTGTTGTATGTGTGTGTGTGTTTGCTGTATGTGTGTGTGTGTGTTTGCTGTATGTGTGTGTGTTTGCTGTATGTGTGTGTGTTTGCTGTATGTGTGTGTGTGTTTGCTGTATGTGTGTGTGTGTGTGTGTGTTTGCTGTATGTTTGCTGTATGTGTGTGTGTTTGCTATATGTGTGTGTGTTTGCTGTGTGTGTGTGTGTGTTTGCTGTGTGTGTGTCCTATTACCTTGAGAGCTCAGGGCTCATAGGGTTGAGCAGACAGACAGACAGACAGACAGACAGACAGACAGACAGACAGACGCTTCAACACTGATATCATCTCACTCCCCCGACCAGTGTTCTGGGCAGCTGCCACTCTGAATGGGACAGGGATGAGGTGCGAGTCAGTGGTGTCAGTGTGTGTGCAGATGTTTCCTTATCGGTTGTATTATTCTGTATTTATTCAGGGAAAACCCATTGAGACCAGGGTCTCATTCCCAAGTGTGCCCTGATCACAACAATAAGACAACCAATACAATGTAAAACAGAACAGCAATCAATACAAAACAGTTCCATTCCTAAGCTACTAGGCCCTCAATCAACACCCTAAACTGCCCGAACACCAGAACATCCAATTGTAATGAGTAAAATGCAAATTCTTCCAGCAGTGAGGCGCATTAAAACTAAAAGCGGATTTACCTAATATGGTGGAGACCTGAGGAAGTTAACCAACCCTGTAACGGGTTTGGTAACTCATGTCTTTATACTTCAATAACGAAGTTATGTAAGTCGGAAGCTTGTGTAGTAGAGCTTTGTAAACCAAAAAGGGGATTTTAATGAGGACCAGCCAACCTTCTGAAGCAGTGGTGAGTATTAAAACTGTCACCTGTGATAAAGCGAAGGGCGTTACGGTAGACAGCATCCACAGGTTTAAGAGTAGTGGCTGTTGCATTCTGGTAAATGGAGTCACCATAGTCAAGAACTGGCAGGAAAGTTGACTGTACAATCTGCTTCCTGCTGTTCAGGGACAGGCAATATATATTTCTAAAAAAGAAGCCCACTTTAAATCTTAGCTTTTTAACTAGTTCATCAGTGTTTTTAAACATTAAATCCTTGTCAATCCAAAAGGCCAGATATTTTTATAGGCGGGAACCCGATCGAAGGGAGAATCATTCAATGAATAAATATGTAGTACGTCAGATTTTTTTTGTGCAAGAATTAGAGAACAACACATTTTTTGTGCCCACATTACGTACAAGTTTTAAACCAAGTAGGGCTCTTTGTAAGGCAACAAAGTCAGATTGCAGCTCTACCAACACCTTGACAACATCAGAAATCACACATTGTGTCCTGTCTGACCACTTGCAAGAAGCCTGATCCAGGCCTATTTCAGTCAACCTTTGAATGAGAGTGTGATTGTCAAAAGTGTCAAAGGCCTTGGAAAGGTTTATAAACAGGGCAGCACAATTATTTTTATCATCTAAGCAATTTAACACATTATCTAAAACAAGCGTAGCTGCTGAAACTGTGTTATGTTCAGGTCTAAAACTGGATTTGGTGCACATTAAGAATAGAGTGAGAATTTAAAAAGGTTCTTAGCTGACAGTTGGCCAGGGATTCTAAAACTGTGTGTGGTCTGTGTGAAGTGTTCAGACAGTGATCCTGAAGCTGCTGTGTTTGTATTCCAGACATCAACATGGCGGGAGAGCCCAGACCCTACAGGCCAAAGTTGGTGGGCTCCAAGAGGCCCCTCTCCTCTCTCTACAGGTCAGGGTCATAGCATGACCATAGAAATAGAATGTCACAACAGACCCGGATTCGATCCCAGGCTGTGTCGCAGCTGGCCGCGACTGGGAGACCCATGAGGCGGCGCACAATTGGCCCAGCGTCATCCGGGTTAGGGGAGGGTTTGGCCGGCCGAGATGTCCTTGTCCCATCGTGCTCTAGCGACTCCTTGTGACGGGCCGGGCGCATGCACGCTGATTTCAGTCGTCAGTTGTATGGTGTTTCCTTCGACACATTGGCACTGCTCGCTTAACCCGGAAGCCAGCCACAGGGTCGTGTTTCGGAGGACGCATGGCTCTCGACCTTCGCCTCTCCCGAGTCTGTACGAGAGTTGCAGCGATGGGACAAGACTGTAACTACCAATTGGGGAGAAAAAGGGGTAGAAAGTACCAAAATAGAGCATGAAAATCATAGAAACACTTTGTACTACTCTATAAATAGAGTTGGCTAAAAGAGCATTTCTCAACCGTTTTTTGTGCCAGCTATGGCCACTTCCTTCTTGGAAGAGCACTTTCTTTAAAACCACTTACATTAATAAAACCACTTACATTAATCAAAACCACTTACACTAAAACCCACTTACATTAATAAAACCACTTACACTAAAACTATCCCTTGAGTAGGGACAAAATCAGTGTCATCCAACCATCCCAGGGACTGATCAACATCCTTTTTATTGTTTTGGCACCGTATCAGTGGCTTATTGTAGGTACATCTCTATTTCTGTCTTTACAGTGGCTATGAGTTTGACTACGACTACAGAGAGGATTTCTACAGCAGGTATGGAAATCATTCTGCTCGGTTCTATTCTAGTATTTCCTTTGGAAAACAATGTATTCTGCTTTACCTATTTAACTCTGCTACTTCCTGAAACTTCTGCCCTTCTCTCCTCTCCTCAGATTATTTGAGTACCATGGGCGCATGGTGGCACCCCCCATTCGGGCGCCAATACCCGCCAAACGCTCTCGTGTTGTGGTTCCGTCCCTGCGGCGAATCAAATCTTCGTTCCCTGTCAGGACCTGCTCTGACTCTTCCTCCTCCTTTTCTTCATCCAGACCTCTTCCTCCGTCCTCGCATCTACCTCTTCCGCTCACTTCTGTGTCTTCGGCTGCAGGACCTCAGTGTATGTCTAGTACTCTATTCTCTCTGCCTCTGTCCAATCCTCCACTCCTCTCTCCTCCCCCTGTCCCATCTCTAATCTCTCTGCCTCTGTCCAATCCTCCACTCCTCTCTCCTCCCCCTGTCCCATCTCTAATCTCTCTGCCTCTGTCCAATCCTCCACTCCTCTCTCCTCCCCCTGTCCTATCTCTGTCCTCCCCTCTCTCCCCTTCTGCACCGCTCTGTCTCCTACTCTCTGACAGAACTGTTTTGGTGAAGTCACAGTTATGAAGCATATTCTTTTCAAGAAACATCATGTGTCTCTGTTGTTTTTCTTATCCGTTTTGTATATTCCCAGTGAAGACCGACCAGTTGGTAACCATCAAACGGGAGCTGTCCCAGATCAAGACCAAGATCGACTCTCTACTGGGGCGTCTGGAGAGGATTGAGAGACAGCATCGCACAGAGGCAGGTAAGAGTGGGAAGGCTGTGTGTGTCCTGTTGTGTGACCTCTAACCTGACCTCGTCTTCTCTCTCTCTCTCATCCCCTCTTACCCCAGCAGTCCAGAGGAAACAGAGAGGTGTGTATAAGTGTCTCCATGCCGAGACAGCGGACCTCTCCGGAGACGTGGAGGCGGGAGAGATGACAGACGAAGGCCACGAGGATGTCTTTGATGATGAAGGCACTAACGATATGGTGAGGAGGCCAAGCGGTCATCGTACATCTGAAGGCTGAATGGGGTCAAATGTCACCCTATTCCCTATGTAGTGCACTACTTTTGCCCATGTGGATGATACCTAAGCAGCATTATGAGTAAGCCACTGTGTGTTGTTAAACAATATACAATGGGGTGGGTCTAATCCTGAAAGTTGATTAGTTAAAACGTCAGTGGTGTTAAACGGTATCACTGCTTACTATGTTGTTTTCTTCTTTTCAGATAGAAAACCACTTATCAGACATTGACAACTGAGAGAGGTCAGTTATCCCTCAGGTGACATGTTTGGTTCAATTTAAATGAGTTAATTAGAAGTGTTTATTATAAGTGTCCGTGTAAGGACCAGTGTGGGTGGAGGCTTTTGTTCCAACCAAGCAGTAGCGACGGGCATTCCAAATCTTTTGGCTCCGCTCACCTAAATGAGCTGTCCATTTGGATGAAAAAACATGAAAAATAGCACATTTCATAGCAAAAACAAATACTGTACATAGCAAAAATTGAGGGTGGACCAGAATGAGGCTCTCTTCCGACTACCTATTGTTCCAGCAGTGACTCAGGAATCACCATCTTCAGAGAATGCTTTTACAATTTATCTACAGATAATCATTGTCTGGAGCTCATAAAGCAATAGCAGGATCGTTCCACCAATTCGGTGCCTTTTGAGAAGTGTAACTTGGTGTAAATTTAAATACTTATTAATTTCACCTAATTTTTACATTCTGTCATAAAGAGCACATGTTCGACTTAATAAAAAATGTTTTGGCCCATCTCAAGAGGTTAAATAAAAACATTTACTGCAGGGTTCACGATTTCATTTTAAATCAGCCATAAATCCCCTTGTGATAGGGGAAATGGAAGCTTATTGTGTGAAACAGGGAGGGGCAATTTAATGCAGTTTAACAGGGTTAACAAGGTTAACAGGGTTGACGTGTTATGCTCGACCCGCTCAGTTTTCCACCACAAAACACCAGAAAAATTGCCAAAAAGAGTAGAACCAGCTCACCTGCTTTTACAATATGATAACTATTTATTTTAGCTTGCTATTTACTTTCAGACACAAAATTGGGATTATGGTTAATTGTTTACCTCTGGATAACATGAAAACAGCCTAACCAGCTCTGCTGGCAACAATTTAATTACACTTTTTTGCCGACATTAACTGACACCGGCCATATTCAACGGGTGTTGCGCGTTTGTAAATTAATCAGTTATTCTGCGCTCTGGCATACTCAACACTGAATTTACGAACGCACTCGAAATGGTTACTTGCATAGTGGCGTCTTTTGTTAAGACGTGCAGTTGAAGTCGGAAGTTTACATACACCTTAGCCAAATACATTTAAAATCAGTTTTTTACAATTCCTGACATTTAATCCTAGTAAAAATTCCCTGTTTTAGGTCAGTTAGGATCACCACTTTATTTTAAGAATGTCAAATGTCAGAATAATAGTAGAGATATTGATTTATTTCAGCTTTTTTTTCTTTCATCACATTCCCAGTGGGTCAGAAGTTTACATACACTCAATTAGTATTTGGTAGCATTGCCTTTAAATTGTTTAACTTTGATCAAACATTTCGGGTAGCCTTCCACAAGCTTCCCACAATAAGTTGGGTGAATTTTGGCCCATTCCTCCTGACAGAGCTGGTGTAACTGAGTCAGGTTTGTAGGCCTCCTTGCTCGCACGCGCTTTTTTAATTCTGTCCACAAATGTTCTATAGGATTGAGGTCAGGGCTTTGTGATGGCCACTCCAATACCTTGACTTTGTTGTCCTTAAGCCATTTTGCCACAACTTTGGAAGTATGCTTGGGGTCGTTGTCCATTTGGAAGACCCATTTGCGACCAAGCTTTAACTTCCTGACTGATGTCGAGATGTTGCTTCAATATATCCACTTGTTTTCCTTCTTCATGATTCCATCTATTTTGTGAAGTGCACCAGTCCCTCCTGCAGCAAAGCACCCCCACAGCATGATGCTGCCACCCCCGTGCTTCACGGTTGGGATGGTGTTCTTCGGCTTGCAAGGTTCCCCCTTTTTTCTCCAAACATAACGATGGTCATTATGGCCAAACAGTTCTATTTTTGTTTCATCAGACCAGAGGACATTTCTCCAAAAAGTGCAATCTTTGTCCCCATGTGCAGTTGCAAACCGTAGTCTGGATTTTTTATGGCAGTTTTGGAGCAGTGGCTTCTTCCTTGCTGAGCGGCCTTTCAGGTTATGTCGATATAAGACTCGTTTTACTGTGGATATAGATCCTTTTGTACCTGTTTCCTCCAGCATCTTCACGTCCTTTGCTGTTGTTCTGGGATTGATTTGCACTTTTCGCACCAAAGTACGTTCATCTCTAGGAGACAGAACGCGTCTCCTTCCTGAGCGGTATGACAGCTGCGTGGTCCTGTGGTGTTTATACTTGTGTACTATTGTTTGTACAGATGAACGTGGTACCTTAAGGCGTTTGGAAATTGCTCCCAAGGATGAACCAGACTTGTGGAGGTCTACCATTTTTTTCTGAGGTCTTGGCTGATTTATTTTGATTTTCCCATGATGCCAAGCAAAGAGGCACTGAGTTTGAAGGTAGGCCTTGAAATACATCCACAGGTACACCTCCAATTGACTGAAATGATGTAAATTAGCCTATCAGAAGCTTCTAAAGCCATGACATCATTTTCTGGAATTTTCCAAGCTGTTTAAAGGTACAGTCAACTTAGTGTATGTACATTTCTGACCCACTGGAATTTGTGATACAGTGAATTATAAGTGAAATAATCTGTCTGTAAACAATTGTTGGCAAAATTACTTGTGTCATGCAAAGTAGATGTCCTAACCGACTTGCCAAAACTGTAGTTTGTTAACAAGAAATTTGTGGAGTGGTTGAAAAATGAGTTTTAAAGACTCCAACCTAAGTGTATGTAAACTTCCGACTTCAACTGTAGCTAGCTAGGTAAACAATGCACCTAGCTAGGTTAACAATGAACCTAGCTAGGTAAACAACGTGTAAGATCGTACACGTTACGTAACGTTAGCTAGCGAGCCAGCCAGCTAACGTTAACTATTTAAACAATGAACCATAGTGCCAACTCATGTCGTTACTACCCTGCATGAATCTGCTGGTAGCTAACCAACCAGGTTCAATGGCATTAGGCTCTAACTAGCAAAGCAAATGGCTCTGAGATACGAATAATAACATCATACACGTAACGTTAACTAGCCAGCCAGCCAGCAAACGTTAGCTAGTTAAACAATTAACCATAGTGCCAGCTCATTATGTTACTACCCTGCATGAATCTGCTGGTCACTAACCAACCAGGTTCAATGTTAGCTAGCTAACATTAGGCTCTAATTAGCCAAGCAAACGGCTCTAATATACGAATAATAACATCATACACGTAACGTTAGCTAGCGAGCCAGCCAGCTAACGTTAGCTAGCTAACAGTACACTTTAATTTGAAATGAAACCACTTTATGTCAAAATTAGAAATGTGTATTATTTCAACATGTATCTAGCTAGACTATCTTACTTGTATACATCATGCATGATGGACGAGTCTCCCTGTCACGGATGCCATGGTTGCCCTTAGTTTGAAGATGTAATCTGGAGACAGGGGTTTTCTCGATCTCTTTAGCTATCATACTCTAATTCCACTGATTTATTTGTTGATTTGCTGATTGTATCTCCCGAGTGGCGCAGTGGTCTAAGGCACTGCATCGCAGTGCTAGCTGTGCCACTAGAGATCCTGGTTCAAATCCAGGCTCTGTCGTAGCCGGCCGTTGCCGGGAGACCCATGGGGTGGCGCACAATTGGCCCAGCGTCGTCCAGGGTAGGGGAGGGAATGTCTGGCAGGGATGTAGGTCAGTTGGTAGAGCATGGCGTTTGCAACGCCAGGGTTGTGGGTTCGATTCCCACGGGTGGCCAGTATGAATTTTTTTTATAAAAAATGTATGCACTCACTAACTGTAAGTCGCTCTGGATAAGAGTGTCTGCTAAATGACTAAAATGTAATTTCAAAACTAGATCCTCCAAAAAGTGGAGAGCAACACTTATGTAGCTCCACTAGTGGAACCACATATCACACTTTCACAAAATGCTTGAAGACATGGCTAAAGGTCAATCAGATTTGTGAACATGGTCCCTAGCTGTGTGTTGCCGCTTTCCATGTCTGTTGTCTGTAACTTGTGAGGTGTGGAAACACTTTGTTGCTTTTATGAATTTTGTCTTGCTGCTTTTTGTTCTATGTTGCTCTGTCTGTATGCTACGTCTTGCTTGTCCTATGTTGCTATGTCTGTATGCTATGTCTTGTTCTATGTTGTTATTGTCTATATTGTAATTGTTTTTAATAACCTGCCCAGGGACTGCGGTTGAAAATTAGCCGGCTGGCTAAAACCGGCACTTTTACTGAAACGTTGATTAATGTGCACTGTCCCTGTAAAAATAAACTCAAACTCAAACTCAAACTCAAACACTACACGATACATTTAAAAAAAGCTGCGTTAGACAGGATTACCTACACCTACTGACCAGCTCAAATAGACAGAAGCGTTCTATATGGCAGACCAATCCAAACTCCTCTCTTGGCTTGTCCAGCCCACTCATTATCTCAGCCAACCATGGCTAGTGGGAAGGTTGCTGTCTTTTTCTGTGGCTCGTAATTTAACCATTTTATTTGTATTTACAGATGGCATGCACGTTTGTTATTAAAGGCACATGAAAGTTCACATGTTCCAGAAGGCATTTCTGCCAAAAAAAAATGCCTCTCCTGTGAAGTAGTGACTCCTAGTTTCCTGAAACGTGTCACATAATGGGAAAACTCCCATTCTAAGGTTCTCCCTCTTCTGAAGAACCTAGTTTCAACCATTGCTTTCAGTACTGTTGATTAGGATGTTGACGATGACAATAATAATGAATATTATTTTGTCTTTTACGGATCATGACGATGACGACAATAAGGTTCAAAATTAATATAATTAATCTTATTGTGTGTTATGCTTCTTGTTCACAGGGTGGTAAAATTAAGCCTTATTGGTGGTTTGAAGAACAAATAGTGAAGGTCAGGACCTGAAAGACCAATCAATGGAATAAAGGAAAAGACGGTCAAGGGAAAGACTCTCATGGACTCCAGTGTGCTTGATTGCCCATCAAGACACAACACTGTGCATATTGCTGCGGCACTACAATGTTGTACTTTCATTTCATACAATACATGTACCAGATCCTGTACGCCGACTACTGTGTTTTATTCTAGTAATCTCAGAAATGAGTTGACGCAGGGTGAAAAGGAGTCACTCTCATTGAGTGCGGTTACATGCACACAATAATGCGACTATTGTGGATAGTCAGATTAATATAATAGTTCGATTAAAACGTTTACATGCTTTGCAAGCGGAACGATTTCTCTTATAATCCTGTTTACATGGTGGACACATCTGAAATCAGGCTACCTGATGGCACTCTGATAAATGCCGAAAATCGGCAATCAAAATAAACGTTCTAGTCTTTTTGATTCCGAGTTCAGACATATAAAGTTTGTATTTGAAAACGACTTCTATTACACATAGATTGTTGTTTCCGAACTCACTTCACTTGTGTTTAAGAGGGAGGCTCGCTCGGCTGGTGCTTGAAAATGCACAGATCAAATACTCCGCTGGAACGCCAATTAATAAGGCGTTTACATGTCCTAATAATTTGAAAGATTGCTCAGAAAACCAGGTGTTTTAATCGGCGTATGCTTACTTTGATTTTGACCTTACACCAATTTAAGATAAGCAGAGGAAGGCAGTTACATGATTAATACATAATCTGTCTACTGCCATAATCAGTTTAATATTGAATTATTTGTGTGCATGTAAACATACTCATTGTTCTCAGACTGATAGTTCTGGTTTCAAGGTATTACCGTCTAAAATGTGAATGGCAAAACTCAGAAGAAATCTTTTATGTTGGAATTGTGACTACTTAGCGTTTTAATGTATTTGTTGCAACTGTTGTATGGCCATCTACGAAATGGGTTAGGGGACAAGACAAAGGCTTAATATTGGCACTAAAATGTGTGTTATTTAATAAAGGATATATTCCATTTGATTTGATAAAAATATTGACATAAAAGCATTACATGCCATGGACGTGAATGGAATTTTAATAGCATTACATGCCATGGATATGAATGGAATTATTAAATTGTGTATACCTTTAAAAGAGTAGTTCACTATTTTACAACTTGATGTTAGATGGTTTCTCACCCTGAAAGTAGTCTATGGGCCAGGAGAAACTGTAATCCATGGTTCAGTTTCTTTAAACAGTCATTACAAACTTCTGCTAACTTGAGCCACCCACCGCTAGCTAAAAATCTATGGAAGTGATTGGGCATGTGAGCATGTTTAATTTATTTTTCTTCTAAATCACCTGAAATCAACTCCATATTTGGTTTGATGTTACTTAAAAGGTGATTTGGCCATTTTAAAACAAAAACATGCTCACATTCCCCATCATTTTCATTTAGGCTAATTTAATAAATCTAATAAAGTCTAGGCTATTGCAAATTGGAATAACCTATACTGTCAAATTGGATTGATGTTTCTATCTTACACCACCAATCTTCAGTATCATTATATCTGTAATCTTTAGGCCTACATTGTAAAATGCTTTCCATTTGTTATACAAATGTAAAATGTTACAGGTCACTATGATGTTCATGTAGGCCTAATCTTCTGTTAGGCTAGCCTGAACATTTTAAAGTTTAAAGTTGGTTTGATGTTATAGCTTAAATGGTTAAGAGTTCTGTTAATTTACATATTATCCTAATTAATGGATATCAAACTATTATTGCACAAAGTTGAATTAATTAATCAAAGTTCTGATGAAAGACCTCTTTGTTTAGGGCTAACTGGAAGATCTCCAAAAACAAGGTTGGGCTAACCTGACCTACTGTATTTCATTCTGGACAAATGAAGTCATTGAGAGATTGCTATCAATGATAGGAAATTGGAAGCCCTATGTAGGATACAGAGTGGCCATGACCTAACGAAATACACTGTAATCAAGTTATTTAACACTAATATTAACATTTTATTCAGCAAAATAACCATCATCTCATAAGTTGTAACTATATGAAGAACTCTATGTTAACCTGTGAGCCACAATATATTGCCTATGGAATAGTGCACCGAGGTTTGATTTCGGGACAGCTAGCCAGCGCTCTGAAGGACAGTTCAGCACCACAGCAGTGGGCCTCTACAGTGGCCAGAGCCCAAGCTCATAACAAGATGACCTGTGGAGACCACTGAGAGCTAAAAGGCTTGGCAGGAGCAGGCCAAAGCCCTACACTACGGATCAGATTTGAGGAGTTAGCGAGGCAACTTTGGTCAACTGAGTTCAACTCGGGATAACCAGTGACACAAAAGTGGCTCACCTTTTTAGCCTGGTAAAATTCTATGGTAATGAATCCTTCACAAATAACCTGCTCTGGGGCTCCGTTTATTCTGAATGAAGAGTCTGAGCCGCGATTTGAGGACCAATGTAATCAGATTCCCTTCCTCTCGCAAAGATTGCGTCATCATCCCCTTAATTTGAGGAAGACGACTGAGGGCTATATTAAAATCAGATTGACATCCGCATAGCCTTGTTTTGGCGGTGGTACTGCTTTACAGCCAGTGGTGATTTTAGCATGTAAATCTTCGTGGGGCACATAAAAAAACAAAAATTGGGGATGCATGCTAGCAAAGCCACTACACAACACAAAACTAAACAATACATTAATTGCACTATAACGGTGACAAACGGTGCCCACAAACTGTTAGGGACTACATAAAGCTGTCCCAACAGCACAGTCCCAACAGCAGCCCCAACACATTACCACTGCTACACCTGGCTATCAGCGGAGCCTTGTCTGGCAGCGAAACAGTTCATTCAGCTTTATTTACACAAATGTGGTTTCTACTGACAATGTACAAAATATGGCATAAGGGGACGAGAAGCGGATAAGAGGCAATCCGTAATTTCGATGAAGACATTATGAGCGAGCCAGGACGGACGTAGTGAATATAACTATTTGTTCAGCACTTTTGAAATGTACAGCAACAAAATTCAGAACATGGGCCGTTCTTACAGAGTTCTCCCTGTACACCAAGTCAGAACCGTAGGATAAATAAAGGGGGCATATAAGCAGACAATGAAAGCTCTTACAATATTCGATGATTACATTTCTCTAAAACAGGTTATGGACAACATGTGCACCACCAAGTCAGAACAGTAGGAGAAATGAAGAGGGGAAAATAGACAAAATTATTAGGGTGAGGCACATGGGCTACTAACAGCTTACTACACAACATACACTTAGTATTACTTTCTTAGCTACAATATACACAGTAAATTCCATAGTGTTAAATATGCAGTGTCAAAGTACATTGACTCTTACAGAGTTATTACTACAACAGTTGGAGTAAGATACCGCCCAGTGTTGGTGAAAAAGTACGTTGTTAAAAGACGCAGTGTCAGACGTACTCTGGAAAGCTCCGCCCACCTACGACTCGTCTCAAACGGACCACACATTTTCACGGCGCCATTTTCTTCATGTGGAATGACTGCGGTAAGTTTCTCCTAAGCGACTATACACACATTATTTGTCATTTTAACAGAAGCAGCATTTAAGAATTACTTTATATCGTTGCTAACAGTGCACTCTAGTTGGTTTTAGGTCTTAAAATGTCGAATTTTAAAAAGGCTAACGTTAACATGTTGTGACTGACTTCTGTCCAGTCCATGTGCCAGCAGTATTAAGCTAACGTTAATTAACATTAACTGACGAACATAACGTTCAAACTAGACAATGTCAGCCCGATTTATTGTAAGTTATGTTAATACAACGTGGAGGGGGGATTGTGTACTTCTTGTTAACGTTCAGATATTACAGGAACATAGCAAAGACTAAGGGGAGTTGGCTAAACTAGCTACAGTTAGCTACGTTAGCTTGACTGGCTAACTATGTGCGGGTGGCATGGATTTATTATGTTAACGGCGGGTAGACATTAACCTTGGACACTGCTTAAGCGGTGTGCCTTTATTTTTTCCTGGATATTATACAAAATGACTTTCGGGTTTCAAAGCAGCAGCAGTACTGTTAAAATACTTAAGCACTATCTTAGCACACACTTATGGTGTAACGTTTAGCTAACATTATTCAATTCAATGTTATTTATATTGTCAAATCATAACAAGAGTTATCTCAAGACACTTTACAGACAGAGTAGGTCTAGACCACACTCTATAATATACCAAGACCCAACAATTGCAGTAATTGTGCGGGCAAGGCGGTAACATTAATGTTACAAGGATGAAAATCAGACGTTATCCTTTTTAATGTGTTTGACAGTAACTTCAATTTAACTGGCCATTTCTGCAAAAGTGCTGATCATTTCTCAGCACTTTGGTGGCTTGAAACAATATTTTTTCTTATATTTGAGGAAATACTGCTAAAATAAGACCATCAACTTTTTAACTGTGAGAAATTGTACTGATACTATTTGCAGGGAGCATGCTGCTTAAAGCTAAACTTGGAGATGTCCAAAAATTTGTCAGAATAACTGAGCCAAATCTGAAAGACTTTTTGATTGCAGGTAAGAATTTGACAATGTTAGTAATAACTGTCTGAATTTAGCTGTTTAAAATTGATATACTGGAATATTCCTAAAATGATGGGACATGTTAAGTTCTCAGGTTTTTGGAACTGGTCCATTTTTGTACGTCTAAATTTCTTCTGTTTTGCCCTTGGTAACTACACTTTAATTGTGGATGCATTGCTTAAGGTATAGTTATGATGCTACAAAAAAAAACATTTTAATCACTTAATAGTGTTTGTTTAAAACCTATTTTATAGGGTAAGGTAGGTGTACACAGTGAAATTATTATATAAATAATGATTTACTTTTGTTTACACAAGCTTTTATCCCTGTTTTTTCTAGCATTTGCAAAGTTTGGTGTCCCAGCTGTAACAGAAGGTGTGAAAATTGTTGACAGTTCAGGGACTGAATTGGATGATGATGTTTTTGAGGATATTATAAAGGATCCCTCAACTGGGGTGCTAACCATCAAATATGACTCAGGTTTGTTTCAGTTAATTAGACTAATTAATGAATACGTTATTTCTTTGTTTTATGAAGTTCATGGTGTCTATTAAATAAGTGTCTTAGATTATGAGGGAACTATATATAATTCTTTTTCTTCTAAAAATCATGGTTAGAATCTGTCTCCATGGTGGCCTCTTCTGAGCAATCCCAACCATCATCCCTTGATACCTTGGACTCTGAGGATACAGTCATTATTTCAGATAGCCCCTCCAGAAAACGCCAGAGGCTGGATACAGAAGCCAAGCAAGTAAGACAATTCTGACATTTTAAATTCTGTTCTTGAATCTGTTCTCAGAGAATTAAAATTACATTAATATACATTGTAAATTACATGGTTTCAAAACATTTTTGAAGTCCTGATTAGGGATGTCCCGATCAAGTTTTTTTAAGCGCCCTATCCGATTAAAAAAAGTATCTGCTGATATTGAGTCCTGATCAGATACTTTTATTTATTTATTGATAATACAGTGCACACTTCGAGTACATTCAAGTTATTGTCGCTGTCTGGAGGGAGTTTCTTACCATTATTGGCTTTTTCATTGGATTTTTTGTAGCACTTGCAATCTTTGAGATTGGATCGGGACATCCTCTGACATCATATTAGTTTATTTCCAGTTTATTTGCAGTGGACATAACATGCAGAATTGTTATGCATTTTGTTTTAAGTTGGTGGAATCAGCTCTTACCAACAAAACCGGTGGGGAACGTATAATAAATGAATACAACCGAACCAAGTCCTTGACGGATGAAACAAGACGCAAAATGGTGAACATGCTGGCAGCTGACATGACAGAAATGAATGGGTAATTTGTTAATAGTCCTTGTGTTCTCAATCTGTAAATCTAAATCTGAATCTAAGTGAATATGACTGCACAATCCTTTCTTCTTCAATTTTGCAGTACATCTCCACCCAGACAGGTGAAAGAAATGTATGCCAAAGGAATAGTGACCTTATTCCCGTACCTCAGTGACCCATTCTCTAAGAATGGCTATGTGAGTTGCACACAGTAATAGTTGTAATGTTAAATATTATTGGAAGTTTTTGAATCCTACCAGACCATGTTGTTTTCAATGAAGTATCCATTTTTGTTATCCTTTCATCCTTCAAGGAGCATTATTATGATGGCGAGAGTGGAACTGGGTACTTGGCCTGGAGGATTAAAACTATTCAGAGAGGCACCGCCAAAGACAGGCGATCATCATTCGGAGGTAATACTGGAAAATGTATGGAACAAAACAGTTGCTAGATCAATAATTGCATTTGTTGCACTATTTCTCAGACATATAGTATAATGTGTAACTACATCCTTCAATTCTGCTAGCTCCCTCCCTCTTAGCAAATTTAAAGAAAATATGCATCAGAGACCTACAAAGGACTGTGACATAAGGGGGGGTTGCCTCGACACTGACTGGTCGAGGCAACCCCTGGCAAACTGGCCTTGCAAACTTTAGGGTGATTTAAACCAGTAGATGGCATTTTCATACATTTTTCAACCCACAAACTGCAGATTTCATAAATTGTGAAGAAATAATGTCAATATTAACACCAGCATTGATGCAGGGCTCCACACTAACTTTTTGTCTTGGTTGCACTTGTGCGCCTAACTTTTTTATTTAGGTGCACCAGCACAAAATGTAGGTGCACCCAAATTTTTTCCTTGCGTCGCCATTAACGCCACAATTTCAAGGTCACCTTTTTATCACGCTCCATATACATTCATATATATCATGTAACCACCCCCCCTTTGCTGTCCTCTGCCCCTCAGATGGCCAACACCTGTAATTTGGCCTTCTTCCCATTTGGCCTTGGCTAAACCAGCTTGCCACACTCCCTAGCATCAAACATATCATTCATATCATTTAGTTTACAGCTCAAAAAGTATATTTTACAGTGGAGTACTTCCTTTAAAAGTTAGCCAGGCTACTAAAACTTTTGACATGATTGAAATTTTCACGTGTTGTGTAGAATCAGCCAAAGGATCAACTGGTGAAGACATGTCTGGAGGACCGACTGTCAGACGAGAATCCCAGTTTGTTCCAGAGACTGCCCTGACTGATGATGAGTGCAACAAAGCAATCTCACTGATGAAACATTCTGCTGATGCAGACACAATCAAGAAGAAAATGGAACTGACGTTTGTGTATCGCCGCAAAATGATCCTCGACCCCCAGCAGTCAAGCAACATACTGTCTGAGTTTCCACGTTTTAAAGACGTCAAAAGCTTGGTAATTATGTTATTTTGAAAATACTATGACAAGTGAATTGTTTTGTAAGACATTGTAGTGATACTA
This sequence comes from Coregonus clupeaformis, assembly GCF_020615455.1. NCBI lineage: Eukaryota > Metazoa > Chordata > Actinopteri > Salmoniformes > Salmonidae > Coregonus > Coregonus clupeaformis. The sequence continues at coordinate 5,826,257 of NC_059205.1, read as the reverse complement.
GCTAGCTAAACTAGCACGCAATACAATTTGATTGGCTGTCAAATAACTGAAATTGTCACCAACACCACCCCACTCCAGGTTGAACAGGATTTTGTTCTAATGTTCGGAGAGGATACCTCAAGCAAGCTTCTGGAAAGGTGGCCGGTCACGTTCAAGAAAAAGATCATCAAACAATGCAGAAAGCTTCCATCCACAAGTGAGCTTGAAGAACTCTTGCTGGCAGCTGATCCTCCTGAGGATGGCACTGAATTGGATGTTGACTTTGGTAAGATGCTTGTAAGCCTACCTTTTGTGTTGTATTGCAATATCAACATTATGTGTAAACATTTAAATATCAACATAATACTAAGAAGCTGGATCTGTGAAAGATTTACGAGTACGTTCTGTAGCAGTATATTGAACAAAACTTTTGAGATTTGACTCAGCCCTGTGGATGTTTTAGTTAGAGAACTTCTTGTGATGTAGAACTGCTGTCTGTCTGGGGGGTCTTTTGTAAAGAAAACAACGTAACTGAAGTGTGTTAACATTGAACTTGTGTTGTTACAGGTTGGGACAGTGATCTGTCATCGGTTTTACTGCTTATACACCTGATTCCACCCTCCGCTCAGGGTCGGAAGAGACCAGGAAAGGTTTCCGCATCCCAAGCAGAGAAACATCTTGTGGTATTCAAGAAGGTTTGTATTTTTTCTAATTTGTGGTATGAACACCTAATATTAGGCTACAAGTATTCATTCAATATTCATATTCAATAAGAGTAGTGTATTGGCTCTTTCTGCATATTCTACAACTACTTGGCCATTAACTACAGTTTTCCCTCATTTGTCTTCGCAGACCGGAACAAACATTCAAGAGCATCTCGATGCCATCACTACTAGCGCTCAGCCCTATCTCCTAGCTGTTGGAGTTAAGAAGAATGCAATCCACCAGTTCTTCATCATTATCGACAAGAATGCCATACCTTGCAGGTCAACCTCTTCTCTTGTTGCTTTTGACGAACTATTTAAGGCACATTTTGTGTTTGGCACATCCTACAACACCATGCTCCACAACATGTACACTTTCATCCAAACTACAGTGTACAGCATCGATGCTGGCAAGGTCAAAGAGAGCCCTCGTGTTGCTGAAATCAGGGCGAGGTTACTTCATTAGTGCTTGAAGTTTCTCCTCGAACATGAAGTGTTTTGTTTGTCAGGCTGAGTTATCGAGTTCAAATATGCTTGTTAGGCATTTACGATTAGTTCACGGTTACTTGCCTGGAAAAAATCTCCGGCTTAAATGTGCTCAGACTGGATGTGGCTGTGCGTTTGGTACGTTTTCTGGTTTTAGGAAACATTTAAACACAAAACACACTGAGTATATTGACCAACAGGTTGACCCTGATGTTTATTTAAGCAGCATTGGAGAGGCAGTGACCACTAATGTAGAGGAGACAGCTACAACGTCACGGACAGTTAATGAACACGAGGTAGCCACATCTACTCTGTTGAAAAAGTCCAACAGGAGCACTCTAGATATGTGTGCCTCTGCTGTTGCACAACTAAAAGCAGCTGGATTAAGTCAATCTACTGTAAATAGTTTTGTTTCCTCCATGGAAGAAGTGTTTTTTGAGATTCAAAGTCAAGCTACAGATGCAGCTTTGCAGTGCTTATCTCCACAGGAAACTGAAAATAAGAACAGAATAGAACAATCTTTGCAAAAGTTGGAAAACCCTTTCACACCCTTAAATTCAGAAGCTAAACGAAATAAACACTTCAAAGAGAAATGGGGAATCGTAGAACCTGTTGAAAAGGTGCTTGGCACAAGATTTGACAGCAGAAGAAACAAAACAACTGGGACATACGATCAGGTCGTTGTAACTGACAAGTTTGCATATATTCCTATTTTAGAAACACTAAAGGCCATTTTTCAAAACCCAGAACTTGCAGACATGTTCAAGCCCAGGCACATGCCCAAGGAAGGTGTGTATGCAGACTTGAGAGATGCCGCCTATTTTAAAAAAAAGTCCCTTATTCTCTATAGAAAAAGATGCCATACAGATCCAGCTATTTTATGACGACTTTGAAACAGCAAACCCCTTGGGGTCTAAAAAGGGTATACACAAATTAGGTGCTATATACTTTACATTAAGGAATTTTCCCCCAATCTTTAATTCATCATTGATAAATATTCATTTGGGTGCTCTTTTCCATGCGCAGGACATCAAGCGTTATGGTTTTAATTTGATACTTGAGCCACTTGTCAGTGATCTTAAAGTACTCGAGACAGAGGGACTTAAAGTTCCCAGATTGAAAGATGTGATTCACGGTACCATAGTTCAGGTCACTGGTGATAATCTTGGGTTGCATGGTTTATTTGGCTTTGTGGAGTCATTTGGGGCAAGGTATTGTTGTCGTTTCTGTCTCCTTGAGAAAGATTGTTTTCAAACTGTGTTCTGTGAAGATGATCCAAAAGTTGTACTACGAACTATCGAGATGCACAAACTGCACTGTCAAACTTTACAAACAGATCCTACACTACCTCATATCTATGGTGTCAAACGCATTTGTCTGCTGAATTCACTACAGTATTTTAATACAGCCAACAATTTTTCTGTAGATATAATGCACGATATTTTAGAAGGAGTTGCTCAGTTTGAAGTCAAACTTGTCCTGCAGTACATTAAGGAAAACTTCCTAAATGCTGAACAACTGGCTGGTAGAATACATGCTTTTGACTATGGATACAATCAGCAGCGAAACCGTCCACCTAGAGTAAAGTTGTTTGATGGAAGTAATGATTTGGGGTTGAATGCTATACAGTCTTGGTGCTTATTACGTAATATGCCTTTGCTATTTGGTGATTTAATACAGTCAGATGACCAGCACTGGCATCTTCTACTTTTGCTTCTACACATTGTTAACATTGTATTTTCCCCAGTCCTTACAGAAGGCATGACCATTTACCTCAAACATTTAATCATTGATCATCATCAGCTCTTCAAGCAGTTGTTTCCTGCAATCAATCTCTTACCAAAGCATCACTTCATGATTCATTACCCTCGTAATATAAAAACATCGGCCCAGTTCTGCACATGTGGTGCATGCGTTATGAAGCTAAACATAATTTTTTTAAGAAGCAATTAAAAAGCTTTAAAAATGTAACAAAAACATTAGCCAAAAGCACCAAAGTTGTATGGCAATGTATCGAGAGTCCTTTAGCAAGGAAAGATTAACTTTAGGTTCGGGGAAGATGGTAACACTTAGTGAGCTCAAAGAAGGTCCCGAGATTGCTTTAAAATGTGGGTCTGTATTGTCTACCAGTGTGTTTTCTGCCAAGTGGATCAAACATCATGGTACAGAGTACCGCCGTGACTTCATTATCTGTACTGAGGTAGCATTTGAGATGCCTGTATTTTGTAAAATCAAAATTATTGCTGTGAAAGATGACTGTGTATTGCTCTGTGGAAAACTGATGGAAACAGTGTGTTTTGATTACCATTACTATGCCTTTAAGGTCAGGATGCATCCAGACAGGGTTCAAAAGGTGATCAACATTACTGAACTGTGTTACTTTAAACCTTTTGATGTTCAAATGAAGTATGGAACGACAGATTCCTCCTTGTATGTTGTTCCCTATTGCCATTTTATGGAAACCTAAGGTCAATGTTTTAAAAAGGGATTTGTATTCTTAATATATTTTAGCCTGACATAGTTGAGCTGTTAATAAAAATTTGAAATGCATTATTTTGTGGTAAGTTGTGATTTTTACTCACTTAATGGAGTATTTGGTGTAATTTGACACTAAAAAAGTGTAAAATGAATACTGCTGAGATTTATTTCCGTGACACTATACGGTGTTAGAATTTGACTCTATTTGAGCTTGTTTTTCACTGCAAGATAGTCAATTATCAACACAATAGTGTGTAACATCAACACTTATCAGAGTTATTTTAACCTTGAGTGTCAACTCCATGCAGTGTTAAACTGGACTGGAATCAAACTCAATCAGAGTTGATTTGTTATTTTAGAAGAGTAAATGATTAACTCTTCCAAGGGTAATATTTACACTCTCCAGTGTTATTTAACCTTTAGTGTAAAATTAAAATAACACTATTCAGTGTAAGCGAGTGTTAAATTTTTACTCTATTTAGAGTTAATTTAACTCTAAAATGTTAACACTATGAAAAGAGTCAAATTAACACTATTTCAGGGTGGGACCATATACACTCAGAAATAGTGTTAAATTTAACTCTTTAAGTGTTACTTTAACACTTCAAAATTTACTGTGTACATATCTTCCTGGCATATTACATAATTTATGCAGCAGCATACAATAAATTTTTGGACTCACCTTGATATGTTGTGCTCACTTGAACAGGAAGGTGGCGCAGCGGTCTTTCGTGGGCAAATTTTGTCATGAAACTTTGTCATCAAAGTCTGTCATTCTCTGGATTTATGGTGCTTTCAAGACAACTGGGAACTCTGAAAAAATCAAGGTCGAATCATGATGACGTCAGTGATCTTCAGGTCGTAGCTCTAGAAAGAGGCCAGAGTTCCCGACTTACAATTCCGTGTAAAACATATTTTCCCAGGCAGAGCTAGTTTTTTCCAGAGTTCCCAGTTGTCTTGAATTCACTGAAGTCAGATTTTCCCAGTTCTGAGTAAACAGTTGTTTTGAGCGCGGCATAAATCATGCTGGATTGATAGCATGGCCAATGTTGAATGTTTATCATTTTAAGATTGGAAAAGAGACCCTTAAACCCACACTTGGACCACACACCCACTCCACTGAATAGCAGGCTAGTGCAGTTAGCCACGGATCCCTTCCAAACCACTCATTGTTGAATTTGCAATTTCCAACTTTTTGTGTAATGTTTATGTCCAGTAGCCGATGAGCACCGATACATTTTATCTATAATTTCTCTTCATATGACAAGGATTAAAAAGGATTTGCCAGTAGATTGTCGACTTGATTCATGATGATGACGACTGCTAGCTAAGATTTTGAAAGTATGATGTTGACATGATCAGTCCAATCAAAACTACTGTAGATATAACGTGATTTGACGTCATTTTATCTGTGGCCAATGACCTTGAGCCTTCTTGGATGGGCACTTCTAATGTACTGTAACTCTATGGCAGCACCCAAGGGGCTTGAATATTCAAGTTCTACCCTGAGATTTGGCAGTGACGTAGTGTCCCCATGAGTGACAGAACACTGAGCCAATCACAGCGCAACTAGAGGATATTACCAACACTCTGTATTTTCCGCTGGCTGCCCCAACACCACCACACAAAGCACTAAGCTAGGCTGAAACATCTGCATTTTGGAGCTGCCTTACTCAAGAAAGCAAAAAAGAGACCATGTTTGTATGGAGGCTTTATTGACTCAATTATTACTTATTTGTTTTTTTACATTGTTTGCAAACTGATATGTGACACATATTAATGCCAAAATAACATGCAAAACAGGCAACCACCCCCCAAAAAAACATATCAGTTTGAATGACGGGTCGCCACTCTTTACAGCTGTCAAATCCACAAGCGGCTCGTTGCGTTACCTTATCGCAGACACTGCCATTCGATGCAACGAAACCACACCTGACTATAATCCGACAAATCCCATGCAGCCGCGTTACAAAGTCATGCAGCATCTCGTTACAAGTTCAAACACTCTAAATAGACTGACAGACATAAATCCCCCAATTCAAATTAACATGAAAACATACATTAGCCTAACATCAATGGTTTGACATTTGGGAGTCATTCCTATTATCGATAGAGCCTACACTTTCTAGCGCCATTTTGAACTTCTAACACAGTAGGAATAATAAGGAAGGGAGTGGTTTTTGAAACACGAGCAGCCGCTCACTGATATGTCAGCTCATACCGCAGTTACACCTCCAAAACATCTGCTATTTGGATGTCAGACAATGTTGGTTAACGCTCGATGTGATTGAATCCAAGCCAGAGTTCATGTTTTTTTGTGTGTTAATTTTTTTTTTTTAATACCTACATCACATTAGAGAATGCATTTCAAACTTCACGCACAGTAAAACCTTTTGTAGGACTTAATACTCAAGTATTTTATCGATAGGAGTGGTAAAAAAGGTCCTTGTGCATTGATAAGCAAACCAAAGATGGCATTAACGATACGCAATAAAATAAAGACAGCACTTCTAAAAGCCTATTTCACACCATAGCCTGATGAATTTTCAAGGAAACTTTTCTTTCATTTTGATTTCAGCACAAATAAAAAAAATGGCACTGATTCGCCCATGGATTAGAGCTCAGAGCGGCCGCAGTTACAAGCCCAGCTCAAGTAGGCGGCGGGTGCACGATAAACATCGACCTTCATAACACGGATGAGCTGGAATGTGAAGCTAACTGAAGCTGGCTAGCGTTATAAAACCCTGAGTAGATCTAGCTTGCATCATAGTATACCCCTCTGCAGGGTGAGAGAATGCCACTATTTTTAAACCTTGATATTATTTGATATTATTTATTTGCTCCAGACTCTTGGCTGCTACCTTAGTTTTATTTTTTACATGATCCGTTGTGTTGGTGGCTCGCAGATGCCACATAAGAATATTTACAGAAAAGGTCCGACATTAAAAGATTGCCCGCTGGCCAGGGGCCAGTGAAAAGTAACGCTGGGCTAATAAGCCAAGATAGTAATAAGCCAACTCTCCTGAGTGGCGCAGTGGTCTAAGGCACTGCATCGCAGTGCTAACTGTGCCACTAGAGATCGTGGTTCGAATCCAGGCTCTGTCGCAGCCGGCCGCGACCGGGAGACTCATGGGCGGCGCACAATTGGCCCAGCGTCGTCCAGGGTAGGAGAGGGAATGGCCGGCAGGGATGTAGCTCAGTTGATAGAGCATGGTGTTTGCAATGCCAGGGTTGTGGGTTTGATTCCCACGGGGGGGCAGTATAAAAAAAAAGATGTATTCACTAACTGTAAGTCGCTCTGGATAAGAGCGTCTGCTAAATGACTAAAATGTAAATGTATAGTCACTAGGGCCAGTCCTCCATTTTCGCATTTCGGTTCATGATCTGATATTGAAATGTACCATCTGCCCTCTGTACCGCTGCCTATGTGTGTGTCACAAGATCAAGAGGCGTGTTTAGAGGCTTGTCATTATTTTGACCAATCATACTTGCGTATGCAGATTTGTGTGTTGTCACCATTCTGCCGCCTTGTAGAGCGCACGCTTTTGAAATGGCTGCGAACCCCAGAGCGAACGAGAGCGTTCCTTCAGGTCATTGGAGTCAGCAATACAAATGGGTCGAAAATGACCCAGCAAAAGGACAGATGCACTGTGTGCTCTGTCACACCTTCCCGACAAAAATTTACAAAACCGCCTATATAGGAACAAAGAACTACAGAAAGTATGCACTGGACAGCCACCCTAAGTCCTGGCACCATGTAGCCTGTGTCGTGTCTAAAAGACTAGCTGACATCCCCACGGCTGGTCCAATCAACATCTGGGGGCTAATTCAAATTTTCAAGTGGAAGAACTAATAGCCACCGCATGTGTACCTTTTCATCAAACGGGAGAAACTGTGCAGCTTTCCCTCATGACATTAAGATTCAGCAGAAGAATGGAGTGGACCTGTGCTCCAAATACCAGATCGATGTAGCATGCCAAAGGTAAGACCGACATAACTTTAACTAGCTAGCCAGCTGGATTTGAAGTGGCATGTGATCCACTGAAAATATTTACAAAACCTAAAGATAAACAGTTGTTGTTTTGTGTGTGAAAGAGAGACAGAAGGAGAGGAGGAAGACCCGAGAAGGGTACCTACGGTGTTAACAGCCCAGCCTACGTCTGCCCCAAGTCCCACCATGCACCACACAGCCTGGGTCTAAAATAACAGTGGCAGGGTATTTGGAGTTGCTTTTAAAAGTTTTTTTTTTTTTTTTTCCCAGATCTGGTGTTTAACACTAACTTTTCCGCCACCACGTCCAATGCCTCCCCATCATGGTTCGGCACATTTGAAGAAGAGTTCTATATCGTGGAGCTCCGCCCCATAGGGGAGCTATGCTCCTAGTGGTTTACCCTCTGCCCTAGGGCAGAACAGCCTGAAGCAAAATTATGCACACACCTGTCAGCCAATGGGAGCACAGGTGCCCCTATATAAAGGGACCCGTTCCCTCAATCTGCCTCCCATTATCTTCAGCGACTGGACTAGGGTGAAGAAGCCTACGAAGACTCAGGAAGAATTTCGTCGTTGACATCCAGCCGTCAACGTCTTCCCAGAATGAGCACACCAGGGAATTTCCCACCCCCAAAGGCCCTTTTAAGGGCCCTGTGTCGGTGCACCACCATGGCAACCACGGACCCCCACGACCTTTGTTTCGTGTGTTTGGGGCCGCAGCATGCCAAGGAAGGTCTCGACAACCCTCCTAACTGCGCCTCCTGCGCCCTCCTTCCTATGAAGGAGAGGAAGCAGCGATGGGCGTTTTTTAAGGAGGACGTCCCTCTTGACAACGTACTGTCCACACTCGCCTCTGCTTCAGAGGCATCGTCGGACAGTGCGGAATCGGAGGGTGACAAAGAGGGCGCCGAGATGGATATCCCAGTGGGACAATCCAGAGCTCTGGCGCCAGCCTTTAAGACCCCCTTTCCATCGGAAAGCGCGAGGTCCGAGGGTTCTTTGTGCGAAGACGACATGGGCTCTGTTAGGTCAGAAGCCCTGTCCTTCGCGGCAGCCTCTCTGCGTTCGGACTTTCCCGAACTCATTGAGAAGGCGGCCACCCGACTGGAGATTGCGCTGCCCCCAGCTCCCCTCCCAATGGAGGTGGACCTGATGGAAGGCGGCCCCTACTCCAAGCCGAGGAGAGCAGCTGAGCCAATGGCTCCAGCCTTGCCCTCTCTTGGCAAGTATGTCGAGGGCTCGTGGGGGGCACCTCTGGCGGCGCGTTCGCCGGCCAGAGCGTACACCCCATTCACCAGAGTGACCGGATACGAGTGGGCAGCTAAAGGAATCACTAGGCTCGAAGGCGCCATGACGGCGTTCTTAGTGCCAGGTTCGAGTCCCTGGGCAGCCTCCAAGAAGGCCACCCTGCCGGCGCAGAAGGACAGGTTCACAGCACAATTGGCTGAGAAATCCTTCACGCTGGGAGCCCAGAGCGTAGCAGCGGCAAACAACATCGCCCTCCTCGCGGCCTCCCTATCCCGTCTCACAACGGGTAGGTCTGAGATGACCAGCGAGGAAGTGGAGGAGGCCTCTAGGATTTCCGGAGCCATCCTCCACCTGACGCAGGCGGTAGCCATATGCGCGGGCAGGACCATGGCCACCTCGGTGGTCACGGAACGGCACCTCTGGCTGTCAATGACAGCCATGAAGGAGACCGATAGGGCATCACTGCTCAACGCCCCCGTCTCCAGCGAGGGCCTATTTGGCCTCGCTGTGAAGGACGCAACCGAGCGAATCGCCAAGTTGGACGAGGAGAGGAGGCACCTGGCAAAACATCTGCCTCTGGCGATGAAGGCCAGCAGAGCCCCAGCCAATCCATCCACCTCGAACGCCCCCAGTAAGGCTACAGGGAGGCGACGGGCCAGGCGACAGACGCCCACCACAGGCGGCAGGAGAGCGGGCTCGGCCCCTCCAGCAGCGACAGTGGCAGCGACGGTCCCGCCGGCAAGAGAGGTCGTCACCAAGCCAGCCTGGCAGCACCAGAAGGTCTCCCACAAAAGGCGGCACCTATGACGAGGCGAGGGGGAGAGAACGGAAGATGGCCCGGCGCGTGACGCAGATGAGCCTACTGTTCCCCCCCACCCCACTGTTCAGGGCGTGGAGGGTGTTTTTGATTATGTGAATAAAGAGCTGGTTCTCACTGACATTGTCAAAGAAGGACATTTATTCCATAAGGTACAGAACACTTCACGTTCTATGTTTCTCCCTCACCATCCTGAGTGTAGCTCAACCCACCAAGAGTGCGTAGCTGAGCGCGCTCAGGAGAGGAAAAGGGTAAAGGTAGCAAGGCGCAGCCTTAGCTCACCTAATAAAGATCTCTTACTACAGACTCCTAGGAGCTCTGTAGTAAAGGTCTCACATAGCAGGCAGTCGTCTCTGTCCCAATGCGACATGAAGGCGCAGCCGCTAGCCGGGAACGACGCCTTGCTGCAGGCTAATGCCTCAGTCAGCGCAGATCAGACCCGTGCGACGTTCACGGAGAGCGGGAATACCAGGGTTACAGGTATAACCAAGGTACGGACGCCTCCGGCTAATTCTGAACGTATCAATGCCCATGGCTCTGAGCGCAGCTCACCACACATTGAGTGTGTCGTTGAACAGCCGCTTAAGACCAGTGAAGAGGCATTGTGGCACCACCGTGTGGTATCAGTCAGAGATCACACCTTTCAGATTCTGTTGAGTTCTGTAAGGGATGAGTCTCATTCCAAGCGGCAGTCTCAGTCAGACAATGACATGATGACGCAATCGCTTTCCGGGGAGAGCGCTCTATCTCAGGCCAATGCCTCAGCCAGTGCAGTTCAGAACCGTGCTGCGTTCACGGAGGGCAAGATTACTGGAGTTACGGTCGTAACTAACGTATCAAAGCCCCCGACTCACCCAGAACGAGCTGATGTGTCCTCTCCCTTTCGAGGGGGGCCCGCCTTGGGCTATTCCACCAACCCAGTGCTGGGGAATAGCGGCGGCGAGGGCCATAGAGGAATACAGGTCCTTCCTACTGGACGCACCACAGCTTCGTGCGCACCCGCTTTCTCTGCATTGCTGGCAGTGGCAACGAAGCTGTACCCTCTCACGCTGGCTAGAACAGACGTTAGAGAAGGGTTATGCCCTCCAATTCCATCGGACCCCACCCCCGTTCAGGGGAGTGGTGGAAACGGTGATGAAAACGCCAGACAAAGTAGCCGCTCTGAGGTCAGAGATTACGGAACTTTTGGCGAAGGAGGCGGTCACAGTAGTTCCCCGAGAGCAAAGGAACAAGGGGCTGTACTCGCCCTATTTCCTAGTGCCCAAAAAGACGGGGGGAGTGAGGCCGATTTTGGATTTACGCATTCTCAACGAGAGCATAACCAAACGGCCCTTCCGAATGCTGACGACAAAACGCCTACTGGAATGTGTCCAGAAGGGAGACTTTTGTACAAGCATAGACCTAAAGGACGCGTACTTTCATGTGCCGATACAATCACGCCACAGAAAGTTTCTGCGGTTCGCCTTTCAAGGGGTGGCGTACGAGTTCACGAGGATGCCGTTTGGGTACGCCCTGGCACCTCGAACATTTTCCGGCATTGGAACCGCTGCGTCGTCAAGGGATAAGGATATTAGCCTACCTAGACGACCTGCTGGTTCTCGCCCCGTCAGCAGAGCTGGCGTTCACACACACGACACAGACAGTGACTCATCTCACGCGTCTGGGGTTCGCTGTGAATTGGAAAAAGAGCGCACCCTGGCCCAGTCATCAGATTGTCTACCTGGGACTACAGCTAGACACTGTAATGATGAGGGCGCGAATTTCGGACCCTCGAAGGGCAGCATTGTTACTAGCCCTGAGGAAGTGTCGTCCGAATCACACAGTAACGGCGCTATCGATCATGTCACTTTTGGGTCTCATGTCGGCAGCCCACTCTGTGGTCCCGCTAGGGCTTCTGCATATGCGCAGAACACAGCGGTGGTTCGCCCAACTAAGACTAGACCCAGTGCGTCAACGTCATCGGTTGGTGGTGGTTCCTCTCTCGCTAAGAGCAGACCTGGACTATTGGCGGAATCCGTGCGTCCCGATGGGCAAGGTGTCATCCTACATTCCAGTGTTTACAGATGCCTCTCTGACTGGATGGGGAGGGACATGTCAGTCTCAAGCGATAGGAGGTGCATGGCCTCAATCAGGTCGTCACATCAACCTCCTAGAGTTGGAAACGGTGCGACTGGTCATGACCCACTTCGCGTCTACCCTTCGGGGTCGCGATGTGTTGGTCTGGTCAGACAACCGAACCACAGTGGCTCACATAAACCGCCAGGGAGGGGTCAGGTCTCCTGCCCTTCATCGGGCGGCAGTGGAATTGTGGCTGTGGGCTCACAAGCACCTTCGCTCGTTGAGAGCAGCACACATTCCGTGCTACTTGAACGTAGGGGCAGACCTCATGTCAAGAGGGGGTCCTCGAGACGACGAGTGGTGTCTGCACCCAGACATTGTTCTACAAATTTGGGAACAATTCGGGAGAGCCGAGGTGGACCTGTTCGCGTCACGTGTGAACGTGCAGTGTCTCCTATGGTTCTCTCTGAGAAACCAGGACGAACCGCCATTGGGAAGAGACGCATTCGCGCACTACCCGTGGCCGAAAGTTCTCCTGTACGCATTCCCTCCGCTGTCTTGCATTCTCCCACTGTTAGCCAGGGTGAGGTCAGAGGAGCTGTCAGTGATACTGATAGCGCCCGATCGCCCGGGGGCTCCGTGGTTTGCAGAGATGAGTCAGATGTTGATTGCGCCACCCTGGCCAATTCCACATCGACGAGACGCGTTGACTCAGGCGGGAGGCTCGATAGGGCAATGGCCCATAATCGGCCAACCACTGAAGGCTTGGTTCCTGAATGGGACAGGTTGAAGCGCCGTGGGTTGTCTGATGCAGTGATCAGAACAATACAGGGCGCAAGAGCCGGTTCCACTTCTAGGGTGTGTACCAGCAGATGGAACGTTTTCTCACGATGGTGTGATACACAGGACGTGGACCCCATGAGCTGTCAGGTAGAGAGTGTGCTCTCATTCCTACAGTCTATGTTTGATAAGCAGAAATCGCCCTCCACCATTCGAGTGTTTGCAGCGGCAATTTCAGCTGGTCATGAAGGGTTTAACGGAAAAGGTGTGTTCAGTCACCCATTAGTGAAACGTTTCCTATTGGGAACGCAACGGCTTAGGCCAAGGCCTAGAGCTACGCTGCCCAAATGGGATTTGGCACTGGTTCTCGAAGCGCTATGTAAGTCGCCGTTCGAGCCATTGAATCAAATACCCCTCAAGATGCTGTCTATCAAGACGGCGCTGTTGCTCGCCTTGACTACCGCTAAACGAGTCAGTGATTTGTGTGCACTGTCGACGAGACCCGACTGCCTTGCCATTAATGGCGATCTGAGCAGAGCGGTGTTACGTCCTAACCCGGCATTTGTGCCGAAGGTTATTAACAGTGCATATAGATCACAGATCGTGGAATTGTGGGCTTTTCATCCCCCTCCCCATGGGGAGAGGAGTGAGGAAAAGCTTCACTGTCTGTGCCCAGTACGCGCTTTGGCGTGTTACGTTAGGCGCACAGCGGCGGTTAGGTCATCGCCTCAGCTGTTTGTGTGTCACGGTGCGGCTGCATTGGGTAGACCACTTTCAAAACAGCGATTGTCTCATTGGCTTTGTGAAGGCATTGAGACGGCGTACGAGGCGGCGGGGCAACAACCGCCTCAGGGTATTAGAGCGCACTCCACTCGTGGAGTGGCAGCTTCTACTGCCCTCTCTTTAGAGGAACAGAGGTAGAGGATATTTGTAGAGCAGCGTCATGGTCGACACCGTCTCCTTTTATCCGTTTCTATCTGTTGGATATGTCTTCTAACTCTTTGGCTCGGTCTGTACTCAGCGTGGCTGAAGGGAGATCATGAGCAGGACAGAGAAAGAAAGCAGGATTGTGACCATGTTCATAAGTCCGCTTTTATTAGAAGTAACATATTATGGACATGTTTTCTAACTCTTTTGTTCGGTCGACTTTCAGCAGAGCTGAAAGGCGTTCTTGAGCTAGAAAGAGAGGACAAAGCAGGACCTTGGACAGGTTCCAATCAGGTCCGCTTTGGTTAGGAAGACTTATGTCAAGGATAAGCCTTTTAACTCCAATCTCGATTGCACTCAGCGCAGCTGAAGGAGAATCTTGAGATAGAGGAGAGAGAAGCAGGACGATAGACAGGTCTCTATCAGGTCCGCTTTGGATAAAGAGCATATTCTGTGGCATCTCTTCTGGCTGACAGTGTCAGCATGTAGAGACATGTATTGAGTGGACAGAATGTGAGGTCATTTATCTGATGGTTCAGTTTAGTATGACTGGTATATTTTGTCCCTGCCTACTAATCTCTGGGTTCCATTGAGTGAGTAAGGCGGGCTATTGGACACATAATGTAGAGTGACATTTTATGTCATTCCATTAGTGGATAATAGTGTTGTCATAGAATATTGAGGCACAGCTATCTGCTAGTACAGATTAGCATGGCGTCTATTCTATTGATCTGCTCAATAGCCATTGACATTGTCATTGAGCTAGATGGGGCGGGTCTATAACCGATGACGCGGTATATTGTGACGCCCTGATGGGTTTTTTAGTCGCAGTACTGCGGGAATTGGTTGCAGCCATTGCTGGGCTTGACCTTTTTCATTTTTTAATGAGAAGTGTTAGGCTCGGCAGGGAGTACATTTTGGAGCGTTTCGCTCCGCCTTAAACCACTAGGAGCATAGCTCCCCTATGGGGCGGAGCTCCACGATATAGAACGACTAGTTACCGGAGTGTAACTCCAGTTCTATGAGTGGAGCGGAGCCCCATAGGACTTAAGGCCCTGCCGACCCTCTCTAGTCTCGCTGAAGATAATATCTCGGGAGGCAGATTGAGGGAACGGGTCCCTTTATATAGGGGCACCTGTGCTCCCATTGGCTGACAGGTGTGTGCATAATTTTGCTTCAGGCTGTTCTGCCCTAGGGCAGAGGGTAAACCACTAGGAGCATAGCTCCCCTATGGGGCTCCGCTCCACTCATAGAACTGGAGTTACACTCCGGTAACTAGTCGTTTAAATGCTTCATAGGCATCAATATTCGTGCAACGTTTACCTTCTCTGATAGATTACTGGTCTACTGATGCCACTCTTAGGGTACCATACATAGCTAGCAAAATGCCACACAATCAAGAGTATGCAAGCGCAGAGAGGAGCGTGCCCAATTTGACTGGAGTGCAGTCAAATACATTTGTATTTATTATTACGCCGATTTGGTAGGCTTATATTAAGCGTAGTCTGGTTACAGTGCATTCAGAAAGTATTCAGAGGGGAGAAAAAAGGGGGTAATTTTTAAAACAAAATTAACATACATTTGCACAATGAGCACTTGTTGTCTCAAATATATCGTTGCGGTTGTTGGTTTGCTAGCTAGCGACTTTTTGCCATATTAACATAGACACAGTCAAAACACCTCTAAACAACACATGGTATCAAGACCAAGATAAAACTTGATACAAACGATTCCCCACAGCTTCCTGTCATTGTTTCTAACTATCTGGCCATCCAGAATGACAACAACACACGGCCTTCTGCCTCATTGAAGCGCACACATCGTTGTCAGTTAACCTGTCTATTCTACTGAGCCATAGGTCTTTCTCTCGTTTCCGGATATCCGATTTGGGAAAATCTGGGGAATGCTATATCCGGTCCTAGGTTTTTTCTCAACAGAAATGGCGCAAACCAAGAGCAAGTCCTGTTGTAGCGTACCTCTGTTCGAATTCGAGAAAAAACCAGCCGTATCTAAAGCCTCGTACTTTTGAACTCAACCCGGGTTGGGCTAGCTCAAATTGAATTTCCACTGCCTCCAGAATATTAATGATGTCAAGTTGCTAGCTAGCAAATGTGACTTTGCCGCTAGCTTCGCTAATGTTGCATGCTAGCTAGAAATTGTAAAAAGTCATTTGTAGAAAGTCAGTTAGCGAGCAAAAGGTTGAAGAAATAAGTTAATTAATCCTCACCACGCTTTAACTAATGTTACCCCATACTCCCGATGACAGGCTAGCTAGCTTAATTCCTAACTTTGCTTGCCCTGGCATTGGCTACAAGTTAGCAGGCTAACCCAACACACCAGATGACAGGTTTGATAGAATGTAGCTAGTTAGCTTGTTTAAACTCTGATTTGCAAGCGAAAGTTAGTTAGATAGCATTCTGTTCTGCAAAAATAAAATGAAGGATTCAACTATGTTGGTACTTTGTGTCATGTCTAGCTTGTCCATGTGCTAGCTAATAGCAACAAACCCAGACGAGCTAAACGTGAAAGCATCCAGCAGAGATCAGCTTCTCATTAGCTATCTAAAGTTATTATATTTACTGTTCTTTTGAAATAACATATATCATTGATTGGTCTTAGCAAGCTCTCTGGTAGCAAGCGAAGATTTTTTTCCTGTAATATTTAGCTATCTAGCTATGCAAACATTTGCCTACACTTGAAGCTAGCTAGCTGGGCTATGTAGAAAACAGCTCTAGCTTAGTTTCGAAGAGAGTAACGTTTATTTTTGATGCACTGTAGCAAAGATTTGTATAACTAGCTCCTTGTTCTATCTGTACCCATAGTGTACAGCAGAAACAGTAATCCCTCTGTGTGAGAGAAAGCCTACTTACTACTTTGTTAGTATTCTTATTTTTTATTGTTGTTGCATTGTTGAGAATTTACTTGCAAATAAGCATTTTGTGTATACCATGTACATACGACTAATACAACTTGATAGTGTTAGCCAGATAGAGTGGGCACGTTAGCCCGACGTATCACCACACAGGCTACGTTTTCTACTGTGATTGGTCATCAACGACGGCACCTCGGCTTAATTAATTGTGAAATAATTGAAAGCCTTAGTTTCACTGTCTAATCATTCATAAAACTTGCTTGATATGAGCACGTTAACCCAATGTAGCCAGTGAGCTATATAGCTACACTTCAGTCATTTAGCAATCCTCCTAAATGCAGTGGTCAGTGGATAAACTAACTGATTCGAACATATTTGTCTGAAAACAAACTAGTCACCAGTTTTTGTTGCCCATGGTGTTAACATGTCTAACCAGTTGGCTATTGTAGACCGTGTGCCCACATGACCTCCGGAGTTTGGCCAGTGTGAGCCAGCATGCTAGCTAGCTACATTTAATTCTGTACTCAGTAGCTATCCTTCTTAATGCGGTGGTCACTGGATAAACTACCTACGAGTTGGAACACATTTTGGTGAAAAATAACTTGTTGCCCATGGTGGAATACATCACTGTGGCCCCAAAAATTGTCAAAGACTTCAGTCACCCAAGTCATAGACTGTTCTCTCTGCTACCGCATACCCCCAAGCCATAAGACTGCTGAACAATTAATCAACATGGCCACCCAGACTATTTACATTGACCCCCTTTGACATTGACCCCCCTTTGTTTTTACACTGCTGCTACTTGCTGTTTATTATCTATGAATAGTCACTTTTTCCCTACCAACATACATGTACAAATTACCTCGACTAACCTGTACCCCCGCACATTGACTCAAATACAAATAATTAAAGAGCAGCAGTAAAATAAAATAACAGTAGGGAGGATATATACAGGGGGTACCAGTACAGAGTCAATGTGCGGGGGTACAGGTTAGCCAAAGTAATATGTACATGTGGGTAGAGTTAAAGTGACTATGCACAGTGTTGCCAACTCCTCAGTAAGGAAAGTAGCTATTGGCTGTCCTAAAAGTTGCTAGAAGTCGCTAAATGACGTCATCACCGAATTTGCATAATTGGCCATGTGCATGTAATTGTGATGGACGCTGTAGGAGAGAGGAATAACGTCGTGGGAGAGACAAAGTGAGTAAAAAACACCCTAAATATGTTTAGAACTACAAATGAACTTTCTTTTGTCGATTAGTAAAAATAAAAACATTTACATCCCGCCCCCCGCATGCGCGATTCATTTGCAGTCTGGACGCGGAGGGGTGAACATCTCCTGCGAGGACTGCTGTGCGAGGACTGGGCCGCCTGTTCGTTGAGAAGAGTAAGAACGATACGTGCTTTCACGTCTGTTAAGTTGCGTCAATTCAAATTTGGTATAGGCACAAAAAGAGGTGAACACACGTCTTTTAAGATATACTAGTATTTTAATTAATGCAAACACTTGAATGGTAAATATGATGTTCGTATATACGGGCCCACTGAAAAACCACGCAGGGCAGACAGAGAACTGAGCTATTGTTATAAGTTCTTCTTTAAATACTCTGACAGAGATAGTTCCCGCTCCCTGCTGGGCCTGTCAGAATAGAGATTGGGTGTGGTTTAAACTTACCCAACCTATCGTTGGCGCTCAGGTTGGTCCCAGCCCCTTGGCGCTTCACTGTTGCCGGGCATTAGTTGTTATCTTTACAACTTGTCTTTCGAGTCAGCAACCTCAGACATAGTTTGTTCTTCTTCATTGTAGCAGTACACATGTCCTTGAGCAGTTTAACAAAGAGGCAGTGTGTGTGAGTCACAAGTCTGTCTCAGCCTACCCCCTAACGGTTCCTCACATTAATCACAGCTTGTTATGTTAAACAATCTATATCAGTACAGCACAAACGTTTAATCATTAATGTATTCTTTCTAAGCTAGGCATCACATCTAGTTATAAGAAAATAGATCCCCACACGTCTGTCTCCAAAAGTCTCCAATAACACCAGAAAAAGTTGATAGATTTGTCGCTAGTCGCTTTTTTGAAAATGTGTTGCCAGAGGAGTCTGAATACTCGCTACAGTGGGGAAAAAAAGTATTTAGTCAGCCGCCAATTGTGCAAGTTCTCCCACTTAAAAAGATGGGAGAGGCCTCTAATTTTCATCATAGGTACACGTCAACTATGACAGACAAAATGAGAGAAAAAAATCCAGAAAATCACATTGTAGGATTTTTTATGAATTTATTTGCAAATTATGGTGGAAAATAAGTATTTGGTCAATAACAAAAGTTTCTCAATACTTTGTTATATACCCTTTGTTGGCAATGAGACAGGTCAAACGTTTTCTGTAAGTCTTCACAAGGTTTTCACACACTGTTGCTGGTATTTTGGCCCATTCCTCAATGCAGATCTCCTCTAGAGCAGTGATGTTTTGGGGCTGACGCTGGGCAACACGGACTTTCAACTCCCTCCAAAGATTTTCTATGGGGTTGAGATCTGGAGACTGGCTAGGCCACTCCAGAACCTTGAAATGCTTCTTACGAAGCCACTCCTTCGTTGCCCGGGCGGTGTGTTTGGGATCATTGTCATGCTGAAAGACCCAGCCACGTTTCATCTTCAATGCCCTTGCTGATGGAAGGAGGTTTTCACTCAAAATCTCACGATACATGGCCCCATTCATTCTTTCCTTTACACGGATCAGTTGTCCAGGTCCCTTTGCAGAAAAACAGCCCCAAAGCATGATGTTTCCACCCCCATGCTTCACAGTAGGTATGGTGTTCTTTGGATGCAACTCAGCATTCTTTGTCCTCCAAACACGACGAGTTTAGTTTGAACCAAAAAGTTCTATTTTGGTTTCATCTGACCATATGACATTCTCCCAATCCTCTTCTGGATCATCCAAATGCACTCTAGCAAACTTCAGACGGGCCTGGACATGTACTGGCTTAAACAGGGGGACACGTCTGGCACTGCATGATTTGAGTCCCTGGCGGCGTAGTGTGTTACTGATGGTAGGCTTTGTTACTTTGGTCCCAGCTCTCTGCAGGTCATTCACTAGGTCCCCACGTGTGGTTCTGGGATTTTTGCTCACCGTTCTTGTAATCATGTTGACCGCACGGGGTGAGATCTTGCGTGGAGCCCCAGATCGAGGGAGATTATCAGTGGTCTTGTATGTCTTCCATTTCCTAATAATTGCTCCCACAGTTGATTTCTTCAAACCAAGCTGCTTACCTATTGCAGATTCAGTCTTCCCAGCCTGGTGCAGGTCTACAATTTTGTTTCTGGTGTCCATTGACAGCTCTTTGGTCTTGGCCATAGTGGAGTTTGGAGTGTGACTGTTTGAGGTTGTGGACAGGTGTCTTTTATACTGATAACGAGTGGAGGACACAAGAGCCTCTTAAAGAAGAAGTTACAGGTCTGTGAGAGCCAGAAATCTTGCTTGTTTGTAGTTGACCAAATACTTATTTTCCACCATAATTTGCAAATAAATTCATTAAAAATCCTACAATGTGATTTTCTGAATTTTTTCCCCTCAATTTGTCTGTCATAGTTGACGTGTACCTATGATGAAAATTACAGGCCTTTCTCATCTTTTAAGTGGGAGAACTTGCACAATTGGTGGCTGACTAAATACTTTTTCCCCCCACTGTATATATAGCGACAAAGTCGCTAAGTTGGCAACACTGTATGCATAGATAATAAACAGAGAGTAGCAGCAGCGTAAAAGAGGGAGTGGGGTGACAATGCAAATCTTAGTCTTATGGCTTGGGGGTAGAAGCTGTTAAGAAGCCTTTTGGACCTAGACTTGGCGCTCCGGTACCGCTTACCGTGCGGTAGCAGAGAGAACAGTCTATGACTAGGGTTACAAGTAAAAAGAACACTAGCATAGGCTAGCATTATGCCTGTTGTGACTGTATTATTGACAAGTCCTTCGTGAGCTAGCCACCTAGTTGACGTTAGCTCATGGTTTGAGTAGTCATACTTTTTCACGCGATGACATGCTAGCTAGCTAACGTTAGCCCACCAGGGCAGGAAATTAGCTAGCTACATCTCACCTGGTCGGCTCTAGTTAGGCCCCTTGGTTGGCTACATTAGCTAACGTTGCACCGTAGCTCACCGTGTAATAGTCAGACTTTCCCAACAGGCAGTGACATGCTAGCGAATATGCCTAACGTTAGCGATTAGCACTAACTAGCGAATGTTAAATATCCCTGCCCTGGTGGGCTAACATTAGCTAGAATGTCACCACGTATAAATTACACGAACGGTGAGCTAACGTTGGCTGGTTAGCTCACAAAGGACTTGAGAGTTCAATGTTTTCCTCATACAAAACACAGAAACGGTTTTGTTCCACGAGTGCATCTTTTGTACATGACTCATCAAATGACCTGTAAAGTAAGTTAGAAATGTCAGCAGGGATGGAAATGAAGCTAGCCCGAGGCTAGTACTTTTCAGACTGGGCTAGTAAGACAATGTGCCAAACTAGCCTGACCCAGCAGTGAAATGTAATTACTGTTTTTAGAAGGGCATTTGGGAATCTGCTACTTAATAGCTACGAAAAAGCGTCTTGCTTCTGACCAGCAGCTTTAATGTCTTCTGACCAGCAGCTTTAATGTCTTCTGACCAGCAGCTTTAATGTCTTCTGACCAGCAGCTTTAATGTCTTCTGACCAGCAGCTTTAATGTCGCCTTTCGGTTTGGAGAAGGGCGGGTTGGCTGTGTGAGAAAAACGTCCACTAGAACGGCGCTTGATAAAGCAGAATATCACGGCTGCCCAGTGAATGAGGCGATTGGCAAAAAAGCTCTAGAGGTTGTTGCAGAGAAAAAGGTCACAATGTAGAACTGGCGCCAGCGCAGGATGCAGCGTTGTCTTTTCCCTTTCATGTGGCTCTTCGACGCCGATTCACCCATTCTTGCAATGTCAAAATCTGACGCATTTTATAAGTATAATTTATATTACATGACTTTTCTATTGTCTGAAATTGCATTATCACATTGACAGTCCTGTTTGCTCGCTGGAGGAATCTTGTTAGTAAATTTGAATAACACATTTCACATTGAAAGGATATTATGCGTGTCCCAATCACAAATTAGATAGGGACCATAAATCACATTTCTATAGCTGCATGGATTATTTGGAACAGGGGAATTATTTTCCAAGGGTATAATAGCTGTCAAGTGTTCCCTTGGGTGGGAAAGATAGACTAATGAAAAATAGGTGTAAACTATGTGTCATCCTATGAAGTGAACGTTATGTTGCATATCCCTATCTGATATAATTTATTTTTGCACAGAGTTTTTAAACCCAGAGGCCCAACAGGCCGATACTTCCAGGAACGCATAGCGAAACAGACTCAACAGACCAGACCAGGGTTTGGAAATTCTATGGGAGGTGTTACAGGCTTTGGTTGGTGTTACACCTGTGCTGCCTTGTCATCTCGTTAGTCAGAAGGTGTTTTCACCTGTGCTGGCACTGAGGATATTTAAGAGCGGCTGGCCCAGTGCTCCAGTTGACTTGAGAGATGTGGAGGGTTAACACCTTTAGTTGGCTCTCCCTATTTTAAACAGTCCTTTATCTGACCTTCCTTGACTTTGTTTTACTAAACTTTTTGGTTTGCGTCCTATTTTTAAGTTTGTGGGTTTTTATTTTATTTCCCTCTTGGGGAAATTTAGTGGGCTCTCATGGTGGGTGTCTTTCAGGTCCCAGTTGTTGGTAGTCAACTATCAGTGGACACCCCCATGAGTGTCTTTCAGAACTCCTTCTAGAACCCCTTTGTTCCCCCTTCTGGTTTCTTGCTGGGGAACGTAACAAAATGGGGGCTTGTTTAACATGAGTATGTTAGTCGCTCTAATCACCTACTCTGAAGCTCTGCTGTGCCCAGATGAGTGCTCAAAAGACACTTGTGGTAGTGGTGTACGACTCTTGGATCTTTGGAGTCGTCTCAGACTCGTGGTTGGAGTTGAAAGGAATTTTACTCTTGCTCGACTCCCAAAACACGCTGAAACGGCCTCGCCAGCCTTTCGCCCTTCCGCCACAAGGTCAAGCCCTTCTCCTCCTCACTCGGCTTGACCCAGTCGAGGAGGCGAATGAGATCTGTTAGGGATCTCCCTGGCGATGGCTCCTGGACACGCTGCTTGGTCACATCTTGGTGGGATTTTCTGTCACGATCGTTGACACATGATGAAGCGGACCAAGGCGCAGCGTTGAACGTGAACATATTTATTTAATAAATGATCACACGACCAAAACAACAAAACGATGACGTGACAGTCAATGGTCAATAAACAAACCAAACACGAACAAAATCCCACAAACCCGAATGAAAAACAGACAGTTTAAATATGGCTCCCAATCAGAGACAACCAACGAACAGCTGACACTCGTTGCCTCTGATTGGGAGTCACTAAGGCAAACATAGAAAACAACAAACCAGAACCCCCAACATAGAAACACACCACATAGAACAAACACACCCTGGCTCAACAACTAGAGTCCCATAGCCAGGGTGTGACAACTAGGAAGACTACATCATTCTAGAGGACTGACATGAACATGACGCTGCCCATTTGCTCATCAATTTAATCCTAGGTGATTTGTAGGAACTACAATATCTTAAAAGGATCCCATGGCATGATGCGGGCGCAATCTACGCTGATAAGCCTATTCTTTGCCATGTAGCCCTATTCAGACGGGTATTACTAGAGACATTGGTTCTGGAATTATTATAGAGGATGATTCACACAGGCTGTCTTTCCAAACTGCCCCCTGTCATTCATTTTTTTCGAATTGAATTGACCCTTATGACGGAAGCCTGGAGGTTTTTATTCTAGGCGTGAAGATATTTCAACGTCATGTCCAGACGATAATAGGCTACACTGATAACTCGTGCTAGGCTGCCAAATGTACAGGTCTCCCCATAATATTTAAATTGATGTGCGATAATCATTATTTTAGCAATCCGTGGTAGATGTCCTTCCTAATAACAATGCCCCCCCCCCCACCCTGCAGATTTTGATCTGCTGAACTGTATTTGCACTTGACTGTTTATGGATGAGAAGGTGAACTTGCCACTTCCAGAAAGTTTAGTGGGGATGCTGCTTTGCCATTTATTGCTTAGATCCTATAGGTTCACTCCAACCCTAATCTAGTGCATCTGTTTTAATAATTAGCTGGTTGATAAGCAAATCCGGTTAGGTACAGCTGGGGTTGGAGAGAACCTACAGGAAGGTAACTAAGTACAGGGTTGGAGAGCCCTGACCTAGGACATCAACAGCCAGCCAGGGTTTTATTAAATAAGCTTATAGATGGGCACAATACTTTTTCTTGCACGTTTAGGGCTAATTAAACTGACATATTTGGCGACGTTAAACTTCACTGGCGCCAGGAAGAATAGCATAGCGATACTCATTGATAGCCTGCCTAATACTGTAGTTTCCTTACAAGTTTAGCACGTTATTCGATACTAAAAACCAGCGTAAGCACATGGAATTTGTGTCAAGGAGGCATTCACCCATAGGCTTTAAACCGTGAACATGCTTGAACTAAACTGAATGGAAAATAACTCAAATTACATAGTACATTTACAGAAGCCAATAACAATTAGCCTAGACGTCAATTAAAGTAAAGTTATCATCAGGGTGGGAAAAAGGTAAACAGTGAAATGTATGCAGGGCTGTGGGTGTGTCACGCTCGTTTTTAGACCAAGGTGCAGCATGGTATGCGAACATTTTAATATAACTGAATACAGATCAAAACAAACGAACGTAAAGTTCTGCACGCTACACAGCTGCTAACCAGAAACAAGATCCCACAAACTAAGGTAGGAAAATGGCTGCCTAAGTATGATCCCAATCAGAGACAATGATCGACAGCTGCCTCTGATTGGGAACCACACCCGGCCAACATAGAAACACAAAACCTAGAATGGACACCCCAAATCACACCCTGACCTAACCAACTAGAGAATAACAGGGATCTCCAAGGTCAGGGCGTGACAGGGTGTGAGGATTGTCCGACTGATAAAAAATGGTAAGATGACAGACTACTACAGTCAGGATAGTATAGCTGTTATCCTAACATACCTAAGACATTTAGCACAGTCTTCAATACATTAGATTAATCAAGAGTCAATGACTTGACACCATTATGGTAATTGAAACTGCCATTTCCTATCAGGAAAAGCTGCAGAGTAAGGCTTTGTCTTAATGCCACTGATGATAAACACCGTTTTGTGTCAATTCCTTTGTCGTCAATATAATTGTTAACATTGTCTGTAGAAGTTGCAGAAACAAAGACCTACTGTAGCTATGTAGGCTACCAATTGTCACTCATCAAATAACAAAAAAACAGACTGACGGTATGAGAATACATTGGTCATATTATAAATTAAACTACCAGATGCATTTCTCTAAGAAATGTGAAAACAAAGATATAGAGTTAGGCTGCAAATGGGCTTGACAGGCCTGGAGTTACATTTCAACAGTCAGACCACCTACAACAAAAGAAACCCCACAAAAGAAACCCCAACCAAACATAATGATAGTTACCGGAGTTGTAACTCCAGTTCTATGAGTGTAGGTCTGCTCCTATTGGTTTACCCCGCTGCCTAGGCAGTGAACAGCCTGAGACCACACTATGCACACACCTGCAGCCAATAGGAGTACAGGTGTCCCTATAAGAGGGGATGATTCCCCTCCAGTGTTGCCAATTTAGCGACTTTGTCGCTATATTTAGCGAGTATTCAGACCCCTCTAGTGACACATTTTTCAAAAAATCGACTAGCACCATAACTTTTTCTGGTGTTTATAGGAGACTTTTGGAGACTGTGACGTGAAAACACGTATCGTTCTTACTCTTCTCAACGAGCAGCCGGTGCTGCCGTGGGCCCCACCCCCGTCCCAAAGCACTCACAGGCGGCCCAGTCCTCGCGCTGCAGTCGGCGCAGGAGATGTTCACCCCTCCGCGTCCAGACTGCAAATTAATTGTACATGCGGGAAACTGCTGCTGGCTGATCCCGCCCTGGCTTACATTCAGAGCAGGATGTAAATGTAAAATGTGGTCTAAAATAAATCACTGCATTTGACTCACACAGCCTCAGTCACTTACTCACCTCGTCCACTGTGTGTGTGTGCCTCTCTGTGACATAAGCTAAACATCTAGCTGGCTAGTTCATCCTGTCTCAGTCTAAACGATTAGTTACCGGAGTGTAACTCCAGTTCTATGAGTGGAGCGGAGCCCCATAGGGGAGCTATGCTCCTAGTGGTTTACCCTCTGCCCTAGGGCAGAACAGCCTGAAGCAAATTTATGCACACACCTACAGCCAATAGGAGTACAGGTGTCCCTATATAAGGAACCCCGTTCCCTCAATCTGCCTCCCGAGATATTATCTTCAGCGAGACTAGAGAGGGTCGGTAGGGCCTTAAGTCCTATGGGGCTCCGCTCCACTCATAGAACTGGAGTTACACTCCGGTAACTAATCGTTCTATATCGTGGAGCTCCGCCCCATAGGGGAGCTATGCTCCTAGTGGTTTAAGGCGGAGCGAAACGCTCCAAAATGTACTCCCTGCCGAGCCTAACACTTTCCATTAACTCTTCGGAGTCTGGAGCTTTTTTGGCCGTTTTTGGGTACCTTCAATTTTGCCCTGATATACTACATAAAGAAATGTTTACCAGACCAATGTTGGGTATCTTTTTTTTCAGCACAACCTCACCTATATGATCTGTTAGTAAGTTTTTCACTTTGACATACTATTTCAACACACTGGACCCAAACACACACAGAAAACACAAAGTCCGTTTAGAAAAAAGATGGTTTTTTTATTGTAAAACCCTCAAACATGGTGAACCAAGCATTTAAAAAGCTTCAAATTGAACCACAAGGTGCAAATATGAACATATAAAAGTATTTTGGTGATATATACAAGCAATAAATAACTATTTACAATAAAAAGTAGGTATAACCACTGGCGTTTTTCTTCTATTCTAACCCTAAACCTTTTTGTGCCACTCCTCAAAACAGTTTCTGTCCAAAATGAAAAAAAAAGCTTCAAATTGAACCACAAAGTGCAAATATGAACATATAAAAGTATTCTTGAGATATATACAAGCAATACACAACTATTTACAAAAAAAGTAGGTATAGCCACTGGCCTTTACCCTATTTGTGCCACTCTTCAAAACAGTTCCTGTCCACAATGACACAGAGAGCCACATCACAGGCCTTGCACTTCCATGGTGTGACAAACCTCTTCTTGTCAACTTGTTTACAGCGTTGACAAACCCTGCGGCCTGCTGTGGCTTTGTCTTTGGCCTCTGCAACATTGGCAATGGCCACAGAAACATGGCTGGTGCTTTTTTGAAGTGGAACCCCTGTCTGGGTCACTCCGCACAGCTGGGCCACAAGTTCTGCCACAAAGTTCTTGTGCGTCATGGGTGTGACCTGTTGGGTCGCACTGATGTCACAGTGCAGGATGTATGCATTTGTTGTAAAAAAAAAAAAAAAATGCAGGAAGAGGGTACGGTACCAGCGAGCAGTTCTGCGATGGGTTGAGTAATACTGGAGAAGCTGGTCTGACAGGTCAACCCCTCCCATGTACTTATTGTAGGCCATGATGGGGGTAGGGCAGGGAATGTCTTTTGCTACCCAGCGTCCAGGTCCTTCCTTCACCTTCCTCTTGATTGTCTCGCCCGAAAACGCTGGGTGGATTGTGGAGCACACCGACACCTCCCGCGTATCCATCCACTTCACAAAGACCAGGCGATCCTCTCTGATCCATCTCACAGACCCCCTCTTCGATTTGCTGGTGAGGGCATTTTCTCTGCCACTAGGACACCCTTTTCTGTTGCTTCTGTAGGTCCCACAGGCTCCAAACTTCATACTTCCCAAACTCAGGAACAGTTTTGGGCTGGTGTAGAAATTGTCCATATAAATATGGTATCCTGTACCAAGATGTGATGGCTGAATGAGGTCCATAACAGCATCATATGAAAGTCCATGCACGCTGGGTGTGTGTGCTTTCCCAACATACACGTTGAAGTTTAGAGTGTAGCCATTGTTAGACTCTGCCAACACAAAGAGCTTGATCCCCCATTTGTTAGGCTTGTCCTTCATGTACTGGGTCATGCCAGTTTTGGCTTTTGTAGCCACCATCCTCTCGTCGACTGACAGTTCCTTCTTAGGATGGTAATGAGCCTGGCAGGCAGTGCGAATGTCGTCCATCAGAGGTTTGACCCTGAACAGTTTGTCATGCTGGGGTGTACCTTTGCGCTGGTCATTTATGACATCCTCCTCTGGATCACTTAGGTGGATGTTCCATGAGATGGACCGGAATCTGTCTCTTGGCATGACCTTCGCTGGCAATGAAACAGACAATATGTGGCTTTGTTTCCAGTAGTCCTGGATACTAGGCAGAGTCACCAATGAGGTGTAGATGAGGAGACCCAGAAATCTGTGCAGTTCCTCCACATCAACGTCAGTCCACTGATATTTGCTCCCCTTCTGCTGATTTCTTGCTGCCTGTTTGTTGGTGTTTCTGCAGATTGTCCTCATTGTCTCTGCGGCGAAGTAGAGCAGGAAGAGGTCCTTTGGTGTGTGCCCTGAATGCAAATCCACCTGGGCTCCTGGTGGTCTGCGGGGCATGAACCTACTGGCTTGTGGGGCAGTGTCAGGATCAGTCTCTGTTTTCCATGGCTCAGAGCTCTGTTCTGGCTGTGCTGCTGACTGGGCTGGAGATCTTGACCTGGTCTTGGCCTGATCCTTCCTTCCACGCCCCCTCTGTGATGGCCTCCGTCGGCTTGTTGTGGGGGTGGGGGGCTGTTGATGGCCCAGGCTGCTCGTCGTCAGTCGTCGTCACTATACAAAACAGGTAAACGGATTCAAGATTATTCAAAGTTCAAGATGTTCATTGGCATTTGCACTACAGTGAAGTAGAATAGAATACTATAGTAAGATAAACGAAAGCAGTAAAACAAATTCATTTTAGAAAAATGTTTGTCTTCTTACCTCACGTTTTCAGCAACAAAATCAGGGTCCTCAAGTCATCCTGGCCACTCTCATTGTCTGACGACGAACTTTCCAAAGTTTCTTCATCGCTCATTTGGAATAACAAGTCGACGGCTTGTTCAACGTGAAGTGTGCGCCTCATATTGCTTCACAAAAACGATACTGCTGACAATAAAACTCTTGAAATACTAACAATTGAAATACTAACTCGTGAAAAACTCTCCAAAACTACTCATGAACTGAACTAATTCCTCTCGTTCGTTCTTTCGCAATGGCTAGTTGTCATGGGAATGAATGTTTATATACTCGTGTGCATCCTGAAGAACCGGGTTAGCACAAGCACACGTTTTTTTCCGTTCCTTTTTATCACAAAAGACGACAAAGTTATTATAATAAATGCAAAGCGCTCATAAAAGAGCGCATATTTTGACGCACTTTTTTCATGGAATTGAAATTATCATAACTTTGGTTTTAGTTGGTGTATTTACATGAAACAAACACTCAAAACGTAGCTTCGGGTCTCCATTTCTGCATGAAATCGACGGCAGCCCTCTGCGTCACTTGGTTTGGATGCTGCGCGGTCCTAAAGCCGGCCCGCGATTTGAACGCGCCGAAGCGTTCGCCGACTCGGAAGAGTTAAAAAATGAAAAAAGGTCAAGCCCAGCAATGGCTGCAACCAATTCCCGCAGTACTGCGACTAAGAAACCCATTAGGGCGTCACAATATACCGCGTCATCGGTTATGGACCCGTCCCATCTAGCTCAATGACAATGGCAATGGCTATTGGGCAGATCATCAGAATAGAAGCCATGCTAATCTGTACTAGCAGATAGCCGTGCCTCAATATTCTTGATAGACCGCCTTACCAATTCAATGAATTTCATAGAATAGTAGGCAGGGACAAAAAATATCAGTCATACTAAACTGAACCTCAGATATATGACCTCACATTCTGTCCCCTCAATACATGTCTCTACCATACTGACACAGCCAGTCAGGAGACATGCCGCAAAATATGCTTTCACCCAAAGCGGACCTGATTGGAACCTGTCCAAGGTCCTGCTTCCCTCCATCTCAAGATTCTCTTTCAGCTGCGCTGAGTACAATCGAGTTGAGAGTTCAAAAAGCTTATTCTTGCCATAACAAGTTTTCTTCACCAAAGCGGACCTGATTGGAACCTGTCCAAGGTCCTGCTTTGTCTACTCCCTTCATCTCAAAATCGCCTTTCAGCTCTGCTGAAAGCCGACCGAGTTAAAGAGTTGGAAAACATGTCCATCCAAATATGTTACTTCTAACAAAAGTGGATTTATGAACATGGTCACAATCCTGCTTTCCTTCTCTGTCTTGCTCAAGGTCTCCCTTCAGCCACACTGAGTACAGACCGAGCCAAAGAGTTAGAAGACATATCCAACAGATAGAAACGGATAAAAGGAGACTGTGTCGACCATGACGCCGCTCTACAAATATCCTCTACCTCTGTTCCCCTGAAGAGGGCAGTAGAAGCTGCTACTCCACGAGTGGAGTGCGCTCTAATACCCTGAGGTGGTTGTTGCCCCGCCGCCTCGTACGCCGTCTCAATGCCTTCACAAAGCCAATGAGACAATCGCTGTTTTGAAAGTGGTCTACCTAATGCAGCCGCACCGTGACACACAAACAGTTGAGGCGATGACCTAACCGCCGCTGTGCGCCTAACGTAACACGCCAAAGCGCGTACTGGGCACAGACAATGAAGCTTTTCCTCACTCCTCTCCCCATGGGGAGGGGGATGAAAAGCCCACAATTCCACGATCTGTGATCTATATGCACTGTTAATAACCTTCGGCACAAATGCCGGGTTGGGACGTAACACCGCTCTGCTCAGATCGCCATTAATGGCAAGGCAGTCGGGTCTCGTCGACAGTGCACTCAAATCACTGACCCGCTTAGCGGTAGTCAAGGCGAGCAACAGCGCCGTCTTGATAGACAGCATTTTGAGGGGTATTTGATTCAATGGCTCGAACGGCGACTTACATAGCGCTTCGAGAACCAGAGTCAAATCCCATCGGGGCAGCGTAGCTCTAGGCATTGGCCTAAGCCGTCGCGTTCCCAATAAGAAACGTTTCACTAATGGATGACTGAACACGCTTTTCCCGTTAAACCCTTCATGACCAGCTGAAATTGCCGCTGCAAACACTCGAATGGTGGAGGGCGATTTCTGCTTATCAAACATAGACTGCAGGAATGAGAGCACACTCTCTACCTGACAGCTCATGGGGTCTACGTCCTGTGTGTTACACCACTGTGAGAAAACATTCCATCTGCTCGTGTACATCCTGGAAGTGGAACTGGCCCTAGCGCTCTGTATGGTTCTGATCACTGCATCAGATAACCCACGGCGCCTCAACCTGTCCCGTTCAGGAGCCAAGCCTTCAGTGGTTGACCGATTATGGGCCACTGCCCTATCGAGCCTCCCGCCTGGCTCAACGCGTCTCGTCGATGTGGAATTGTCCAAGGTGGCACAATCAACATCTGACTCATCTCTGCAAACCACGGAGCCCCCGGGCGATCGGGCGCTATCAGTATCACTGTTAGCTCCTCTGATCTCACCCTGGCTAGCAGTGGGAGAATGCAAGACAGCGGAGGGAATGCATACAGGAGAACTTTCGGCCACGGGCAGTGCGCGAACGCGTCTCTTCCCAATGGCGGCTCGTCCTGTTGTCTCAGGGAGAACCATAGGGGACACTGCGCGTTCACACGTGACGCGAACAGATCCACCTCGGCTCTCCCGAATTGTTTCCAAATTTGGAGAACAATGTCTGGGTGCAGACACCACTCGTCGTCTCGAGGACCCCCTCTTGACATGAGATCTGCCCCCTACGTTCAAGTAGCCCGGAATGTGCGCTGCTCTCAACGAGCGAAGGTGCTTGTGAGCCCACAGCCACAATTCCTCTGCCGCCCTGTGGAGGGCAGGAGACCTGACCCCTCCCTGGCGATTTATGTGAGCTACTGTGGTCCGGTTGTCTGACCAAACCAACACATCGCGACCCCGAAGGGTAGACGCGAAGTGGTTCAGGACCAGTCGAACCGTTTCCAACTCCAAGAGGTTTATGTGCCGACCTGATTGAGGCCATGCACCACCTATCGCTTGAGACTGACATGTCCCTCCCCATCCAGTTAGACAGGCATCTGTATACACTGGAATGTAGGATGACACCTTGCCCATCGGGACTCCGTGCGTGAGAACGCACGGGTTCCTCCAATAGTCCAGGTCTGCTCTTAGCGAGAGAGGAACCACCACCAACCGATGACGTTGACGCACTGGGTCTAGTCTTAGTTGGGCGAACCACCGCTGTGTTCTGCGCATGTGCAGAAGCCCCAGCGGTACCACAGAGTGGGCTGCCGACATGAGACCCAAAAGTGACATGATCGATAGCGCCCGTTACTGTGTGATTCGGACGACACTTCCTCAGGGCTAGTACCAATGCTGCCCTTCGAGGGTCCGAAATTCGCGCCCTCATCATTACAGTGTCTAGCTGTAGTCCCAGGTAGACTATCTGATGACTGGGCCAGGGTGCGCTCTTTTTCCAATTCACAGCGAACCCCAGACGCATGAGATGAATCACTGTCTGTGTCGTGTGCATGAACGCCAGCTCTGCTGACGGGGCGAGAACCAGCAGGTCGTCTAGGTAGGCTAATATCCTTATCCCTTGACGACGCAGGCGGTTCCAATGCCGCCTCCACACATTTGGAAAAAGTTCGAGGTGCCAGGGCGTACCCAAACGGCATCCTCGTGAACTCGTACGCCACCCCTTGAAAGGCGAACCGCAGAAACTTTCTGTGGCGAGATTGAATCGGCACATGAAAGTACGCGTCCTTTAGGTCTATGCTTGTACAAAAGTCTCCCTTCTGGACACATTCCAGTAGACGTTTTGTCGTCAGCATTCGGAAGGGCCGTTTGGTTATGCTTTCGTTTAGAATGCGTAAATCCAAAATCGGCCTCACTCCCCCGTCTTTTTGGGCACTAGGAAATAAGGCGAATAGAGCCCTTTGTTCCTCTGCTCTCGGGGAACTACTGTGACCGCCTCCTTCGCCAAAAGTTCCGTGATCTCTGACATCAGAGCGGCTACTTTGTCCGGCGTTTTCATCACCGTTTCCACCACTCCCCAAAACGGGGGTGGGGTTCGGTGGAATTGGAGGGCATAACCCTTCTCTAACGTCTGTTCTAGCCAGCGTGAGAGGGTACAGCTTCGTCGCCACTGCCAGCAATGCAGAGAGAGCGGGCGTGCACGAAGCTGTGGTACATCCAGTAGGAAGGACCTGTATTCCTCTATGGCCCTCGCCGCCGCTATTCCCCAGCACCGAGTTGGTGGAATAGCCCAGGGTGGGCCCCCCTCGAAAGGGAGAGGAAACATCAGCTGGTTCTGTGTGAGTCGGAGGCCTTGATACGTTAGTTACGCCTGTAACTCCAGTAATCCGGCCCTCCGTGAACGCAGCACGGTTCTGAACTGCGCTGGCTGAGGCATTAACCTGAGACGGCGCGCTCTCCCCGAATAGCGATTGCATCATCACGTCATTGTCTGACTGAGACTGCCGCTTGCCTTGAGACCCATCCATTACAGCACTCATCTGAGTCTGAAAGGTGTGATCTCTGACTGGTACCACACGGTGGTGCCATAATACCTCTTTACTGGTCTCATGCGTCTGCTCCACAACACACTCAGTGAGTGGTGGGCTGCGCTCAGAGCCATGGGCATTGATACGTTCATGATAGACCGGAGGCGTCCATACCTTGGTTACACTTGTAACTCTGGTATTCCCGCTCTCCGTGAACGTCGCACGGGTCTGAACTGCGCCGGCTGAGGCATTAGCCTGCAGCAAGGCGTTCTTCCCGGCTAGCGGCTGCGCCTTCATGTCACATTGGGACATAGACAGCTGCCTGCTATGTGAGACCTTTACTACAGAGCTCCTAGGAGTCTGTAGTAAGAGATCTTTATTAGGTGAGCTAAGGCTGCGCCTTGCTACCTCTTCCCTTTTCCTCTCCTGAGCGCGCTCAGCAACGCACTCTAGGTGGGTTGAGCTACACTCAGGATGGTGGGGGGATACCATAGAACGTGAAGTGTTCTGTACTTTATGGAATAAATGTCTTTCATTGACAATGTCAGTGAGACTCCGCTCTTTATTCACATAAAATAAAACGCCCTCCACGCCCTGAACAGTGGGGTGGGGGGGAACAGTAGGCTCTTGAGCGTCGTACGCCGGGCCATCTCCCGTTCTCGCCCCCTCGCCTCGTCACAAGTGCCGTCTCTTCTGGGAGGCCTTTCGGTGCTGCCAGGCCGGCTTTGTGACAACCTCTCTGGTCGGCGGAACCGCTGCTGCCACCGTCGCTGCTGGAGGGGCCGAACCCGCTCTCTTGCCGCCTGTGGTGGGCGCCTGTCGCCTGGCCCGTCGCCTCCCTGCTCTGCTGGGGGCGTTTGAGGTGGACGGAACTGTCGGGGCTCTGCTGGCCTTCATCGCCAGCGGCAGATGCTTAGCCAGATGCCTCCTCTCCTCGTCCAGCTTGGCGATTCGTTCTGTGGCGTCTTTCACAGCGAGGCCAAATAGGCCTTCGCTGGAGACGGGGGCGTTGAGCAATGAAGCTCTATCAGTCTCCTTCATAGCTGTCATAGACAGCCAGAGGTGCCTTTCCGTGACCACCGAAGTGGCCATGGTCCTGCCCGCACAAATGGCTACCGCCTGTGTCAGGTGGAGGATGGCTCCAGAAATCTTGGAGGCCTCCTCCACCTCCTCGCTGGTCAGCTCAGACCTTCCTGTCGTAAGACGGGATAGGGAGGCCGCGAGGATGGCGATGTTGTTCGCCGCCGATACGCTCTGGGCTCCCAGCGTGAAGGATTTCTCAGCCAAAGTGGCTGTGAACCTATCCTTCTGCGCCGGCAGAGTGGCCTTCTTGGAGGCGGCCCAGGGACTCGAACCCGGCACTAAGAACGCCGTCATGGCGCCTTCGAGCCTGGGGATTCCCCTAGCTGCCCACTCATATCCGTTCACTCTGGTGAATGGGGTGTACGCCCTGGCCGGCGAACGCGCCGCCAGGGGTGTCCCCCACGAGCCCTCGACATATTTACCAAGGGAGGGCAAGGCTGGAGCCATTGGCTCAGCTGCTCTCCTTGGTTTAGAGTAAGGGCCGCCCTCCATCAGATCCACCTCCATAGGGAGGGGAGCTGGGGGCAGCGCAATCTCCAGTCGGTTGGTCGCCTTCTCAATGAGTTCCGGAAAGTCGGAACGCAGAGAGGCTGCTGCGAAGGACAGGGCTTCTGACCTAACAGAGCCCATGTCATCATCGCACAAGGATCCCTCAGACCTCACGCTCTCTGATAGAAAGGGGGTCTTGAAGGCAGGTGCCAGAGTATGGGATTGTCCCACTGGAACATCCCTCTCGGCGCCCTCCTTGTCATCCTCTGATTCTGCACTGTCCTCAGATATCTCCGAAGCGGAGGCGAGTGTGGACAGGGCATCATCCAGAGGGACGTCCTCTCTAAAAAACGCCCAGCGCTGCTTCCTCTCCTTCACAGGAAGGAGGGCGCAGGAGGCGCAATTAGGAGGGTTGTCGAGACCGTCCTTGGCGTGCTGCGGTCCCAAGCACACGAAACATAGGTCGTGGGGGTCCGCAGCGGCCATGGAAGTACATCGACAGAGGGCCCTGAAAAGGGCCTTTGGGGGTGGATAAGTTGGTGCGCTCATTTAGGAAGACGTTGATGGCTGGATATCAACGTCGAGATCTTCCTGAGTCTTCTAGGCTTCTTCTCTAGTCCAGTCGCTGAAGATAATGGGAGGCAGATTGAGGGAACGGGGTTCCTTATATAGGGACACCTGTACTCCTATTGGCTGTAGGTGTGTGCATAAATTTGCTTCAGGCTGTTCTGCCCTAGGGCAGAGGGTAAACCACTAGGAGCATAGCTCCCCTATGGGGCGGAGCTCCACGATATAGAACTAACTAAGTCGCTCTGACTAAACTGTACACTCAAATACAGAAAGTTGGCATCAAAACCTGAATTCAAAGGCTGGTTGAAGCCATTTATTGGAGATGATACACGGGCATACTGCCTGTATTGTAAGGCTGATTTCAATGCCAAACTTAGTGATGTAAAAAAACATGACAACTCAAAAACATACTCAAAAGGCAAAGCCTTATAACGATAGTTACCGGAGTGTAAGTCCAGTTCTATGAGTGGAGCGGAGCCCCATAGGGGAGCTACGTTCCAATTGGTTTACCCACTGCCCTAAGGCAGCATCAGCCTGAGACAAAATGATGCACACACCTGCAGCCAATAGGAGTACAGGTGTCCCTGTAAGAGGGGATGCCTCCCCTCAATCTGCCTCCAGAGATATTTATCTTCACCGAGACTACACAGCAAAAAGTCCAGTATTGAAGTAACTCCCACAGAGTTGATTTCAACACTTTGTGGGTTTATATAGGTCCACACTCTCCAGAGTTAAATTAACACTTTCAAAATAGTTAAACATTTAACACTGCAGAGTTCCTCTTTTAACTTGCAAAATAGTTAAAGTAACACTAAGGGATTAGACAACTAACACTGTTCAGAGTTAATTTTTAAAAACAATTTGTGTAGTGTAAATTTTACTCCCTAAAGTGTCAGTTATCAACACTGAAAACATTTTAAAATTAATTAATTTAATATATACTTATATTAATAAGAATTAATCACAAACAATCGTTGTCAAACATTTATTTGTGCCTTTTCTCCCTTGCAGTCAGTTGAATTAAAACATTGTGAATGAAGGTATAACGTACGTACTTTCATCTGAAACATTGTATGAGCTTTGAATATCAAACGGTTTATGAAATTTAAGCTCACATTTTTAGTAGACGTCTTTACGCACTTCGTAATACTCTGAATGCATGATGATGGTCATCATAATTCTCTGTAAATAGCTTGTTTGTCAAAAAAAAAAATTGATCTTCAACCAAAAGTAGACTTGCATGTCTTCTTCCATTACACTGCAAATAACTAGTCCAGCTTTATTATCTACACCATCTACTTTAACCCAACTAGTTGAGAAAACATATTTTGACAAGATCGTTTCAAGCATTTCATTGTTGACGACGTTCTCATCTCTGAAGAGAAAATATTTTAATTGGCCCATACTCATTTTGTTTGAGGGTGAAGGTTTCCCAGTGATAAGCAATGGCCATCTGATGCTTTTTTAGCAAGTGATTTGGTTATGTTTTTGAAATGTTTAAAACAATCTTTAAACAGCTTGTGTTTGGCCTCAAACCTCATACACCACATATCTAATAAGTGGCCAATTTCCCCTTATAGAAGATGGGTAATGGATCATAAAATGATGCTTAGGTATCAAGTTTCTATGTGGATACAAGTGCTTAAATAGTTTGTGGTGGTCAACAATCAAATGCTTTAAATAAATTGTCATACCTAGAGTGAGAGCAACCGTAACAAATTCCAGGTTTTGTTTCTTGCAGGGGATGTTTTTCACAAGACACAATGTCTGAATAGAATTCAAACCAATGCCATTGCCAACACTCTCCAAAATAATCTGTAGGACGATTTTTTCATTCTAAAAATCCACAATCAAAACCATAAATCCTGGAAAACAAGTCCTGTTCTGACAAGGTGTTGTGTGAGATATCCAAAAAGCAATTTGATCTCATACTGAACCACACCCTCAAGAAGATCATGCATGATATCAAATGAATAGTTATTACAAACATGGAAATACTTCAATGAATTAAGTGTAGATCTTTTTTTCAAACCATAAAGTGACTTCAATTGTGGGTTTTCCTGGAGAGACTGGCAATGCATTTCTAACATATCTTTTCCACGAAGGATCACCTTAGGATCATCCTCACTGTATACCGTTTGACAATCATTCTTCACAATCAAACAAAGGCGACAGAAATGACGGCTACTGAATGACTCATTAAATCCAAGAATTGTGTGCATCCCTAGATTATCTCCAGTGATCTGACAGATTGTACCATATACCTGCTCATCTGAAAATGGAAGACTTAGCCCTTGGCTTTCTAGTTTTTTCAAATCATTTATCAACGGTTCTAGTATAACATCAAAACCATACTTGTGCAGATATTGTGTGTGGAAAGTGTTACCAAATGAATGTTCATCAAAACATAATTTAATTTTTTGGGAAAGTTTCTTACAACAAAATAAAGAGCCAATTTTGTGAATTCCACGTTTGGAGCCAGTCGCTTTTTTGAAAATGTGTTGCCAGAGGAGTCTGAATACTGGCTAAATATAGCGACAAAGTCGCTAAGTTAACAACACTGTATGCATAGATAATAAACAGAGTAGCAGCAGTGCAAAAGAGGGAGTCGGGTGACAATGCAAATAGTCAGGGTAGCCATGATTAGCTGTTCAGGAGTCTTATGGCTTTGGGGTAGAAGCTGTTAAGAAGCCTTTTGGACCTAGACTTGGCGCTCCGGTACCGCTTACCGTGCGGTAGCAGAGAGAACGATTTAGTTACCGGAGTGTAACTCCAGTTCTATGAGTGGAGTGGAGCCTGCTCCTAGTGGTTTACCCTCTGACCTACGGCAGAAACAGCCTGAAGCAAAATTATGCACACACCTACAGCCAATGGGAGCATAGGTGCCCCCTATATACAGGGACCCGTTCCCTCAATCTGCCTCCCGAGATATTATCTTCAGCGAGACTAGAGAGGGTCGGCAGGACTTATCAGCGAGACTAGAGAGGGTCGGCAGGGCCTTAAGTCCTATGGGGCTCCGCTCCACTCATAGAACTGGATTTACACTCCGGTAACTAGTCGTTCTATATCGTGGAGTTCCGCCCCATAGGGGAGCTCTGCTCCTAGTGGTTTAAGGCGGAGCGAAACGCTCCAAAATGTACTCCCTGCCGAGCCTAACACTTCCCATTAAAAATGAAAAGATCAGGCCTAGCAATGGCTGCAACCAATTCCCGCAGTACTGCGACTAAAAAACCCATCCGGGCGTCACAATATACCGCGTCATCGGTTATAGACCCGCCCCATCTAGCTCAATGGCAATACCAATGGCTAGTGGGCAGACCATCAGAATAGAAGCCATGCTAATCTGTACTAGCAGATAGCCGTGCCTCAATATTCTATAACAACATTATCGTCCACTAATGGAATGACATAAAATGTCACTCTACATTATGTGTCCAATAGACCGCCTTACTCACTCAATGGAACCCAGAGATTAGTAGGCAGGAACAAAATATACTAGTCATACTAACTGAACCATCAGATAGATGACCTCACATTCTGTCCACTCAATACATGTCTCTACCATACTGATACTGTCAGTCAGGAGACATGCCACAAGATATGCTTTTCATCCAAAGCGGACCTGATAGAGACCTGTCTATCATCCTGCTTCTCTCTCCTCCAACTCAAGATTCTCCTTCAGCTGTGCTGAGTACAATCGAGCTTGAGAGTTAAAAGCTTGTCCTAGACATAAGTTTTCCTAACCAAAGCGGACCTGATTGGAACCTGTCCGAAGTCCTGCTTTGTCCATTCTTTCCTAGCTCAAAATCGCCTTTCAGCTCTGCTGAATGCCGACCGAACTAAAGAATTAGAAAACATGTCCATCCATAATATGTCTCTTCTAATAAAAAGCGGACTTATGAGCATGGTCACAATCCTGCTTTCTTTCTCTGTTTTTCTCAAGATCTCCCTTCAGCCACGCTGAGTACAGACCGAGCCAAAGAGTTAGATATAGAAACGGATAAAAGGAGACGGTGTCGACCATGACGCTGCTCTACAAATATCCTCTACCTCTGTTCCTCTGAAAAGAGCAGTAGAAGCTGCTACTCCACGAGTGGAGTGCGCTCTAATACCCTGAGGCGGTTGTTGCCCCGCCGCCTCGTACGCCGTCTCAATTCCTTCACAAAGCCAATGAGACAATCGCTGTTTTGAAAGTGGTCTACCTAATGCAGCCGCACCGTGACACACAAACAGCTGAGGCGATGACCTAACCGCTGCTGTGCGCTCAATGTAGCACGCCAAAGCGCGTACTGGGCACAGACAATGACGTTTTTCCTCACTCCTCTCCCCATGGGGAGGGGGATGAAAAGCCCACAATTCCCACGATCTGTGATCTATATGCACTGTTAATAACCTTCGGCACAAATGCCGGGTTAGGGACGTAACACCGCTCTGCTCAGATCGCCATTAATGGCAAGGCAGTCGGGTCTCGTCGACAGTGCACACAAATCACTGACCCGCTTAGCAGTAGTCAAGGCGAGCAACAGCGCCGTCTTGATAGACAGCATCTTGAGGGGTATTTGATTCAATGGCTCGAACGGCGACTTACATAGCGCTTCGAGAACCAAGGCCAAATCCCACTTGGGCAGCGTAGCTCTAGGCCTTGGCCTAAGCCGTTGCGTTCCCAATAAGAAACGTTTCACTAATGGATGACTGAACACGTTTTTCCCGTTAAACCCTTCATGACAAGCTGAAATTGCCGCTGCAAACACTCGAATGGTGGAGGGCGATTTCTGCTTATCAAACAGACTGCAGGAACGAGAGCGCTCATGGGGTCCACGTTCTGTGTGTCACACCATCGTGAGAAAACGTTCCATCTGCTGGTATACATCCTAGAAGTGGAACTGGCTCTTGCGCCCTGTATTGTTCTGATCACTGCATCAGACAACCCACGGCGCTTCAACCTGTCCCATTCAGGAACCAAGTCTTCAGTGGTTGGCCGATTATGGGCCATTGCCCTATCGAGCCTCCCGCCTGAGTCAACGCGTCCCGTCTGTGGAATTGGCCAAGGTGGCGCAACCAACATCTGACTCATCTCCGCAAACCACGGAGCCCCCGGGCGATCGTCCTCTGACCTCACCCTGGCTAGCAGTGGGAGAATGCAAGACAGCGGAGGGAATGCATACAGGAGAACTTTCGGCCACGGATAGTGCGCAAATGCGTCTCTTCCTAGTAGCGGTTCGTCCTGTTCCCTCAGAGAGAACCATAGGAGACACTGCGCGTTCACACGTGACGCGAACAGGTCCACCTCGGCTCTCCCGAATTGTTCCCAAATTCTTAGAACAATGTCCGGGTGCAGACACCACTCGTCGTCTCGAGGACCCCCTCTTGACATGAGGTCTGCCCCTACGTTCAAGTAGCCCGGAATGTGCGCTGCTCTCAACGAGCGAAGGTGCTTGTGAGCCCACAGCCACAATTCCACTGCCGCCCGATGGAGGGCAGGAGACCTGACCCCTCCCTGGCGGTTTATGTGAGCCACTGTGGTTCGGTTGTCTGACCAAACCAACACATCGCGACCCCGAAGGGTAGACGCCAAGTGGGTCAGGACCAGTCGAACCGTTTCCAACTCTAGGAGGTTGATGTGACGACCTGATTGAGGCCATGCACCTCCTATCGCTTGAGACTGACATGTCCCTCCCCATCCAGTCAGAGATGCATCTGTAAACACTGGAATGTAGGATGACACCTTGCCCATCGGGACTCCGTGCGTGAGAACGCTCGGGTTCCGCCAATAGTCCAGGTCTGCTCTTAGCGAGAGAGGAACCACCACCAACCGATGACGTTGACGCACTGGGTCTAGTCTTAGTTGGGCGAACCACCGCTGTGTTCTGCGCATGTGCAGAAGCCCCAGCGGGACCACAGAGTGGGCTGCCGACATGAGACCCAAAAGTGACATGATCAATAGCGCCGTTACTGTGTGATTCGGACGACACTTCCTCAGGGCTAGTAACAATGCTGCCCTTCGAGGGTCCGAAATTCGCGCCCTCATCATTACAGTGTCTAGCTGTAGCCCCAGGTAGACAATCTGATGACTGGGCCAGGGTGCGCTCTTTTTCCAATTCACAGCGAACCCCAGACGCGTGAGATGAGTCACTGTCTGTGTCGTGTGTGTGAACGCCAGCTCTGCTGACGGGGCGAGAACCAGCAGGTCGTCTAGGTAGGCTAATAGCCTTATCCCCTGACGGCGCAGCGGTTCCAATGCCGCCTCCACACATTTGGAAAATGTTCGAGGTGCCAGGGCGTACCCAAACGGCATCCTCGTGAACTCGTACGCCACCCCTTGAAAGGCGAACCGCAGAAACTTTCTGTGGCGTGATTGTATCGGCACATGAAAGTACGCGTCCTTTAGGTCTATGCTTGTACAAAAGTCTCCCTTCTGAACACATTCCAGTAGGCGTTTTGTCGTCAGCATTCGGAAGGGCCGTTTGGTTATGCTCTCGTTGAGAATGCGTAAATCCAAAATCGGCCTCACTCCCCCCGTCTTTTTGGGCACTAGGAAATAGGGCGAGTATAGCCCCTTGTTCCTTTGCTCTCGGGGCACTACTGTGACCGCCTCCTTCGCCAAAAGTTCCGTAATCTCTGACCTCAGAGCGGCTACTTTGTCTGGCGTTTTCATCACCGTTTCCACCACTCCCCTGAACCGGGGTGGGGTCCGATGGAATTGGAGGGCATAACCCTTCTCTAACGTCTGTTCTAGCCAGCGTGAGAGGGTACAGCTTCGTCGCCACTGCCAGCAATGCAGAGAAAGCGGGTGCGCACGAAGCAGTGGTGCGTCTAGTAGGAAAGACCTGTATTCCTCTATGGCCCTCGCCGCCGCTATTCCCAAGCACTGGGTTGGTGGGAATAGCCCAAGGCGGGCCCCCTTGAAAGGGAGAGGAAACATCAGCTCGTTTCTGGGTGAGTCGGGGGCTTTGATACGTTAGTTACGACCGTAACTCCAGTAATCCTGCCCTCCGTGAACGCAGCACGGGTCTGAACTGCGCTGGCTGAGGTACTGGCCTGAGACAGAGCGCTCTCCCGGAAAGCGATTGCGTCATGTCATTGTCTGACTGAGACTGCCGCTTAGAATGAGACTTATCCTTTACAGAACTCAACAGAATCTGAAAGGTGTGATCTCTGACTGACACCACACGGTGGTGCCACAATGCCTCTTTACTGGTCTTAAGCGGCTGTTCAACGACACACTCAATGTGTGGTGAGCTGCGCTCAGAGCCATGGGCATTGACACGTTCAGAATAATTCGGAGGCGTCCATACCTTGGTGGTATTCCCGCTCTCCGTGAACGTCGCACGGGTCTGATCTGCACTGACTGAGGCATTAGCCTGCAGCAAGGCGTCATTCCCGGCTAGCGGCTGCGCCTTCATGTCGCATTGGGACAGAGGCGACTGCCTGCTATGTGAGACCTTTACTACAGAGCTCCTAGGAGTCTGTAGTAAGAGATCTTTATTAGGTGAGCTAAGGCTGCGCCTTGCTACCTTTACCCTTTTCCTCTCCTGAGCGCGCTCAGCTACACACTCTAGGTGGGTTGAGCTACACTCAGGATGGTGAGGGAGAAACATAGAACGTGAAGTGTTCTGTACCTTATGGAATAAATGTCCTTCTTTGACAATGTCAGTGAGAACCAGCTCTTTATTCACATAATCAAAAACACCCTCCACGCCCTGAACAGTGGGGTGGGGGGGAACAGTAGGCTCATCTGCGTCGCACGCCGGGCCATCTTCCGTTCTCTCCCCCTCGCCTCGTCATAGATGCCGCCTTTTGTGGGAGACCTTCTGGTGCTGCCAGGCTGGCTTGGTGACGACCTCTCTTGCCGGCGGGACCGTCGCTGCCACCGTCGCTGCTGGAGGGGCCGAGCCCGCTCTCCTGCCGCCTGTGGTGGGCGCCTGTCGCCTGGCCCGTCGCCTCCCTGTAGCCTTACTGGGGGCGTTCGAGGTGGACGGATTGGCTGGGGCTCTGCTGGCTTTCATTGCCAGAGGCAGATGTTTTGCCAGGTGCCTCCTCTCCTCGTCCAATTTGGCGATTCGCTCGGTCGCGTCCTTCACAGCGAGGCCAAATAGGCCCTCGCTGGAGACGGGGGCGTTGAGCAGTGATGCCCTGTCGGTCTCCTTCATGGCTGTCATGGACAGCCAGAGGTGCCGCTCCGTGACCACCGAGGTGGCCATGGTCCTGCCCGCGCATATGGCTACCGCCTGCGTCAGGTGGAGGATGGCTCCGGAAATCCTGGAGGCCTCCTCCACTTCCTCGCTGGTCATCTCAGACCTACCCGTTGTGAGACAGGATAGGGAGGCCGCGAGGAGGGCGATGTTGTTCGCCGCCGCTACGCTCTGGGCTCCCAGCGTAAAGGATTTCTCTGCCAATTGTGCTGTGAACCTGTCCTTTTGCGCTGGCAGTGGCCTTCTTGGAGGCTGCCCAGGGACTCGAACCCGGCACTAAGAACGCCGTCATGGCGCCTTCGAGCCTAGGGATTCCCTTAGCTGCCCACTCATAACCGTTCACTCTGGTGAAAGGAGTATACGCTCTGGCCGGCGAACGCGCCGCCAGAGGTGTTCCCCACGAGCCCTCGACATACTTGCCAAGAGAGGGCAAGGCTGGAGCCATTGGCTCAGCTGCTCTCCTCGGCTTGGAGTAAGGGCCGCCTTCCATCTGGTCCACCTCCATAGGGAGGGGAACTGGGGGCAGCGCAATCTCGAGTCGGGTGGCCGCCTTCTCAATGAGTTCGGGAAAGTCCGAACGCAGAGAGGCTGCCGCGAAGGACAGGGCTTCTGACCTAACAGAGCCCATGTCGTCATCGCACAAAGACCCTTCGGACCTCGCGCTCTCCGATGGAAAGGGGGTCTTGAAGGCAGGCGCCAGAGGTCTGGATTGTCCCACTGGGATATCCATCTCGGCGCCCTCTTTGTCATCCTCCGATTCCGCACTGTCCGACGATGCCTCTGAAGCAGAGGCGAGTGTGGACAGTACATCATCAAGAGGGACGTCCTCCTTAAAAAACGCCCATCGCTGCTTCCTCTCCTTCACAGGAAGGAGGGCGCAGGAGGCGCAATTAGGAGGGTTGTCGAGACCGTCCTTGGCATGCTGCGGCCC
Organism: Coregonus clupeaformis; assembly: GCF_020615455.1. NCBI lineage: Eukaryota > Metazoa > Chordata > Actinopteri > Salmoniformes > Salmonidae > Coregonus > Coregonus clupeaformis. The sequence goes on along the minus strand of NC_059205.1, from coordinate 5,782,022 downwards.
CAAACACACGAAACAAAGGTCGTGGGGGTCCGTGGTAGCCATGGTGGTGCACCGACACAGGGCCCTTAAAAGGGCCTTTGGGGGTGGGAAATTCCCTGGTGTGCTCATCTTAGAAGACGTTGACGGCTGGCAGTCAACGACGAAATTCTTCCTGAGTCTTCGTAGGCTTCTTCACTCTAGTCCAGTCGCTGAAGATAATGGGAGGCAGATTGAGGGAACGGGTCCCTTTATATAGGGGCACCTGTGCTCCCATTGGCTGACAGGTGTGTGCATAATTTTGCTTCAGGCTGTTCTGCCCTAGGGCAGAGGGTAAACCACTAGGAGCAGAGCTCCCCTATGGGGCGGAGCTCCACGATATAGAACCAGCTCTTTATTCAAATAATCACAAAACACTCCCTCCACGCCCTGAACAGTGGGGTGGGGGGGAACAGTGGGCTCAATTGCGTCTTGTGCTGAGCCTTCCTCCGTCCTCTCCCCCTCGCCTCGTCATTGGTGCCGCCTCTTCTGGGAGACCTTCTGGTGCTGCCAGGTCGGCTTGACGGTGACCTCCCTCGCCGGCGGAACCGTCGCTACCACTGTCGCTGCCGGAGGGGCCGAGCCCGCTCGCTTGCCGCCTGTGGTGGACGCCTGTCGCCTGGCACGTCGCCTCCCTGTAGACCTACTGGGGGCGTTGGAGGTGGACGGAATAGCTGGGGCTCTGCTAGCCTTCATCGCCAGCGGCAGATGTTTGGCTAGGTGCTTCCTCTCCTCATCCATTTTAGCGAAACGCTCTGTTGCATCCTTCACAGCGACCCCAAATAGGCCCTCGCTGGAGACAGGAGCGTTGAGCAGCGAGGCCCTGTCAGTCTCCTTCATGGCCGTCATGGAAAGCCAAAGGTGACGCTCTGTGACCACCAAGGTGGCCATGGTTCTGCCTGCGCATATTGCTACAGCCTGTGTCAGGTGAAGGATGGCTCCGGAAATCCTGGACGCCTCCTCAATTTCCTCACCGGTCAACTCCGACCTACCCGTTGTGAGACGGGATAGGGAGGCCGCGAGGAGGGCGATATTGTTCGCCGCTGACACGCCCTGGGCTCCCAGCGTGAAGGACTTCTCGGCCAGCTGTGCTGTAAGCCTGTCCTTTTGCGCCGGTAGGGTGGCCTTCTTGGAGGCTGCCCAGGGACTCGAACCCGGCACTAGGTACGCCGTCATTGCGCCTTCGAGCCTAGGGATTCCCTTAGCTGCCCACTCATAACCGTTCACTCTGGTGAAAGGAGTATACGCTCTGGCCGGCGAACGCGCCGCCAGAGGTGTTCCCCACGAGCCCTCGACATACTTGCCAAGAGAGGGCAAGGCTGGAGCCATTGGCTCAGCTGCTCTCCTCGGCTTGGAGTAAGGGCCGCCTTCCATCTGGTCCACCTCCATAGGGAGGGGAACTGGGGGCAGCGCAATCTCGAGTCGGGTGGCCGCCTTCTCAATGAGTTCGGGAAAGTCCGAACGCAGAGAGGCCGCCGCGAAGGACAGGGCTTCTGATCTAACAGAGCCCGTGTCGTCATCGCCCAAGGAGCCCTCAGACCTCGCGCTCTCCAAAGGAAAGGGGGTCTTGAATGTCGGCGCCAGAGCTCCGGAATGTCCCACTGGGATATCCATCTCTGTGCCCTCCTTGTCGTCCCCCGAGCCAGCACTGTCCGAAGACGCCTCTGAAGCAGAGGCGAGAATGGACAATACATCCTCTAGGGGGATGTCCTCTCTAAAAAACGCCCAACGCCGCTTCCTCTCCTTCATAGGAAGGAGGGCGCAGGAGGCGCAGTTAGGAGGGTTGTCGAGACCTTCCTTGGCATGCTGCGGTCCCAAGCACACGAAACAAAGGTCGTGGGGGTCCGTAGATGCCATGTCAGTACATAAATGCCATGTCAGGGTAAACCACTAGGAGCAGAGCTCCCCTATGGGGCGGAGCTCCACGATATAGAACCATACTTGTGCAGATATTGTGTGTGAAAAAGTGTTACCAAATGAATGTTCATCAAAACCTAATTAAATTTTGGGGGAAAGTTTCTTACAACAAAATAAAGAGCCAATTTTGTGAATTCCACGTTTGGAGCCAGTCGCTTTTTTGAAAATGTGTTGCCAGAGGAGTCTGAATACTTGCTAAATATAGCGACAAAGTCGCTAAGTTGACAACACTGTATGCATAGATAATAAACAGAGTAGCAGCAGCGTAAAAGAGGGAGTGGGGTGACAATGCAAATAGTCAGGGTAGCCATGATTAGCTGTTCAGGAGTCTTATGGCTTGGGGGTAGAAGCTGTTAAGAAGCCTTTTGGACCTAGACTTGGCGCTCCGGTACCGCTTACCGTGCGGTAGCAGAGAGAACGATTAGTTACCGGAGTGTAACTCCAGTTCTATGAGTGGAGCGGAGCCCCATAGGGGATCTCTGCTCCTAGTGGTTTACCCTCTGCCCTAAGGCAGCAACAGCCTGAGACAAAATTATGCACACACCTGCAGCCAAGAGGAGTACAGGTGTCCCTATAAGAGGGGATGCCTCCCCTCAATCAGCCTCCCGAGATATTTATCTTCAGCGAGACTAGAGAGGGTCGGCAGGGCCTTAAGTCCTATGTTTAGTCGTGCACAAGAGGCCGCCATTGTGAACATGGTTTTGGCCAATAATTGTATCAGGCTACGAGAAATCCAAGCCAATATCATCAATGATGACAATATTTTCAATAACATCCAACGAGTCTCTCTGTCAACATTAGGTCGAATCCTAAAGAAAAATCAAATATACATGAAGCAACTGTATCGGGTACCATTTGACAGAAATTCAGAGAGAGTGAAACATCTGCGCAATGAGTATGTGGAGGTATGCATTGTTCATCTGACTATGGTGTGGTATCATGCACTGCTCACAAAAAAAATACTGTGCTATAGATATTGAATAGCATCCTATTTTCTTTACAGTTTTTTTGGATTGCTTACACACTAAAATTAAAAGTAGTACACTATTAGCAAAACGATTAGTTACCGGAGTGTAACTCCAGTTCTATGAGTGGAGCGGAGCCCCATAGGGGAGCTCTGCTCCTAGTGGTTTACCCTCTGCCCTAGCCTCTTAAGGCCCAAGCTGTTTTTTTACATGCATTTTTTATTTCTCTTTGCTATTTGGGCTTATTGGAACCTAATTAGAATAAAAACTAAGTATCATCTTTTGATATGATGTACTTTTAGAGAAAAATGATGTCCACATATGTGGATTCATGGTCCGAATTTCCATAAAACACAAAGTCACCTTTGTGTAATAGAATGAAAAACTCTTCATTTCTGCCTTGAACACAGCAGTTTTTTTCCTGACTGTTTTTTAATGTATTAATAACACATACACATATTTTTTGAACATAATATGGAAACATTGCATTTTTGCCCATTTTGGACAGTTAAAAATAGTGTTTGGAACATTTGATATGCTGCAAAATAGTTGCAGGATGACATTGTATGTCTGTAACAAAATATAAAACATTCAAAGCATTTTAAATAGTCACTCTTGCATTAGGCTACTAATGTGTTTTGAACATCATAGTGAAAAAAAGAAAAAATAGTAGGTGAGTAGCTCATGTGACATTTTGCATTGGTAATGTAAAAAAGGGAACATGTTAAAGGCTGCGATAACTGAGCACTGAAGGACCAGGCCTGCTTTCAGAGGCCCAGAGGTCACCTGATTGATTGACCTTCACTGAGTCGGAGAACATGGAGGAACCAAGGAACATGTACACACCTTGAGAATCACTGCCATCACTTATGTGTGAAAGGCTGAGTAACAGTTGCGCTCGGTTTGCAAGCACAAGAACACTTTGCAGGTCATACAACGCACTCGGGTTCTTCCAGTGCAGCCTAGTTGTCTGCAGCGCATTGCATTCTTCAGGCCGATCATCTCTGGGAGGTGGGCATTAGCCCTCCTACGGACCGAGACATGGGGCAACTCTGTCACGTGACGTTTCACTCCCTGGTTTGAATCTTCCTCTGACTGTGTCGAAAGGTCTGCATCTGCACCGTGATGCTGGGCCAAGAGGATCTTAACCACTTCCATGCGGAACTGAAGGAACTGGATGGGTCTTGTCTTTGGTCCAGCACATATTGCATGGTCTTTTCGGTAGAGTAGCCAGCTGTTGGCTAAAGCCAGATCCGTGAAGTGCATTACCATCCGCATTGTCCACTTCTTAGTACGGGTGCTCATGCGATAGTAACTTATCATTCTATCCATCAAATCAACTCCACCCATCTTGATGTTGTACTCACGGACAATGCTTGGTCGCGAGACAGTGACATATTGTTTCACTTTCTTGTCCCAGCGCTGGCAGGTGTCTTCAGGCTGTGTACCATGAACAACAGACATCAGCAATACTGGTTTGTTGTCGTACCACTTCACTACACACAACTTTCCATCTTCAGCGGAAACTTCTGATGAGGTACCTCTTCCTGCGTTTTTCATGGCTTTGTCACTGGGTAACTTATGCTTCGCTTCAGCGAGTCGGTTCTTCATTATTGTACCAGTCATGTACAGCTCTTTCTCCATCATTCGTTGCGCACCTTTGATGGTGGTGAAGAACCGGTCACAATACACCTTTGTGTCACGATGCAGAGTTTGGCACAGACGCTCGATGACTAAGCTTCCCAAACTCAGGCCCTCTGGTTCTTCGACCTTCTCAATCAGTGAACCTGTGCCTTGATACAGCTCAAAGTCAAGCACAATGCCATCTGCTGTAGCACAAACAAAGTTCTTTATGCCAACTGGGTTTGGCTTCATTGGCAGATATTGTCTGCACGGACAGGCTCCTGTGAAAGGAATCATCTGCTCATCAATAGATGCGCAATCAGGTCGATTCAGAGACAAGCAGCCTTGCAGAATCCGATCCAGAAAAGGCCTCACCTTCCAGAATTTGTCCAACATTCTCAGGTCTTCTGGCACATCATGATCAATAACCACTTTTATTGCTCCCCTCAGTTTGAAGAATCTGGCACGTGTGAATTTGTCAGTGATGGCAGTGATTTTCAAGGCTTTGGACCAGTACATCCTAATGGTTGGGTATCGGATGCAGGACATCAAAATACAGGCACCAAAAAAGTGGTAAACCTCATCTACTGTCATGTTAAGTGGCTCCCCACTCTTATACAGTGACATATTAGAGCATTCTGCAATCGTCATCATCAAATCTCTATCTATGTACTGTTCAAAATAGTCTAGTGGGGTCCAGCCATGTCTGTCTAGATCAGTTTCGTCCTGATGCTGATACTGTCACGATCGTCTTGTAGCGAAGTAGACCAAGGCGCAGCGTGTGAAACAAACATGACTTTATTTAATTAAAGTTTCTAAATACAAACAAAACACGATTCGTGAAGTCCACGGTTAAACATACCGACACGGAACAAAAACCCACAACACCCAAGGGAAAACATACAGTTTAAATATGGCTCCCAATCAGAGACAACCAGCCGACAGCTGACACTCGTTGCCTCTGATTGGGAGTCACACAGGCAAACAGACATAGAACAACTTAGAATACCCAACATAGAAAACGAACACATAGAATGCACACACCCTGGCTCAACATATAGAGTCCCAGAGCCAGGGTGTGACAGTACCCCCCCCCTAAAGGCGCGGACTGCGACCGCGTCTAAACAAAACCCCAAACAGGGGAGGGCTGGGTGGGCATTCCTCCTCGGAGGCGGCTCCGGCTCCGGCCTTGACCACCACCCCTCCATAATACCCCCCGTAGCGCCCCCTGGTCCGGTCTGACCCCGCTGGCTGGATCTGGACTGGACATTGACGGAGCGGATTGCTTACGCTCCGTTGTGGAGCAGCTGACCGGTCTTACCAGGCTGACGACTCGCACCCCTGGCTTGGTGCGAGTGGCAGGAACGGGGGCAGGAGGGACCAGGCTGACGACTCGCCCCTGGCTGGTGGAGTGGCAGGAACAGGCCGGGCCGGGCTGGCGACGCGCACCGTAGGTTTGGTGCGAGTGGCAGGAACAGGCCGGGCCGGGCTGGCGACGCACACCGTAGGTTTGGTGCGTGGAGCAGGGACAGGCCGGGCTGGGCTGGCGACGCACCCGTAGGCTTGGTGCGTGGAGCAGGGACAGGCCGGGCTGGGCTGGCGACGCACACCGTAGGTTTGGTGCGTGGAGCAGGAACAGGCCGGGCTGGCGACGCACACCGTAGGTTTGGTGCGTGGAGCAGGAACAGGCCGGGCTGGGCTGGCGACGCACACCGTAGGTTTGGTGCGTGAGCAGGAACAGGCCGGGCAGGGCCGTCGACGCACACCGTAGGCTTGGTGCGTGGAGCAGGGACAGGCCGGGCTGGGCTGGCGACGCACCCCGTAGGCTTGGTGCGTGGAGCAGGAACAGGCCGAACCGGGCTGTGGAGACGGATAGGAGACCTGGATTGAAGAGCGGCCACCACCCGTCCTGGCTGAATGCCTACCCTCACACGCTCTGTGTGTGGCATCCGCACAGGACGTACAGGGCTGTGTACCCGTACTGGCATAACAGCACGTGACACTGGAGCAGGAAATCCGGGACCGCGGAGAGGCATTGGAGACCACGAGCGTTGAGCCGGCACACTCCGTCCTGGCTGCATACCCACCTTCGCACGACACGTGCGGGGTGGTCGTACAGGACTATGCCGGACTACTCGTGGCACAGTACGCCGCTCCGCATACCGCGGAACCTGCCCCGTCCCATGCTGCCATGCCTGAGCACGGGAAGTTGGTTCCGCTCTCCATCCAGGCTCCGCGAACCTGCCTTCTGGCCCCCCAAACCCGGTGGCCTCCTCTCCAAATCGCCCTGTGGCAGCCTCCTGCTGCCCAGCCGCCCATGGCGTGTGCCCCCCCCTAAAAATTTTTTTGGGTTGCCTCTCGACTGTCCAACGCTGACACTGCTTACGCCGTTGCTCCTCTCTCCGTCGCCTCTCAATTGTCTCACTCCATGGCCGGCGATCCATCCCGGCCAGGATCTCCTCCCAGGTCCAGGACCCCTGCCCGTCCAAAATCTGTTCCCACGTCCAGGCTGCCGATTCCTGGACACGCTGCTTGGTCCTTTTAAGGTGGGTTTTTCTGTCACGATCGTCTTGTAGCGAAGTAGACCAAGGCGCAGCGTGTGAAACAAACATGACTTTATTTAATTAAAGTTTCTAAATACAAACAAAACACGATTCGTGAAGTCCACGGTTAAACATACCGACACGGAACAAAAACCCACAACACCCAAGGGAAAACATACAGTTTAAATATGGCTCCCAATCAGAGACAACCAGCCGACAGCTGACACTCGTTGCCTCTGATTGGGAGTCACACAGGCAAACATAGACATAGAACAACTTAGAATACGCAACATAGAAAACGAACACATAGAATGCACACACCCTGGCTCAACATATAGAGTCCCAGAGCCAGGGTGTGACAGATACTCTGCCAGGTTTGGCGTCAATGGAGTAGCCTTCCAGCGTAGTCCACGTCCTGCACAACCAGAATCAGAATAAAAATAGTATTTATTGTAGGAAGTTACATTTTTACCCATGTAAGCAATTGAGGTGTATTGGTGCATAAAATACTTGAATCTGTGTGGAAGTTTATATGAAATTTGAAGATTTACCCTCAAGTTGTGAAGGCCAAAACTAATAACAATTACCTTGTTCAGTCTCCCTTTTTTCTTTTTTTTTGTTTGGCTGGTCTTGGTGTTGGCTCTTCCAAGTCATCTTCTGAGCTATCAGCCTCAATCTCTTGACTTTGACGGCGACGTCTGAGAGTGCGGGATGAACCTGTACCTGTGCCTGTACCTGTCTCTGTCCCTGTCCATGAACCTGTCAACAAGTTTTGTAAATAAGCATTTTGCTTCCAATCCTTCACATAGCCCTAAGGCCCTAACTGCATAAAATAAACAAATATCTACTGTGTCTTGGCTAACCATTATCTGCACTGTGGTCAGTGGGCTCAGGAATGGGGTCCTCATCATCACTACTGTGCTCACTGCTGCTTTCCTCCTGTGGTGATGGTTGGTAATTGCCATCCAGGATAGGATCATCGTTGTCAGACACGTCCAAATCTGAGTTGTTTCCATCAATTAACCCAAGTAGCTCCAATGCTCTTTGCAGAGAAAAACGCTCTGGAAATAAAAACATGATAAAATCAAATACAAATTAATTTCATTTATGTATGTAGGTTTGCATTATTAATTTGTTATTTATTCCAATGGGATAATATGCAAGCTAATTTACATGTGCACATTTTTACTAGCATATTACATTTTTACTAACATTTTCAACACAACTAATTTAAGATGTATGTATGTATTTAGTGATTTAATTGTTATTTATTTCATTGGGACCATGTACAGCTTTTTAGCTGCATCAGAGCTAGCTTTTTTCCCATTTTACGTGTGTGCATGTTTACAAGCATATTAGCTGTTTCGAGGAGCCTCAGTCCATAAGTACACTTACGTGTACTTCATGTTTAGCGACCTACAAAGTTGCTAGTTTTACACTTTTTTTTCAAATTTGCATGTCATGACAAATATACAAGGCTTTTATAAATATCTAAATCAGAATAAGCCATGAAATATGACAGAACTTCTTACCTGGTCGACGTTTGTGTATGGAGCTACCACTTGAATCTTCCCTTGTGTTCGCCGCCATTTTGAATTTTGACCGTAGTGTGTTATAAACTTCTGACACCACCAGATGGCAGTGTAAGTACCCCCATACGTGTCCGTAACACCACCAATTCAGCAGTGAACACAATTGTGGACATAAGAGCTAAAAAGTGCTGTCCACGTATGTGACCACTAAGCCCTAGTCACAGCAGAAGGCAGGTGGCCACATCGTGGCCGGCGTTCTCCGCCATTTTTCTTGCCCTCCCAAACGTCATTGGGAATGGAAAGGCATCCCGAGTGGCCAGTTGGTCCACCACTCCCTCCATAGTCATGGAGCCCTTCAGGATCCACCCGTCAGGCTTGGTCAGAGACCTCATTCCTCAAAATGGAATTAATTCCTTTGGCGCTTTCCACAGGTCTCCCAGGAGGACGGTGAACAATTCCACACCAACAAGTGACGGCGCTGCGCCTAAGGTCTCGGTCAGGGGGAAGACCCGCTTGATGTTGGCTTTAAGCAATTCATCTCTTGTCCAGTTTCCCAGTGGTGGAGGTCCGTCTCCCACAGAGGTACTGTTGAAGGGAGCCAAACCCAGGAACCCCCGATAGTGGATGAGGCTTTTGGGGTTCACCGAGCACGTCCCCAAGGAAGCACTGTACTGGTAGTCCAAGGGGGACAGTGGATGTCCATAGACTAGCTCCTCCATGGCCAGTTCAGCCTGGTAGGCCTTCCAGGAGGCAGCATAGCCTCCATCCCCTTGTTTCTGTCAAAACAGTTCCTCAGGACAGTGGTGAGGTGACCCGTCGTTTCTGCCAACACCTTTACCAGCCCCCCACCCCTTGCCTATCAACAAATGGCAGGACCACAGGCTGGGACCGGAGAAGCAGATCAAGGGCTGCAGGGACTAAAAAGTCTGCAGGGACAATGACTTGGGGAAGGGTGTCTTCCTTCCCTAGGTACACGACCTGCTCAATCCTGATCTTGAGCTGGCCCATGTTCTCCATTTTGAACCTGAGGTCATCCATGTGGTCCATGTAGGACAATGCCCTGGAATGCATGGCTTTCTGGGTTTGGTGGTGGGCAAGGCCACATGTTGCTATTGCTCCACTCACTGGGTGTTTGCAGGATATTTTCATGTGGACGTGTGGTGACACCGTGTACAGCTGCACAAATCTCAGTTGGCCAGACTTGAATAAGGCCAGGATGGGGCGTTTCAGGTCCATGGCCTTGCCTTGTTGTCCAAAGTGCTCTGGAAGTTGGTTGCTTCGTGGATGGATAGTGTGGTAAACAAGCGTCCCGCCCACCCTACAAGGTTTTGTAGGCCGTACCTGGACCACAACATGTGGGTGTTGGGGTCCTTTGCCTTTACCATGCATCCGGCATGGATGGTCAATGCGGTCACGTGCTGCATGTCAATGAAGTCCAGTGCCACCGGTGCCTCGTCCGAACTTGGTCAGTGTGACCATAATCAACAGATGGTCATCTGTACTGTGTGCGCTGGCGATGGCAGTGTCCAACAACCCCAACACAAACGGCAGGTCCTGTTGGAGGACATTCATTTTGGCAGTGTTGGCCAAACACTGCTTCTGCATCATCGGCCTTTGGATGTCAGCAGCATCCAACGCTGTAAACCGCATCCTGAACTGGACAGTGACCTCATCCAGTGTCTCTTTGGCCATTTCCAAAAGATTTGGATTGGGCTTGGTGGTGCTCTTAGAAACAGCGGTCAAGTTCAGGACGTAGCCACCGTCCACGTAGGCAATCACGCAGCCAAAACAATTTTTGATTGCCCTCAAGGCGTCCGCACGGAGCACTGCGAGGTTGACATGTTTTTTTATGACGTGGTATTGAGGAATCATGTGATTCTTGAACTCGGGAAGCATGTCTTGATAGCTGTTGTGCTTTCGAGTTTCACCGCAAATGACGCTCCGCAGCTGCTCTGCCTTTTATAGGGGCGGCCAAAGTCTGAAATTTTTTTTTTGAAAGACTATGGAATTTGCATTATAATGCCTCAAGCGTAGGTGGGAAAATTACGGGACCGAGTCCACGGGGGTGGGGTCGCTCCGACATTCCGTTCCGGAGATAGAGCCGGGCTGTAAAACACGCCAATTTTAACAGACTCAACAGACCAGAACGGGGTTTGGAAATTCTATGGGAGGTGTTACAGGCTTTGGTTGGTGTTACACATGTGCTGGCTTGTCATCTTGTTAGTCAGAAGGTGTTTCACCTGTGCTGTCACTGAGGATATTTAAGAGCGGCTGGCCCAGTGCTCCAGTTGATTTCAGAGATGTGGAGGGTTAACACCTTTAGTTGGCTCTCCCTATTTTAAACAGTCCTTTATCTGACCTTCCTTGATTTTTGTTTGCGTCCTATTTTAATTTTATTTCCCTCTTGGGGAAATTTAGTGGGCTCTCATGGTGGGTGTCTTTCAGGTCCCAGTTGTTGGTAGTCAACTATCAGTGGACACCCCCATGAGTGTCTTTCAGAACTCCTTCTAGAACCCCTTTGTTCCCCCTTTTGGTTTCTTGCTGGGGAACGTAACATGGGGGCTTGTTTCACATGAGTATGGTAGTCGCTCTAATCACCTACTCTGAAGCTCTGCTGTGCCCAGATGAGTACTCAAAAGACCCTTGTGGTAGTGGTGTACGACTCTTGGATTTTTGGAGTCGACTCAGACTCGTGGTTGGAGTACTCTTGCTCGACTCCCAAAACACGCTGAAACGGATGCGCACACACACCACCTCATTATTGCGGAGTCCTACTAGGAAGACTACATCATTCTAGAGGACTGACATGAACATGACGCTGCCCATTTGTTCATCAATTTAATCCTAGGTGATTTCTAGGAACTACAATATTTCAGTGTTATTTCTGCTGGGCACAGCCTTAAAAGGATCCCATGGCATGATGCGGCGCAATCTACGCTGATAAGCCTATTCTTTGCCATGGTTCTGGAATTATTATCCGAGCATGTGCATTATTACAGAGGATGATTCACACAGGCTGTCTTTCCAAACTGCCCCCTGTCATTCATTTTTTTCGAATTGAATTGACCCTTATGACGGAAGCCTGGAGGTTTTTATTCTAGGCGTGAAGATATTTCAACGTCATGTCCAGATGAGAATAGGCTACACTGATAACTCGTGCTAGGCTGCCAAATATATATACAGTGGGGGAAAAAAGTATTTAGTCAGCCACCAATTGTGCAAGTTCTCCCACTTAAAAAGATGAGAGAGGCCTGTAATTTTCATCATAGGTACACGTAAACTACGACAGACAAAATTAGAAAAAAAAATCCAGAAAATCACATTGTAGGATTTTTTATGAATTTATTTGCAAATTATGGTGGAAAATAAGTATTTGGTCAATAACAAAAGTTTCTCAATACTTTGTTATATACCCTTTGTTGGCAATGACACAGGTCAAACGTTTTCTGTAAGTCTTCACAAGGTTTTCACTCACTGTTGCTGGTATTTTGGCCCATTCTTCCATGCAGATCTTCTCTAGAGCAGTGATGTTTTGGGGCTGTCGCTGGGCAACACGGACTTTCAACTCCCTCCAAATATTTTCTATGGGGTTGAGATCTGGAGACTGGCTAGGCCACTCCAGGACCTTGAAATGCTTCTTACGAAGCCACTCCTTCGTTGCCCGGGCGGTGTGTTTGGGATCATTGTCATGCTGAAAGACCCAGACACGTTTCATCTTCAATGCCCTTGCTGATGGAAGGAGGTTTTCACTCAAAATCTCACGATACATGGCCCCATTCATTCTTTCCTTTACACGGATCAGTCGTCCTGGTCACTTTGCAGAAAAACAGCACCAAAGCATGATGTTTCCACCCCCATGCTTCACAGTAGGTATGGTGTTCTTTGGATGCAACTCAGGATTCTTTGTCCTCCAAACACGACGAGTTGAGTTTTTACCAAAAAGTTCTATTTTGGTTTCATCTGTGTCAAGGCGTGCTGAAGGTGGGTGTGGTGTATGAATCATGCGCAGGACGCAGAGGCTCAGTCCAAAGGCTTTAGTGCAATATATATCAAAGACGGAAGCACAATAAGCCCGAAGGCGAATACACGGCGCACACAGGCGACAAAACAAACGGCGCACAAACATGTGCAACATAACCTCTCCAAAACACTGGAGGTAAAAAGTAGCTCCAAACACTAAACAGAAGCGCAATCACACACAACGACAAGCACACACAACGAGAACTAAATAGGACACTAACGAGGACTAACAAGACACAGGTGTACAACATCCAGACAAAACCAAACGAACATGAAACAGATCGGTGGCAGCTAGTACTCCGGGGACGACGACCGCCGAAGCCTGCCCGAACCAGGAGGAGGAGCAGCCTCGGCCGAAACCGTGACAATCTGACCATATGACATTCTCCCAATCCTCTTCTGGATCATCCAAATGCACTCTAGTAAACTTCAGACGGGCCTGGACATGTACTGGCTTAAGCAGGGGGACACGTCTGGCACTGCAGGATTTGAGCCCCTGGCGGCGTAGTGTGTTACTGATGGTAGGCTTTGTTACTTTGGTCCCAGCTCTCTGCAGGTCATTCACTAGGTCCCCCCGTGTGGTTCTGGGATTTTTGCTCACCGTTCTTGTGATCATTTTGACCCCACAGGGTGAGATCTTGCGTGGAGCCCCAGATCGAGGGAGATTATCAGTGGTCTTGTATGTCTTCCATTTCCTAATAATTGCTCCCACAGTTGATTTCTTCAAACCAAGCTGCTTACCTATTGCAGATTCAGTCTTCCCAGCCTGGTGCAGGTCTACAATTTTGTTTCTGGTGTCCTTTGACAGCTCTTTGGTCTTGGCCATAGTGGAGTTTGGAGTGTGACTGTTTGAGGTTGTGGACAGGTGTCTTTTATACTGATAAGTTCAAACAGGTGCCATTAATACAGGTAACGAGTGGAGGAGACAAGAGCCTCTTAAAGAAGAAGTTACAGGTCTGTGAGAGCCAGAAATCTTGCTTGTTTGTAGGTGACCAAATACTTATTTTCCACCATAATTTGCAAATAAATTCATTAAAAATCCTACAATATGATTTTCTGGATTTTTTTCCCCTCAATTTGTCTGTCATAATTGACGTGTACCTATGATGAAAATTACAGGCCTCTCTCATCTTTTAAGTGGGAGAACTTGCACAATTGGTGGCTGACTAAATACTTTTTTCCCCCACTGTATATATAGCGACAAAGTCGCTAAGTTGGCAACACTGTATGCATAGATAATAAACAGAGAGTAGCAGCAGCGTAAAAGAGGGAGTGGGGTGACAATGCAAATAGTCAGGGTAGCCATGATTAGCTGTTCAGGAGTATTATGGCTTGGGGGTAGAAGCTGTTAAGAAGCCTTTTGGACCTAGACTTGGCGCTCCGGTACCGCTTACCGTGCGGTAGTAGAGAGAACAGTCTATGACTAGGGTTACAAGTAAAAAGAACACTAGCATAGGCTAGCATTATGCCTGTTGTGACTGTATTATTGACAAGTCCTTCGTGAGCTAGCCAGCTAGTTGACGTTAGCTCACGGTTTGAGTAGTCATACTTTTTCACACGATGACATGCTAGCTAGCTAACGTTAGCCCACCAGGGCAGGAAATTAGCTAGCTACATCTCACCTGGTCGGCTCTAGTTAGGCCCCTTGGTTGGCTACATTAGTTAACGTTGCACCGTAGCTCACCGTGTAATAGTCAGACTTTCCCAACAGGCAGTGACATGCTAGCGAATATGCCTAACGTTAGCGATTAGCGCTAACTAGCGAATGTTAAATATCCCTGCCCTGGTGGGCTAACATTAGCTAGCATGTCACCACGTATAAATTACACGAACGGTGAGCTAACGTTGGCTGGTTAGCTCACAAAGGACTTGAGAGCTAAATGTTTTCCTCATACAAAACACAGAAACGGTTTTGTTCCACGAGTGCATCTTTTGTACATGACTCATCAAATGACCTGTAAAGTAAGTTAGAAATGTCAGCAGGGATGGAAATGAAGCTAGCCCGAGGCTAGTACTTTTCAGACTGGGCTAGTAAGACAATGTGCCAAACTAGCCTGACCCAGCAGTGAAATGTAATTACTGTTTTTAGAAGGGCATTTGGGAATCTGCTACTTAATAGCTACGAAAAAGTGTCTTGCTTCTGACCAGCAGCTTTAATGTCTTCTGACCAGCAGCTTTAATTGTCTTCTGACCAGCGCTTTCGGTTTGGAGAAGGGCGGGTTGGCTGTGTGAGAAAAACGTCCACTAGAACGGCGCTTGATAAAGCAGAATATCACGGCTGCCCAGTGAATGAGGCGATTGGCAAAAAAGCTCTAGAGGTTGTTGCAGAGAAAAAGGTCACAATGTAGAACTGGCGCCAGCGCAGGATGCAGCGTTGTCTTTTCCCTTTCATGTGGCTCTTCGACGCCGATTCACCCATGCTTGCAATGTCAAAATCTGACGCATTTTATAAGTATAACTTATATTACATGACTTTTCTATTGTCTGAAATTGCATTATCACATTGACAGTCCTGTTTGCTCGCTGGAGGAATCTTGTTAGTAAATTAGAATAACACATTTCACATTGAAAGGATATTATGCGTGTCCCAATCACAAATTAGATAGGGACCATAAATCACATTTCTATAGCTGCATGGATTATTTGGAACAGGGGAATTATTTTCCAAGGGTATAATAGCTGTCAAGTGTTCCCTTGCGGTGGGAAAGATAGACTAATGAAAAATAGGTGTAAACTATGTGTCATCCTATGAAGTGAACGTTATGTTGCATATCCCTATCTGATATAATTTATTTTAGCGCAGAGTTTTTAAACCCAGAGGCCCAACATGCCGATACATCCAGGAACGCATAGCGCAACAGGCGAAACAGGCGAAACAGACCAGACCAGGGTTTGGAAATTCTATGGGAGGTGTTACAGGCTTTGGTTGGTGTTACACCTGTGCTGCCTTGTCATCTCGTTAGTCAGAAGGTGTTTTCACCTGTGCTGGCACTGAGGATATTTAAGAGCGGCTGGCCCAGTGCTCCAGTTGACTTGAGAGATGTGGAGGGTTAACACCTTTAGTTGGCTCTCCCTATTTTAAACAGTCCTTTATCTGACCTTCCTTGACTTTGTTTTACTCAACTTTTTGGTTTGCGTCCTATTTTTAAGTTTGGTGTGGGTTTTTATTTTATTTCCCTCTTGGGGAAATTTAGTGGGCTCTCATGGTGGGTGTCTTTCAGGTCCCAGTTGTTGGTAGTCAACTATCAGTGGACACCCCCATGAGTGTCTTTCAGAACTCCTTCTAGAACCCCTTTGTTCCCCCTTCTGGTTTATTGCTGGGGAACGTAACAAAATAGGGGCTTGTTTCACATGAGTATGGTAGTCACTCTAATCACCTACTCTGAAGCTCTGCTGTGCCCAGATGAGTACTCAAAAGACCCTTGTGGTAGTGGTGTACGACTCTTGGATCTTTGGAGTCGACTCAGACTCGTGGTTGGAGTTGAAAGGAATTTTACTCTTGCTCGACTCCCAAAACACGCTGAAACGGATGCTCACACACACCACCTCATTATTGCGGAGTCCTACTAGGAAGACTACATCTGTGTTCTAGAGGACTGACATGAACATGACGCTGCCCATTTGTTCATCAATTTAATCCTAGGTGATTTGTAGGACCTACAATATTTCAGTGTTATTTCTGCTGGGCACAGCCTTAAAAGGATCCCATGGCATGATGCGGCGCAATCTACGCTGATAAGCCTATTTTTTTGCCATGTAGCCCTATTCAGACGGGTATTACTAGAGACATTGTTTCTGGAATTATTATCCGAGCATGTGCATTATTACAGAGGATGATTCACACAGGCTGTCTTTCCAAACTGCCCCGTCATTCATTTTTTCCGAATTGAATTGACCCTTATGACGGAAGCCTGGAGGTTTTTATTCTAGGCGTGAAGATATTTCAACGTCATGTCCAGACGATAATAGGCTACACTGATAACTCGTGCTAGGCTGCCAAATGTACAGGTCTCCCCATAATATTTAAATTGATGTGCGATAATCATTATTTTAGCAATCCGTGGTAGATGTCCTTCCTAATAACAATGCCCCCCCACCCTGCAGATTTTGATTTGCTGAACTGTATTTGCACTTGACTGTTTATGGATGAGAAGGTGAACTTGCCACTTCCAGAAAGTTTAGTGGGGATGCTGCTTTGCCATTTATTGCTTAGATCCTATAGGTTCACTCCAACCCTAATCTAGTGCATCTGTTTTAATAATTAGCTGGTTGATAAGCAAATCCGGTTAGGTACAGCTGGGGTTGGAGAGAACCTACAGGAAGGTAACTAAGTACAGGGTTGGAGAGCCCTGACCTAGGACATCAACAGCCAGCCAGGGTTTTATTAAATAAGCTTATAGATGGGCACAATACTTTTTCTTGCACGTTTAGGGCTAATTAAACTGACACATTTGGCGACGTTAAACTTCACTGGCGCCAGGAAGAATAGCTTAGCGATACTCATTGATAGCCTGCCTAATACTGTAGTTTCCTTACAAGTTTTGCACGTTATTTGATACTAAAAACAAGCGTAAGCACATGGAATTTGTGTCAATGAGGCATTCACCCATAGGCTTTAAACCGTGAACATGCTTGAACTAAACTGAATGGAAAATAACTCATTACATAGTACATTTACAGAAGCCAATAACAATTAGCCTAGACGTCAATTAAAGTAAAGTTATCATCAGGGTGAGAAAAGGGTAAACAGTGAAATGTATGCAGGGCTGTGTCACGCTCGTTTTTAGACTGCTCGGACCAAGGTGCAGCATGGTATGCGAACATTTTAATATAACTGAATACAGATCAAAACAAACTAACGTAAAGTTCTGCACGCTACACAGCTGCTAACCAGAAACAAGAGCCCACAAACTAAGGTAGGAAACTAAGGTAGGAAAATGGCTGCCTAAGTATGATCCCAATCAGAGACAATGATCGACAGCTGCCTCTGATTGGGAACCACACCCGGCCAACATAGAAACACAAAACCTAGAATGGACACCCCAAATCACACCCTGACCTAACCAACTAGAGAATAACAGGGATCTCCAAGGTCAGGGCGTGACAGGGTGTGAGGATTGTCCGACTGATTAAAAATGGTAAGATGACAGACTACTACAGTCAGGATAGTATAGCTGTTATCCTAACATACCTAAGACATTTAGCACAGTCTTCAATACATTCGATTAATCAAGAGTCAATGACTTGACACCATTATGGTAATTGAAACTGCCATTACCTATCAGGAAAAGCTGCAGAGTAAGGCTTTGTCTTAATGCCACTGATGATAAACACCAACGTTTTGTGTCAATTCCTTTGTCGTCAATATAATTGTTAACATTGTCTGTAGAAGTTGCAGAAACTAAGACCTACTGTAGCTATGTAGGCTACCAATTGTCACTCATCAAATAACAAAAAAACAGACTGACGGTATGAGAATACATTGGTCATATTATAAATTAAACTACCAGATACATTTCTCTAAGAAATGTGAAAACAAAGATATAGAGTTAGGCTGCAAATGGGCTTGACAGGCCTGGAGTTACATTTCAACAGTCAGACCACCTACAACAAAAGAAACCCCAACCAAACATAATGATAGTTACCGGAGTTGTAACTCCAGTTCTATGAGTGGAGCTCTGCTCCTATTGGTTTACCCCACTGCCTAGGCAGTGAACAGCCTGAGACCACACTATGCACACACCTGCAGCCAATAGGAGTACAGGTGTCCCTATAAGAGGGGACGCTTCCCCTCCAGTGTTGCCAATTTAGCGACTTTGTCGCTATATTTAGCGAGTATTCAGACCCCTCTTGTGACACATTTTTCAAAAAATCGACTAGCACCATAACTTTTTCTGGTGTTTATAGGAGACTTTTGGAGACTGTGACATGAAAGCACGTATCGTTCTTACTCTTCTCAACGAGCAGCCGGTGCTGCCGTGGGCCCCGCCCCCGTCCCAAAGCACTCACAGGCGGCCCAGTCCTCGTGCTGCAGTCGGAGCAGGAGACGTTCACCCCTCCGCGTCCAGACTGCAAATTAAATTAATTAAATTAATTGTACATGCGGGAAGTCGCCACTGGCTGATCCAGCCCTGGCTTACATTCAGGGCGGGATGTAAATGTAAAATGTGGTCTAAAATAAATAATTGCGCAAAAATAAATCACTGCATTTGACTCACACAGCCTCAGTCACTTACTCACCTCGTCCACTGTGTATGTGTGTGTCTCTCTGTGACATAAGCTAAACATCTAGCTGGCTAGCTCATCCTGTCTCAGTCTAAACTAACTAAGTCGCTCTGACTAAACTGTACACTCAAATACAGAAAGTTGGAATCAAACCCTGAATTCAAAGGCTGGTTGAAGCCATTTATTGGAGATGATACACGGGCATACTGCCTGTATTGTAAGGCTGATTTCTATGCCAAACTTAGTGATGTAAAAAAACATGACAACTCAAAAACATACTCAAAAGGCAAAGCCTTATAACGATAGTTACCGGAGTGTAACTCCAGTTCTATGAGTGGAGCGGAGCCCCATAGGGGAGCTACGTTCCAATTGGTTTACCCACTGCCCTAAGGCAGCATCAGCCTGAGACAAAATTATGCACACACCTGCAGCCAATAGGAGTACAGGTGTCCCTATAAGAGGGGATGCCTCCCCTCAATCAGCCTCCAGAGATATTTATCTTCACCGAGACTACACAGCAAAAAGTCCAGTGTTGAATTAACTCCCACAGAGTTGATTTCAACACTTTTTGAGGGTTTATATAGGTCCACACTCTCCAGAGTTAAATTAACACTTTCAAAATAGTTACATTTAACACTCTGCAGAGTTCCCCTTTTATCTTGCAAAAGAGTAAAAAAGTATCGCTAAGGGATAAAAAAATAAATAAAATAAAAAACTAACACTGTTCAGAGTTCATTTTTAAAAACAATTTGTGTAGTGTTAATTTAGTGTCAGTTATCAACACTGAAATTTTTTTTTAATTATTTTTTAATTTATTCAATATTATTTATTAATTTAATATATACTTATATTAATAAGAATTAATCACAAACAATCGTTGTCAAACATTTATTTGTGCCTTTTCTCCCTTGCAGTCAGTTGAATTAAAACATTGTGAATGAAGGTATAATGTACATACTTTCATCTGAAACATTGTATGAGCTTTGAATATCAAACGGTTTATGAAATTTAAGCTCACATTTTTAGTAGACGTCTTTCCGCACTTCGTAATACTCTGAATGCATGATGATGGTCATCAAAATTCTCTGTAAATAGCTTGTTTGTAAAAAAAATTTTTTATCTTCAACCAAAAGTAGACTTGCATGTCTTCTTCCATTACACTGCAAATAACTAGTCCAGCTTTATACTCTACACCATCTACTTTAACCCAACTAGTTGAGAAAACATATTTTGACAAGATCGTTTCAAGCATTTCATTGTTGACGACGTTCTCATCTCTGAAGAGAAAATATTTTAATTGGCCCATACTCATTTTGTTTGAGGGTGAAGGTTTCCCAGTGATAAGCAATGGCCATCTGATGCTTTTTTAGCAAGTGATTTGGTTATGTTTTTGAAATGTTTAAAACAATCTTTAAACAGCTTGTGTTTGGCCTCAAACCTCATACACCACGTATATAATAAGGGGCCAATTTCCCTTATAGAAGATGGGTAATGGATCATAAAATGATGCTTAGGTATCAAGTTTCTATGTGGATACAAGTGCTTAAATAGTTTGTGGTGGTCAACAATCAAATGCTTTAAATATATTGTCATACCTAGAGTGAGAGCAACCGTAACAAATTCCAGGTTTCGTTTCCTGCAGGGGATGTTTTTCACAAATAATAATAATAATATGCCATTTAGCAGACGCTTTTATCCAAAGCGACTTACAGTCACAAGACACAATGTCTGAATAGAATTCAAACCAATGCCATTGCCAACACTCTCATTTACATTTACGTCATTTAGCAGACACTCTTATCCAGAGCGACTTACAAATAGGTGCATTCACCTTATAGCCAGTGGGATAACCACTTTACAATTTTTTTGTTTTTTGTAGGATGATTTTTTTTCATTCTAAAAATCCACAATCAAAACCATAAATCCTGGAAAGCAAGTCCTGTTCTGACAAAGTGTTGTGTGAGATATCCAAAAAGCAATTTGATCTCATACTGAACCACACCCTGTCACAAGCCGGGCTTGAACTTCGGTCTCAGATGTGGAGAGCTGGGGGTTCTACCCCTTAGCCACAGAGGAGGTGTTGTAGGACCCAAATGAAACACCCAAGGCAATACTCCAGGCAAGTAGATTTAATGTACCAAAACAGGAGGCAAAACAAAACAACTCCACGAGGGGAGAAAAACAAACTAAAGATAACTTCGAACAGCTTACTAGGACAGACACGGTGGGACAAAGCAGGAGACACATAGCCAGGACTCAATAACCAAGTGACACACAAGGGGAAAACACACAGCTAAAATACTAAAGGGGAAACAAGGCACAGGTGACCTGGATCAAACTAATGAGGACACACGAGGAAGAACTAAGGCAGAGGGGAACACAGCTGACCTCTAGAGGCCCGGAGACAAACAGGAGGCAGGAAGCTGACACACCCTCAAGAAGATCATGCATGATATCAAATGAATAGTTATTACAAACATGGAAATACTTCAATGAATTAAGTGTAGATCTTTTTTTCAAACCATAAAGTGACTTCAATTGTGTGTTTTCCTGGAGAGACTGGCAATGCATTTCAAACATATATTTTCCACGAAGGATCACCTTAGGATCATCCTCACTGTATACCGTTTGTTTGATTGTGAAGAATGATTGTCAAAGGCGACAGAAATGACGGCTACTGAATGACTCATTAAATCCAAGAATTGTGTGCATCCCTAGATTATCTCCAGTGATCTGACAGATTGTACCATATACCTGCTCATCTGAAAATGGAAGACTTAGCCCTTGGCTTTCTAGTTTTTTCAAATCATTTATCAACGGTTCTAGTATAACATCAAAACGACTAGTTACCGGAGTGTAACTCCAGTTCTATGAGTGGAGCGGAGCCCCATAGGGGAGCTCTGCTCCTAGTGGTTTACCCTCTGCCCTAGGGCAGAACAGCCTGAAGCAAAATTATGCACACACCTGTCAGCCAATGGGAGCACAGGTGCCCCTATATAAAGGGACCCGTTCCCTCAATCTGCCTCCCGAGATATTATCTTCAGCGAGACTAGAGAGGGTCGGCAGGGCCTTAAGTCCTATGGGGCTCCGCTCCACTCATAGAACTGGAGTTACACTCCGGTAACTAGTCGTTCTATATCGTGGAGCTCCGCCCCCATAGGGGAGCTCTGCTCCTAGTGGTTTAAGGCGGAGCGAAACGCTCCAAAATGTACTCCCTGCCGAGCCTAACACTTCCCATTAAAAAATGAAAAAAGGTCAAGCCCAGCAATGGCTGCAACCAATTCCCGCAGTACTGCGACTAAGAAACCCATCAGGGCGTCACAATATACCGCGTCATCGGTTATAGACCCGCCCCATCTAGCTCAATGGCAATGCCAATGGCTATTGGGCAGATCATCAGAATAGAAGCCATGCTAATCTGTACTAGCAGATAGCCGTGCCTCAATATTCTGTGACAACGCTATCGTCCACTAATGGAATAACATAAATGTCATTCTACATTATGTGTCCAATAGACCGCCTTACTTATTCAATGAATTCCATAGAATAGTAGGCAGGGACAAAAAATATCAGTCATACTAAACTGAACCTCAGATAGATGACCTCACATTCTGTCCACTCAATACATGTCTCTACCATACTGACACGGTCAGTCAGGAGACATGCCGCAAAATATGCCTTTTCATCCAAAGCGGACCTGATAGAGACCTGTCTATCGTCCTGCTTCTCTCTCCTCCATCTCAAGATTCTCTTTCAGCTGCGCTGAGTGCAATCGAGCTTGAGAGTTAAAAAAGCTTATTCTTGCCATAACAAGTTTTCCTCACCAAAGCGGACCTGATTGGAGCCTGTCCAAGGTCCTGCTTTTGACCTCTCTTTCCATCTCAAAATCGCCTTTCAGCTCTACTGAATGCCGACCGAGCTAAAGAGTTAGGAAACATGTCCATCCAAAATATGTTACTTCTAATAAAAGCGGATTTATGAACATGGTCACAATCCTGCTTTCCTTCTCTGTGGCCAGTCGCGTATAGCTGTAACAGCCGTTTTGTCGAAACAGCGCCACTGAATCAGTGTGTGGCCGAAAATATATTACATCCGTAGTGGTTTAGGACTACCATAGAGAATGAATGGGAAACGCTTTAGGGCTCTTTTTATTTTTTTCAGGCTGCCTTTTTCTTGAAACGCTTTTATTGGGGGTTCAATTCTAAACAAGGAAACTGTATTCTGATATTTTTTCCCCATGTATTGGGGAATTGAATGATAGATTATAATTAGATTTTGTCACTATTGGTTTTATTTGATCATGCAGTGTATTTTCCCAAGCCCAAAACACAGTGTACTTGAAGTGTATTACTTGGAACGTTTATATTGTACCTTTGTACACTAAATAGTTATATTTACTATACTATTTAGTA
Organism: Coregonus clupeaformis; assembly: GCF_020615455.1. Classification (NCBI taxonomy): domain Eukaryota; kingdom Metazoa; phylum Chordata; class Actinopteri; order Salmoniformes; family Salmonidae; genus Coregonus; species Coregonus clupeaformis. The sequence goes on along the minus strand of NC_059205.1, from coordinate 5,758,770 downwards.
TAAGTATAATTCAGTGTTTTAATATAGACCCACTTTTACTTGCTATTTTTGTATACTGATAACATATGATTGATGAATAATATTTCAGAACATTGATAATATACTCCAAATGTATTCAAAATATTATACATTCCCCATCTTATTTCAGGTGTACTAGTTTATATCCAGTGTATTAAAATAATAGTATTTTGTAATGGGATTTTCTGCTTTTGTGAAAGTGTTATTTTAAAGACCAAATTACTTCATTCATTTATGCTGATGTGAAATTAATTTAAAGATAACACCTTTCAAAATAATTAACACATTTATGTACTGCACATATTCTACCATAAGATTTTCCTCTTCAGTTAAAGATTGCAGTGGATTATTCTTACTTATCAGCCCTACCTGTTGAGGAAACAAAAGTACTTCATCCGATGACCTGGTAAAAACCTTCTTCAGCCCTGCAGTCGACTTGAATGCACAGACCAGCCTTTGACCTCCTTGCCAATCTTAACTTAGATTTAGGGTTACACAAACCAAACTTTTCTGTCAGTTGATTTTTCATGTACCTTGTGCCACAATGTAATTATAAGCAACCCTGTCTGACTTCATGTACAGTATGTTCAATATGTAAACATGAATTAAAGGCAAGAGAATTGTATTGAACTTCAAAATTGTTTTATTAAAAGATTATGGCCATTTTGTTTGTTTGTGTGTGTGTGTGTGTGTGTGTGTGTGTGTGGATGCGTGTGTGTGTGTGTAAATCAACATTTCCTCTTTTCATCCATCTTTTCTTTTCATCATGATAAAAAGCAGATGCCTGGAACTCCTTCCAGGTCATTTCTTTCTCCATACCCTTGGCCTGGTAGAGGGAGAACAGCTTGGCAGGACAATAAATATATTTCCCTGCCACTCCGGGGAACCCTGTGTGAATGTGAGGACTATTAGGGCCCTGTTTTAGTTCCAAATGGCAGAACCTGCACAAACGGCCAGAGGGTACCACATCTGCTGACTTCCTCTTTTGTTTGTCCTTCTGTTGTTCCACTTTCTGTTTTATGGATTCAAGTTCTTGTTGAAAGAAGGGTGTTGACATGAAATCCTCAAAAGACATTTTGGGGTTTGTGAGGCCCTCTGCTCCATATGTTTTAAATACTTTTGTGGAGCAGTAGAAGTACCTAACATGCCCACTCTGATAAAAATAATGAATTGAGGAGCCATCATTCATGTAACGGGACTTGGGTTGGCCACATGAAAGGCAGGTTTTTGTCATTTTTTTCTTTTGCTGCTGTTGTTGCTCTGACTGTTGCTGCTTTTCCATCAGTCCCAAAACAATTTTCTCTATGGCAGCTTCAGTAAGAGGAGCATTTTGTGTGGGCAGTGCGGGTGGGTTCACAACTGCAGGTGGGAGTGCTGTTACAGGGACACAGGTTGTGTCACTACCCATGGTTAAGTGCTGCCACAGTTGTTGGGTCTCCAAGAGCTTTTCAGGACTGGTGTTAAGGGAGGAACTGGTGTTTTTTAATTTGGCCAGGTGTTTAATATACCTTCCAATGTGGTGTTTGGTGGTTGGGTGAAGCAGGCTGTTGGGGTCTGCACATGAACTTTGCACCATGGAAGCATAGTCAAAGTCCACCAGTTTCAGCATGTCCTTCTGTCCATGATGCCTGGCAAGCAGACCATCAATAGCCACCCTCATTGGGCCAGGCCACCGATTGTGGTCCAACACAAAGACCCGGCCACCAGTCTTGATAGGCCCCGTGCGTGCACTTCTTGGTGAGGCGGTCATAGGCAGTGGAGGTGTGCAGGGCAGATCTGAAAGAGAGGAACAGTTCTTCAGTGAAAGTAATTATGCAGAATGCATGTGTCTGCAAGCATATTTAGGTGCGTGTGACTGAGTTAGTGTGAGAGAGATATGCCTATGTTTGTGGTATTATTCTGAATTACCTATGTCCATCTGGGGCTCCTCAGTGCTTTCTCTCTTTAAAGCCTCAGTAGCAGGAGCTGCAGAATCAGGAAATCTGACAGTCGGCGGCAGCTGTGTTGCTGAGGGTTGACATTTCTCAACAGGGAGAGGGGTCAGGAATACGGACATGTCTGTCCTCTTCTGAGATCTGTGCTTTTCCCAGTCGAGAGGAACAGCACGGCACCCTTGCTCAACGTACTCGAGTCCAAACCTCTCTCCCGTGTCCCTGTTGGAGACTTGTAGTGCTGGATATTTGGCGCTCCCCGTCACATTCACAGAGGCCATGTTCAAGTCTGTGATCAGTAGTGGGTCAAACACTGCAGGCAAAACCACACCCGGCTGTTTGAGATCCACCAATCTCTGGAAATTCCAGCGTGCCACACCAGTCATACCCTGGGCCTGAAATAACTCTGGGGAGACTTTGTTCCCAGTCACCCACTGAGCCTGGTGGAAGTGGTAGCCCTCTTGCTGTGAAGTGCCTCTGATTGGAATCCACACGGGCACAGATGCCCCTTCACCCTGGACATGGTTGAGTTGCAGCGTGCCACCGTATCTGTACAGAATCCCATCCTCCCGTTCTGGGTCACTGAGACAGCCCCTCAGCATGTGGACTCGCTGGATCCTCCAGGCTTTCAGCATGGACGGTTTGAAGAGAGGGATGTCATTTACATCTTTTAACAGGTGGAAGTGAAGGAGAACTTTAAAAACATTAAAAACATTAAAATGTTCACCTCCCCGTCGGGGAATTGAACCCCGGTCTCCCGCGTTTGGCAGTCCTTACGAATTAGAAGCTGTTGTGTGTCTGACGTAGCTAAAACCGCTAATGTAACAAAACGTAAAATGCTCGGATCAAATGCTGAAATGTAAAAGAAATTCACCAATCAGAAAAAGTAAATAAGGCTCAGATGAGTTGTTCCCGGGTGTTTGTTGTGGTTCGTTGTAATTCGGCTATTATCTTCGCCACCTCTTGCGTAAAACCTGCCACAGCGCCTTCGGAGGGCATACGTGGCCATACATATATTGCATCCGTAGTGGTTTAGCACTACCATAGGGAATGAATGGGAAACGCTTTAGGGCACTTTAGTTATAGAATCCTCGGCTCCCGCGCGGGAGGCCCGGGTTCGATTCCCGGCCAATGCATGTTCCATTTTAGGGCGGCAGGTAGTGTTGCCAATTACAATCCCGAGTCTTGACTGGAAGAATCTGTCGGCAAGTGAGCTTGCAATCGGAGGGTTGCTGGTATCAAGTTCTAGGTGCCATTGCTCCCTTGAGCAAGGCACCTACCCCCCCCCACAACAACTACTCCACGGGCACCTAGTGCAACAGCCCCCTGCTCCACCCTCTCCCAACTGTATATACAGTCTCTCTTTGGGCTAGAGCGGAAGCCAAATTCTCTTTGGACCTTGTGTACACGGTAGTGTTGCACGGTGTACCCGAAACATAGTTTTTTTCCCCGATACTAGACAACAGTTTGTTCATCGGATTTTTGTTACTTTCGGTACTTCTGTCAATTGTGTCTCGTGGATCAAGGCTCCCTGTCTTTCCTCCTGAATGATGTCATCACTGGTTAAAGAGACAGTGCGCAGTTTGATAAAATAAGCTACTTCTATGCAAATGTTGTTGATCAGTACAATAAGTCCCAAATGGAAGGTAACCAGACTGTTTGTCATCTGTAGCCCCATGAAATCTGCCAAAACAAGCTCAATAACTCAATGCATGCATGCACTACTATTGAATATGCATTCACCTGTATTTTGAATAGGCCTAAGCTACATAGCGGTTTACCATTCAAATAAATGATTACAATTATTTGATGTAGTTAGATTGGTAAAAACAAAGTCAAATTGACTGTATCTTTGATTCATTAATGCATACATGGCTGCCTCTGACAAATGTTGATGTAAAAAAGTATAATGTAATGTGATGTTGAGCTCAAACAATGTATAAAGATTGAAGCGCATTAGCTGAGTTTATCTGTCAGGATCAAGTGCCATTCTGTGACTTTGACTAATATGCCTTTTTTTTGCCGTGGTATTGAGTATCGTGATACTAAACGTACAATTCTGGTATCGTGACAACACTCGTACAAGGAACTTCAGGTATACACAGATAGTTTCTAGTCTACTCTTAAAGCTAGTGTTTTGTTTGCAAGTGTATACATAGTTGCTGTTTTTATTATTCTTAACCAAGCAAACCCTGCAATGTTTCAAAAGGATCTATGCACTGGTCGGGAATAGAACCCGGGCCCTGCGTGGCAGGCGAGAATTCTACCACTCAACCACCCATGCTTGAGATGGGCTATATTTTGAACATTGCACATGTGCCCCTGCATATCCTTCACATCACAGGAGGGGTGAAATGAACAGAAATAGAATCTAGAGCCGAGTGTTAACAATTTAGCAACTATTTGGCAAGTTTTCAGTTTTCTCCAGCAACTGTTTGTGAAAGAGCCTAATGACAAATTCAGCTACTATCAAGCTGCCTTCCAGTTGTCTCTAACGTTTTATAGCATTTAGGGACTTTTCACACAGCTGTCTGTGCAATAGTCACAGCAACGGTGCACACACAGGCAGAGAAGCACAAGGGGAGAGGGGAGGAGGGTAAGATGGAATCTAGCAACTTTAGCGACAGATCAAGCAGCCAATAGCACTTTTTGCTGCTAAATAGTTGGCAACATAGAGTGGAATGAAGAGAAGAGGGAAGAAGATTGAAGGGTAGGAAAAACAGGCACAATGGAGCTTGATTGTTGTCTGATAATTGGAGTCTTCTGTATTGTTCAGTCACTCCATCAACTTGTTTAGTCACTCCATTGAGTCGGGTAACCCCCTTTGAATTGCTATCAAAGCATTGGTGGTTCAGTGGTAGAATTCTCGCCTGCCACGCGGGAGGCCCGGGTTCGATTCCCGGCCAATGCATGTTCCATTTTAGGGCGGCAGGTAGTGTTGCCAATTACAATCCCGAGTCTTGACTGGAAGAATCTGTCGGCAAGTGAGCTTGCAATCGGAGGGTTGCTGGTATCAAGTTCTAGGTGCCATTGCTCCCTTGAGCAAGGCACCTACCCCCCCCACAACAACTACTCCACGGGCACCTAGTGCAACAGCCCCCTGCTCCACCCTCTCCCAACTGTATATACAGTCTCTCTTTGGGCTAGAGCGGAAGCCAAATTCTCTTTGGACCTTGTGTACACGGTAGTGTTGCACGGTGTACCCGAAACATAGTTTTTTTCCCGATACTAGACAACAGTTTGTTCATCGGATTTTTGTTACTTTCGGTACTTCTGTCAATTGTGTCTCGTGGATCAAGGCTCCCTGTCTTTCCTCCTGAATGATGTCATCACTGGTTAAAGAGACAGTGCGCAGTTTGATAAAATAAGCTACTTCTATGCAAATGTTGTTGATCAGTACAATAAGTCCCAAATGGAAGGTAACCAGACTGTTTGTCATCTGTAGCCCCATGAAATCTGCCAAAACAAGCTCAATAACTCAATGCATGCATGCACTACTATTGAATATGCATTCACCTGTATTTTGAATAGGCCTAAGCTACATAGCGGTTTACCATTCAAATAAATGATTACAATTATTTGATGTAGTTAGATTGGTAAAAACAAAGTCAAATTGACTGTATCTTTGATTCATTAATGCATACATGGGTGCCTCTGACAAATGTTGATGTAAAAAAGTATAATGTAATGTGATGTTGAGCTCAAACAATGTATAAAGATTGAACCGCATTAGCTGAGTTTATCTGTCAGGATCAAGTGCCATTCTGGAACTTTGACTAATATGCCTTTTTTTTACCGTGGTATTGAGTATCGTGATACTAAACGTACAATTCTGGTATCGTGACAACACTCGTACAAGGAACTTCAGGTATACACAGATAGTTTCTAGTCTACTCTTAAAGCTAGTGTTTTGTTTGCAAGTGTATACATAGTTGCTGTTTTTATTATTCTTAACCAAGCAAACCCTGCAATGTTTCAAAAGGATCTATGCACTGGTCGGGAATAGAACCCGGGCCCTGCGTGGCAGGCGAGAATTCTACCACTCAACCACCCATGCTTGAGATGGGCTATATTTTGAACATTGCACATGTTGCCCTGCATATCCTTCACATCACAGGAGGGGTGAAATGTACAGAAATAGAATCTAGAGCCGAGTGTTAACAATTTAGCAACTATTTGGCAAGTTTTCAGTTTTCTCCAGCAACTGTTTGTGAAAGAGCCTAATGACAAATTCAGCTACTATCAAGCTGCCTTCCAGTTGTCTCTAACGTTTTATAGCATTTAGGGACTTTTCACACAGCTGTCTGTGCAATAGTCACAGCAACGGTGCACACACAGGCAGAGAAGCACAAGGGGAGAGGGGAGGAGGGTAAGATGGAATCTAGCAACTTTAGCGACAGATCAAGCAGCCAATAGCACTTTTTTCTGCTAAATAGTTGGCAACATAGAGTGGAATGAAGAGAAGAGGGAAGAAGATTGAAGGGTAGGAAAAACAGGCACAATGGAGCTTGATTGTTGTCTGATAATTGGAGTCTTCTGTATAAAAATGGGGCAAAAGGGACTGCTAGGGGGGAGAAGGAAAAAGAGGGGGGGGGGGGGGGGAAAGAGAAAAAACGGAAAGAGAAAAGGAGAAAAACAAACAATTTGTCATGTTTTTTTCTCCACTCACAACGCCTTTAAAGTTATTTTCACACGCATGTGCGCTTATTTTTATCACTTTTATCGACAACATTGACACTTTGTCTCCTGCGGGATTCGATCCGACGACGCTGTGCACCGTGGCAGCATGCACCAATACCATGCATTAACATAATTTTTCTTTCGTATAACGTGTATATTGCTTGTATTAAGTGAGTTGTGTGAATATTGCATGTATTGTTTAAAAGCAGCCAGAACCAAAATCATTGTGTGTGTGTTAACATACTTGGCCAATAAATCTGATTTTGATGTAATTAAAGTGCTATGTGTCATTCATCCTGATTAGGGGGTTAGTTGTCCCAGATATATATATATATATTTAGCAACTGTCCCAGACTGCGGGGGACCAGAAGTGGGTGAACAACCTGAACTTGTTCTTCAACAGGTTTGATCAGCCCCTACCCCGGCTGCTGCACACCTCAGGTGCACCCCCAGAACACTGCCCTACCCCCATCTCCACAGCACTCAGGTCACAGACCCCCACCGCTTTGGCTTCTCCTGCCCCATCCCTTTCATCTCACCTCTTACCCTCAGCTCCACCCCCTCTCAACACCCCCTACAACATCAAACACTGGTGAGAAAAGAGGTCAGGAAGATCAAAGCAAGAAAGTATGTATTTTCATTGGCAGAGGGCTTTCCAGGAGTGCTGATATTTAATAACAGCACTGGTAGCCTACTTAGTTACTTTGCAAGAGTTCTAGGAATAAAGTATAGGAGGTATGGCAGAAAAACAATCCAGAAGTCAAAATTTGAGAAACTTTGGTCAGTTTATTAAACCTGAAAGTATATATTTAGCAAATATATACATCTTTATTTTTTTGTTGTTTTCTTTTTTAGAACACCATGCAATGCACAAACACAGAAATGAAAAACATAACTATATACAATACTTTACTATCTACACATTATTATACAATTTGACAAACTTTGGTCACTTTATTAAACCTGAAAGTATATATTTAACAAATATATACATCTATTTTTTTTTTATTGAATTTTTTAGAACACAGAAATGAAAAACTTAACTATATACAATACTTAACTATTTACACATAACTATTATATACAGTATTTATTTATTCATACATTTTCCTTTATTTCCCACTGGCAAGACTGGTCAACTGGTCCTTCCACTCTGCCAGGGTGAGTCCTGAGGCTGGACAGTACCACCGCCCCTTCAGCTGGGTGTGACCCGTACTTTTGTTTTTCCCCTGCCCACACTGCTTGCAAATGTACTGGTAGGTATCCCTGAACTTCTTGCGTGGAGGTTCACCCCTAGCCATCAGCTCCTCGTTCTCCTGGGCAGCTTTTTTCTGTCTCCACGTACGTTGCCTTGGCTGAACAGAGGTGCCAGGTGGTGGAGGGGCCAGGTACAGTGGATGGTCAGCAGGTGGCTGGAAGGGGGGAGGTGGCTGGAAGGGGGGAGGTGGCTGGAAGGAGAGAGGTGGCTGGAAGGGGGGAGGTGGCTGGTACGAAGGCCAGGCAGGAGATGGTGGTGGTGGCAGGTAATCCTGCTGGTACGAAGGCCAGGCAGGAGATGGTGGTGGTGGCAGGTAATCCTGCTGGTACGAGGGCCAGGCAGGAGATGGTGGTGGTGGCATGTAATCCTGCTGGTACGAGTCCCAGGCAGGAGATGGTGGTGGTGGCAGGTGACCCTGCTGGTACGAGGCCCAGGCAGGAGATGGGGGTGGTGGTGGTGGCAGGTGACCCTGCTGGTACGAGGCCCAGGCAGGAGATGGGGGGTGGTGGCAGGTTACCATGCTCATACGAGGCTGAGCCAGCAGAACCAGGCCATACGTATGACCCAGGCTGGTAGTGCTGTGCCAAGGCAGAACGAACACTATGCCGAGGGCGTATCACTGCCTCACCCTCCCGGTTCTCTGGCTCCTCAAACACCATAGCCTCATGCCCATGCTGCACAGGAGCAGCCGGAAGAGTCTGGGCTTCAGGGAGTGAGTCCTTGGCCAGTTCAAACCGTTTGGGGAGTATGGTGCCCTGCAGCAGCATGTCCCTGTCCTTCCTCTTATCCCTCCTAAGCAGCCTAAAAGACAAAAATGCATACAGTAGCTTCAGTTAGTTCTTTTATACATAGTAGCCTATCCTCCTATGTTTAGTATTTTCTAACAAGCAAGCAGTTGAAGGTTTTTCTTGCAGTTTAAAAATATAATAATATAATGTCATTGTATAGGAAAGGTGCACACGTAAAAAACAAGACTCACCAAGAAGAGATTGTTGTGTTGTTTACTGGTATCAGAACCACGTTGGTCTTCTCCAGAACAACCCTGCTGTCCTCCAGCAGCTGTTTAAGATGGCTGTAGGCCACCACAATGGACTGTGGGATGGGCAGAGTTCTACTCCTTGTGTCCTTGGGCCTGTTTGGTGCTTGCTGAAACTCTTTTAAAAGTCTCAGGCAAACACATTCGCTGACCCTGTGGACTTCGGGGTCCTGGGCTGCCTGCCCGTGAGTCATGAACAGTCTGTGGGAAAGAAGGATGATATGGTCCGGACTTTAAACAAGGCTGTAAACAAAAAATAATAATAATAGCAACAACCTGTCACCTGTGAACAGCCCAATTTACCCCCCACAAACTAATATAATCACAAAATATTTTTTTCAATCCTGGTTTGACGCAGTACAGCCTTCTGATTCAATGATTTGTAATGAACCAAAATGATTAAGAATTGTGTCAAATCACCTCTCTGCCGCCTGCTGTCCAGGAGCAGAGCCACTCGGCTTCCTGGGCGCTCTCCAAGGTCCTGCCACGGTCTTCTTCCTCGCTTTCTGGCCGAACCTCAAAGGTTCCTTGTCCATAGCAGGGAGAGCCATGTAAAGATGGACTATGTCAGCCTCCTCTTTTGATGACAAGGCAGTGATGGTTCGGTTCAGGCCAACCAGGTAGGCTGCCAGGTCATCAACCGCATCCCAGCCCAAGACACCTCTGGAATCACATCGGCTATTCTGAAAAGTGAAAATCATGAAAAAAACACATGTAAATAAATGTGTAAATTTCTTTGAACTATTTGAGCAATGTTGACCTTTTTCTCTCTCCATAAAACGTAATACTTGACGTTTTACTTGACAAACGTATGATACTTGTGGCATATCATTAGCGAACTTGTTACATATCTTGTTTTTGAGAAAGGTGTTACATTACCTGGTCTGATGTGCTGTCTTGTGTGTCGTCTTCCTCCACAATGATGTCCTCATCCAGGGATCTGGGTCCACTGTCACCCTCCAGTGTCACCTGGGCCTCCACGGCACATATTGGAGGATCAGGATCACCTACCCTAAGGTCAGCTACCTGGCACACCGTGACGTCAGGTTCACCCCCGTCGTCCTCGAGCTCCTCTGTGGGGATCTCTGGCAGCTGCTGTGGAACCAGCAGGTCGCCTCTATTGGACTGGGCCAACAGGTACTCCACAGCAATGCGCTCGCCTGTAACACATAGTGTTTAAACACATAGTTAAAGAAGAGGAAAGGACACAAACACAGACACAGACACATCTCCTACATGTAGAGCCCGATCTTCACTCCCACGTCCTCTGAGGAGGGGTGGAGGTGGCAGAGAAAAGAAAAGTGGGAGAGGAAGTAATACTCAAATGCTCAGTGCTGATCTGAGAGCAGTGGTGTAGTGGTCCCTGGAGAAGTGGGTATACTCTCAGTATTCACCTTTTTTTTTTTAAGTAGTCCAGAAAAAAGCCCTGTTTTAGAAACAGTGACATGTAAGACTATGATTTAGTTTACCCAAAAATATGTAATTTCTACTTGCACACTATTATAAAATGATCATGACTTGATTAGGAGCAGTTTGTAGTTACTACTGGTCACAAGAGCAGCCTGGATGAATGTAAAATGTATTTATCATGAGGCAAACAGGAAATGGTGTTTCGATTATTTTTGCACATTTATTTAAATAAAATACTTCAAATCTGAAGGTGACAATGCATCCTTGTTCATATTGCTATATGCTTTGTTTTGAACATGTTCATTTACCGGTAAATCATTCAACAAAATATGTTACAACAATATTTAGTTAACAATTAACAAAAATATATGCATTAACAACACATCAACAGTGATATACTCTCTCAACCCAGCACTGGGTTTCTGACCTTGCTCATACTACAGTATATTCCAGACAAATTTGCTTTCTGCAGGAGCTTTCACACTGCACTGTCTAGAACGCACCGAAGAGGCAGCACGATGGCTCTTCAACCAGGTCCTTGTATATTTTCTAGGATCAAACTTGGAAGTTGGTGGGCCGTTGATATTAATCATCATCAAGTTTGATATGTTTGAGATCAGAAGGACAGCCCTCTTGTCTGAGCTTATATTGTTCATAAGGCTAAAATTCCTCTCACACTCTGCTGTACCGACAGGGAATGTTTTCATACAGTTCATAAGTGGTTTTAGGTCCTTGGGCTCACTACTGGGCTCTTCCAGTAGGTCCCGCATCCCATTCAGTGCTTGGTCTGTGCACAAGTTAAATCGCTTGCACAGTCGCTTAACTTGTTCTTCACCATGGCGGATGCTGGGCTTTGATGGCCACTTACTCTGATCAAGGATGCTGAGGTCCATGATGGTCTCATCTTCAAAAGACAAGCGTTTCTCCAGATTGTTCACAAGGCTTTGTAAGAACTGGCCTGGATTGATAGACTTCAGCTTTGCATTTGTTTTCAGGGCTATAGACCGATACTCCCCAGTCTGTTTTGCTTCTAAAGCCTCACTATATTTCTCACCTGGACTCTCTTTGAATGACTGGATCACTCTGATTGAGCGTTTCAGCAGATGCTCTGCTCTGAGGAGCGTTATAGAACGAGACTGAAGCTCCTGTGACAGGAGACTTAGTTCATGGAGAGTGTCGTACATGAGGCCAAGGTCACAAATGAATTCTGGACTTTGAACACGGTCTAACAAACCTCTGTACATCTGCCTCTCTTTGGTGGACCTCATCTCATCACTGCAAGCATTTTTAAAGTGCTGCACAAGAGCTCCCAGGGATGTCCAAACAGCACGAACAGTCCGAAAGCTACTGGCCACCCAGCGTACATCCAAGATTCTGCCAATGCGAAGAAGTTGTGAGCCTACTTCAGCTGCTGCATTAACAAGTTCACGTTCATTTTTGTTTGACACACTATACAGAGAGTATAGCTTCTGGATAAAAGTTTTAAAGTGATTGACAGAGTTTACCTCATCAACTGCATCTGACACAGCAAGTTCAAGTCTATGGTTCATGCAGTGCCATACAAAAAGCTTTGGGAATCTCAAAGTCAGTCTGGTTGCTACTCCTGACTTCTTTCCTAGCATGACACTGGCTCCATCAGATACAAATGTTACCCAGTTTTCATGAAGCCACTCTTCTGTAAAGCCAGCATTAGTTAAACAGGTGAGTAACGCCTGTAATATGCCATCTGCTCTCTGATTTTCCAGTTCAACAAGTTCCAGGAATATGAACTCAGGGCTTTCTTCTTGAATTGATGCTTTAATAGAAACTGTCATGACAGCTTTGTGACTTAAAGAAGATGCCTCGTCAATTAGGACAGCTAACTTACTGGATGATGCTATAATGCTACTGATGATTTTGCTCTGCATCTCACTAGCAACATGTTGTATTATTTGTGTTGCACTGTAACGTGAATGAAGTATTGAGCCCATTTTTACACCATTCAGTTCCTGCAGCTCAATGAGGCTCTCATGGTCAGAAAAGGGTCGGTTCTTTTTGGCCAGATGGCCAGATGGTAGGCTGTTCGAAACACAGCTTCAGTTTCCTTCATGTAGGACTCAGTCATAGTCTCCACTGCATTCTCAATGGCAGCTTCTTTCTGTTGCTCTGCCACCTTCACAGCCTGAGTGTGGGCCTTGGACAACGCATGTTTCCTCACCTTATTTCTCAAGATTGACAAACTTGTTGTTCTACTTCCCTGGCCAGACACTTGAATTTCAAAGTTCATCCATTCTCTTGAGAGCGATACACCTTGTCCTTGCTCCTTGTCGATCCCAATGGAGTTCACACTGCTACAGACCAGACATCCTGCGAAGTTACCCAAACTAGCAATCTACCTAAACTTACCCAATTTTTTGTTTTTGGATCCCAACCAGGGGTTCTTGGATTTGAAGTCTTCTGTTTGTTTAGCACTCCACAGGTCTGGCCAGTCATTATTGATGTCTACAGACAACAACAAAACTAATTATGCATCTCCCTGTCTCTCTCTCTCTCACACACTTACACACACACACACACACACACACACACACTACTGTGATCACAATAGTCATCAGCAAGACATGGGTCCCCCTCTTTACATTAACAATCTGCATAACCAAGTGGAAATATTTTCAGCAAGTGAAGCTGAAGCATACAGGAGATTAGTGAGTGAAATACTTGGGAGAGTTTATTTAACAAAAAAACAACAAATTTAACACAAAATGTTATATAACAGTAGCATTGTAAAAAACAAACATGGATACAGACAAAATAAATAGAAGGGCAATAAAATAAATAACATCACACAGAAATTCAAAATGAGGCTTAATCTGTCAAAATCACCTTTTGTTACAGTGTGAGGCTTCACTTTTCAATAAACTGGAGATGCAATTTACTGCCTGTGTGTTCTGACCTGGTGGTGGTAGACTGGATCCTTCTCTATGCTCACACTGACTTGCCTGGCTAGCTCCCGGTTGAGAGCTGCCAGGGCTGCTGGTTTTAGGGGTGGGGTCTGCCTGGGCCTGATCTGGGCCTGATTTGTGCCTCTTTACAAAAAAAGTCTGCAATATCTCCCTTCCTTTTCATGGTTACCTGTCCCTATACAAAATAAGACAGCCTGATTAGACCTCAATATTGTTTTAGGCTGAATCTTAAACTATTTGTCCCCATTCTTGTGTTTTAACTTACTTAAAAATCAACTACCAGCTTAGCTACTATGCAATTAAACTAGATCATATAGGTTAGTTAGGGCTAAGTAACTTGGCTAATGTTATAATTTAGGGCTTAGTAACTTGGCTAACGTTATAATTTAGACCTTTACAATAATAAACAAGCTTCATAAACATTGAGATAATCAGTTTCATCAGTCTGGTATGAAATTCTTATGAACTGGGTTGATTAAACACTTACTGAAAACCAACAATGCCCCGGTTTCCCCACATTATCCCAATCTACGTAGCTAGCTTCATAACGTTAGCCGACTCGCACTAACTATTGGCGGCAACATCTCTTCTCCTCTAAATGTGCAGTCACTGGCAATTTGCCAGTAGTTTAAAATAATGATTCATTTGGAAACCACCTTAAAACTTACCTCAGAATGATGTCTTCCATCAACTGGGGTGGCACACCGCCGCTTGTGTCCTTTCTTCATCCGTTGTTTGGTCTGCTGCCGTTATCGTAGTCAAGTGGCACCGGCACCTGAGTTTTTTTTTTTTTTTTCACTGGCACCTGAGGTATTAGCGATATTTTCCTCGGCATGACCCGCCCTACTCTGCCTCTGATTGGCTCATCAGTCCTCATGCCTAAAGTTAACCAATCTAATCAGTGAAAGCAGCGAGTACCAGCCAATTAGAGGCAGAGGAGGGTGGGTCATGGCTTCACTATCCCCGAGGAAGAAAATAGGCAATCTGACTCACAGATATTACTGAATGATGCGCATCAGGGGGGATTTAGAAGTGGGTATACGCAATGCTGACTGAAAAATAAGTAGGTATACGCCGTATACCAGCGTATACCCTGGACTACACCTCTGCGCGCCACCCTATACATGTTCATGTCTGGTGGATCCTGGATGCACTCCAGGTGTCGCTGCTGGCCTGCCCACATCTCATCAATGGCCTCTGTAAATACATACATACATGCATGCATACAGTGAGTTATGTTCACTTTGTATGCAACTCTATCCGTATCAATGTTGTAATAACTTTTTTGAATGAGGTCTTTTATACCAGGTGTTTTGAAAAGGCTCACTCCGCTCTCGTCCAGCCCTGCGGGACCTTTCAGCTCCTCAATGGCCAGATGGATGAGCCGGAATGTTTCCTGAGCTCCCAGTGTGACCCTTCGCACGTGGTGTTTGAGGTGCTCCCTGGTAATGTAGAGGCGGACAATATCCTCATCTGACACAGTCATCAGCGTTGCCGGGTCCTTGGCTCTCATGGCCTTGATGAGCAGCTCCAGGTCTGAGCGGTTATAGGCCAGCACTCCCCCAGCTAGCGCAGACTTGAATGCAGCATACTTCGAGTGGGACTCTGTGCGTATGGCTGCATCAAACCGGTGGATCCAGTGAAAGATGTCCAGACGCACAACCATCCCGTTGTCCACCCAAGGCTGGAACAAAATCCCCAGCGCTGTTGGGCCCTGCGCACGGCAACACCCACGGTCCACGTATATAATTTTTGGGACTGGTTGATTGGCCAGCCGGAACCTCTCCATGACCCCAAGGCACATCGGTTTCAGCTTCTCTGTGGACTCCTCACAGGTCAGCACAAATGAAACTATCTGGGAGTGCTCGTTTCCGATGCTGGTGAACCACTCAGCTGAGCCTCCACCCTCCCCAGACAGCTTCTTCACCACCTAAAACATGTCAAGTGTGCATAATGAGATAACCTGTTAGATTTTATTGATATGTGATTTTTCTTAATCACTTTACAACAATGTGAAAATGGGTTCAATTTAAAACTTAATAAAAAACCAAACAATACTGCAAGATGTTTTGCATGATTTACATACTTTCTTGGTGGAATCCATTTTCAGCACAGTGCCAAAAGTGGAGAGGATCTGGCTCCGGTAATCCTGCACGTTGTTGGCCTCCGCCAGCAGGAAGGCGTGGCGCAGGAGCCGCGCGGAGGGGAGCTCTCTTGGAGGAGGTGGAGCCTGGAAAGTGTGCCTTAGTGCAGAAACGATCCCTCCAGGTTTCACGACAGTCATGAGGAGTGTGGTGTACAGGTCCTTACGCTGAAGGTACTCTTCAACGTGGTTCTCCTGTATCTGCCGCCACACCTTGACCATGGTGTTCCCTTCCGTCCGGTCCCTCAGAAGGCGCACAACAGTCCTATCCACGCCACGCCTATAAGTAGAGTCACAATCAATATGTTCAGGTGGATTTGAGTGACACTTCCAGGTCTGTCAAACGCACACATTATGTTCAGTATACTCACTTGCTGGTGAGGATGGCAGGGAACATAGCTTGGTGAGCCTCGCTAAGCTGGGACAAAATAGCGGCATCCCACGCAAGCCACCGACCCATTGTGCCACCTTCTCCGCTTCTGGCCGCTTTTGTACATGGTCCACAGCACAGGACCTCAGTGAGCATGGTGTACCAGGTGGACACGTCACAGATGTGACGTACCTAAAGTACATATGGGGAGAAAATCTTATTAAAAAAAAGGCCAATAGCAGGATATGGCTTTCTGTGCTCTTTTTTTGTCTTGCATGTTTACATACATAGTAATAAACTAATGTAAAAACTCTAACAAAGGTGAAGTGAGTTATACCCGGTGGTGATAGCCAGACTTGTAGAGGTGCACGTTCCGTCCTCTACCCAGACACTGATCCCCTCGAGGACACTTCAGGGAGTACCTCCACACTCCAACAGGACGCCACACAAAAACACGACTCCGAAAAAACTGTTGTGGAGTTGGCGGGGCACCCCTGACGTAGCCGGGAGGTTCTTCTGGGTAAAACCACATGCGGTCCGATTTCATCACCCGTCGCCTCCTGAACAGACCACTTTTGTCCTTATAGATTTGAACGGGTGTGAACAGCCCTCTTTCATTGTGGTCTTTGAGCCAGGAAATGTCTGCAGATGGGATGCCATTGGGGTTTTCCCACAGACGCACCCAACCCTCTAGCTCCACCTGCAACACACAACACATACAAAACACACTTAGTTATTACTTATTATTTTACATTACTTTGGTTAGTACAAATGAATGTCAAAACATACAACCAATTAAAAAAAAAAAAAAAAACCAACATGTTAAACAAATTGTTCTCCTTGACATTGTTTGCATATAATGTGAATTTTACTTACAGGGGAGTCACTCAGAGGTGATTCCGTGGGAAAAGGCTGACCCTCATGATCCTGTGCTGTGGACGGGGACTCTGTGAGTTGGCCAGGGGGCTCGGGCTGTTTGGGCCGGACAGGGGGCTCGGGCTGTTTGGGCCGGACAGCGGGCTCGGTCTGCTTGGGCCGGACAGGGGGCTCGAGCTTCTTGGGCCGGACAGCGGGTTCGAGCTTCTTGGGCCGGACAGCGGGTTCAAGCTTCTTGGGCCGGACAGGGGGCTCGGGCTGCTTGGGCCGGACAGCGGGCTCGGGCTTCTTGGGCCGGACAGCGGGCTCGAGCTTCTTGGGCCGGACAGCGGGTTCAAGCTTCTTGGGCCGGACAGGCGGCTCGGGCTGCTTGGGCCGGACAGCGGGCTCGGGCTTCTTGGGCCGGACAGCGGGCTCGGGCTGCTTGGGCCGGACAGCGGGCTCGGGCTTCTTGGGCCGGACAGCGGGCTCGGGCTGCTTGGGCCGGACAGGGGGCTCGGGCTTCTTGGGCCGGACAGGGGGCTCGGGCTGCTTGGGCCGGACAGGGGGCTCGAACTGTTTGATTGTGTCTGTGGGAATTTTCCAAACAAAGTTGTTTTGTATAATTTTTAAATTTTTTACGGTTTCATGTCTGTTTACTCTGTAACTCCCCTACCTTCAACAGCCTGGCTTGCAGCTAACAGTTCACTGTCGTCCCCTGGCCATGATGAAGGATCACACTTGGAGGTGCTTGCCTGCGGTTGCTGGACAACAAAATTTATTGTAACTATATAGATTTTATGATGTACCAGCTTTTAATTATCAAAAGCAAACAAAAACATTTAGTGATTAAAATATCTCTAATATGAAAATAATTTACCATGCTATTCTGCTCTTCCCATTACATACAACTTACTTGCTCCTTGTCAACAATATATTTCCTGAACCGCTTCATCTGCACACTTGTGATGTGGGTCACTGGTGTGTGCAGCCACCTCCTCACAGAACTGTATGCTTTCTTTATTATCTCCTTCTCCTCCTCACTGAATAGCTCTGGCCTGTCCTTTTGGGTGGGGTACTTGCTGTAGAGAGTCCACATCTCCTGAAAGGTGCTTTCCTCAAACCCTCTCTGACCGTAAATACACCTGTCGATGTTGGCCTCCAGGAGAATGCAGACTTGTGGGAAACTCTCTGCATATTCATTGAGGTAGTCTTTCACTCCCTGGTTCACTCTCTCTCCCTCCCTATGTTGAGTGGTCTCCTCTGATCTGTGCTTGTCAAGTATACTGCCATTTATTATAAGCATGCCATTAAAATTGTATAATAAATGCATTGCCTCCAATGGTATTAAATATAATATACTTACTACTTCAAGTAGCCCACATCGTTTTCCACAAGCCAGTGAAAAGATGCGTTTTCATACTGGCCAAATGGTATCACCAGCTTTCCCAGGCACAGCTGACGCGAAGGAGTGTGGATACCCTCCGCTCGAAGGAGCTTCTCTGCATGAGCCAAGGCTGTAGCCTGGTTCCGCAGCTCCTGTGGAGGTTTGGGAAAGAGCATCCTTTTCTCCCGATAGTAACGGGCCTCTTTTGTCGCCACCAATACGGCCTGCTGACGATATGGAGGGGCATCTGGGTTGATTACGCGGATTACTGGGCTCGCCATCTTCATTGACATACAAAACTGACAGTGACAGTAAACTCAGCAAGATCGTAACAGTGGGTCTCCGAAATGGCTCGATCAAGAGAAAAACTAGACCAATTCGCACAAAACAAAAACGTTGGTTAAGGTCTCCAAGGGTCTCAGATAACTTCCACCAAATCCCAAGACAATGAATGATATACGAATAAAGTAATGAGCGAAAGTCGGGTCCAAATACGGGGCTAATGCGATTTTTGCGAGGCTGCTAATGAGATTTTTTTTCAAGTGACGCAAGCGACTGTAAACAGTTACGCGTTCTGATTGGTCTAGAGTCTACAGTGACTGTAGACTCTAGACCAAACAGAACGCGTAACTGTCTACAGTCGTTGCGCTACTGTAGACTCGACCCCTATGGGGGGGGATGCGCCGTAGAGTAGTGCAATTGCCCCTGATCGTGATTGGCTGGAAGTTTGGAGCGTGGGCTAAGTAATTATATGGTGTTTGTCAGTGTGTGAGTTAAACAGAATTAATTGAACTTCAGGACAGATTGAACTGATAGATGGCAATAACTGCTTCCATGCCTCCTATTTAGTTTTTTCCCAAGGAATTTAATGTTGTTTTGTGGCTTTACCTTTTCTACTAAAATATGTGCAAAATGATCTGATTTCATTGTGCTATTGGCACATTTCCTTACCTCAGTTACTTTATCTGTGTCTTTATGTTTTGATACATACAAATATAACCCCATTGTTCAATTCATTAATTGATATTCCACAACTGTTACTGTAGCACTGACCACTTTAATGAATAAAGTGCATGTATATTGGGGAACACTTATAAAAAACACAGCACTACAGTGTAGACAATATAAGTTAGACAATATAAAATGTCATAAAATCAAAGCCTATTTACCATATGTACAATGCAACCGTCCCATATTTACAGATTTATTACAACATATTTATATTACTACAACTTGTCAACAACAGAGGTGAAGTGTTCGTAGCTGCTGTACACTTTGTTGTCCAGACCTTTTGATGGGGACATCATATTTGTAGGGCAGAAACTGTTTTTTTTGTATTTTTATGTCCCTGGGTTGTTTGGCCACAGAGTGTACAGACAGGGAGATTTTGCACCCTTGACACTTTGGCTCCTACTTCTGAGGAGTGTTCCTTATGCTTCCGCTTGAATTGCGTAGCTCTTGCCCAGAATGAAGTACTACTGTGTGCTGTGCCAATTGTAGTAGGCATTTTGGGCAGAGTTGGAGGGACTGATTTAGGTGGACCATCAATCCCTGGATTTGCCTCACTAGCAGGCATTATGGGCCATGTGGAGGGGCCAGCAATTCCTGGGGTTGCTGTAGATGCAGAGAGGGAGGGCACAGGTCTGTTGATGGTAGAGGGGGCGTTGGGTTTTCTCACTGGTGGTGGCAGTAGCAAATGTGGCATCGGTGGCTGAGGCCGGGAGAGTGGTGCCATCATATCTGTCCTTCCCTTTAACACCTTGGTCCCTGCTGTGCTGGGTGTGGGCACATATTCCATCAGGGGGTAGTCTGGTGGAGGGAGGACTGCAGGCTGATGTGGTGCTGGTGGAAGGTCTGCAGATGAGATGGAGGTGGTCTTAGTGATGGTGGAGGGCTGTTTTGTGGCGTGCAAGTTGAGGAGCCTCTCTTGGCGACGGATAAAGTCCTGCACAGTCTTGCTGTTAATCTTGGGTAGAGGAATGCCTGCTTTGCACAGGACTGGATCCTCCACTAAAATCCGGTGCTGGACTCGCTCGTACGCCTTCAAGAGGGTTCTCTTCTCAGGACTGTTGCGAGAGCCTTGAGGTGAGCGCAACCACAACAGTTTCACCAGCGTGTACATCAGCCTGTTGTGCTGAGCACTGATGTCCTGTTGCGCTGGTGCGTAGCGCTTGGCCATCTTTACCCTCTGTATCAGAGCAGCGTCAACAAGATCGTCCCTTTTTGTGCGGCAGTAGAGGGTGTTGCCCCAGTGTGTTCTGTACAACTGGTTGAACTTTTGTGGCTGCTTGTCATGCTCCTCCACGGCATTCCAGGCTTTAAGGACCTGGTTTCTCTGCTCGGTGGTGAGTGACAGCTTTTCTTCTGCCAGGCCAATCTCCACCAGCACAGAGCAGAACATTTCCAACTTAGGAAAGCCAGGAAGAGGGTTTGGACTGCAGGCATCCTCCTGTAAAAGAAAAAGCCATATGAATGTGGTAAGTTCAAATATGTTGTCTTTTTCAGTAACTGGTGCATTGTATTTCATTCTAGCAGACACACGGCTACTCACAAAGGCCGGAGGGTGAACAGTGGCGGTTTCGTCGCTGGTGAGTGTGATGTGGGGCAGGACGGCATCCAGCGCACGGTCGTGTGCCTCCACATCGCTCTGGTACGCCTCGTCTGCGTCATCTGGATCAGGCTGCCCAGGTCGGAGCACCTCCTCTTCTGGACCAGGTCCATCGTTGACAATGTCCTGAAGAGAGAAGGGCCCAGATTCCCCGTGCTCTGGCTGAACAGGTACTCCAACCCGAGCAGCTCGTTGGAAGAGACATCAGCAGGGGCCCGGAAATTCTCCTCCACAGTCTCTCCGAACAGCTGCTGACAGCGAGCGTTGAGGCGATCAATCAGCGGCGCCGAATAGGTCCTGTGGTGCCGTCCTTTGCCACCAAACACGGCATCCCCGCTCCTGTCAGAGTTCCACCGTGCAATGCCACTGATCAGGTAAACCTGATAGGGCCGTGCTGCACAGTGGGGACCTGAAAATCAAAATTGAAGGTATTATACAACAGTTAGTTCCACTTTTTCAACTAATTAGTTTGATTGGACAATGGGCATTCCATGAGTTCCTATATTGAGCGTTACTGCACGGGGACTTTTAACTACATGTATCACTCCGCTTTACAGGTGTTCTAATAAATGTTTTGTTTGTGTTGCTTGGCAAAAGTCAAGTCCGAAGTCCAGTTGCAGATCTTTTTGTGTTGGCGGAGGAAAATAAATGATTAAAAAAAAGAAACAAATCATAATCTGTTGTGGCTTATTACTGTTAACTAATAAATGGCAATTGTAGAATGGTTGTATTAAAGCTATATCCAAATCACAGCTGTGATATATTCAGTACAATCGCACCCCCTCTCCTGTCATTATTGCTTAATGACAGGGTCACATATTTAATTTGTTACAAGTATAGAGAATACACCTGTGTACCTGGAATCATGTTCGGCAGAGCTTTGTGGAATCCTTCCAGGCTGTTGCTTCCACGCAGACATTTGTAGTAGGGTAGGTCCACATTGTTAATGGTTGTGGTACGCGCCACCAGTGGTGTAGTGGTCCCTGGAGAAGTGGGTATACTCTCAGTATTCACCTTTTTTTTTTTAAGTAGTCCAGAAAAAAGCCCTGTTTTAGAAACAGTGACATGTAAGACTATGATTTAGTTTACCCAAAAATATGTAATTTCTACTTGCACACTATTATAAAATGATCATGACTTGATTAGGAGCAGTTTGTAGTTACTACTGGTCACAAGAGCAGCCTGGATGAATGTAAAATGTATTTATCATGAGGCAAACAGGAAATGGTGTTTCGATTATTTTTTGCACATTTATTTAAATAAAATACTTCAAATCTGAAGGTGACAATGCATCCTTGTTCATATTGCTATATGCTTTGTTTTGAACATGTTCATTTACCAGTAAATCATTCAACAAAATATGTTACAACAATATTTAGTTAACAATTAACAAAAATATATGCATTAACAACACATCAACAGTGATATACTCTCTCAACCCAGCACTGGGTTTCTGACCTTTGCTCATACTACAGTATATTCCAGACAAATTTGCTTTCTGCAGGAGCTTTCACACTGCACTGTCTAGAACGCACCGAAGAGGCAGCACGATGGCTCTTCAACCAGGTCCTTGTATATTTTCTAGGATCAAACTTGGAAGTTGGTGGGCCGTTGATATTAATCATCATCAAGTTTGATATGTTTGAGATCAGAAGGACAGCCCTCTTGTCTGAGCTTATATTGTTCATAAGGCTAAAATTCCTCTCACACTCTGCTGTACCGACAGGGAATGTTTTCATACAGTTCATAAGTGGTTTTAGGTCCTTGGGCTCACTACTGGGCTCTTCCAGTAGGTCCCGCATCCCATTCAGTGCTTGGTCTGTGCACAAGTTAAATCGCTTGCACAGTCGCTTAACTTGTTCTTCACCATGGCGGATGCTGGGCTTTGATGGCCACTTACTCTGATCAAGGATGCTGAGGTCCATGATGGTCTCATCTTCAAAAGACAAGCGTTTCTCCAGATTGTTCACAAGGCTTTGTAAGAACTGGCCTGGATTGATAGACTTCAGCTTTGCATTTGTTTTCAGGGCTATAGACCGATACTCCCCAGTCTGTTTTGCTTCTAAAGCCTCACTATATTTCTCACCTGGACTCTCTTTGAATGACTGGATCACTCTGATTGAGCGTTTCAGCAGATGCTCTGCTCTGAGGAGCGTTATAGAACGAGACTGAAGCTCCTGTGACAGGAGACTTAGTTCATGGAGAGTGTCGTACATGAGGCCAAGGTCACAAATGAATTCTGGACTTTGAACACGGTCTAACAAACCTCTGTACATCTGCCTCTCTTTGGTGGACCTCATCTCATCACTGCAAGCATTTTTAAAGTGCTGCACAAGAGCTCCCAGGGATGTCCAAACAGCACGAACAGTCCGAAAGCTACTGGCCACCCAGCGTACATCCAAGATTCTGCCAATGCGAAGAAGTTGTGAGCCTACTTCAGCTGCTGCATTAACAAGTTCACGTTCATTTTTGTTTGACACACTATACAGAGAGTATAGCTTCTGGATAAAAGTTTTAAAGTGATTGACAGAGTTTACCTCATCAACTGCATCTGACACAGCAAGTTCAAGTCTATGGTTCATGCAGTGCCATACAAAAAGCTTTGGGAATCTCAAAGTCAGTCTGGTTGCTACTCCTGACTTCTTTCCTAGCATGACACTGGCTCCATCAGATACAAATGTTACCCAGTTTTCATGAAGCCACTCTTCTGTAAAGCCAGCATTAGTTAAACAGGTGAGTAACGCCTGTAATATGCCATCTGCTCTCTGATTTTCCAGTTCAACAAGTTCCAGGAATATGAACTCAGGGCTTTCTTCTTGAATTGATGCTTTAATAGAAACTGTCATGACAGCTTTGTGACTTAAAGAAGATGCCTCGTCAATTAGGACAGCTAACTTACTGGATGATGCTATAATGCTACTGATGATTTTGCTCTGCATCTCACTAGCAACATGTTGTATTATTTGTGTTGCACTGTAACGTGAATGAAGTATTGAGCCCATTTTTACACCATTCAGTTCCTGCAGCTCAATGAGGCTCTCATGGTCAGAAAAGGGTCGGTTCTTTTTGGCCAGATGGCCAGATGGTAGGCTGTTCGAAACACAGCTTCAGTTTCCTTCATGTAGGACTCAGTCATAGTCTCCACTGCATTCTCAATGGCAGCTTCTTTCTGTTGCTCTGCCACCTTCACAGCCTGAGTGTGGGCCTTGGACAACGCATGTTTCCTCACCTTATTTCTCAAGATTGACAAACTTGTTGTTCTACTTCCCTGGCCAGACACTTGAATTTCAAAGTTCATCCATTCTCTTGAGAGCGATACACCTTGTCCTTGCTCCTTGTCGATCCCAATGGAGTTCACACTGCTACAGACCAGACATCCTGCGAAGTTACCCAAACTAGCAATCTACCTAAACTTACCCAATTTTTTGTTTTTGGATCCCAACCAGGGGTTCTTGGATTTGAAGTCTTCTGTTTGTTTAGCACTCCACAGGTCTGGCCAGTCATTATTGATGTCTACAGACAACAACAAAACTAATTATGCATCTCCCTGTCTCTCTCTCTCTCACACACTTACACACACACACACACACACACACACACACTACTGTGATCACAATAGTCATCAGCAAGACATGGGTCCCCCTCTTTACATTAACAATCTGCATAACCAAGTGGAAATATTTTCAGCAAGTGAAGCTGAAGCATACAGGAGATTAGTGAGTGAAATACTTGGGAGAGTTTATTTAACAAAAAAACAACAAATTTAACACAAAATGTTATATAACAGTAGCATTGTAAAAAAACAAACATGGATACAGACAAAATAAATAGAAGGGCAATAAAATAAATAACATCACACAGAAATTCAAAATGAGGCTTAATCTGTCAAAATCACCTTTTGTTACAGTGTGAGGCTTCACTTTTCAATAAACTGGAGATGCAATTTACTGCCTGTGTGTTCTGACCTGGTGGTGGTAGACTGGATCCTTCTCTATGCTCACACTGACTTGCCTGGCTAGCTCCCGGTTGAGAGCTGCCAGGGCTGCTGGTTTTAGGGGTGGGGTCTGCCTGGGCCTGATCTGGGCCTGATTTGTGCCTCTTTACAAAAAAAGTCTGCAATATCTCCCTTCCTTTTCATGGTTACCTGTCCCTATACAAAATAAGACAGCCTGATTAGACCTCAATATTGTTTTAGGCTGAATCTTAAACTATTTGTCCCCATTCTTGTGTTTTAACTTACTTAAAAATCAACTACCAGCTTAGCTACTATGCAATTAAACTAGATCATATAGGTTAGTTAGGGCTAAGTAACTTGGCTAATGTTATAATTTAGGGCTTAGTAACTTGGCTAACGTTATAATTTAGACCTTTACAATAATAAACAAGCTTCATAAACATTGAGATAATCAGTTTCATCAGTCTGGTATGAAATTCTTATGAACTGGGTTGATTAAACACTTACTGAAAACCAACAATGCCCCGGTTTCCCCACATTATCCCAATCTACGTAGCTAGCTTCATAACGTTAGCCGACTCGCACTAACTATTGGCGGCAACATCTCTTCTCCTCTAAATGTGCAGTCACTGGCAATTTGCCAGTAGTTTAAAATAATGATTCATTTGGAAACCACCTTAAAACTTACCTCAGAATGATGTCTTCCATCAACTGGGGTGGCACACCGCCGCTTGTGTCCTTTCTTCATCCGTTGTTTGGTCTGCTGCCGTTATCGTAGTCAAGTGGCACCGGCACCTGAGTTTTTTTTTTTTTTTTTTTCACTGGCACCTGAGGTATTAGCGATATTTTCCTCGGCATGACCCGCCCTACTCTGCCTCTGATTGGCTCATCAGTCCTCATGCCTAAAGTTAACCAATCTAATCAGTGAAAGCAGCGAGTACCAGCCAATTAGAGGCAGAGGAGGGTGGGTCATGGCTTCACTATCCCCGAGGAAGAAAATAGGCAATCTGACTCACAGATATTACTGAATGATGCGCATCAGGGGGGATTTAGAAGTGGGTATACGCAATGCTGACTGAAAAATAAGTAGGTATACGCCGTATACCAGCGTATACCCTGGACTACACCTCTGTCTGAGAGCTATCTCACCAGTAGGTTTTCCAGGTGGGGTGAATTCTGGAACCAGAGAACAACCAAGGACCCGCTGGCTCATGCTGTTTAGGTGAGACATCAAGCGAACATCAAATGTCCTCAGGGTTGATGCCCCCACCACAGCTACAGCTTCCTTTGCCCGGTTCATGTTCCACCTCGATACCCCCTCCAGCATGTACATTTGTGTGTGCAATGCATTGCATCGAAAGCCTAAGAAACAAAATACTCAGGTTAGGTCAACCATTATTATGAAGTCAATACATATTAACACCTATTAAATACAAAGTGACAATTACATTGTTATTTGAATAATTCAAGTGCATACTATGTCATAACACAGACTTTTTTTTAAGATCAGCATACGGCAAGTTAACATTTTGAATTTACCTGGAACAAAAGCACACTGGTGGCGGTGAAAACTCTCGAGGGAGGAGGACCCCCTCCCACACCTGAGGACGTCAAGGACTTTGCCACCCTTCTGCAGTGTCCCTGTCTTTGTGTACAACTCCACCCCTGCAGGGTCCTGGATGCACTCCAGGTGCTTCTGCTGCACCTCCCACACATGGTGCATGCTGTCAGGGTTCACTAGACGCAGCCCCGTGGTGTCAGTCAGCTCCCACATCGATTCGAGCAGCCCCGAAATCATGACCCGGATTTCCTCCACTGCACGGGTCCTCCGCCTGCAGTGCTTTGCCATTTCACCAGTGCTGATACTGGCCAAGAGCAGTGCCTCAGTGGGAGCATTTCCGCCATGGCTGCTCTTCCACTCCCCTTTCTTGGCCTCCTTAAGCCGTTGCACATCCTCCTGATCCCACTCAAAGATACAGGCGGAAAGTTTGGAGCAAAAGGTACCGTAGAGAGGGTGGTGCTCAGTAGTGAGGCCGCAGTTAAACCTTCGCATGAAGTGGAAGACGTCTAAACGGACGACAAACTTCCATGGTCGAAAGAGTCTCAGCACTGACGACACACCTGTGAAAGACAAACATTGATTATTACAGACGTGATCATCTATTTTTTGGGCAATTACATTACATTGTTAGTTTATAGATTACTATCACCATTTTTCTCTTTTTTTAACATCATAATTAACTTTAGTTAATTACATACTGTAATCTGCAATGTATATTTCATAAAGTAACAATTTCAGCATCCCACCTGACTGGCTGCAGCAGTCCCGGTCAACATAGATAGCCTCAGGCTCAGCTTGTCCAGCATTCTCATAACGTGTGACGATGCCCTGGCACAACTCTTCCAGCCCTGCACCTTCACCTGTCGTCAGAACACTGTTCAGAACCTGGCCAAGCTCGTTGCCGATGTTGGACATCCATGCAGCGGTGTCCCCTATACTGCCAGCCAGCTTCTTGGTGATCTGAAAAACAAACAAAAACAGAACGTTCTAAAAAAAACTGTACAAACTTACTAAAATTAATACTATTTCATCATTAGGATGATAAAGTAAACTATTTATATCCATTCCAATTGGTTAACATCAGAGTAAATAAAATTAATGCTAAAACCCTCACCTTCTTTGTAGAGTCCATCTTCAGAATTCTACCATAGGTAGAGGTGATCACCCCCTTCATCTCTTCCAGGTGGCTGAGGATGTCGTTGGAGTGGACCGTCTCAAACCACTGGGCAAGTGGAAGGGGCCTGAAGGGTGGAGGAGGAAGGTGGACAGCTGCAGAAGAGACGAAGGTAGCCATCTTCAAATGAAGCTCACAGTCAGACAGGTAGCGGATGGTCTGACGTGCCCACTCTCGCTGTGTGCTTCCTCTACTGCAGACTGGAGGTAGGAGGAACTGTTCCCACTGGTCCTTGGCTTCAGGAAAGTCATACACTTCCTATCCAGGGCTAGCTGTGTAGTGAGGACAGCGGGAAACAGGCTCCTATGTGCCACATCCAGTTGAGCAAGGATTTCCTGGCTCCATGGGCAGACCGGCAGCATACACTTGCTGCAACGTGGATAGTCCCCTCCCACAAGGTAGTAGCGGGTATCCACATCTATCACCTCCCTCACCTTCGGGTAGATCCCTGAGTGGTGCATTTTCCGGTCACACCGCGTGCATTTCAGAGGAATCCCCCACATCCTCATTGGTGCCCAGAGGAACATCCTCTGCCGGAAGTGCCACCCGGGCTCGGGGAGGAGACGGTTTGTGCTGCAGTGGTGGATGAAACCAGCACGCCTCCATTTTCTGCCTCAGCTGACCTGTAGGCTCATAGAGGACCTTGGCAATCCACACCCGATCTGCTGGCTGTATAACCTTTTTGAATTGATTGGGGAGAAAAGCTTCCCAATCAATGGAAGCTGGCCTAAGTGGAGTTTGAGGAGTGTGGCGTGGCGTGCTGGAGCAACCTGTTGGAGGAGGGAGCAGAGACGTAGTTGTCGGCGGAGATGGTGTGGGCTGTAGAGATGGTGTGGCCGTTAGCCGTGGAGATGGTGTGGGCCGCGGAGATGGTGTGGTCCACGGAGATGGCGTGGCCGTTAGCCGTGGAGATGGTGTGGGCCTTGGAGATCTTGGAGATGGTGTGGGCCTTGGAGATGGTGTGGGCCTTGGAGATGGTGTGGGCCCTGGAGATGGTGTGGGCCGCGGAGATGGTGTGGGCCGCGGAGATGGTGTGGGCCATGGAGATGGTGTGGGCCCTGGAGATGGTGTGGGCCCTGGAGATGGTGTGGGCCGCGGAGATGGTGTGGGCCGCGGAGATGGTGTGGGCCCTGGAGATGGTGTGGGCCCTGGAGATGGTGTGGGCCGCGGAGTTGGTGTGGGCCGCGGAGATGGTGTGGCCGTTAGCCGCGGAGATGGTGTTGGCCGTGGGGATGGTGTGGTGGAGCTACCTGTTGAAGTTGGCGATGGAGGTTGAGCCAACCAGGATAAATAATGGAACTGTTCTATATGCTCCAACAGGCCAACAGAACCTTGGACCTTGGCCCCACAGGTGTCACATGTCTCCTCTACATGGCGGTCAGAAAGGTGCATGGAGAATTTTTCTGCCTTCACAACCTGATTGCACTGACAGCACTTTACTGTTCTGTCTGCACTGGTGCCTCCGCCTGCCTGCCTTGAGCCTCCACCTGCCTCATAGGAGCCTCCACCTGCCTGACTGGAGCCTTCTCCTGCCTGACTGGAGCCTTCTCCTGCCTGACTGGAGCCTTCTCCTGCCTGACTGGAGCCTTCTCCTGCCTGACTGGAGCCTTCTCCTGCCTGACTGGAGCCTTCTCCTGCCTGACTGGAGCCTTCACCTGCCTCACAGGAGCCTTCTCCTGCCTGCCTGGAGCCTCCACCTGCCTCACAGGAGCCTTCTCTTGCCTGCCTGGAGCCTCCACCTGCCTGCCTGGAGCCTCCACCTGCCTCATAGGAGCCTCCACCTGCCTCATAGGAGCCTCCACCTGCCTCTGATGCATCTGACTGAAGGGGGGAGGCAGGATTTCAAGTACAAAAGAGGCTCATGCTACTTGTAATAAATAATTTCACCAATGATCCTACACTGTTAGTTTTATCCAAATTTGTGCACATAGGGTATGATCCATCAAATAATCGACTTCATGCTACAGCAACTTATCATCACTTAAATGAAATAAATCATCATATAACCTACCTTATGGAACCCACAAGAGCATTTTAGGTGTCTCCCGAACAGATCCACCTTACTCTTGCTCTGCAGCGGGCAAGCATCTATACACTCCAGGGCTCTTTTCCATTTCTTACCACCGGGCCTTTTGCCTGTGGAAAACTGGTAGCTACCCTGGGCATACTTTTGGCAGATGTCTCTCCAGTATGAGTCTGGCTTCCCCGTCTTGGTCATATCTGCAAACATGAGCTAAGTTAGACTAAACGACCAAGTTCTCTGTTGTGATTACATTCTCAATCAATTTAGCATAGATGTACAGTCGTGATAGTTTGCTCTGGCTATGGTACAGTAATACCAGGTCCATACCATTTTATAAAATTAATACTTCCATAGAATAATATGCTTGTACTCCAACACGTCAACTTAATTTTGTTATCTCAACAACCTGGTCAAAGTATCATCAATGTAGTCATATTTTGTACTTCTGAGGTCAAATTAAAGTCAGCGGAAAAGTTGCATCTCACAGAGGGGACTGTACTATGGGGGGCAGCGAGTCTACATCGACAATTTAAATACCAGGACCGACATAAAAACATGTACATTCAAATCGTACGTCCATGGAATAATTTGCCTGTACATATCGATATTATTTTTTTTGTTACGCTGACAAAGACCAAGTAACTACTCAATTTAGCATTGATGTATCTACTGTCTACTGTACGCGTACTGTACCACTACGTTCAGCGGATAAGTTACAGACAATAAGAATACGTTTATCGAGACAGTTAGTCTACATCGGTCAATCAACATAATTCAGAAATACATGTCGCTTATACATATAATTTGCATTTACATACCTATTTTTCTGTTGTTCTTTTCTTTTGTACGTCTTAAAAAAAGTTCTGTGCAGTACTGGCTCTTTCACTCAGCGCGCTGATTTGTAGTCTTCTGCAGTTTTACGTCACGTCAAAATGGGGCAAAAGGGTCACGTGACCCCTAGACCCACCTCTGTTCAGAATGGTTCGAAATGTGTTCGGAATTAGCAGTTGTTCAGAATATTTTCCTAATGTGGTTCGGATATTGTTAAGATGTATTTGCAGTCCAATTCTTGGCGGGTACGGCCACAAGCGAGTCTGCTTGGCGCTTAACAGCCGCACCAATTCCATCAGCTGGGCCCTTCCCATGTCCGGCCTCCAGAAAATTCCAGGTCACCTTTTTGAATCCTAGCTCATATGGTACTTTGCTCAGGAAAAAAAAGTTCTTTTTTGACCTATACTGAGTGGTTGGGCCATCACTTATGACATGCAGGGTGGTTGCAGCTGTGTTTTGTTGTTTGAGGTAGGGAAGCACTTTTTTGTAGTGGCCCTACTGTTATCGTCGCGTTCTAAAAACTTTATCTTTTCCTTCACTTCTTGGCTGACTCTGTTTCGTTGTGTTTTGCGGGTGTATTTGAGTTTGTCGGCCCTTGTCATGTTTGTCCTGATTAGTTTTGTAGAGAATCCAAACTCCTTCTTGGCCATGGTGACCAGGCGGTATTTTTTTAAGATCTTGCCAGCCACAAGTTTGGAGATCAGTTGCCGAGCTTTACGATTGTCAACATTCTGATACTTTTTTCTTATTTCTGACATAATGGTGTTATGGAATAGGAGTGTCTTCTTTAATTGCTTGCTTTCTTGCTGCATCTGTTGCTTTGTTTTCATTTTAGGTGACTCTAGGATCCCCAGGTTCTTCAGTCGATTACTTATTTTTTTGTATTTTTCAACTTTTCTGAGGGCATCCTCAAGCTTTTGTTTAATGTCATTAAGATCTCTGTACACCTTTGCTTTTGCCTTCGCAACCTTTTTTCTCCCTCTTTTCCTCTGTGGAGTTCTCTCTGGTGTAGGCTCACACAGCTGAGGTGTTTCAGGGATGTCTTCTGCATTAACACTCATGTTGTCTGGTGATGGTGGTGGTGTTGTATGTGCCATGAAACTATTCACTGCTGAGACCATTTTCCATTTCCTACGTCTGTTTCGTTGAGAAATTCGCCACGGTCTTCTCATTTTTCGTTGTTCTCTTTTCGCATTTCTGTCACAGATTTAACAACACCTTGTTGCTTTTTCTTCAGGTATCTTTCTCTGTCCTTCTTGAGGGACTCTGCATATTTAAGTGGATCTGATTTTATTCTTTCTCTGTATGATCTTGACCTCTGTGCTGTGGTATTGCTTGCCATCTTAAAGAAAGAGCCAAGACATCATGTCAAACCTACTTATCTATTGTTCTCTTATTTACCAACAATATTGTAATATTGTTAAAACTGTTTTTGAATTTAGTATCAGTATTATAGCCCAAATAATTTGCTGTTTAGCACGAACAATGTCATTTCCACCACAACCTGTCTTTACCACCACAATGAACACCGTGGTGGAAATGACTGTGGTGGAAATGACATTTCCCCAATTTCCCTCTAAAATCTCATGCTATGTTAGCCTGCTAATATTAGTTTTAGAGTTAGCATTAAATATACACAAATTACACATTATTAAATTAAATGTATCCAGTTATTTTTACGTCCATGTGAAATATGAGCTGTTTGGAAATGACGACCAATAAACATACTCTCAGTTTTACTCATATTTACCTTGATTTTTCTTCTTTTCATTACCCCCTGTAGAGGACACCATTTCATCCAGCCATGTGTTCCACTGTGGAGTTTCTGTTGCTATGGTTACTAAATATACAAACCTAAAACACTGATCCCAGGATTCTATTTTGTACAGTGTGGTGGAAATGACAGTGACCCCAAGGGACAAGGGTTCTATTTATGAAAAATATAGGAAAATGTGAATATGTATCACAATATATAATATGTAGAATTGAAATAAATGGTATTTTATCATTTGTACTTGAAATCTACATTATTTAAATATTTAATTTAGAATTAAGCGAGGTTGAAGATACAAAGTCTGGCTTAGGGACAGAGGGAAAACAGTAAAAACCATGCATAAAAGGCCTCATATTATATAATAAAAAGAATGATTGAGCCATGATACATTTTTTATAAGTTCCCCTTAGGGTGGAGTAAGTATGACAAAAACAAAAAAGAAGAAATGTTTTTTAGTTTTTATTATTTCATCCAGGGACAAGAAATGTACCATAGTTAAAGAATCACCCCTATATGCTTAATGCTTACCCATGTGTTTCTGTCATCTCAGCAGCAAGTATGTTGATCATCTGTCTTCTGGTGGCATCTGTCAGAGATTTGGTTTTTCCATACTCTTGCATAATGCGTTCACCACCAGGCTTTGATGTTAGGATTTTTTCAAATGTGCTTTCCGTAATTGTAAAACAATATGTAATGCTGTCACATGATGAAACAACATTCAGATTGGACTTAACAGCAATGTTCACCACTTACTGCTTTTGCCTCATAGTTTATGTGGCATGGCCTTTTAGGCTGGCTTCCTTCGCCAGCCGCTACTTCTTCAACATCGTCACACACAGTGAAATTCAGAATGATGGTGTCATCAGATGTACCCGAGCATGATGATGAATGAGAGGTATCTGTTCATTATGAAATTTGTGCAAAACATAGAAACATATTACAATAAACTGTTATTTTTAAGACAATAAAGGTTCTCATTCTGGCCTTCAAACTAAAAAACTAATTGAATGAATGAATACCAAGTCCATTGCCCAGCATGATTCTGAAAGTTCCAGGTGACTCCTTTACTAATTCTTCAAAAACATCTGAGTCAACTTCTGTGTCAGACTGGTCATACACCTTAATGTCTGGCTTTCTGCTTTCTGGTATGTTGAATTTTAGACACACTGTTAAAAAAAGAAGAAAAAAAAGAAAAACATGCATTCCCTTCTCACAAGAATCCAAGTTCATACTTAAGGTTGCCTCATGTGTTCACAAAATGATGAAAGACAAGGATCTGCACCTGGTTTTATGTTACTGAAAATATAAAGCACAGCAGAAATGACTATAGACCTAAATAGATATCATAAGATAATAGCTTAATGCTGTATTATTTTGTCATTAGGGTGATATGTATTGCTTTAACCTATTATACCTACCTTCTTTCAAGAAAGCATTGAATGTCAGCTCAGACAGCTTGACGTATTTCTGCTCTTCCCCGAGCTGAACACGCAACAGCATTTTGCCTCTGTTAACAAAGAAAATATATATTCAAAATCATCATTTAGTGCTGGTTCAACTAAGCGTTAGCTAACTATCCATTTATCTCAGTAGTACTAGCTACGCAATGCACTATGCATTACTTAGACGTTACACTGCAATTACAAAGGCTGAAGTAGACAAAGTTGTGCTGGTTGAATATAACGTTAAGCTGCCATTTTCTGCAGCAAATGGGTGTAGGCTAGTTCAAGTTTAGAGGCACATTGTCCCATTAGCTACCAAATAACTAGCTATGTGTCAAAGTTAGCTAGCTCATTAGCCATTTTAGTTCGAACAGTAGCTAACCATTAAAATGGTTAAGCAATGTTAAACAAACCCGTCATGCAAATCAGTGATCTAAGTTATCGTTTTATAACACCAACATTAGCTGGCTAACTATCAGAAGCATGCTAACATTACCGTTATATATAGCTTTATAAAAAACAGTTAACGTTAGTGTAAGGAAGCCTGGGAAGCTATACAATAACGTTAGCTAACAATACTATCTGTATAAATGTTTTGTTGTTAGCGAACGTTATTTTACGTATTTACCATTCTGACAAACTTCATTCGTGAAAATATTGCAACACAAAGAAAGACAGTTACCGATACTGATTGCAAGCTAGCTAACCGCATGACAAGCACAATCTGCGCTCATGCCAAACGGTGGTGTCCTTCAAACGAACTGATTAGCTAAGTTAACGTTACCTATTTTTAGCCATATGAAACAGCAAGCCATTCACAAAAATATCAAACATATTCCATGGGTATATCATATAACAGTTATTACTGTCAACCATCTGAACTTACAAGCTAATTTAGCTGGCTGATGACGAGGTCACTGCAAGGGGGACCGCCGCATGGAACTCGTGAACTTAAAATATGACCTTGACATCAGCACAACTCTAAAATTATGTAAAGTTAAAAAATACCGGTTTGGTGTTGAAAAAACGGGGATGTAACTTACCTAGCAATATCTGTGGCCTAGCTACTCCTTCGCAATCTTCCTCCACCAACGTACGTGCCAAACTTCAGCAAAGCAGAGTGGCGGGTATTCATCACTGCTGTAGAGTTGAAATTGTCACTGCGTATCTGCAGATTTTTACACTCACTTTTAACTCCACTGATAGAGCAACTTTACTCTCAAAAATGTTGAAAATACTCTATCTGGGTTAAAATAACTTTACTCTGAAATATTAACACCCCATTTTTTACTGTGTATAATGTACATACTTTCATCTGAAACATTATATGAGCTTTGAATATCAAACGGTTTATGAAATTTAAGCTCACATTTTTTGTAAACATCTTTCCGCACTTCGTAATACTCTGAATGCATGATGATGGTCATCAAAATTCTCTGTAAATAGCTTGTTTGTCCAAAAAAAACATCTTCAACCAAAAGTAGACTTGCATGTCTTCTTCCATTACACTGCAAATAACTAGTCCAGCTTTATACTCTACACCATAGGTCACTAACAGGCGGACCGCGGTCCGGATCCGGACCCAGAAGCCGTCCCATACGGAATATGCACAGCTTTTGTAGTCTTTACGGTACTCGTTTTGTGAATGAGGAAACTCACCGACCAATTGCATGTGAGTTAAGCGATCCCACGTGATACCACTCAGCCAATGAAGTCTTTGCATTCCTGCCGGTAAACATTGGGACTCTACAGTGCAGACAGATGAGAGTTTTAGAGGCAAGTTACCAAGGAAAAGAAAGTCGGATTAAAAAGATAGCGATATATGTAGAAAACAAAGGGAGCGAAAACAGACGAATGAGACGGAGAAAGGGAACGAAACAGACGAGTGAGAAACAGACGAATGAGACGGAGAAAGGGAGAGATACAGACGAGTGTGCCGGAGAAAGCTGAGGAAAATACGAGTGAGACGGAGAAAGTTGACGAAAATATGAGTGAGACGGAGAAAGGGAGCGAAACAGACGAGTGAGGCAGAAAAAGGGTAACAGTTAGAGAAAATAAGGAACAAATGGCACTCTCTAAAAAAAGAAAAGTGGACAATGAACACAGAGCATTTAATCCAGAATGGACAGACTCATTTCTGTTCATACTTCCCAATGGGAGCACTAAACCAGTGTGTCTCATATGTGCAGAAACCGTGGCACTTATTAAAAGTGGCAATGTGAAACGCCATTATGAGACAAAACATAAAGGTTTTGAACAAACGTACCCACTCAAATCTGAATTGAGATCACAGAAAGTAAGTAGTCTCAGAGCCCAATATGACCAGTCCACCAGGATCCTGAGCAACACATTCACTGCCCAACAACGTGCTCTTGAGTGTTCCCTCAGAGTTTCTTGGATTTTGGGTAAACACAAAAAGCCATTTACAGATGGAGGGGTTGTCAAAGAATGCATGAGTGCAGTAGCTGAAACACTACTTGAGGGAAAACAAAAAAATGAGCTTTGTGATAAAATAAAGCAAATTCCCATGTCAGCATCATCTGCCACAAAGAAAAGTGAAATATTAACTCAGGATGTGCTAACCCAGCTAGATGAAGCCATGCATAAGGCACCATGTGTAGGCTTAGCTGTGGATGAGTCCACTGACATATGTGACAATGCTCAGCTGTTAGTGTTTGCCAGGTTTTTCAACACAGCCCAGAAAACGATTAGTTACCGGAGTGTAACTCCAGTTCTATGAGTGGAGCGGAGCCCCATAGGGGAGCTCTGCTCCTAGTGGTTTACCCTCTGCCCTAGGGCAGAACAGCCTGAAGCAAAATTATGCACACACCTGTCAGCCAATGGGAGCACAGGTGCCCCTATATAAAGGGACCCGTTCCCTCAATCTGCCTCCCGAGATATTATCTTCAGCGAGACTAGAGAGGGTCGGCAGGGCCTTCAGTTCTATGAGTGGAGCGGAGCCCCATAGGACTTGAGTTACACTCCGGTAACTAATCGTTCTATATCGTGGAGCTCCGCCCCATAGGGGAGCTCTGCTCCTAGTGGTTTAAGGCGGAGCGAAACGCTCCAAAATGTACTCCCTGCCGAGCCTAACACTTCTCATTAAAAAATGAAAAAGGTCAAGCCCAGCAATGGCTGCAACCAATTCCCGCAGTACTGCGACTAAAAAACCCATCAAGGCGTCACAATATACCGCGTCATCGGTTATAGACCCGCCCCACCTAGCTCAATGACAATGTCAATGGCTATTGGGCAGATCAATAGAATAGACGCCATGCTAATCTGTACTAGCAGATAGCTGTGCCTCAATATTCTATGACAACACTATTATCCACTAATGGAATGACATAAAATGTCACTCTACATTATGTGTCCAATAGCCCGCCTTACTCACTCAATGGAACCCAGAGATTAGTAGGCAGGGACAAAATATACCAGTCATACTAAACTGAACCCTCAGATAGATGACCTCACATTCTGTCCACTCAATACATGTCTCTACATGCTGACACTGTCAGCCAGAAGAGATGCCACAGACAAAAGAGTTAGAAAACATGCCCATAATATGTTACTTCTAATAAAAGCGGACTTATGAACATGGTCACAATCCTGCTTTTTTTCTCTGTCCTGCTCATGATCTCCCTTCAGCCACGCTGAGTACAGACCGAGCCAAAGAGTTAGAAGACATATCCAACAGATAGAAACGGATAAAAGGAGACGGTGTCGACCATGACGCTGCTCTACAAATATCCTCTACCTCTGTTCCTCTGAAGAGGGCAGTAGAAGCTGCCACTCCACGAGTGGAGTGCGCTCTAATACCCTGAGGCGGTTGTTGCCCCGCCGCCTCGTACGCCGTCTCAATGCCTTCACAAAGCCAATGAGACAATCGCTGTTTTGAAAGTGGTCTACCCAATGCAGCCGCACCGTGACACACAAACAGCTGAGGCGATGACCTAACCGCCGCTGTGCGCCTAACGTAACACGCCAAAGCGCGTACTGGGCACAAACAATGAAGCTTTTCCTCACTCCTCTCCCCATGGGGAGGGGGATGAAAAGCCCACAATTCCACGATCTGTGATCTATATGCACTGTTAATAACCTTCGGCACAAATGCCGGGTTAGGACGTAACACCGCTCTGCTCAGATCGCCATTAATGGCAAGGCAGTCAGGTCTCGTCGACAGTGCACACAAATCACTGACTCGTTTAGCGGTAGTCAAGGCGAGCAACAGCGCCGTCTTGATAGACAGCATCTTGAGGGGTATTTGATTCAATGGCTCGAACGGCGACTTACATAGCGCTTCGAGAACCAGTGCCAAATCCCATTTGGGCAGCGTAGCTCTAGGCCTTGGCCTAAGCCGTTGCGTTCCCAATAGGAAACGTTTCACTAATGGGTGACTGAACACACTTTTTCCGTTAAACCCTTCATGACCAGCTGAAATTGCCGCTGCAAACACTCGGATGGTGGAGGGCGATTTCTGCTTATCAAACAGACTGTAGGAATGAGAGCACACTCTCTACCTGACAGCTCATGGGGTCTACGTCCTGTGTATCACACCATCGTGAGAAAACGTTCCATCTGTTGGTATACACCCTAGAAGTGGAACTGGCTCTTGCGCCCTGTATTGTTCTGATCACTGCATCAGACAACCCACGGCGCTTCAAACTGTCCCATTCAGGAACCAAGCCTTCAGTGGTTGGCCGATTATGGGCCATTGCCCTATCGAGCCTCCCGCCTGAGTCAACGCGTCTCGTCGATGTGGAATTGGCCAGGGTGGCGCAATCAACATCTGACTCATCTCTGCAAACCACGGAGCCCCCGGGCGATCGGGCGCTATCAGTATCACTGACAGCTCCTCTGACCTCACCCTGGCTAACAGTGGGAGAATGCAAGACAGCGGAGGGAATGCATACAGGAGAACTTTCGGCCACGGGTAGTGCGCGAATGCGTCTCTTCCCAATGGCGGTTCGTCCTGGTTTCTCAGAGAGAACCATAGGAGACACTGCGCGTTCATACGTGACGCGAACAGGTCCACCTCGGCTCTCCCGAATTGTTCCCAAATTTGTAGAACAATGTCCGGGTGCAGACACCACTCGTCGTCTCGAGGACCCCCTCTTGACATGAGGTCTGCCCCTACGTTCAAGTAGCACGGAATGTGTGCTGCTCTCAACGAGCGAAGGTGCTTGTGAGCCCACAGCCACAATTCCACTGCCGCCCGATGAAGGGCAGGAGACCTGACCCCTCCCTGGCGGTTTATGTGAGCCACTGTGGTTCGGTTGTCTGACCAGACCAACACATCGCGACCCCGAAGGGTAGACGCGAAGTGGGTCAAGACCAGTCGCACCGTTTCCAACTCTAGGAGGTTGATGTGACGACCTGATTGAGGCCATGCACCTCCTATCGCTTGAGACTGACATGTCCCTCCCCATCCAGTCAGAGAGGCATCTGTAAACACTGGAATGTAGGATGACACCTTGCCCATCGGGACTCCGTGCGTGAGAACGCACGGATTCCGCCAATAGTCCAGGTCTGCTCTTAGCGAGAGAGGAACCACCACCAACCGATGACGTTGACGCACTGGGTCTAGTCTTAGTTGGGCGAACCACCGCTGTGTTCTGCGCATATGCAGAAGCCCTAGCGGGACCACAGAGTGAGCTGCCGACATGAGACCCAAAAGTGACATGATCGATAGCGCCGTTACTGTGTGATTCGGACGACACTTCCTCAGGGCTAGTAACAATGCTGCCCTTCGAGGGTCCGAAATTCGCGCCCTCATCATTAGTGTCTAGCTGTAGTCCCAGGTAGACAATCTGATGACTGGGCCAGGGTGCGCTCTTTTTCCAATTCACAGCGAACCCCAGACGCGTGAGATGAGTCACTGTCTGTGTCGTGTGTGTGAACGCCAGCTCTGCTGACGGGGCGAGAACCAGCAGGTCGTCTAGGTAGGCTAATATCCTTATCCCCTGACGACGCAGCGGTTCCAATGCCGCCTCCACACATTTGGAAAATGTTCGAGGTGCCAGGGCGTACCCAAACGGCATCCTCGTGAACTCGTACGCCACCCCTTGAAAGGCGAACCGCAGAAACTTTCTGTGACGTGATTGTATCGGCACATGAAAGTACGCGTCCTTTAGGTCTATGCTTGTACAAAAATCTCCCTTCTGGACACATTCCAGTAGGCGTTTTGTCGTCAGCATTCGGAAGGGCCGTTTGGTTATGCTCTCGTTGAGAATGCGTAAATCCAAAATCGGCCTCACTCCCCCCGTCTTTTTGGGCACTAGGAAATAGGGCGAGTACAGCCCCTTGTTCCTTTGCTCTTGGGGAACTACTGTGACCGCCTCCTTCGCCAAAAGTTCCGTAATCTCTGACCTTTAACCGAACCGAACTTTCATGTAACCCAAACCGAACCTTCTTGGAACTCAGACCGAACCGTCAGTAAACTGTGGTCACTTCCTCCTAACCAAAGTCAGGGCTTCGTTCAAACAGTATGGCTCACCAATGGCGCTACCTCCAAGCTTAACTTAGAGGCGCTTCTACCATCATACTGCCCCATTAGACCATAGGTCCAACTGGGTCTCCTCGCCGAGGCCAGGGGTTTCGTTCAATGGTGGGGGTTCTGGGATTCTCCTGATCAAGGTCAGGGCAGCGTTAGGGACAAGTGGTGAAAGTACCTCTATACCAGCAGGCACTCCTCAATAGTCGCCTACTGAGCCTAAGGATGATCATCTTCGCTCTCCTCATCCGAGCTCACCACCTTCCCATCAATTCTATAGAAGTCCCTGAGGACATCTAGGGAGTACAGGAGAGCCCTCCTGCTGAATAGCTTGGCCAATCGCTCCCTCCGCGAACGATTCACCCCCAAGTTCTCCAGCAGCCTCTCATTTCTGGTTGGCCACTTCCCTCGGGCTCCCAGTGGAAAGCCAAACACTTTAACCTTCCTCACCTTCAGGGCAACCATGATGTATCGAGCAATCGGGGTGTACCTAGCGACTTTCTCAGCAGCCGCGAACTCTAAGGTTTTAGAGTCCATCTCGTACCGCACTGTAACATCCACCACCAAAGCAGTACCATTTTTCACGAACACCAGGTCTGGACGTCGCAAAGCCCCGGCATGGGTTCTACAACACATTTCTCTGGTGACGATCCATCCGGCGCTTTCGGCTTCATTTGTTAACAGGTCACACAGTTTGTTATGTCGCGAGATGCGACTATCCTTCACTGCAGGACACTTTCCGAGAACGTGCGAGCAAGACTCAGTACCAGATAGACAGTGGCGGCAGACAGTTGGAATGTCTTTCCTCCCCCTGGCCAGTGCCTCTCGGGTTGGGTATACATTGGCTCTCAGCTGGAGACCTGCAATATAGTATCTCTGCTTAAATCCAACCTTAGCTGGATTTTTCAACCAGTGATTGCTGTTTCTGTCTCCTGCGAATGCCTGTACTCCCTGCGCTGTCAGGTTCTGCCATCTCTGAAACTCTCCTTGCCTCCAGTCTGGCTGACTGGGTTCTTCCTTGTTGGCGTCACTAAGCTGGCGGGGTCTGTACTCCGGACAGCACCCT
The DNA here is from genome assembly GCF_020615455.1 of Coregonus clupeaformis. Lineage (NCBI taxonomy): Eukaryota > Metazoa > Chordata > Actinopteri > Salmoniformes > Salmonidae > Coregonus > Coregonus clupeaformis. The sequence continues at coordinate 5,717,813 of NC_059205.1, read as the reverse complement.
CCTTCGATGTTTCTAGGGGAGGCAAACTTGCCTTGTCCCCGCCAGCTCTCAGCTCTCAGCCACATCCCGAGGTACTTTTCCGGTTTTACCACCCTGCGGGTGACTATCCGAGTAATGTCATCCTGCGAATGCCATAATCGGTAGACCCTTCTGGCCTGGATAGATGGGATCTGACAGGCTAACTTTACGATATCCAGCCCTCCGTCCTGGCATCTCGAGTAAAGAAGCCCATCACAAGTAGACTGTGGAAGGTGTAACCATACCTTCACCGCCTTCCTGATCATCCCATCAAGTACATGAAGGATTTTTGGCCCTGACCCGCCGTTGTCCGCCTGATAAACCATCCTCGGGACCGCATAGTTGTTTAACATCCTCACCTTCTGTGAAGGCTTCAGCGGAGACCGCCCAATCGAGCTAATCCAGTCACGAAGTCGCTCGACAGGTTCTGGTTCTATAATGCCTTGCCATGGACCCACTCTCAACCCAAGGTACTCGACCGACTCTGCTGGCCCGACCATGTGTAGCTCAACGCCACTCATTATCCAGGGCCTACAAGAGTTTATCGAGAACACTCCTCGAATTTTCTGAGTAAGGAAACCGTGACACTTGTTGGGCTGGACCCTCAGCCCCGTCAGTCGGCAGAATTTTTCCAGAATTTTGATGTTTTTCGCCATGCCATCCCACGAACTGCTCACCAAGACAAGATCATCAGCAAAAGCCAGGGTTGTGATCTGACGATCATCCAACTTGTACCCCGAGCCGATACGTTCGAGCGTTTCTATCATTGGATCAAGGGCTAAGTTGAACAGCAGCGGCGACAACGGATCGCCCTGCTTCACCCCTATCCTCACGTCGATGGGAGGGGACTGCTCCCCATCGACCGTAATCATTGTCGTAACGTCGGTGTACGAGTCACCTATGATTCTGACGATGTGTTCATCCAGTCCTCTCTGCCTCAGCACCTCCAAGATGTGCAGATGACTGATAAAGTCAAATGCACGCGCAAAGTCCACCAACACCACGGCCAACATCTCGCCACTCGCCCTACTTTCCTTCAACAACCCTCCCAGGATCATTAAGTTTTCCGAACATCCAGGTGAGGAAGTAAATCCTCTCTGTCGCGGGTTGATGGGACACGCCCGCGCCAGCCTGTTTGTAAGGATGCGAGAGTATAGCCTCAATACCAATGACCCGATGGTAAGTGGCCTCCACCCAGACGCCTGGGTGCGCAAAGCTGGGTCAGAGGTTTTGGGTATCAAAGTGGTCCTGCACTTCTTGAATGGCTCAGGCAGGGTACCCGATGTCAACCATACAGAAAAAGTACGACCAAGTTTCGCACCGGTGGGATCCCACTTCTGTAATGCCGTCTTAGTGATCCCATCTGGCCCTGCTGCCGTTCCAGTTTTAATATTCCCAAGGTTTTCGCATACCTCAGCCGCTGAAATGAGTGACCCGAAGACACCATTGTCCGCTTTTCCCTCCGAGCAAAACTGACCAAGACCATGGAACTTTTCAGTCACTCTCCACCGATTTTTGAATGCCGAAGCAATCTCAACCGGCGGGCGAGCATCCGACCTGTCCCCACTGCCATCTAGAATAATTTTTGCCAAAGTGGATCTTTTGTACTTATACAATTCCTGTATCCTTCGGTATTCTATTGTCCTTGGCACTATCCTTCTTTCACTTGGCAGTGTGGCCTTGGGCTTCACCGAACGGTCCAGTAGACTCCGGCACCCGGGTTTCCTTCCCAACAACTGTTGCAGCTCCAGGGCGGACGAATTGAGCAAGGCAGGATCTTGCTCCACCCCCCTTAGGGATAGGGTGACTTCTCCAATTCTTACACCATCATCGGTACCACCGCTCAGAAGCTCCTTCCGAAGGATATCACGTATCCCGCTTTGGGGTGTTGATGGTGTAGTCGGCTTGGACAGCATACTGATGGGATTTCTCCCACCAGCTGCTTCCTGAAGAATGCCACTTGGCGGCCCTCTCAGCCCCAGTTTTCGTCTTTTATGCCTCACCTGTTCTAGAGATTTACCCAACTTCATCGCCATCTTACTGTTCATGTACTTATCCCCAGCCAACTCGTAGCTCATTCGAGTTAATTCGTTTAACTCCCATGCCTTCCATCCTCTACCATCATCCACTTTCACCTTTTGGATTGCTGCCTTCTCCCCCTCATTTTCTTGGCAATAAAGAGCTACGTGTTTGTGTCGTTTGTGTTGGGTCAGCCCCATTGCAGTCGTGAACCCTCTTTCACATAGACCACAGACCCAGTCATAGCCAGCCTCCAAACGGGTCTCTACCGGTCCCTTGCACTTAGGGACATGGCAGGAAATGGAGTGGCAGTTGTTATTTGACTTGCCACACTTTCGACACACATACACAACCGAGACGCTTGAGTGTTTCACCGCGAAATGCTTCACCACTTCGCCGACCGTCTTAAGTTGTGTTCCACATAACTCGCAGCTCAGTTCTACGACAGGGAGTGATATCAGCAGGGTACTAGTGGTTGATGGCCTCTCCGATCCTTCAGCTGGGGTAGCACATTTTTCTCTCCCAAAATCTCCATTGACAGGCTGTGGTGGCGTCACGACACTGCTGCCCCCATCCCGCGATGCTAGAGCAGGTGTCTTTAATTTGCCGACACACTGAGGCGCCAGTGAGCCCACGTCCCCCCTCGCGTCCGCGGTATCGGGGGGATCTGGGTCCACGGTCTGAGGTTTACTGTGGAGGGCCACGGGTCGAATAGATGTTTTCTTAGGGTAGGGAGCACCCCTGTGGTGCTCCTCTCCCAGCGGTTCGGAGCCCCGAAACCGCCATTTTGCCGCCTTAGCTTTTCGATTCGTACTCTCGTTATTCTCACATCGCTCCTCCAAGCTTTGCTGCTCACATCCATGCCCTTGGGGTAGCACGGATGGATCCATGGTTGATAACCCAGTCTGGACCCTCTGGGGTGGGAAAGCCTTCGAACTCATTCCCTGGTCTTCTAGTGGTTAGGATTCGGCCACCACTAGATAAATATGAATTCGTTTTTCCCACTAACCCAGTTTCTTGGGTTTATTCTTTGAGACAAGCATATGCTACTGGCAGGATCAACCAGGTAGCCCCTCACAACGTAGAAGTTGTACCTGGGTGCGCTAAGCGGAAGACGGCCCGGGCACGGCCCTATCCCGTCAGGGGAGGAGGCCCGGTCGCAATCCACCGCACACCCAGCGGGAGGCCCTGAACTGCCCGCGGCCGGGGGCCGCGAGTGCCTGGGCGCCGCTCGAGAGGTCTCTTTTCTAGCTGGAGGGTTTAGTAGGAACCGCACAACCGAGCCAACATCAGGGTGTGAGAAGCACGTGTCTCTGGCGCCGGTACGTTGCAGGGTGGACATCACTCCTGGCATCGCTGCCTGGGTGAGCCACTCCCCGCACCGGAACACCAACGTAGGGCCACTGGGTCAGACGGGTCGTCTTGGTATCGCTCAGCGAGGCTCGGCTGGAGCATATCGGGGAAGCGGGGTGAACCGTCTCCGAAAGGGGCTCCACCGATAGAGGCGAATCCACATGGGGCTACTTTGTCTGGCGTTTTCATCACCGTTTCCACCACTCCCCTGAACGGGGGTGGGGTCCGATGGAATTGGAGGGCATAACCCTTCTCTAACGTCTGTTCTAGCCAGCGTGAGAGGGTACAGCTTCGTTGCCACTGCCAGCAATGCAGAGAAAGCGGGTGCGCACGAAGCTGTGGTGCGTCCAGTAGGAAGGACCTGTATTCCTCTATGGCCCTCGCCGCCGCTATTCCCCAGCACTGGGTTGGTGGAATAGCCCAAGGCGGGCCCCCCTTGAAAGGGAGAGGACACATCAGCTCGTTCTGGGTGAGTCGGGGGCTTTGATACGTTAGTTACGACCGTAACTCCAGTAATCTTGCCCTCCGTGAACGCAGCACGGTTCTGAACTGCACTGGCTGAGGCATTGGCCTGAGACAGAGCGCTCTCACCGGAAAGCGATTGCGTCATCGTGTCATTGTCTGACTGAGACTGCTGCTTGGAATGAGACTCATCCTTTACAGAACTCAACAGGATCTGAAAGGTGTGATCTCTGGCTGATACCACACGGTGGTGCCACAATGCCTCTTTACTGGTCTTAGGCTGCTGTTCAACGTGTGGTGAGCTGCGCTCAGAGCCATGGGCATTGATACGTTCAGAATAAGCCGGAGGCGTCCATACCTTGGTTATACCTGTAACCCCGGTATTCCCGCTCTCCGTGAACGTCGCACGGGTCTGATCTGCGCTGACTGAGGTATTAGCCTGCAGCAAGGCGTCATTCCCGGCTAGCGGCTGCGCCTTTATGTCGCATTGGGACAGAGACGACTGCCTGCTATGTGAGACCTTTACTACAGAGCTCCTAGGAGTCTGTAGTAAGAGATCTTTATTAGGTGAGCTAAGGCTGCGCCTTGCTACCTTTACCCTTTTCCTCTCCTGAACGCGCTCAGCTACGCACTCTTGGTGGGTTGAGCTACACTCAGGATGGTGAGGGAGAAACATAGAACGTGAAGTGTTCTGTACCTTATGGAATAAATGTCCTTCTTTGACAATGTCAGTGAGAACCAGCTCTTTATTCACATAATCAAAAACACCCTCCACGCCCTGAACAGTGGGGTGGGGGGGAACAGTAGGCTCATCTGCGTCACACGCCGGGCCATCTTCCGTTCTCTCCCCCTCGCCTCGTCATAGATGCCGCCTTTTGTGGGAGACCTTCTGGTGCTGCCAGGCTGGCTTGGTGACGACCTCTGTTGCCAGCGGGACCTTCGCTGCCACCGTCGCTGCTGGAGGGGCCGAGCCCGCTCTCCTGCCGCCTGTGGTGGGCGCCTGTCGCCTGGCCCGTCGCCTCCCAGTAGCCCTACTGGGGGCGTTCGAGGTGGATGGATTGGCTGGGGCTCTGCTGGCCTTCATCGCTAAAGGCAGATGTTTTGCCAGGTGCCTCCTCTCCTCGTCCAACCTGGCGATACGCTCGGTTGCGTCCTTCACTGCGAGGCCAAATAGGCCCTCGCTGGAGACGGGGGCGTTGAGCAGTGATGCCCTATCGGTCTCCTTCATGGCTGTCATTGACAGCCAGAGGTGCCGCTCTGTGACCACCGAGGTGGCCATGGTCCTGCCCGCGCATATGGCTACCGCCTGCGTCAGGTGGAGGATGGCTCCGGAAATCCTAGAGGCCTCCTCCACTTCCTCGCTGGTCATCTCAGACCTTCCCGTTGTGAGACGGGATAGGGAGGCCGCGAGGAGGGCGATGTTGTTCGCCGCTGCTACGCTCTGGGCTCCCAGCGTAAAGGATTTCTCAGCCAATTGTGCTGTGAACCTGTCCTTTTGCGCTGGCAGAGTGGCCTTCTTGGAGGCTGCCCAGGGACTCGAACCCGGCACTAAGAACGCCGTCATGGCGCCTTCGAGCCTAGGGATTCCCTTAGCTGCCCACTCATAACCGTTCACTCTGGTGAAAGGAGTATACGCTCTGGCCGGCGAACGCGCCGCCAGAGGTGTTCCCCACGAGCCCTCGACATACTTGCCAAGAGAGGGCAAGGCTGGAGCCATTGGCTCAGCTGCTCTCCTCGGCTTGGAGTAAGGGCCGCCTTCCATCTGGTCCACCTCCATAGGGAGGGGAACTGGAGGCAGCGCAATCTCGAGTCGGGTGGCCGCCTTCTCAATGAGTTCGGGAAAGTCCGAACGCAGAGAGGCTGCCGCGAGGACAGGGCTTCTGACCTAACAGAGCCCATGTCGTCATCGCACAAAGACCCTTCGGACCTCGCGCTCTCCGATGGAAAGGGGGTCTTGAAGGCAGGCGCCAGAGGTCTGGATTGTCCCACTGGGATATCCATCTCGGCGCCCTCTTTGTCATCCTCCGATTCCGCACTGTCCGACGATGCCTCTGAAGCAGAGGCGAGTGTGGACAGTACATCATCAAGAGGGACGTCCTCCTTAAAAACGCCCATCGCTGCTTCCTCTCCTTCACAGGAAGGAGGGCGCAGGAGGCGCAATTAGGAGGGTTGTCGAGACCGTCCTTGGCATGCTGCGGCCCCAAACACACGAAACAAAGGTCGTGGGGGTCCGTGGTAGCCATGGTGGTGCACCGACACAGGGCCCTTAAAAGGGCCTTTGGGGGTGGGAAATTCCCTGGTGTGCTCATCTTAGAAGACGTTGACGGCTGGCAGTCAACGACGAAATTCTTCCTGAGTCTTCGTAGGCTTCTTCACTCTAGTCTTCGTAGGCTTCTTCACTCAAGATAATGGGAGGCAGATTGAGGGAACGGGTCCCTTTATATAGGGGCACCTGTGCTCCCATTGGCTGACAGGTGTGTGCATAATTTTGCTTCAGGCTGTTCTGCCCTAGGGCAGAGGGTAAACCACTAGGAGCAGAGCTCCCCTATGGGGCGGAGCTCCACGATATAGAACCAGCTCTTTATTCACATAATCACAAAACACTCCCTCCACGCCCTGAACAGTGGGGTGGGGGGGAACAGTGGGCTCAATTGCGTCTTGCGCCGAGCCGTCCTCCGTCCTCTCCCCCTCGCCTCGTCATTGGTGCCGCCTCTTCTGGGAGACCTTCTGGTGCTGCCAGGTCGGCTTGACGGTGACCTCCCTCGCCGGCGGAACCGTCGCTACCACTGTCGCTGCCGGAGGGGCCGAGCCCGCTCGCTTGCCGCCTGTGGTGGACGCCTGTCGCCTGGCCCGTCGCCTCCCTGTAGACCTACTGGGGGCGTTGGAGGTGGACGGAATAGCTGGGGCTCTGCTAGCCTTCATCGCCAGCGGCAGATGTTTGGCTAGGTGCTTCCTCTCCTCATCCATTTTAGCGAAACGCTCTGTTGCATCCTTCACAGCGACCCCAAATAGGCCCTCGCTGGAGACAGGAGCGTTGAGCAGCGAGGCCCTGTCAGTCTCCTTCATGGCCGTCATGGAAAGCCAAAGGTGACGCTCTGTGACCACCAAGGTGGCCATGGTTCTGCCTGCGCATATTGCTACAGCCTGTGTCAGGTGAAGGATGGCTCCGGAAATCCTGGACGCCTCCTCAATTTCCTCACCGGTCAACTCCGACCTACCCGTTGTGAGACGGGATAGGGAGGCCGCGAGGAGGGCGATATTGTTCGCCGCTGACACGCCCTGGGCTCCCAGCGTGAAGGACTTCTCGGCCAGCTGTGCTGTAAGCCTGTCCTTTTGCGCCGGTAGGGTGGCCTTCTTGGAGGCTGCCCAGGGACTCGAACCCGGCACTAGGTACGCCGTCATTGCGCCTTCGAGCCTAGGGATTCCCTTTGCTGCCCACTCATGACTGGCCACTCTGGTGAATGGGATGTACGCTCTGGCCGGCGAACGCGCCGCCAGAGGTGAGTCCCATGAGCCCTCGACATATTTGCCAAGGGAAGGCATGGCTGGAGCCATCGGCTCAGCCGCCTTCCTTGGCTTGGAGTAGGGGCCGCCTTCCATCAGATCCACTTCCACAGGGAGGGGAACTGGGGGCAGCGCTATCTCCAGTCGATTGGCAGCCTTCTCAATGAGTTCGGGAAAGTCCGAACGCAGAGAGGCCGCCGCGAAGGACAGGGCTTCTGATCTAACAGAGCCCGTGTCGTCATCGCCCAAGGAGCCCTCAGACCTCGCGCTCTCCAAAGGAAAGGGGGTCTTGAATGTCGGCGCCAGAGCTCCGGATTGTCCCACTGGGATATCCATCTCTGTGCCCTCCTTGTCGTCCCCCGAGCCAGCACTGTCCGAAGACGCCTCTGAAGCAGAGGCGAGAATGGACAATACATCCTCTAGGGGGATGTCCTCTCTAAAAAACGCCCAACGCCGCTTCCTCTCCTTCATAGGGAAGGAGGCGCAGGAGGCGCAGTTAGGAGGGTTGTCGAGACCTTCCTTGGCATGCTGCGGTCCCAAGCACACGAAACAAAGGTCGTGGGGTCCGTAGATGCCATGTCAGTACATAAATGCCATGTCAGGGTAAACCACTAGGAGCAGAGCTCCCCTATGGGGCGGAGCTCCACGATATAGAACCATACTTGTGCAGATATTGTGTGTGAAAAAGTGTTACCAAATGAATGTTCATCAAAACCTAATTAAATTTTGGGGGAAAGTTTCTTACAACAAAAATAAAGAGCCAATTTTGTGAATTCCACGTTTGGAGCCAGTCGCTTTTTTGAAAATGTGTTGCCAGAGGAGTCTGAATACTCGCTAAATATAGCGACAAAGTCGCTAAGTTGGCAACACTGTATGCATAGATAATAAACAGAGAGTAGCAGCAGCATAAAAGAGGGAGTGGGGTGACAATGCAAATAGTCAGGGTAGCCATGATTAGCTGTTCAGGAGTCTTATGGCTTGGGGGTAGAAGCTGTTAAGAAGCCTTTTGGACCTAGACTTGGCGCTCCGGTACCGCTTACCGTGCGGTAGCAGAGAGAACGATTAGTTACCGGAGTGTAACTCCAGTTCTATGAGTGGAGCGGAGCCCCATAGGGGATCTCTGCTCCTAGTGGTTTACCCTCTGCCCTAAGGCAGCAACAGCCTGAGACAAAATTATGCACACACCTGCAGCCAAGAGGAGTACAGGTGTCCCTATAAGAGGGGATGCCTCCCCTCAATCAGCCTCCCGAGATATTTATCTTCAGCGAGACTAGAGAGGGTCGGCAGGGCCTTAAGTCCTATGTTTAGTCGTGCACAAGAGGCCGCCATTGTGAACATGGTTTTGGCCAATAATTGTATCAGGCTACGAGAAATCCAAGCCAATATCATCAATGATGACAATATTTTCAATAACATCCAACGAGTCTCTCTGTCAACATTAGGTCGAATCCTAAAGAAAAATCAAATATACATGAAGCAACTGTATCGGGTACCATTTGACAGAAATTCAGAGAGTGAAACATCTGCGCAATGAGTATGTGGAGGTATGCATTGTTCATCTGACTATGGTGTGGTATCATGCACTGCTCATAATGTTCTGTCACAAAAAAAATACTGTGCTATAGATATTGAATAGCATCCTATTTTCTTTACAGTTTTTTTGGATTGCTTACACACTAAAATTAAAAGTAGTACACTATTAGCAAAACGATTAGTTACCGGAGTGTAACTCCAGTTCTATGAGTGGAGCGGAGCCCCATAGGGGAGCTCTGCTCCTAGTGGTTTACCCTCTGCCCTAGCCTCTTAAGGCCCAAGCTGTTTTTTTACATGCATTTTTTATTTCTCTTTGCTATTTGGGCTTATTGGAACCTAATTAGAATAAAAACTAAGTATCATCTTTTGATACGATGTACTTTTAGAGAAAAATGATGTCCACATATGTGGATTCATGGTCCGAATTTCCATAAAACACAAAGTCACCTTTGTGTAATAGAATGAAAAACTCTTCATTTCTGCCTTGAACACAGCAGTTTTTTTCCTGACTGTTTTTTAATGTATTAATAACACATACACATATTTTTTGAACATGTTTTGACTATCGGAGAGTAAAAATAATATGGAAACATTGCATTTTTGCCCATTTTGGACAGTTAAAAATAGTGTTTGGAACATTTGATATGCTGCAAAATAGTTGCAGGATGACATTGTATGTCTGTAACAAAATATAAAACATTCAAAGCATTTTAAATAGTCACTCTTGCATTAGGCTACTAATGTGTTTTGAACATCATAGTGAAAAAAATAAAAAATAGTAGGTGAGTAGCTCATGTGACATTTTGCATTGGTAATGTAAAAAAGGGAACATGTTAAAGGCTGCGATAACTGAGCACTGAAGGACCAGGCCTGCTTTCAGAGGCCCAGAGGTCACCTGATTGATTGACCTTCACTGAGTCGGAGAACATGGAGGAACCAAGGAACATGTACACACCTTGAGAATCACTGCCATCACTTATGTGTGAAAGGCTGAGTAACAGTTGCGCTCGGTTTACAAGCACAAGAACACTTTGCAGGTCACTACAACGCACTCGGGTTCTTCCAGTGCAGCCTAGTTGTCTGCAGCGCATTGCATTCTTCAGGCCGATCATCTCTGGGAGGTGGGCATTAGCCCTCCTACGGACCGAGACATGGGGCAACTCTGTCACGTGACGTTTCACTCCCTGGTTTGAATCTTCCTCTGACTGTGTCGAAAGGTCTGCATCTGCACCGTGATGCTGGGCCAAGAGGATCTTAGCCACTTCCATGCGGAACTGAAGGAACTGGATGGGTCTTGTCTTTGGTCCAGCACATATTGCATGGTCTTTTCGGTAGAGTAGCCAGCTGTTGGCTAAAGCCAGATCCGTGAAGTGCATTACCATCCGCATTGTCCACTTCTTAGTACGGGTGCTCATGCGATAGTAACTTATCATTCTATCCATCAAATCAACTCCACCCATCTTGATGTTGTACTCACGGACAATGCTTGGTCGCGAGACAGTGACATATTGTTTCACTTTCTTGTCCCAGCGCTGGCAGGTGTCTTCAGGCTGTGTACCATGAACAACAGACATCAGCAATACTGGTTTGTTGTCGTACCACTTCACTACACACAACTTTCCATCTTCAGCGGAAACTTCTGATGAGGTACCTCTTCCTGCGTTTTTCATGGCTTTGTCACTGGGTAACTTATGCTTCGCTTCAGCGAGTCGGTTCTTCATTATTGTACCAGTCATGTACAGCTCTTTCTCCATCATTCGTTACGCACCTTTGATGGTGGTGAAGAACCGGTCACAATACACCTTTGTGTCACGATGCAGAGTTTGGCACAGACGCTCGATGACTAAGCTTCCCAAACTCAGGCCCTCTGGTTCTTCGACCTTCTCAATCAGTGAACCTGTGCCTTGATACAGCTCAAAGTCAAGCACAATGCCATCTGCTGTAGCACAAACAAAGTTCTTTATGCCAACTGGGTTTGGCTTCATTGGCAGATATTGTCTGCACGGACAGGCTCCTGTGAAAGGAATCATCTGCTCATCAATAGATGCGCAATCAGGTCGATTCAGAGACAAGCAGCCTTGCAGAATCCGATCCAGAAAAGGCCTCACCTTCCAGAATTTGTCCAACATTCTCAGGTCTTCTGGCACATCATGATCAATAACCACTTTTATTGCTCCCCTCAGTTTGAAGAATCTGGCACGTGTGAATTTGTCAGTGATGGCAGTGATTTTCAAGGCTTTGGACCAGTACATCCTAATGGTTGGGTATCGGATGCAGGACATCAAAATACAGGCACCAAAAAAGTGGTAAACCTCATCTACTGTCATGTTAAGTGGCTCCCCACTCTTATACAGTGACATATTAGAGCATTCTGCAATCGTCATCATCAAATCTCTATCTATGTACTGTTCAAAATAGTCTAGTGGGGTCCAGCCATGTCTGTCTAGATCAGTTTGGTCCTGATGCTGATACTGTCACGATCGTCTTGTAGCGAAGTAGACCAAGGCGCAGCGTGTGAAACAAACATGACTTTATTTAATTAAAGTTTCTAAATACAAACAAAACACGATTCGTGAAGTCCACGGTTAAACATACCGACACGGAACAAAACCCACAACACCCAAGGGAAAACATACAGTTTAAATATGGCTCCCAATCAGAGACAACCAGCCGACAGCTGACACTCGTTGCCTCTGATTGGGAGTCACACAGGCAAACATAGACATAGAACAACTTAGAATACCCAACATAGAAAACGAACACATAGAATGCACACACCTGGCTCAACATATAGAGTCCCAGAGCCAGGGTGTGACAGTACCCCCTAAAGGCGCGGACTGCGACGTCGTCTAAACAAAACCCCAAACAGGGAGGGCTGGGTGGGCATTCCTCCTCGGAGGCGGCTCCGGCTCCGGCCTTGACCACCACCCCTCCATAATACCCCCGTAGCGCCCCTGGTCCGGTCTGACCCCGCTGGCTGGATCTGGACTGGACATTGACGGAGCGGATTGCTTACGCTCCGTTGTGGAGCAGCTGACCGGTCTTACCAGGCTGACGACTCGCACCCCTGGCTTGGTGCGAGTGGCAGGAACGGGGCTGAACCAGGCTTACGACTCGCACCCTGGCTTGGTGCGAGTGGCAGGAACAGGCTGGACCAGGCTGGCGACTCGCACCCCTGGCTTGGTGCGAGTGGCAGGAACAGACCGGGCCGGGCTGGTGACTCGCACCCCTGGCTTGGTGCGAGTGGCAGGAACAGGCCGGGCCGGGCTGGCGACGCGCACCGTAGGTTTGGTGCGAGTGGCAGGAACAGGCCGGGCCGGGCTGGCGACGGAGCAGGGACAGGCCGGGCTGGGCTGGCGACGCACCCCGTAGGCTTGGTGCGTGGAGCAGGGACAGGCCGGGCTGGGCTGGCGACGCACACCGTAGGTTTGGTGCGTGGAGCAGGAACAGGCCGGGCTGGCGACGCACACCGTAGGTTTGGTGCGTGGAGCAGGAACAGGCCGGGCTGGGCTGGCGACGCACACCGTAGGTTTGGTGCGTGGAGCAGGAACAGGCCGGGCAGGGCCGTCGACGCACACCGTAGGCTTGGTGCGTGGAGCAGGGACAGGCCGGGCTGGGCTGGCGACGCACCCGTAGGCTTGGTGCGTGGAGCAGGAACAGGCCGAACCGGGCTGTGGAGACGGATAGGAGACCTGGATTGAAGAGCGGCCACCACCCGTCCTGGCTGAATGCCTACCCTCACACGCTCTGTGTGTGGCATCCGCACAGGACGTACAGGGCTGTGTACCCGTACTGGCATAACAGCACGTGACACTGGAGCAGGAAATCCGGGACCGCGGAGAGGCATTGGAGACCACGAGCGTTGAGCCGGCACACTCCGTCCTGGCTGCATACCCACCCTCGCACGACACGTGCGGGGTGGTCGTACAGGACTATGCCGGACTACTCGTGGCACAGTACGCCGCTCCGCATACCGCGGAACCTGCCCCGTCCCATGCTGCCATGCCTGAGCACGGGAAGTTGGTTCCGCTCTCCATCCAGGCTCCGCGAACCTGCCTTCTGGCCCCCCAAACCCGGTGGCCTCCTCTCCAAATCGCCCTGTGGCAGCCTCCTGCTGCCCAGCCGCCCATGGCGTGTGCCCCCCCCTAAAAATTTTTTTGGGTTGCCTCTCGACTGTCCAACGCTGACACTGCTTACGCCGTTGCTCCTCTCTCCGTCGCCTCTCAATTGTCTCACTCCATGGCCGGCGATCCATCCCGGCCAGGATCTCCTCCCAGGTCCAGGACCCCTGCCCGTCCAAAATCTGTTCCCACGTCCAGGCTGCCGATTCCTGGACACGCTGCTTGGTCCTTTTAAGGTGGGTTTTTCTGTCACGATCGTCTTGTAGCGAAGTAGACCAAGGCGCAGCGTGTGAAACAAACATGACTTTATTTAATTAAAGTTTCTAAATACAAACAAAACACGATTCGTGAAGTCCACGGTTAAACATACCGACACGGAACAAAAACCCACAACACCCAAGGGAAAACATACAGTTTAAATATGGCTCCCAATCAGAGACAACCAGCCGACAGCTGACACTCGTTGCCTCTGATTGGGAGTCACACAGGCAAACATAGACATAGAACAACTTAGAATACCCAACATAGAAAACGAACACATAGAATGCACACACCCTGGCTCAACATATAGAGTCCCAGAGCCAGGGTGTGACAGATACTCTGCCAGGTTTGGCGTCAATGGAGTAGCCTTCCAGCGTAGTCCACGTCCTGCACAACCAGAATCAGAATAAAAATAGTATTTATTGTAGGAAGTTACATTTTTACCCATGTAAGCAATTGAGGTGTATTGGTGCATAAAATACTTGAATCTGTGTGGAAGTTTATATGAAATTTGAAGATTTACCCTCAAGTTGTGAAGGCCAAAACTAATAACAATTACCTTGTTCAGTCTCCCTTTTTCTTTTTTTTGTTTGGCTTGGTCTTGGTGTTGGCTCTTCCAAGTCATCTTCTGAGCTATCAGCCTCAATCTCTTGACTTTGACGGCGACGTCTGAGAGTGCGGGATGAACCTGTACCTGTGCCTGTACCTGTCTCTGTCCCTGTCCATGAACCTGTCAACAAGTTTTGTAAATAAGCATTTTGCTTCCAATCCTTCACATAGCCCTAAGGCCCTAACTGCATAAAATAAACAAATATCTACTGGGTCTTGGCTAACCATTATCTGCACTGTGGTCAGTGGGCTCAGGAATGGGGTCCTCATCATCACTACTGTGCTCACTGCTGCTTTCCTCCTGTGGTGATGGTTGGTAATTGCCATCCAGGATAGGATCATCGTTGTCAGACACGTCCAAATCTGAGTTGTTTCCATCAATTAACCCAAGTAGCTCCAATGCTCTTTGCAGAGAAAAACGCTCTGGAAATAAAAACATGATAAAATCAAATACAAATTAATTTCATTTATGTATGTAGGTTTGCATTATTAATTTGTTATTTATTCCAATGGGATAATATGCAAGCTAATTTACATGTGCACATTTTTACTAGCATATTACATTTTTACTAACATTTTCAACACAACTAATTTAAGTATGTATGTATGTATTTAGTGATTTAATTGTTATTTATTTCATTGGGACCATGTACAGCTTTTTAGCTGCATCAGAGCTAGCTTTTTTTCCCATTTTACGTGTGTGCATGTTTACAAGCATATTAGCTGTTTCGAGGAGCCTCAGTCCATAAGTACACTTACGTGTACTTCATGTTTAGCGACCTACAAAGTTGCTAGTTTTACACTTTTTTTTCCAAATTTGCATGTCATGACAAATATACAAGGCTTTTATAAATATCTAAATCAGAATAAGCCATGAAATATGACAGAACTTCTTACCTGGTCGACGTTTGTGTATGGAGCTACCACTTGAATCTTCCCTTGTGTTCGCCGCCATTTTGAATTTTGACCGTAGTGTGTTATAAACTTCTGACACCACCAGATGGCAGTGTAAGTACCCCCATACGTGTCCGTAACACCACCAATTCAGCAGTGAACACAATTGTGGACATAAGAGCTAAAAAGTGCTGTCCACGTATGTGACCACTAAGCCCTAGTCACAGCAGAAGGCAGGTGGCCACATCGTGGCCGGCGTTCTCCGCCATTTTTCTTGCCCTCCCAAACGTCATTGGGAATGGAAAGGCATCCCGAGTGGCCAGTTGGTCCACCACTCCCTCCATAGTCATGGAGCCCTTCAGGATCCACCCGTCAGGCTTGGTCAGAGACCTCATTCCTCAAAATGGAATTAATTCCTTTGGCGCTTTCCACAGGTCTCCCAGGAGGACGGTGAACAATTCCACACCAACAAGTGACGGCGCTGCGCCTAAGGTCTCGGTCAGGGGGAAGACCCGCTTGATGTTGGCTTTAAGCAATTCATCTCTTGTCCAGTTTCCCAGTGGTGGAGGTCCGTCTCCCACAGAGGTACTGTTGAAGGGAGCCAAACCCAGGAACCCCCGATAGTGGGTGAGGCTTTTGGGGTTCACCGAGCACGTCCCCAAGGAAGCACTGTACTGGTAGTCCAAGGGGGACAGTGGATGTCCATAGACTAGCTCCTCCATGGCCAGTTCAGCCTGGTAGGCCTTCCAGGAGGCAGCATAGCCTCCATCCCCTTGTTTCTGTCAAAACAGTTCCTCAGGACAGTGGTGAGGTGACCCGTCGTTTCTGCCAACACCTTTACCAGCCCCCCACCCCTTGCCTATCAACAAATGGCAGGACCACAGGCTGGGTCCGGAGAAGCAGATCAAGGGCTGCAGGGACTAAAAAGTCTGCAGGGACAATGACTTGGGGAAGGGTGTCTTCCTTCCCTAGGTACACGACCTGCTCAATCCTGATCTTGAGCTGGCCCATGTTCTCCATTTTGAACCTGAGGTCATCCATGTGGTCCATGTAGGACAATGCCCTGGAATGCATGGCTTTCTGGGTTTGGTGGTGAGCAAGGCCACATGTTGCTATTGCTCCACTCACTGGGTGTTTGCAGGATATTTTCATGTGGACGTGTGGTGACACCGTGTACAGCTGCACAAATCTCAGTTGGCCAGACTTGAATAAGGCCAGGATGGGGCGTTTCAGGTCCATGGCCTTGCCTTGTTGTCCAAAGTGCTCTGGAAGTTGGTTGCTTCGTGGATGGATAGTGTGGTAAACAAGCGTCCCGCCCACCCTACAAGGTTTTGTAGGCCGTACCTGGACCACAACATGTGGGTGTTGGGGTCCTTTGCCTTTACCATGCATCCGGCATGGATGGTCAATGCGGTCACGTGCTGCATGTCAATGAAGTCCAGTGCCACCGGTGCCTGCGTCCTTTTGTCCGAACTTGGTCAGTGTGACCATAATCAACAGATGGTCATCTGTACTGTGTGCGCTGGCGATGGCAGTGTCCAACAACCCCAACACAAACGGCAGGTCCTGTTGGAGGACATTCATTTTGGCAGTGTTGGCCAAACACTGCTTCTGCATCATCGGCCTTTGGATGTCAGCAGCATCCAACGCTGTAAACCGCATCCTGAACTGGACAGTGACCTCATCCAGTGTCTCTTTGGCCAATTCTTTGTATTTGGCCATTTCCAAAAGATTTGGATTGGGCTTGGTGGTGCTCTTAGAAACAGCGGTCAAGTTCAGGACGTAGCCATCGTCCACGTAGGCAATCACGCAGCCAAAACAATTTTTGATTGCCCTCAAGGCGTCCGCACGGAGCACTGCGAGGTTGACATGTTTTTTTATGACGTGGTATTGAGGAATCATGTGATTCTTGAACTCGGGAAGCATGTCTTGAGTAGTGCGCTATAGCTGTTGTGCCTTCGAGTTTCACCGCAAATGAAGCTCCGTAGCTGCTCTGCCTTTTATAGGGGCGGCCAAAGTCAGAAAAAAAAAATTGAAAGACTATGGAATTTGCATTATAATGCCTCAAGCGTAGGTGGGAAAATTACGGGACCGAGTCCACGGGGGTGGGGTCGCTCCGACATTCCGTTCCGGAGATAGAGCCGGGCTGTAAAACACGCCAATTTTAACTTCTCAGGGGTAGGTGGGAAAATTACGGGACCGAGTCCACGGGGAGGGAGGGGTTTAAACAGACTCAACAGACCAGAACGGGGTTTGGAAATTCTATGGGAGGTGTTACAGGCTTTGGTTGGTGTTACACATGTGCTGGCTTGTCATCTTGTTAGTCAGAAGGTGTTTCACCTGTGCTCACTGAGGATATTTAAGAGCGGCTGGCCCAGTGCTCCAGTTGATTTCAGAGATGTGGAGGGTTAACACCTTTAGTTGGCTCTCCCGATTTTAAACAGTCCTTTATCTGACCTTCCTTGATTTTTGTTTGCGTCCTATTTTAATTTTATTTCCCTCTTGGGGAAATTTAGTGGGCTCTCATGGTGGGTGTCTTTCAGGTCCCAGTTATTGGTAGTCAACTATCAGTGGACACCCCCATGAGTGTCTTTCAGAACTCCTTCTAGAACCCCTTTGTTCCCCCTTTTGGTTTCTTGTTGGGGAACGTAACATGGGGGCTTGTTTCACGAGTATGGTAGTCGCTCTAATCACCTACTCTGAAGCTCTGCTGTGCCCAGATGAGTGCTCAAAAGACACTTTTGTGGTAGTGGTGTACGACTCTTGGATTTTTGGAGTCGACTCAGACTCGTGGTTGGAGTACTCTTGCTCGACTCCCAAAACACGCTGAAACGGATGCGCACACACACCACCTCATTATTGCGGAGTCCTACTTGGAAGACTACATTTGTGTTCTAGAGGACTGACATGAACATGACGCTGCCCATTTGTTCATCAATTTAATCCTAGGTGATTTCTAGGAACTACAATATTTCTGTGTTATTTCTGCTGGGCACAGCCTTAAAAGGATCCCATGGCATGATGCGGCGCAATCTACGCTGATAAGCCTATTCTTTGCCATGGTTCTGGAATTATTATCCGAGCATGTGCATTATTACAGAGGATGATTCACACAGGCTGTCTTTCCAAACTGCCCCCTGTCATTCATTTTTTTCGAATTGAATTGACCCTTATGACGGAAGCCTGGAGGTTTTTATTCTAGGCGTGAAGATATTTCAACGTCATGTCCAGATGAGAATAGGCTACACTGATAACTCGTGCTAGGCTGCCAAATATATATACAGTGGGGAAAAAAAGTATTTAGTCAGCCACCAATTGTGCAAGTTCTCCCACTTAAGATGAGAGAGGCCTGTAATTTTCATCATAGGTACACGTAAACTATGACAGACAAAATTAGAAAAAAAAATCCAGAAAATCACATTGTAGGATTTTTTATGAATTTATTTGCAAATTATGGTGGAAAATAAGTATTTGGTCAATAACAAAAGTTTCTCAATATTTTGTTATATACCCTTTGTTGGCAATGACACAGGTCAAACGTTTTCTGTAAGTCTTCACAAGGTTTTCACTCACTGTTGCTGGTATTTTGGCCCATTCTTCCATGCAGATCTTCTCTAGAGCAGTGATGTTTTGGGGCTGTCGCTGGGCAACACGGACTTTCAACTCCCTCCAAATATTTTCTATGGGGTTGAGATCTGGAGACTGGCTAGGCCACTCCAGGACCTTGAAATGCTTCTTATGAAGCCACTCCTTCGTTGCCCGGGCGGTGTGTTTGGGATCATTGTCATGCTGAAAGACCCAGACACGTTTCATCTTCAATGCCCTTGCTGATGGAAGGAGGTTTTCACTCAAAATCTCACGATACATGGCCCCATTCATTCTTTCCTTTACACGGATCAGTCGTCCTGGTCCCTTTGCAGAAAAACAGCACCAAAGCATGATGTTTCCACCCCCATGCTTCACAGTAGGTATGGTGTTCTTTGGATGCAACTCAGCATTCTTTGTCCTCCACGACGAGTTGAGTTTTTACCAAAAAGTTCTATTTTGGTTTCATCTGTGTCAAGGCGTGCTGAAGGTGGGTGTGGTGTATGAATCATGCGCAGGACGCAGAGGCTCAGTCCAAAGGCTTTAGTGCAATATATATCAAAGACGGAAGCACAATAAGCCCGAAGGCGAATACACGGCGCACACAGGCGACAAAACAAACGGCGCACAAACATGTGCAACATAACCTCTCCAAAACACTAGAGGTAAAAAGTAGCTCCAAACACTAAACAGAAGCGCAATCACACACAACGACAAGCACACACGAGAACTAAATAGGACACTAACGAGGACTAACAAGACACAGGTGTACAACATCCAGACAAAACCAAACGAACATGAAACATAGATCGGTGGCAGCTAGTACTCCGGGGACGACGACCACCGAAGCCTGCCCGAACCAGGAGGAGGAGCAGCCTCGGCCGAAACCGTGACAATCTGACCATATGACATTCTCCCAATCCTCTTCTGGATCATCCAAATGCACTCTAGTAAACTTCAGACGGGCCTGGACATGTACTGGCTTAAGCAGGGGGACACGTCTGGCACTGCAGGATTTGAGCCCCTGGCGGCGTAGTGTGTTACTGATGGTAGGCTTTGTTACTTTGGTCCCAGCTCTCTGCAGGTCATTCACTAGGTCCCCCCGTGTGGTTCTGGGATTTTGCTCACCGTTCTTGTGATCATTTTGACCCCCACAGGGTGAGATCTTGCGTGGAGCCCCAGATCGAGGGAGATTATCAGTGGTCTTGTATGTCTTCCATTTCCTAATAATTGCTCCCACAGTTGATTTCTTCAAACCAAGCTGCTTACCTATTGCAGATTCAGTCTTCCCAGCCTGGTGCAGGTCTACAATTTTGTTTCTGGTGTCCTTTGACAGCTCTTTGGTCTTGGCCATAGTGGAGTTTGGAGTGTGACTGTTTGAGGTTGTGGACAGGTGTCTTTTATACTGATAAGTTCAAACAGGTGCCATTAATACAGGTAACGAGTGGAGGAGACAAGAGCCTCTTAAAGAAGAAGTTACAGGTCTGTGAGAGCCAGAAATCTTGCTTGTTTGTAGGTGACCAAATACTTATTTTCCACCATAATTTGCAAATAAATTCATTAAAAAATCCTACAATATGATTTTCTGGATTTTTTTCCCCTCAATTTGTCTGTCATAATTGACGTGTACCTATGATGAAAATTACAGGCCTCTCTCATCTTTTAAGTGGGAGAACTTGCACAATTGGTGGCTGACTAAATACTTTTTTCCCCCACTGTATATATAGCGACAAAGTCGCTAAGTTGGCAACACTGTATGCATAGATAATAAACAGAGAGTAGCAGCAGCGTAAAAGAGGGAGTGGGGTGACAATGCAAATAGTCAGGGTAGCCTAGCTGTTCAGGAGTCTTATGGCTTGGGGGTAGAAGCTGTTAAGAAGCCTTTTGGACCTAGACTTGGCGCTCCGGTACCGCTTACCGTGCGGTACCAGAGAGAACAGTCTATGACTAGGGTTACAAGTAAAAAGAACACTAGCATAGGCTAGCATTATGCCTGTTGTGACTGTATTATTGACAAGTCCTTCGTGAGCTAGCCAGCTAGTTGACGTTAGGTCACGGTTTGAGTAGTCATACTTTTTCACGCGATGACATGCTAGCTAGCTAACGTTAGCCCACCAGGGCAGGAAATTAGCTAGCTACATCTCACCTGGTCGGCTCTAGTTAGGCCCCTTGGTTGGCTACATTAGCTAACGTTGCACCGTAGCTCACCGTGTAATAGTCAGACTTTCCCAACAGGCAGTGACATGCTAGCGAATATGCCTAACGTTAGCGATTAGCACTAACTAGCGAATGTTAAATATCCCTGCCCTGGTGGGCTAACATTAGCTAGCATGTCACCACGTATAAATTACACGAACGGTGAGCTAACGTTGGCTGGTTAGCTCACAAAGGACTTGTGAGCTCAATGTTTTCCTCATACAAAACACAGACACGGTTTTGTTCCACGAGTGCATCTTTTGTACATGACTCATCAAATGACCTGTAAAGTCAGTTAGAAATGTCAGCAGGGATGGAAATGAAGCTAGCCCGAGGCTAGTACTTTTCAGACTGGGCTAGTAAGACAATGTGCCAAACCAGCCTGACCCAGCAGTGAAATGTAATTACTGTTTTTAGAAGGGCATTTGGGAATCTGCTACTTAATAGCTACGAAAAAGCGTCTTCCTTCTGACCAGCAGCTTTAATGTCTTCTGACCAGCAGCTTTAATGTCGCCTTTCGGTTTGGAGAAGGGCGGGTTGGCTGTGTGAGAAAAACGTCCACTAGAACGGCGCTTGATAAAGCAGAATATCACGGCTGCCCAGTGAATGAGGCGATTGGCAAAAAAAGCTCTAGAGGTTGTTGCAGAGAAAAAGGTCACAATGTAGAACTGGCGCCAGCGCAGGATGCAGCGTTGTCTTTTCCCTTTCATGTGGCTCTTCGACGCCGATTCACCCATTCTTGCAATGTCAAAATCTGACGCATTTTATAAGTATAATTTATATTACATGACTTTTCTATTGTCTGAAATTGCATTATCACATTGACAGTCCTGTTTGCTCGCTGGAGGAATCTTGTTAGTAAATTAGAATAACACATTTCACATTGAAAGGATATTATGCGTGTCCCAATCACAAATTAGATAGGGACCATAAATCACATTTCTATAGCTGCATGGATTATTTGGAACAGGGGAATTATTTTCCAAGGGTATAATAGCTGTCAAGTGTTCCCTTGCGGTGGGAAAGATAGACTAATGAAAAATAGGTGTAAACTATGTGTCATCCTATGAAGTGAACGTTATGTTGCATATCCCTATCTGATATAATTTATTTTTGCACAGAGTTTTTAAACCCAGAGGCCCAACAGGCCGATACTTCCAGGAACGCATAGCGAAACAGACTCAACAGACCAGACCAGGGTTTGGAAATTCTATGGGAGGTGTTACAGGCTTTGGTTGGTGTTACACCTGTGCTGCCTTGTCATCTCGTTAGTCAGAAGGTGTTTTCACCTGTGCTGGCACTGAGGATATTTAAGAGCGGCTGGCCCAGTGCTCCAGTTGACTTGAGAGATGTGGAGGGTTAACACCTTTAGTTGGCTCTCCCTATTTTAAACAGTCCTTTATCTGTCCTTCCTATTTTAAACAGTCCTTTATCTGACCTTCCTTGACTTTGTTTTACTCAACTTTTTGGTTTGCGTCCTATTTTTAAGTTTGTGGGTTTTTATTTTATTTCCCTCTTGGGGAAATTTAGTGGGCTCTCATGGTGGGTGTCTTTCAGGTCCCAGTTGTTGGTAGTCAACTATCAGTGGACACCCCCATGAGTGTCTTTCAGAACTCCTTCTAGAACCCCTTTGTTCCCCCTTCTGGTTTCTTGCTGGGGAACGTAACAAAATGGGGGCTTGTTTAACATGAGTATGGTAGTCGCTCTAATCACCTACTCTGAAGCTCTGCTGTGCCCAGATGAGTGCTCAAAAGACACTTGTGGTAGTGGTGTACGACACTTGGATCTTTGGAGTCGTCTCAGACTCGTGGTTGGAGTTGAAAGGAATTTTACTCTTGCTCGACTCCCAAAACACGCTGAAACGGCCTCGCCAGCCTTTCGCCCTTCCGCCACAAGGTCAAGCCCTTCTCCTCCTCACTCGGCTTGACCCAGTCGAGGAGGCGAATGAGATCTGTTAGGGATCTCCTGGCGATGGCTCCTGGACACGCTGCTTGGTCACATCTTGGTGGGATTTTCTGTCACGATCGTTGACACATGATGAAGCGGACCAAGGCGCAGCGTTGAACGTGAACATATTTATTTAATAAATGATCA
This sequence comes from Coregonus clupeaformis, assembly GCF_020615455.1. Taxonomy (NCBI): domain Eukaryota; kingdom Metazoa; phylum Chordata; class Actinopteri; order Salmoniformes; family Salmonidae; genus Coregonus; species Coregonus clupeaformis. The sequence continues at coordinate 5,695,164 of NC_059205.1, read as the reverse complement.
CACGACCAAAACAACAAAACGATGACGTGACAGTCAATGGTCAATAAACAAACCAAACACGAACAAAATCCCACAAACCCGAATGAAAAACAGACAGTTTAAATATGGCTCCCAATCAGAGACAACCAATGAACAGCTGACACTCGTTGCCTCTGATTGGGAGTCACTAAGGCAAACATAGAAAACAACAAACCAGAACCCCCAACATAGAAACACACCACATAGAACAAACACACCCTGGCTCAACAACTTGAGTCCCATAGCCAGGGTGTGACAACTAGGAAGACTACATCATTCTAGAGGACTGACATGAACATGACGCTGCCCATTTGCTCATCAATTTAATCCTAGGTGATTTGTAGGAACTACAATATCTTAAAAGGATCCCATGGCATGATGCGGCGCAATCTACGCTGATAAGCCTATTCTTTGCCATGTAGCCCTATTCAGACGGGTATTACTAGAGACATTGGTTCTGGAATTATTATAGAGGATGATTCACACAGGCTGTCTTTCCAAACTGCCCCCTGTCATTCATTTTTTTCGAATTGAATTGACCCTTATGACGGAAGCCTGGAGGTTTTTATTCTAGGCGTGAAGATATTTCAACGTCATGTCCAGACGATAATAGGCTACACTGATAACTCGTGCTAGGCTGCCAAATGTACCGGTCTCCCCATAATATTTAAATTGATGTGCGATAATCATTATTTTAGCGATCCATGGTAGACGTCCTTCCTAATAACAATGCCCCCCCACCCTGCTGATTTTGATTTGCTGAACTGTATTTGCACTTGACTGTTTATGGATGAGAAGGTGAACTTGCCACTTCCAGAAAGTTTAGTGGGGATGCTGCTTTGCCATTTATTGCTTAGATCCTATAGGTTCACTCCAACCCTAATCTAGTGCATCTGTTTTAATAATTAGCTGGTTGATAAGCAAATCCGGTTAGGTACAGCTGGGGTTGGAGAGAACCTACAGGAAGGTAACTAAGTACAGGGTTGGAGAGCCCTGACCTAGGACATCAACAGCCAGCCAGGGTTTTATTAAATAAGCTTATAGATGGGCACAATACTTTTTCTTGCACGTTTAGGGCTAATTAAACTGACATATTTGGCGACGTTAAACTTCACTGGCGCCAGGAAGAATAGCATAGCGATACTCATTGATAGCCTGCCTAATACTGTAGTTTCCTTACAAGTTTAGCACGTTATTCGATACTAAAAACCAGCGTAAGCACATGGAATTTGTGTCAAGGAGGCATTCACCCATAGGCTTTAAACCGTGAACATGCTTGAACTAAACTGAATGGAAAATAACTCAAATTACATAGTACATTTACAGAAGCCAATAACAATTAGCCTAGACGTGAATTAAAGTAAAGTTATCATCAGGGTGGGAAAAAGGTAAACAGTGAAATGTATGCAGGGCTGTGGGTGTGTCACGCTCGTTTTTAGACCAAGGTGCAGCATGGTATGCGAACATTTTAATATAACTGAATACAGATCAAAACAAACGAACGTAAAGTTCTGCACGCTACACAGCTGCTAACCAGAAACAAGATCCCACAAACTAAGGTAGGAAAATGGCTGCCTAAGTATGATCCCAATCAGAGACAATGATCGACAGCTGCCTCTGATTGGGAACCACACCCGGCCAACATAGAAACACAAAACCTAGAATGGACACCCCAAATCACACCCTGACCTAACCAACTAGAGAATAACAGGGATCTCCAAGGTCAGGGCGTGACAGGGTGTGAGGATTGTCCGACTGATAAAAAATGGTAAGATGACAGACTACTACAGTCAGGATAGTATAGCTGTTATCCTAACATACCTAAGACATTTAGCACAGTCTTCAATACATTAGATTAATCAAGAGTCAATGACTTGACACCATTATGGTAATTGAAACTGCCATTTCCTATCAGGAAAAGCTGCAGAGTAAGGCTTTGTCTTAATGCCACTGATGATAAACACCGTTTTGTGTCAATTCCTTTGTCGTCAATATAATTGTTAACGTTGTCTGTAGAAGTTGCAGAAACAAAGACCTACTGTAGCTATGTAGGCTACCAATTGTCACTCATCAAATAACAAAAAAACAGACTGACGGTATGAGAATACATTGGTCATATTATAAATTAAACTACCAGATGCATTTCTCTAAGAAATGTGAAAACAAAGATATAGAGTTAGGCTGCAAATGGGCTTGACAGGCCTGGAGTTACATTTCAACAGTCAGACCACCTACAACAAAAGAAACCCCACAAAAGAAACCCCAACCAAACATAATGATAGTTACCGGAGTTGTAACTCCAGTTCTATGAGTGTAGGTCTGCTCCTATTGGTTTACCCCGCTGCCTAGGCAGTGAACAGCCTGAGACCACACTATGCACACACCTGCAGCCAATAGGAGTACAGGTGTCCCTATAAGAGGGGACGCTTCCCCTCCAGTGTTGCCAATTTAGCGACTTTGTCGCTATATTTAGCGAGTATTCAGACCCCTGTAGTGACACATTTTTCAAAAAATCGACTAGCACCATAACTTTTTCTGGTGTTTATAGGAGACTTTTGGAGACTGTGACGTGAAAACACGTATCGTTCTTACTCTTCTCAACGAGCAGCCGGTGCTGCCGTGGGCCCCACCCCCGTCCCAAAGCACTCACAGGCGGCCCAGTCCTCGCGCTGCAGTCGGAGCAGGAGATGTTCACCCCTCCGCGTCCAGACTGCAAATTAATTGTACATGCGGGAAACTGCTGCTGGCTGATCCCGCCCTGGCTTACATTCAGAGCAGGATGTAAATGTAAAATGTGGTCTAAAATAAATCACTGCATTTGACTCACACAGCCTCAGTCACTTACTCACCTCGTCCACTGTGTGTGTGTGCCTCTCTGTGACATAAGCTAAACATCTAGCTGGCTAGTTCATCCTGTCTCAGTCTAAACTAACTAAGTCGCTCTGACTAAACTGTACACTCAAATACAGAAAGTTGGCATCAAAACCTGAATTCAAAGGCTGGTTGAAGCCATTTATTGGAGATGATACACGGGCATACTGCCTGTATTGTAAGGCTGATTTCAATGGCAAACTTAGTGATGTAAAAAAACATGACAACTCAAAAACATACTCAAAAGGCAAAGCCTTATAACGATAGTTACCGGAGTGTAAGTCCAGTTCTATGAGTGGAGCGGAGCCCCATAGGGGAGCTACGTTCCAATTGGTTTACCCACTGCCCTAAGGCAGCATCAGCCTGAGACAAAATGATGCACACACCTGCAGCCAATAGGAGTACAGGTGGCCCTATAAGAGGGGATGCCTCCCCTCAATCAGCCTCCAGAGATATTTATCTTCACCTAGACTACACAGCAAAAAGTCCAGTGTTGAATTAACTCCCACAGAGTTGATTTCAACACTTTATGAGGGTTTATATAGGTCCACACTCTACAGAGTTAAATTAACACTTTCAAAATAGTTAAACATTTAACACTCTGCAGAGTTCCCCTTTTAACTTGCAAAATAGTAAAAAAGTAACACTAAGGGATTAGACAACTAACACTGTTCAGAGTTAATTTTTAAAAACAATTTGTGTAGTGTTAATTTCACTCCCTAAAGTGTCAGTTATCAACACTGATTTTTTTTTTAAATTAATTAATTTAATATATACTTATATTAATAAGAATTAATCACAAACAATCGTTGTCAAACATTTATTTGTGCCTTTTCTCCCTTGCAGTCAGTTGAATTAAAACATTGTGAATGAAGGTATAACGTACGTACTTTCATCTGAAACATTGTATGAGCTTTGAATATCAAACGGTTTATGAAATTTAAGCTCACATTTTTAGTAGACGTCTTTACGCACTTCGTAATACTCTGAATGCATGATGGTCATCATAATTCTCTGTAAATAGCTTGTTTGTAAAAAAAAAAAATTGATCTTCAACCAAAAGTAGACTTGCATGTCTTCTTCCATTACACTGCAAATAACTAGTCCAGCTTTATTATCTACACCATCTACTTTAACCCAACTAGTTGAGAACATATTTTGACAAGATCGTTTCAAGCATTTCATTGTTGACGACGTTCTCATCTCTGAAGAGAAAATATTTTAATTGGCCCATACTCATTTTGTTTGAGGGTGAAGGTTTCCCAGTGATAAGCAATGGCCATCTGATGCTTTTTTAGCAAGTGATTTGGTTATGTTTTTGAAATGTTTAAAACAATCTTTAAACAGCTTGTGTTTGGCCTCAAACCTCATACACCACATATCTAATAAGTGGCCAATTTCCCTTATAGAAGATGGGTAATGGATCATAAAATGATGCTTAGGTATCAAGTTTCTATGTGGATACAAGTGCTTAAATAGTTTGTGGTGGTCAACAATCAAATGCTTTAAATAAATTGTCATACCTAGAGTGAGAACAACCGTAACAAATTCCAGGTTTTGTTTCTTGCAGGGGATGTTTTTCACAAGACACAATGTCTGTATAGAATTCAAACCAATGCCATTGCCAACACTCTCCAAAATAATCTGTAGGACGATTTTTTCATTCTAAAAATCCACAATCAAAACCATAAATCCTGGAAAACAAGTCCTGTTCTGACAAGGTGTTGTGTGAGATATCCAAAAAGCAATTTGATCTCATACTGAACCACACCCTCAAGAAGATCATGCATGATATCAAATGAATAGTTATTACAAACATGGAAATACTTCAATGAATTAAGTGTAGATCTTTTTTCAAACCATAAAGTGACTTCAATTGTGGGTTTTCCTGGAGAGACTGGCAATGCATTTCTAACATATCTTTTCCACGAAGGATCACCTTAGGATCATCCTCACTGTATACCGTTTGACAATCATTCTTCACAATCAAACAAAGGCGACAGAAATGACGGCTACTGAATGACTCATTAAATCCAAGAATTGTGTGCATCCCTAGATTATCTCCAGTGATCTGACAGATTGTACCATATACCTGCTCATCTGAAAATGGAGGACTTAGCCCTTGGCTTTCTAGTTTTTTCAAATCATTTATCAACGGTTCTATAACATCAAAACCATACTTGTGCAGATATTGTGTGTGGAAAGTGTTACCAAATGAATGTTCATCAAAACATAATTTAATTTTTTGGGAAAGTTTCTTACAACAAAATAAAGAGCCAATTTTGTGAATTCCACGTTTGGAGCCAGTCGCTTTTTTGAAAATGTGTTGCCAGAGGAGTCTGAATACTGGCTAAATATAGCGACAAAGTCGCTAAGTTAACAACACTGTATGCATAGATCATAAACAGAGAGTAGCAGCAGTGTAAAAGAGGGAGTGGGGTGACAATGCAAATAGTCAGGGTAGCCATGATTAGCTGTTCAGGAGTCTTATGGCTTTGGGGTAGAAACTGTTAAGAAGCCTTTTGGACCTAGACTTGGCGCTCCGGTACCGCTTACCGTGCGGTAGCAGAGAGAACGATTTAGTTACCGGAGTGTAACTCCAGTTCTATGAGTGGAGTGGAGCCTGCTCCTAGTGGTTTACCCTCTGACCTACGGCAGAAACAGCCTGAAGCAAAATTATGCACACACCTACAGCCAATGGGAGCATAGGTGCCCCCTATATACAGGGACCCGTTCCCTCAATCTGCCTCCCGAGATATTATCTTCAGCGAGACTAGAGAGGGTCGGCAGGACTTATCAGCGAGACTAGAGAGGGTCGGCAGGGCCTTAAGTCCTATGGGGCTCCGCTCCACTCATAGAACTGGATTTACACTCCGGTAACTAGTCGTTCTATATCGTGGAGTTCCGCCCCATAGGGGAGCTCTGCTCCTAGTGGTTTAAGGCGGAGCGAAACGCTCCAAAATGTACTCCCTGCCGAGCCTAACACTTCCCATTAAAAAATGAAAAAAGGTCAAGCCCAGCAATGGCTGCAACCAATTCCCGCAGTACTGCGACTAAAAAACCCATCCGGGCGTCACAATATACCGCGTCATCGGTTATAGACCCGCCCCATCTAGCTCAATGGCAATACCAATGGCTAGTGGGCAGACCATCAGAATAGAAGCCATGCTAATCTGTACTAGCAGATAGCCGTGCCTCAATATTCTATAACAACATTATCGTCCACTAATGGAATGACATAAAATGTCACTCTACATTATGTGTCCAATAGACCGCCTTACTCACTCAATGGAACCCAGAGATTAGTAGGCAGGAACAAAATATACTAGTCATACTAACTGAACCATCAGATAGATGACCTCACATTCTGTCCACTCAATACATGTCTCTACCATACTGATACTGTCAGTCAGGAGACATGCCACAAGATATGCTTTTCATCCAAAGCGGACCTGATAGAGACCTGTCTATCATCCTGCTTCTCTCTCCTCCAACTCAAGATTCTCCTTCAGCTGTGCTGAGTACAATCGAGCTTGAGAGTTAAAAGCTTGTCCTAGACATAACAAGTTTTCCTAACCAAAGCGGACCTGATTGGAACCTGTCCGAAGTCCTGCTTTGTCCATTCTTTCCTAGCTCAAAATCGCCTTTCAGCTCTGCTGAATGCCGACCGAACTAAAGAATTAGAAAACATGTCCATCCATAATATGTCTCTTCTAATAAAAAGCGGACTTATGAGCATGGTCACAATCCTGCTTTCTTTCTCTGTTTTTCTCAAGATCTCCCTTCAGCCACGCTGAGTACAGACCGAGCCAAAGAGTTAGAAGACATATCCAAGAGATTAGTAGGCAGGGACAAAATATACCAGTCATACTAAACTGAACCTCAGATAGATGACCTCACATTCTGTCCACTCAATACGTGTTTCTACATGCTGACACTGTCAGCCAGGAGACATGCCACAGAATATGCTCTTCATCCAAAGCGGACCTGATAGAGACCTGTCTATCGTCCTGCTTCTCTCTCCTCTACCTCAAGATTCTCCTTCAGCTGTGCTGAGTGCAATCGAGATTGGAGTTAAAAGGCTTATCCTTGACATAAGTCTTCCTAACCAAAGCGGACCTGATTGGAACCTGTCCAAGGTCCTGCTTTGTCCTCTTTTTCTAGCTCAAGAACGCCTTTCAGCTCTGCTGAAAGTCGACCGAACAAAAGAGTTAGAAAACATGTCCATAATATGTTACTTCTAATAAAAGCGGACTTATGAACATGGTCACAATCCTGCTTTCCTTCTCTATTCTGCTCATGATCTACCTTCAGCCACGCTGAGTACAGACCGAGCCAAAGAGTTAGAAGACATATCCAACAAATAGAAACGGATAAAAGGAGACGGTGTCGACCATGACGCCGCTCTACAAATATCCTCTACCTCTGTTCCTCTGAAGAGGGCAGTAAAAGCTGCAACTCCACGAGTGGAATGTGCTCTAATACCCTGAGGCGGTTGTTGCCCCGCCGCCTCGTACGCCGTCTCAATGCCTTCACAAAGCCAATGAGACAATCGCTGTTTTGAAAGTGGTCTACCCAATGCAGCCGCACCGTGACACACAAACAGCTGAGGCGATGACCTAACCGCCGCTGTGCGCCTCACGTAACACGCCAAAGCGCGTACTGGGCACAGACGAAGCTTTTCCTCACTCCTCTCCCCATGGGGAGGGGGATGAAAAGCCCACAATTCCACGATCTGTGATCTATATGCACTGTTAATAACCTTCGGCACAAATGCCGGGTTAGGACGTAACACCGCTCTGCTCAGATCGCCATTAATGGCAAGGCAGTCGGGTCTCGTCGACAGTGCACACAAATCACTGACTCGTTTAGCGGTAGTCAAGGCGAGCAACAGCGCCGTCTTGATAGACAGCATCTTGAGGGGTATTTGATTCAATGGCTCGAACGGCGACTTACATAGCGCTTCGAGAACCAGTGCAAATCCCATTTTGGCAGCGTAGCTCTAGGCCTTGGCCTAAGCCGTTGCGTTCCCAATAGGAAACGTTTCACTAATGGGTGACTGAACACACTTTTTCCGTTAAACCCTTCATGACCAGCTGAAATTGCCGCTGCAAACACTCGAATGGTGGAGGGCGATTTCTGCTTATCAAACAGACTGTAGGAATGAGAGCACACTCTCTACCTGACAGCTCATGGGGTCTACGTCCTGTGTATTACACCATCGTGAGAAAACGTTCCATCTGCTGGTATACACCCTAGAAGTGGAACCGGCTCTTGCGCCCTGTATTGTTCTGATCACTGCATCAGACAACCCACGGCGCTTCAACCTGTCCCATTCAGGAACCAAGCCTTCAGTGGTTGGCCGATTATGGGCCATTGCCCTATCGAGCCTCCCGCCTGAGTCAACGCGTCTCGTCGATGTGGAATTGGCCAAGGTGGCGCAATCAACATCTGACTCATCTCTGCAAACCACGGAGCCCCCGGGCGATCGGGCGCTATCAGTATCACTGACAGCTCCTCTGACCTCACCCTGGCTAACAGTGGGAGAATGCAAGACAGCGGAGGGAATGCATACAGGAGAACTTTCGGCCACGGGTAGTGCGCGAATGCGTCTCTTCCCAATGGTGGTTCGTCCTGGTTTCTCAGAGAGAACCATAGGAGACACTGCGCGTTCATACGTGACGCGAACAGGTCCACCTCGGCTCTCCCGAATTGTTCCCAAATTTGTAGAACAATGTCCGGGTGCAGACACCACTCGTCGTCTCGAGGACCCCCTCTTGACATGAGGTCTGCCCCTACGTTCAAGTAGCACGGAATGTGTGCTGCTCTCAACGAGCGAAGGTGCTTGTGAGCCCACAGCCACAATTCCACTGCCGCCCGATGAAGGGCAGGAGACCTGACCCCTGCCTGGCGGTTTATGTGAGCCACTGTGGTTCGGTTGTCTGACCAGACCAACACATCGCGACCCCGAAGGGTAGACGCGAAGTGGGCCAAGACCAGTCGCACCGTTTCCAACTCTAGGAGGTTGATGTGACGACCTGATTGAGGCCATGCACCTCCTATCGCTTGAGACTGACATGTCCCTCCCCATCCAGTCAGAGAGGCATCTGTAAACACTGGAATGTAGGATGACACCTCCGCCAATAGTCCAGGTCTGCTCTTAGCGAGAGAGGAACCACCACCAACCGATGACGTTGACGGGCGAACCACCGCTGTGTTCTGCGCATATGCAGAAGCCCTAGCGGAACCACAGAATGAGCTGCCGACATGAGACCCAAAAGTGACATGATCGATAGCGCCGTTACTGTGTGATTCGGACGACACTTCCTCATGGCTAGTAATAATGCTGCCCTTCGAGGGTCCGAAGTTCGCGCCCTAATCATTACAGTGTCTAGCTGTAGTCCCAGGTAGACAATCTGATGACTGGGCCAGGGTGCGCTCTTTTTCCAATTCACAGCAAACCCCAGACGCGTGAGATGAATCACTGTCTGTGTCGTGTGTGTGAACGCCAGCTCTGCTGACGGGGCGAGAACCAGCAGGTCGTCTAGGTAGGCTAATATCCTTATCCCTTGACGACGCAGCGGTTCCAATGCCGCCTCCACACATTTGGAAAATGTTCGAGGTGCCAGGGCGTACCCAAACGGCATCCTCGTGAACTCGTACGCCACCCCTTGAAAGGCGAACCGCAGAAACTTTCTGTGGCGTGATTGTATCGGCACATGAAAGTACGCGTCCTTTAGGTCTATGCTTGTACAAAAATCTCCCTTCTGAACACATTCCAGTAGGCGTTTTGTTGTCAGCATTCGGAAGGGCCGTTTGGTTATGCTCTCGTTGAGAATGCGTAAATCCAAAATCGGCCTCACTCCCCCCGTCTTTTTGGGCACTAGGAAATAGGGCGAGTATAGCCCCTTGTTCCTTTGCTCTTGGGGAACTACTGTGACCGCCTCCTTCGCCAAAAGTTCCGTAATCTCTGACCTCAGAGCGGCTACTTTGTCTGGCGTTTTCATCACCGTTTCCACCACTCCCCTGAACGGGGGTGGGGTCCGATGGAATTGGAGGGCATAACCCTTCTCTAACGTCTGTTCTAGCCAGCGTGAGAGGGTACAGCTTCGACGCCACTGCCAGCAATGCAGAGAAAGCGGGTGCGCACGAAGCTGTGGTGCGTCCAGTAGGAAGGACCTGTATTCCTCTATGGCCCTCGCCGCCGCTATTCCCCAGCACTGGGTTGGTGGAATAGCCCAAGGCGGGCCCCCTTCGAAAGGGAGAGGACACATCAGCTCGTTTTGGGTGAGTCGGGGGCTTTGATACGTTAGTTACGACCGTAACTCCAGTAATCTTGCCCTCCGTGAACGCAGCACGGGTCTGAACTGCACTGGCTGAGAGACAGAGCGCTCTTCCCGGAAAGCGATTGCGTCATCATGTCATTGTCTGACTGAGACTGCCGCTTAGCATGAGACTTATCCTTTACAAAACTCAACAGAATCTGAAAGGTGTGATCTCTGGCTGATACCACACGGTGGTGCCACAATGCCTCTTTACTGGTCTTAAGCGGCTGTTCAACGACACACTCAATGTGTGGTGAGCTGCGCTCAGAGCCATGGGCATTGATACGTTCAGAACAAACCGGAGGCGCCCATACCTTGGTTAAACCTGTAACTCTGGTATTCTCGCTCTCCGTGAACGTCGCACGGGTCTGATCTGCGCTGACTGAGGCATTAGCCTGCAGCAAGGCGTCACTCCCGGCTAGCGGCTGCGCCTTCATGTCACATTGGGACAGAGGCGACTGCCTGCTATGTGAGACCTTTACTACAGAGCTCCTAGGAGTCTGTAGTAAGAGATCTTTATTAGGTGAGCTAAGGCAGTGCCTTGCTACCTTTTCCCTTTTCCTCTCCTGAGCGCGCTCAGCTACACACTCTAGGTGGGTTGGGCTACGCTCAGGATGGTGAGGGTGAAACATAGAACGTGAAGTGTTCTGTACCTTATGGAATAAATGTCCTTTTTTGACAATGTCAATGAGAACCAGCTCTTTATTCACATAATGAAAAAACACTACCCTCCACGCCCTGAACAGTGGGGTGGGGGGGAACAGTAGGCCCTTCTGCGTCACGCGCCGGGCCATCCTCCGTTCTCTCCCCCTCGCCTCGTCAGAGATGCCGCCTCTTGTGGGAGACCTTCTGGTGCTGCCAGGCTGGCTTCGTGACGACCTCTCTCGCCGGCGGAACCGACGCTGTCACCGTCGCTGCTGGAGGAGCCGAGCCCGCTCTCCTGCCGCCTGGGGTGTGCGCCTGCCGCCTGGCCCGTCGCCTCCCAGTAGTTCTGCTGGGGGCGTTCGAGGTGGACGTGCTGGCTGGGGCTCTGCTGGCTTTCATTGCTAACGGCAAATGCTTAGCCAGGTGCCTCCTCTCCTCGTCCAGTTTAGCGATCCTCTCGGTGGCGTCCTTGACGGAGAGGCCAAATAGGCCCTCGCTGGAGACGGGTGCGTTGAGCAGGGACGCCCTATCGGTCTCCTTCATGGCTGTCATGGACAGCCAGAGGTGCCGCTCCGTGACCACTGAGGTGGCCATGGTCCTGCCCGCACATATGGCAACCGCCTGCGTCAGATGGAGGATGGCTCCGGAAATCCTCGAAGCCTCCTCCACTTCCTCGCTGGTCATCTCGGACCTACCCGTTGTGAGACGGGATAGGGAGGCTGCGAGGAGGGCGATGTTGTTCGCCGCCGCTACGCTCTGGGCTCCCAGCGTGAAGGATTTCTCAGCCAATTGGGCTGTGAACCTATCCTTCTGGGCTGGCAGGGTGGCCTTCTTGGAGGCTGCCCAGGGACTCGAACCCGGCACTAGGAACGCCGTCACGGCGCCCTCGAGCCTGAGGATTCCCCTACCTGCCCACTCATAACCAGCCACTCTAGTGAATGGGGTGTACGCCCTGGCTGATGCCTCTGAAGCAGAGGTGAGTACGGACATTGCATCATCAAGAGGGACATCCTCTTTGAAAAACGCCCAGCGCTGCTTTCTCTCCTTCATAGGAAGGAGAGTGTAGGAGGCGCAATTAGGAGGGTTGCCGAGACCATCCTTGGCATGCTGCGGCCCCAAACACACGAAACAAAGGTCGTGGGGGTCCGTGGTTGCCATGGAGGTGCAGCGGCACAGAGCCCTGAAAAGGGCTTTTGGGGGTGGGAAATTCCCTGGTGTGCTCATAGTAGAAGACGTTGACGGCTAGCAGTCAACGGCGAAATTCTTCCTGAGTCTTCGTAGGCTTCTTCACTAGTCCAGTCGCTGAAGATAATGGGAGGCAGATTGAGGGAACGGGGTTCCTTATATAGGGACACCTGTACTCCTATTGGCTGTAGGTGTGTGCATAATTTTGCTACACGCTGTTATGCCCTAGGGCAGAGGGTAAACCACTAGGAGCATAGCTCCCCTATGGGGCGGAGCTCCACGATATAGAACCCCAACCAAACATAATGATAGTTATCGGAGTTGTAACTCCAGTTCTATGAGTGGAGCTCTGCTCCTATTGGTTTACCCCACTGCCTAGGCAGTGAACAGCCTGAGACCACACTATGCACACACCTGCAGCCAATAGGAGTACAGGTGTCCCTATAAGAGGGGACGCTTCCCCTCCAGTGTTGCCAATTTAGCGACTTTGTCGCTATATTTAGCGAGTATTCAGACCCCTCTAGTGACACATTTTTCAAAAAATCGACTAGCACCATAACTTTTTCTGGTGTTTATAGGAGACTTTTGGAGACTGTGACGTGAAAGCACGTATCATTCTTACTCTTCTCAACGAGCAGCTGGTGCTGCCGTGGGCCCCACCCCCGTCCCAAAGCACTCACAGGCGGCCCAGTCCTCGCGCTGCTGTCGGAGCAGGAGATGTTCACCCCTCCGCTTCCAGACTGCAAATTAATTGTACATGCGGGAAGCCGCCGCTGGCTGATCCCGCCCTGGCTTACATTCAGGGCGGGATGTAAATGTAAAATGTGGTCAAAAATAAATCACTGCATTTGACTCACACAGCCTCAGTCACTTACTCACCTCGTCCACTGTGTGTGTGTACCTCTCTGTGACATAAGCTAAACATCTAGCTGGCTAACTGATCCTGTCTCAGTCTAAACTAACTAAGTCGCTCTGACTAAACTGTACACTCAAATACAGAAAGTTGGAATCAAACCCTGAATTCAAAGGCTGGTTGAAGCCATTTATTGGAGATGATACACGGGCATACTGCCTGTATTGTAAGGCTGATTTCTATGCCAAACTTAGTGATGTAAAAAAACATGACAACTCAAAAACATACTCAAAAGGCAAATCCTTATAACGACTAGTTACCGGAGTGTAACTCCAGTTCTATGAGTGGAGCGGAGCCCCATAGGACTTAAGGCCCTACCGATCCTCTCTAGTCTCGCTGAAGATAATATCTCGGGAGGCAGATTGATGGAACGGGGTTCCTTATATAGGGACACCTGTACTCCTATTGGCTGTAGGTGTGTGCATAATTTTGCTTCAGGCTGTTCTGCCCTAGGGCAGAGGGTAAACCACTAGGAGCATAGCTCCCCTATGGGGCTCCGCTCCACTCATAGAACTGGAGTTACACTCCGGTAACTAGTCGTTCTATATCGTGGAGCTCCGCCCCATAGGGGAGCTATGCTCCTAGTGGTTTAAGGCGGAGCGAAACGCTCCAAAATGTACTCCCTGCCGAGCCTAACACTTCCCATTAAAAAATGAAAAAGGTCAAGCCCAGCAATGGCTGCAACCAATTCCCGCCGTACTGTGACTAAAAACCCCTTGGGCGTCACAATATACCGCGTCATTGGTTATAGACCCGCCCCATCTAGCTCAAATGGCAATGCCACTGGCTAGTGGGCAGATCATCAGAATAGACGCCGTGCTAATCTGTACCAACAGATAGCCGTGCCTCAATATTCTGTGATAACACTATCGTCCACTAATGGAATGACATCAGTCATTCTACATTAAGTGTCCAACAGACCGCCTTACTCACTCTATGAATCCATAGATTAGTAGGCAGGAACAAAATATAAAGGTCATACTATCTGAATCAGATAGATGACCTCACATTCTGTCAGTTCAATACATGTCTCTATGTACTGACCCTGAGTCAAGAGACATGCCACCGATAGCCTTTCATCCAAAGCGGACCTGATAGAGACCTGTCTATCGTCCTGCTTCTCTTTCCTCTAGCTCAAGATTCTCCTTCAGCTATGCTGAGTGCAATCGAGCTTGAAAGTTGAAAAGCCTATTCCTGACATAACACGCTTTCCTAACCAAGGCGGACCTGATTGGAACCTGTCCCAGGTCCTGCTCTGTCCTCTCCTTTCTAGCTCAAAATCGCCTTTCAGCTCTGCTGAATGCCGACCGAGCTAAAGAGTTGGAAAAACCGTGCCATAATATGTTCCTTCTAATACAAGCGGACTTATGAACATGGTCACAATCCTGCTTTCTTTCTCTGTTACTTTCTCAAGATCTCCCTTCAGCCACGCTGAGTACAGATCGAGCCAAAGAGTTAGAAGACATATCCAACAGATAGAAGCGAATAAAAGGAGACGGTGTCGACCAAGACGCCGCTCTACAAATATCCACTACCTCTGTACCTCTGAAGAGGGCAGTAGAAGCTGCTACTCCACGAGTGGAATGCGCTTTAATACCCTGAGGCGGTTGTTGCCCCGCCGCCTCGTACGCCGTCTCAATGCCTTCACAAAGCCAATGAGACAAACGCTGTTTAGAAAGTGGTCTACCCAATGCAGCCGCACCGTGACACACAAACAGCTGAGGCGATGACCTAATCGCTGCTGTGCGCTCAACGTAACACGCCAAAGCGCGTACTGGGCACAGACAATGAAGCTTTTTCTCACTCCTCTCCCCATGAGGAGGGGGGATAAAAAGCCCACAATTCCACGGTCTGTGATCTATATGCACTGTTAATAACCTTCGGCACAAATGCCGGGTTAGGACGTAACACCGCTCTGCTCAAATCGCCATTAATGGCAAGGCAGTCGGGTCTCGTCGACAGTGCACTCAAATCACTGACTCGCTTAGCGGTAGTCAAGGCGAGCAACAGCGCCGTCTTGATAGACAGCATCTTGAGGGGTATTTGATTCAATGGCTCGAACGGCGACTTACATAGCGCTTCGAGAACCAAAGCCAAATCCCATCGGGGCAGCGTAGCTCTAGGCATTGGCCTAAGCCGTCAGCGTTCCCAATAAGAAACGTTTCACTAATGGGTGACTGAACAGGTTTTTCCCGTTAAACCCTTCATGACCAGCTGAAATTGCCGCTGCAAACACTCGAATGGTGGCGGGCGATTTCTGCTTATCAAACATAAACTGCAGGAATGAGAGCACACTCTCTACCTGACAGCTCATGGGGTCTACGTCCTGTGTGTTACACCACTGTGAGAAAACATTCCATCTGCTTGTGTACATCCTGGAAGTGGAACTGGCCCTAGCGCTCTGTATGGTTCTGATCACTGCATCAGATAACCCACGGCGCCTCAACCTGTCCCGTTCAGGAACCAAGCCTTCAGTGGTTGGCCGATTATGGGCCACTGCCCTATCGCGCCTCCCGCCTGGCTCAACGCGTCTCGTCGATGTGGAATTGTCCAAGGTGGCACAATCAACATCTGACTCATCTCTGCAAACCACGGAGCCCCCGGGCGATCGGGGCGCTATCAGTATCACTGTTAGCTCCTCTGATCTCACCCTGGCTAGCAGTGGGAGAATGCAAGACAGCGGAGGGAATGCATACAGGAGAACTTTCGGCCACGGGCAGTGCGCGAACGCGTCTCTTCCCAATGGCGGCTCGTCCTGTTGTCTCAGGGAGAACCATAGGGGACACTGCGCGTTCACACGTGACGCGAACAGATCCACCTCGGCTCTCCCGAATTGTTTCCAAATTTGGAGAACAATGTCTGGGTGCAGACACCACTCGTCGTCTCGAGGACCCCCTCTTGACATGAGATCTGCCCCTACGTTCAAGTAGCCCGGAATGTGCGCTGCTCTCAACGAGCGAAGGTGCTTGTGAGCCCACAGCCACAATTCCTCTGCCGCCCTGTGGAGGGCAGGAGACCTGACCCCTCCCTGGCGATTTATGTGAGCTACTGTGGTCCGGTTGTCTGACCAAACCAACACATCGCGACCCCGAAGGGTAGACGCGAAGTGGTTCAAAACCAGTCGAACCGTTTCCAACTCCAAGAGGTTTATGTGCCGACCTGATTGAGGCCATGCACCACCTATCGCTTGAGACTGACATGTCCCTCCCCATCCAGTTAGACAGGCATCTGTATACACTGGAATGTAGGATGACACCTTGCCCATCGGGACTCCGTGCGTGAGAACGCACGGGTTCCCTCCAATAGTCCAGGTCTGCTCTTAGCGAGAGAGGAACCACCACCAACCGATGACGTTGACGCACTGGGTCTAGTCTTAGTTGGGCGAACCACCGCTGTGTTCTGCGCATGTGCAGAAGCCCCAGCGGTACCACAGAGTGGGCTGCCGACATGAGACCCAAAAGTGACATGATCGATAGCGCCGTTACTGTGTGATTCGGACGACACTTCCTCAGGGCTAGTACCAATGCTGCCCTTCGAGGGTCCGAAATTCGCGCCCTCATCATTAGTGTCTAGCTGTAGTCCCAGGTAGACAATCTGATGACTGGGCCAGGGTGCGCTCTTTTTCCAATTCACAGCGAACCCCAGACGCGTGAGATGAATCACTGTCTGTGTCGTGTGCGTGAACGCCAGCTCTGCTGACGGGGCGAGAACCAGCAGGTCGTCTAGGTAGGCTAATATCCTTATCCCTTGACGACGCAGCGGTTCCAATGCCGCCTCCACACATTTGGAAAACGTTCGAGGTGCCAGGGCGTACCCAAACGGCATCCTCGTGAACTCGTACGCCACCCCTTGAAAGGCGAACCGCAGAAACTTTCTGTGGCGAAATTGAATCGGCACATGAAAGTACGCGTCCTTTAGGTCTATGCTTGTACAAAAGTCTCCCTTCTGGACACATTCCAGTAGACGTTTTGTCGTCAGCATTCGGAAGGGCCGTTTGGTTATGCTCTCGTTGAGAATGCGTAAATCCAAAATCGGCCTCACTCCCCCGTCTTTTTGGGCACTAGGAAATAGGGCGAATAGAGCCCTTTGTTCCTTTGCTCTCGGGGAACTACTGTGACCGCCTCCTTCGCCAAAAGTTCCGTGATCTCTGATATCAGAGCGGCTACTTTGTCCGGCGTTTTCATCACCGTTTCCACCACTCCCCGAAACGGGGGTGGGGTCCGATGGAATTGGAGGGCATAACCCTTCTCTAACGTCTGTTCTAACCAGCGTGAGAGGGTACAGCCGTTGCCACTGCCAGCAATGCAGAGAAAGCGGACGTGCACGAAGCTCTTTTACGTCCAGTAGGAAGGACCTGTATTCCTCTATGGCCCTTGCCGCCGCTATTCCCCAGCACTGAGTTGGTGGAATAGCCCAGGGGGGGCCCCCCTCGAAAGGGAGAGGAAACATCAGCTGGTTCGTGAATCGGAGGCCTTGATACGTTAGTTACGCCCGTAACTCCAGTAATCCGGCCCTCCGTGAACGCAGCACGGTTCTGAACTGCGCTGTCTGAGGCATTAACCTGAGACGGCGCGCTCTCCCCGGATAGCGATTGCGTCATCACGTCATTGTCTGACTGAGACTGCCGCTTGCCATGAGACCCATCCATTACAGTACTCATCTGAGTCTGAAAGGTGTAATCTCTGACTGGTACCACACGGTGGTGCCATAACACCTCTTTACTGGTCTCATGCGGCTGCTCAACAACACACTCAGTGAGTGGTGGGCTGCGCTCAGAGCCCTGGGTATTGATACGTTCATGATAGACCGGAGGCGTCCATACCTTGGTTACACTTGTAACTCTGGTATTCCCGCTCTCCGTGAACGTCGCACGGGTCTGAACTGCGCCGGCTGAGGCATTAGCCTGCAGCAAGGCGTTCTTCCCGGCTAGCGGCTGCGCCTTCATGTCACATTGGGACAGAGACAGCTGCCTGCTATGAGAGACCTTTACTACAGAGCTCCTAGGAGTCTGTAGTAAGAGATCTTTGTTAGGTGAGCCAAGGCAGTGCCTTGCTACCTTTACCCTTTTCCTCTCTTGAGCGCGCTCAGCTACACACTCTAAGTGGGTTGAGCTACACTCAAGATGGTGAGGGAGAGACATAGAACGTGAAGTGTTCTTAACCTTATGGAATAAATGTCCTTCTTTGACAATGTCAGTGAGAATCATCTCTTTATTCACATAATTATAAAAACAGCCCTCCACGCCCTGAACAGTGGGGTGGGGGGGAACAGTAGGCCCCTCTGCGTCACGCGCCGGGCCGTCCTCTGCTCTCTCCCCCTCGCCTCGTCAAAGATGCCGCCTCTTTTGGGAGACCTTCTGGTGCTGCCAGGCTGGCTTCTGGACGACCTCTCTTGCCGCGGAACCGACGCCGTCACCGTCGCTGCTGGAGGGGCCGAGCCCGCTCTCCTGCCGCCTGGGGTGTGCGTCTGTCGCCTGGCCCTTCGCCTCCCAGCGGATTTACTGGGGGCGTTAGAGGTGGACGGGTTGGCTGGGGCTCTGCTGGCCTTCATTGCCAGCGGCAAATGCTTCGCCAGGTGCCTCCTCTCCTCGTCCAGCTTGGCGATGCGTTCTGTGGCGTCCTTCACGGCGAGGCCAAACAGGCCTTCGCTGGAGACGGGGGCGTTGAGCAAGGATGCTCTGTCGGTCTCCTTCATAGCCGTCATCGACAGCCAGAGGTGCCGCTCCGTGACCACCGAGGTGGCCATGGTCCTGCCCGCACATATAGCAACCGCTTGCGTCAGGTGGAGGATGGCTCCGGAAATCCTGGAGGCCTCCTCCACTTCCTCGCTGGTCATCTCAGACCTGCCCGTTGTGAGACGGGACAGGGAGGCCGCGAGGAGGGCGATGTTGTTCGCCGCCGCAACGCTCTGGGCTCCCAGCGTGAAGGATTTCTCAGCCAACTGGGCTGTGAACCTGTCCTTCTGTGCTGGCAGGGTGGCCTTCTTGGAGGCTGCCCAGGGACTCGAACCCGGCACTAGGAACGCCGTCATGGCGCCTTCGAGCCTGGGGGATTCCCCTAGCCGCCCACTCATATCCAGCCACTCTGGTGAATGGGGTGTACACTCTGGCCGGCGAACGCGCCGCCAGAGGTGCCCCCCACGAGCCCTCGACATATTTGCCAAGAGAGGGCAAGGCTGGAGCCATTGGCTCAGCCGCCCTTCTCGGCTTGGAGTAGGGGCCGCCCTCCATCAAATCCACCTCCATCGGAGGGGGAGGTGGGGGGCAGCGCAATCTCCAGTCGAGTGGCCGCCTTCTCAATGAGTTCGGGGAAAGTCCGAACGCAGAGAGGCAGCCGCGAAGGACAGAGCCTCTGACCTAACAGAGCTCATGTCTTCCTCGCACAGGGAACCTTCAGACCTCACGCTTCCCGATGGAAAGGGGGTCTTAAAGGCTGGCGCCAGAGCTCTGGATTGCCCCACTGGGACATCCGGCTCGGCGCTCTCCCTGTCATCCTCTGATTCCGCACTGCCCGCTGATGCCTCTGAGCCAGAGGCGAGCACGGACATTGCATCATCAAGAGGGACATCCTCCTTGAAAAACGCCCAGCGCTGCTTTCTCTCCTTCATAGGAAGGAGAGCGCAGGAGGCGCAATTAGGAGGGTCGCCGAGACCATCCTTGGCATGCAGCGGTCCCAAACACACGAAACATAGGTCGTGGGGGTCCGTGGTTGCCATGGAGGTACAGCGGCACAGGGCCCTGAAAAGGGCCTTTGGGGGTGGATAACTTGGCGTGCTCATTTAGAAGACGTTGACGGCTGGCAGTCAACGACGAAATTCTTCTTGAGTCTTCTAGGCTTCTTCACTCTAGTCCAGTCGCTGAAGATAATGGGAGGCAGATTGATGGAACGGGGTTCCTTATATAGGGACACCTGTACTCCTATTGGCTGTAGGTGTGTGCATAATTTTGCTTCAGGCTGTTCTGCCCTAGGGCAGAGGGTAAACCACTAGGAGCATAGCTCCCCTATGGGGCGGAGCTCCACGATATAGAACTAATACCAATGAATTATAACAAATACACTCTATACTTGGTTTTAGCAATGTATTACATTAGTAACACTATTTCATAATACATCCTACCTGAACTGTTAAAAGGATTTCGAGATGATCTCACAACCACACACTTGAGCCTAGGAAGAAATACAAACACAGGCCTGGTTAGCATCATGATAACACACTCACATTATGTTGTTTAGCATTGTTCGTTTCACGCTAGCACACACGTACACACAGCTCGATAACGTATAATATTTACTGTGTAAGGCAGACACTTATTGAAATAAGTATACTCACAGTACGCACTTGCATTACCGGCGAACAGCGAAAACTCATGGACCTTCCTCCACCGTCAATGTCCCGGGCAAACATGCATTATGGGAAATGTAGTTCATCCAGGAAACCTGCTGATAACGTTACACCGTTGTAAGATGAAGTAACGTAACGTATTTGTCACATATTTAACAACTTCTAAAGTTACAATTACTTGGATTTTTAAACTATTTACAACAAATATTCACTGTGCACATTGTACAAATGCATTCCCAGTTCCACATTTAAGACTATCGAAATTCAATTAAAACAAAAACAACATTAGAGTTACTTACCAAATCAGAGGTGATGATAAGATGGCGCTTAAGAAAATGAAGGCAATAAGACTAATGATAAAAACGGAGGTGGTGGTTTCAAGCGGGCAGCATAAAAGTGCGCATTGCAAACAAATTAAAACAAATTAAACTGTGTTCCACATCCCAAACATCCCCGCATCAAGGCAAATTCAAGATGGCTGACTCAGCTTTCCTGAGGGAGAGATGACCCACCCACCAGAACGTCATGACGTCGATAACGTCATGACACTACCTAAACTTTTTGAGCGTTCCACACAAATTACCTATAACATATTGAGCCCTCTTCAATTAAAGTGGCATAAATCTCAACAGAGCTCAATACTTTATAGTTTGGTCAACTGCATAACGACATTTGACTGTTATGACCTTATTACTTATGAGCTAGTACAACTGTTTGGGATTACAGTGTAGGGGAGCTACGTTCCAATTGGTTTACCCACTGCCCTAAGGCAGCATCAGCCTGAGACAAAATGATGCACACACCTGCAGCCAATAGGAGTACAGGTGGCCCTATAAGAGGGGATGCCTCCCCTCAATCAGCCTCCAGAGATATTTATCTTCACCTAGACTACACAGCAAAAAGTCCAGTGTTGAATTAACTCCCACAGAGTTGATTTCAACACTTTATGAGGGTTTATATAGGTCCACACTCTACAGAGTTAAATTAACACTTTCAAAATAGTTAAACATTTAACACTCTGCAGAGTTCCCCTTTTAACTTGCAAAATAGTAAAAAAGTAACACTAAGGGATTAGACAACTAACACTGTTCAGAGTTAATTTTTAAAAACAATTTGTGTAGTGTTAATTTCACTCCCTAAAGTGTCAGTTATCAACACTGAAAACATTTTAAAATTAATTAATTTAATATATACTTATATTAATAAGAATTAATCACAAACAATCGTTGTCAAACATTTATTTGTGCCTTTTCTCCCTTGCAGTCAGTTGAATTAAAACATTGTGAATGAAGGTATAACGTACGTACTTTCATCTGAAACATTGTATGAGCTTTGAATATCAAACGGTTTATGAAATTTAAGCTCACATTTTTAGTAGACGTCTTTACGCACTTCGTAATACTCTGAATGCATGATGATGGTCATCATAATTCTCTGTAAATAGCTTGTTTGTCAAAAAAAAATTGATCTTCAACCAAAAGTAGACTTGCATGTCTTCTTCCATTACACTGCAAATAACTAGTCCAGCTTTATTATCTACACCATCTACTTTAACCCAACTAGTTGAGAAAACATATTTTGACAAGATCGTTTCAAGCATTTCATTGTTGACGACGTTCTCATCTCTGAAGAGAAAATATTTTAATTGGCCCATACTCATTTTGTTTGAGGGTGAAGGTTTCCCAGTGATAAGCAATGGCCATCTGATGCTTTTTTAGCAAGTGATTTGGTTATGTTTTTTAAATGTTTAAAACAATCTTTAAACAGCTTGTGTTTGGCCTCAAACCTCATACACCACATATCTAATAAGTGGCCAATTTCCCTTATAGAAGATGGGTAATGGATCATAAAATGATGCTTAGGTATCAAGTTTCTATGTGGATACAAGTGCTTAAATAGTTTGTGGTGGTCAACAATCAAATGCTTTAAATAAATTGTCATACCTAGAGTGAGAGCAACCGTAACAAATTCCAGGTTTTGTTTCTTGCAGGGGATGTTTTTCACAAGACACAATGTCTGAATAGAATTCAAACCAATGCCATTGCCAACACTCTCCAAAATAATCTGTAGGACGATTTTTTCATTCTAAAAATCCACAATCAAAACCATAAATCCTGGAAAACAAGTCCTGTTCTGACAAGGTGTTGTGTGAGATATCCAAAAAGCAATTTGATCTCATACTGAACCACACCCTCAAGAAGATCATGCATGATATCAAATGAATAGTTATTACAAACATGGAAATACTTCAATGAATTAAGTGTAGATCTTTTTTCAAACCATAAAGTGACTTCAATTGTGGGTTTTCCTGGAGAGACTGGCAATGCATTTCTAACATATCTTTTCCACGAAGGATCACCTTAGGATCATCCTCACTGTATACCGTTTGACAATCATTCTTCACAATCAAACAAAGGCGACAGAAATGACGGCTACTGAATGACTCATTAAATCCAAGAATTGTGTGCATCCCTAGATTATCTCCAGTGATCTGACAGATTGTACCATATACCTGCTCATCTGAAAATGGAAGACTTAGCCCCTTGGCTTTCTAGTTTTTTCAAATCATTTATCAACGGTTCTAGTATAACATCAAAACCATACTTGTGCAGATATTGTGTGTGGAAAGTGTTACCAAATGAATGTTCATCAAAACATAATTTAATTTTTTGGGAAAGTTTCTTACAACAAAATAAAGAGCCAATTTTGTGAATTCCACGTTTGGAGCCAGTCGCTTTTTTGAAAATGTGTTGCCAGAGGAGTCTGAATACTGGCTAAATATAGCGACAAAGTCGCTAAGTTAACAACACTGTATGCATAGATAATGTTGATGAAACAAGTTTACTGGAGAACGGAGACCAAGTAGAGACTTTTGGACAAGGTGGATAATTGTATAATATAAGGCAGTTTATTCAGAGGTAAAGATATCTGAAATCGCGTGCACGGACCCGTTCGTCAACCTCGTAGGGAGATATCTGAGAGCGAGCCCCTAAACATTGTGTGCTGACATTTTATACAATAAAATAAAGTAGGTTGATTCTAGTAGTTCTGATCTTCTGATTGGTCCTGATGAGTTGGTCGAGGTCACCTCCATTGCATTGGCTCTGAGTCGGGTTTTCTGTCTTCAGATGTTCAGCCTAAGAGAAGGGGGTTTTTGTGTGTGTGTCCTTAACAATGATGATGTGTGTGTATGTGTGTGTATGTGTGTGTGTGTGTATGTGTGTGTGTATGTGTGTGTATGTGTGTGTGTGTGTGTGTGTGTGTGTATGTGTATGTGTGTATGTTTAACAATGATGATGTGTGTGTGTGTGTGCGTGTGTGTGTATGTGTGTGTATGTTTAACAATGATGATGTGTGTGTATGTGTGTGTATGTCCTCAGAGCAATAACTCGTGAGTTTGGGAGAACTGAGAGACCTATGGCGTGGGTGTTGTCCATAGCCACCTGCTGATAAGGCCGACAAGATAGAAGTCTTTGTGCATTGTATTAAATCCAAAGGCCCAACACAAGATGGGTTATGCACAAGATTTTAGTCAGACCAAGCTATAACATAATATATTTACTACGACAAATCCCTCTCTTCACGTCTCCCCAGAGACGTGACCAAGTAACAGTAAAGAAGGAAAACTTAAGACGTGACACAAGCTAACAGTGTAATTGGCAAAATAGGGAAAACTTTATCAGAAGATAAAGTTTTGATTCCCCCTCTTCACGTCTCACAAGAGACGTGACAAAAAAGCTTAAATGCTATTCATCATCCAGATATCCTTGGTCAGCATCGTCAATAGCAAGCAAAGGAAACATCTGACCGTTATCTGCAGGATGTGGATCAATAGCGGTGGTTATAATCCTGGTTGTCAGCGTCCGTATGCATGGAATGCAACAGCATCCACAAAGCACTAGAATTGCAGCAAAATTAAGATGGATACAAGTATAGAAGAAACAAGCGTTTTATATTTACCAAACGCATCCATCCAAGAGTCCCACATTGAAGTGTCCACCCCTGAGTGGCTCTTCATCTTACCATTAAGAGTTTGTAACCCTTCCAGGGCAATTATCAAACTGCCATCTGTGGCTGTATTGTTGGGAATAAAGGTACAACATTGTTCACCAAACATAGCACATACTCCTCCTTTTTCAGCCAGGAGCATGTCGACAGCAATACGATTTTGGAAAGCCATGAGAGAGGTTGCAGCCAACTGGCCATGCACCGCCTCAAAACCTTGTTGTGTCCAATTGCCTAATTTTTAACATTAATGTATGCAGTTAATTCTATCAACGTTTTTATTAATAGTACAACAGTCAGCACCCAAAAGGACGAGCCCCCAAAAGCTGTACTCCATGTCAAGGACAGTTTCACAGACAACAAAGAGAGAGTGTTCTTATCAGCCTGTTATGTGAAACAATCCATATCAGTAGTGCTCCTCCTTAATGCATTCCTTCCAAGCTATTCATCACATACAGATCCAAAAAAATAAAACCCAACAATTTTATGGTGTCACTCTAAACTGAGTATAATCACCCTTAAGAATAACAGGATATGGAAATTAAATCACAACATTTAATGTTAATAGAAAATAAAAATAATAATTTTAACCCTCTATTCCTCCCCTACACCTAACATGTACTGAGTTGGCTACCAGCCACCCAGGAATCCTTTACCTTCACATCAGGGAGAATAAACAATCACAGTGGTTAGTAAAAACATAAGGTAATAAATGAGCAAGAACTGAAAATAAATGCGTGTATGTATTTTACTAGGCAAAACATGGATCATCCAGCTTGGTCTCAGAGTCAGTAGCAGAGTCACCTGCATCATCCTGGGCCGGTAACAACAGCATCATACCTGACGCCTGCACCACTCCTACCACTGACCTCCTGAGACAAGGGACGATGCAAGCAGCACAACACATTAACAGCAAAAACACAATTACTAGGGTCAGAAATCCAGTAACCACCATAGAAGAGTACTCACCAAACCAGTCACTCAGCCAGGAAATAAGGCAACATCCACAAAGAACAAGTATACCCATAGAGGCCATAACTTCACCCAGAATAGTCACAACAATAGTTTTCCATTTACCAAATATGTTATCAAACCAATCGTTTATGGAGCTATCAATACCAG
This sequence comes from Coregonus clupeaformis, assembly GCF_020615455.1. NCBI lineage: Eukaryota > Metazoa > Chordata > Actinopteri > Salmoniformes > Salmonidae > Coregonus > Coregonus clupeaformis. Next base: position 5,669,739 of record NC_059205.1, on the reverse strand, counting down.
AGTTCTCAACCAGTTCGTTCGCCAGCGTGGTGATGGTCACTCAAGCGCTTTGGTCACAGGCCCGTCCGGTGCTATATTGTTGGAGATGAAAGTACAACACATATATCCAAACAGAACACAAACCCCGTCCCGCTCAGCCAAAAGCATATCTAAAGCTATTCTATTCTGCCATGTCATTAAGCTAGTTGCCGCTGTCTGCTCAGCTAATCCCTTTATTGCATCACGAGTGTGGTTTATAAATATTTTGCTGGTTATATTAAATATAATTTATCCAATCTACATTTTTATTAATTGTTGACCATCAGAAAATACTTGATTCAAACTCAGCTGCGATCTGATTGTGGATCCCATCAATATATATCCTTTCATCAAAGGCTCCCGGGAGGAGGTCCTACTTTCTATGTGACAACTCACCAGTCTCTGACACGTTTGATTGTTTGCGTATGTAGGTGAGTTCACAATCAGTTATCACCACACATCCATCAGATGTCAGCACGGGCCTGGTTTTGGCTCCTATAATCCTCTTGCTGCAACAAAGAGGAGAGATTAGACTAGAAAAACAATTTAGAATCCCCTGTGACTTCAAACTGAGGCAACCCAGGTCGGGATGACTTTGTTATCGGGGAAACAGATAGTGCAAGTTACCATAAGACTCTTTCACCACATTCCCAGGTGGCTTGCATGGAGGAAAAACCTGACAGAGAGTTAAAGCCTGTCAAGGGGAACGGAGTAGTTGTTAACCCTGGTTTGGCTGTCCCACAGGCAAAACAGTCTTCTTTAGACATAGTTGTTGCCGTATACTGAATCCATTCCAACCACAGGTTAAGATTTCTATACCCCGTTTCCACCTGTACTACTTCCTCCAGGTCTATAGTTTTGCACTATCTTTATCACAGCCCCGGTCTCACTACCTCCCTCAGAGAGGTTTACTCTAGAATTTCCCCTTTCCCTACGTCTAGCTGTCTCCTATGCTTTTTCAACTTGTGTTAGGTTAACTACCACTTCTGGCTGAAACAGGAGGGTCCGTGTGTGTTAGGAATATGGCCCCCACAATCAGACAGCTACCTACCGTCGGGAGACCTGTGAATCCCCACCCTTGCCCTGAGAACATGTCAGATGCCAGAGGCCAACCCATTGCTTTACCTTCTATCGAACTCACACAGGGATGATCAGACAGGGTAAGGGAATCTTCGTTAAGGAGGCAACCCCGGACCATAGTGGTGATCGGATCTTTCTCCTAACTCTGTGTTTGTTCGTCAGGTGTAGCTGGTTTTGTACAGTGTGTGACATGCACCCAGATGGATCTCTCAGCTATTCTGCTGGCAAAGGCAGTACTTGGTAGGGCCCTTCCCGCCAGGCCTGATTCAGTCTCCTGGTTAGATAGAGTGGGTCACCTTCTCCTTTAGTTCACCTGTGGGGCACAAAACCTCTGACATACAGGTGTGGTTAGTAAACTATCATACATGTTTTTTTAAAAGTATTTTGTCCTCTCCTTCGTATATATTTAATATTTAATCCAACCATCCCCCTCTTTGACACATGATTTGGCCATGTGTCAATATTACCACCTACCTAAACAATCACTTTAGTTAATATCGGTATTTCATTATCCAATTGCCATTCCTCCACTCTCTCTTCTGTTATTTATGGTTCAAATCAAATATATTATTACCAAATTATAATCTTCTGCACAATTTTCACAGTACTATAAATTACCCTCAACTTAGTAAAATAAACTATGCTAAAATCTTCCTCTCATGCCTTTAGAATGTACTAGTGTGGATGATTAATTAACACCAGAATGTTAAAACAGAGTTCAGAGGCCATTGAAGTCATTTAACGAACTATTTAATCCCATAGTATACTAAACAATTACCATTATTCTAAATATTTCATAAATGTTAGTTATCCCAAGTGTTCATTAAGTCCTCATGACATTCATTCTCATAAGAAATCATATATACCCCAAACTCAGCCAAAACCTAAAAAATCCATAAAATTCACTGTGTGCACCTTTAAGACCTATAAGCCTTGACCTGCTGAAAACCCTCCAAAATTGAAACAACAAGACTTTATTAACATCATACTAGGTGTGTTGTTTTCTATTTGTAAATCCCAATTAAAAAACAACAACCAAATAGCCAGGCCTTGATTTGGTAGTTCACTTTTATGACCTAAATACGGCCTAACTTCACTACTGCTCCCCTAGCCCTTGGCAACATTCCAACGAGATGAGCTAATCTCTTTCTCCTGGTTATCCCCAGTCTTAACCCATCAATAATTGTTTGTATCAATCTAATTCCTCATAACTAATCTATAAAACCACTCAAAATTCCTCGAGTATACAATTATTATTTAATTGATTACCCTAACTCTGCTACATGTACCAAACATTTATATTTTCCCGCTAAACCATTTCAGTTCGCTATTCAATTTATTTAACTGTTCTCTCTGATTATGCCCTAATTAATAAAACAAATACTTGCTATCGTTGATTAGCATACATTTAATAATGTTCCTACCATCTGAACTGTACTGTCTCTCACCCTCCCCTTGCTCCTTCGGGGAGAGCGCATGGTAACCTTATAACATATTTTCATAGACTTTTCTAGAATACTTCTATTTAAGCTATCTAATTCAACCTTTCACATCCACATAGTAATCTAGGTATATAGCCCCACTGCGAAAGCTTTGTCTACTGTCCCTACCTGTGTTCGAACCAGGGACATCGCCAGTCACTCCACACCCTCTACGATTCTCACAAAGTAAATACTTTCACGTCGCACATCCAGCCACGTCATCACCCCCGTCTAGCCAGCCCTTCCGTCTCAAACACCCTAGTAGCCTAAATAAAACACACTCTAACAGCGTTCTGCATTTTCCTCTATCATCGGGTTTAAGAACTAACGTAACAACATTAACTATTCTCTATTGCTGTAGTAACGTCTTGTTTGGTTCAGTTTATTTATTACGGAGTGTCCATAATACTATAATAATACATAATCGAATTCCCCTCATGCATACAGATTTCACCTTATGTTAGATTAGGTGGGGACTCAGGCGCAGAGACGGACACACGGACAACGAGGGTGAATATGATGTTGTTTTATTCAGGGGGTTTTGGCAGAGAGGAGTAGTGCAGGGTGGAGCAGCTACAGACCGGGGTAGGAGCTGCGTGGTGAGGAGAGCCAGTAGCACCGAGAGCTGGATGCCGAGGAAAACAGACAACTGGTGAGCGGGTTGCGGCGTGGGAGTGGCAGGCAGGCAGGCAGCAGGAATCGACGGGATCTGGTCGAAGAAGAAAACAGGTTACAAACTTGGCAGAAACAACTATAAAGCTAAGAGAGTAACAACTAAACTGAGACTCCTGTACGGAGCCAAGTTACCACAGGTGGTGAAGGAACGAACTGGCGCTGGAGAGGTGTCCAGCCCGGGTAGATAACTGCTTGTAGATTGGTGACAATGAGCCGCAGCTGGATGTAACTGATCTTGTGAGTGAATGGCCACGCCCCCTGACCTAGATCCTCTGACTGGGCTGCACAGCAGGGGGAGACAGACACAAACAACACACACACAGGGAAAAAGGGAAACAGAAAACAAGAGGGAACAAGAACAACAGTGCCGAACCGTAACAGTACCCCCCCCTCAACGGGCGCCACCCGGCGACCCCCCCGGCTTGTCAGGGTGGTCCCTATGGAAGTCAGCCACCAGCTGCGGGTCCAGTATAAACCGCCGGGGAATCCAGGACCTCTCCTCGGGACCATATCCCTCCCAGTCCACCAGGTACTGAAAACCTCTACCACGCCTCCGGACGTCCAGCAGTCTCCGCACCGTGTAGGCTGGATGGTCGTCAATAATACGCGGTGGCGGAGGGGGATCCACCGGCGGACACAAAGGGCTGGAGGAGACCAGTTTAAGCTGGGACACGTGAAATGTAGGATGGACTCTCATGGCCTGGGGAAGCTTCAACCGAACAGCCGAAGGGTTGATGATGGAGTCGATCACGAAAGGACCCAAATACCGGGCGACAGCTTACGGGAGTCCGTGCGTAGAGGGATGTTGCTGGAGGAGAGCCAGACTCGCTGACCAGGCTGGAACTGGGGAGCGACTATCCGGTGTCTGTCCGCCACTCTCTTGTTGCGCTCTGCTGTCCGTAGAAGGGCCTCACGGGTGTCCACCCACACCTTGCGGCAGCGACGAAGGTTATCCTGAACTGATGGGACGGCTAACTCCTTTTCCTGAGACGGGAACAATGGCGGTTGGTATCCCAAAGCCGCCTCAAATGGTGAGAGACCAGTGGCAGATGAGGTGAGGGAATTGTGGGCATATTCGACCCACGGGAGGTGTTTGGCCCAGGTGGACGGGTTCTGGGATGTCACACAGCGTAGAGCAGCCTCCAGGTCCTGATTGGTCCTCTCAGTCTGGCCATTGGACTGGGGATGGAAACCTGATGAGAGACTGACAGAGGCACCCAGAGCAGAACAAAACTCCTTCCATACCCGAGAAATGAACTGTGGACCTCTATCGGACACTATGTCCACAGGTATTCCATGGGGACGGAATACATGTAGGACCAAGAGGTCGGCCGTCTCACTGGCAGACGGTAATTTTGGTAATGCAACAAAATGGGCAGATTTAGAGAATCTGTCCACGATGGTGAGTATGGTGTCATTACCTTCCGACATAGGAAGTCCAGTGACGAAGTCCAAGGCCACGTGAGACCAAGGACGACTCGGGACTGGGAGAGGCCGCAGCAGGCCCGAAGGAGCCCGGTGGGAGGCCTTATTTTGGGCACAGATGGAACAGGCCGCCACGTACTCCCGGACGTCAGCCTCAACAGATGGCCACCAAAAGTGCCTCTTCAATAGCGACAGTGTACGGTTCATACCAGGGTGGCAGGAGAAGCTCGAGGTGTGGATCCAGTTGAGCACTTGCGGCCGCACGGCTGCGGGAACATAGAGAAGGTCGGAGGGACCATCGGCCGGTCCAGGTTCCGACTCTTGAGCCGATCGGACGAGGGACTCGATTTCCCAGTGAACAGCCGCCACCAAACAGGAAGCGGGCAGAATAGGTTCAGGATTGCTGGAGTCTTCATTGTCTGTAAACTGGCGAGAGAGAGCATCAGGCTTGACATTGCGTGTGCCAGGACGGTATGTTAAAGTAAACTTGAACCTGCTGAAAAACAGGGCCCATCTGGCCTGACGGGAGTTTAGCCTCTTGGATGACTGGATGTAAGCCAGGTTCTTGTGGTCTGTCCAGACTATGAAGGGTTGCTCTGCTCCGTCCAGCCAGTGCCTCCACTCCTCCAATGCCAACTTAACAGCAAGCAACTCCCGGTTACCCACGTCGTAGTTCTTCTCCGCAGGGGTCAACCTCCTCGAGAAAAAGGCCACAGGATGGATCTTCTGGTCCGTGGAGGAACGTTGTGACAGGACAGCCCCCACCCCCGAATCAGAGGCGTCCACTTCCACAATAAACTGCAAACTAGCATCTGGATGAATAAGAACAGGTGAGGTGGTGAATAGTTCCTTCAGTGTACTCACGGCTGACTCGGCCTCCGGTGTCCACAGGAATGGCACCTTAGGGGAGGTGAGCTTGGTCAGGGGGGCAACCACTTGGCTGAAACCCCTGATGAAGCGTCGGTAGAAGTTGGCGAAGCCCAGGAAGCGTTGTAGCTGCTTCCGGGACGTGGGTGTGGGCCACTCCGCAACTGCTCTGATCTTGTCAGGGTCTGGTGACACTTGTCCCCGCTCGATAATAAAACCCAAAAAGGGGACGGACTGCCGGTGGAACTCACACTTTTCTGCCTTCACATATAGTTTATTTTCCATGAGGCGTTGGAGAACCAGACGGACGTGGGAGATGTGTTCATCCTGTGACTTAGAGAATATAAGAATGTCATCCAAATAGACAAACACAAAACGGTGTAGAAAATCCCTCAACACATCGTTAACCATGGCCTGAAACACTGCTGGGGCGTTAGTGAGACCGAATGGCATGACTAGGTATTCAAAATGTCCGAGAGGGGTATTGAACGCAGTTTTCCATTCGTCTCCCTGCTTGATCCTAACGAGGTGGTAAGCGTTACGCAGGTCGAGTTTGGTAAACACGGTAGCTCCATGAAGGGGTTCAAAAGCTGAGTTGATGAGAGGCAGGGGTACGTATTTCTGACTGTGATGTTATTAAGTCCTCTGTAGTCAATGCAGGGGCGTAATGTTTTGTCCTTCTTCTCAACAAAAAGAACCCCGCCCCAACAGCGGAAGATGAGGGACGAATGAGGCCAGAGGCTAGAGAGTCGCCTATGTAGGTTTCCATAGCTTCTCTCTCAGTACGGGACAGATTGAAAAGCCGACTGGATGGCAAAGGGGCTCCAGGCAGTAACTCAATGGCGCAATCGTATGGCCTATGAGGTGGTAGTGAAAGTGCTTTGGACTTGCTGAATACCTCGGCCAGGTCCAGGTACTCGTCAGGGACTGAAGAGAGGTCTGGGGGTTTGACAGGGGATGCAGGGGAACCTACAGAGGGCGGAATAGCCGACCCAAGGCAAGCATAATGGCAGTGAGTGCTCCAACTGTGTATCTTGTGGTTTTGCCAGTCAATATGGGGGTTGTGAAGGCTAAGCCAAGGGAAACCGAGGATAAGAGGGGAGGCAGAGGAGGAGACTACTTTAAACTGGATGGTTTCTTTGTGATTGCCTGACAGTATGAGAGAAACGGGGACAGTTTGGTGGGTGATGTTGGCAAACTGATGACCGTCAATAGCGGTTACTGTAATAGGCTTAGGCAGGGGCTTAACAGGGATCTCAGCCTGAGTAACCAGGTCAATGTCCAGGAAACTATCCTCAGCACCAGAGTCAATGAGAGCAGCTAAAGGGAGAGACAGATTCCTGAACTGGACTGTAGCTGGGATAACTAGACGGGGTGCTGTGGGCATGGAGTCAGGTGTAACACTTGCAAGTACGCCCACGTGTACCTGCAAGCTTTGTCTTTTGGGGCGAACCGGACAGTTAACCAGAAAATGAGTGCGGTCCCCACAGTACACGCACTCACCAGCCCGCATGCGCCGTTCCTTTTCGGCAGGGGACAGACGAGCACGGCCCAGCTGCATGGGCTCGTCCAGTTCCGTGGAGGGATCCGCTGAGGTGTATGGGCGGTGTCCGAGTGGTGGTGTTGCTCGGGTTGCAGAAAGCGAGGGCCCCCCGCCTGCAGTGCGGACCCGACCGCTCCTCTCCTGTCTCCTCTCCCGTAGCCTGTTGTCTATACGGGTAGCAAGAGAAACGAGAGAATGAAGGTTAGCAGGCTCCTCACGAACAGCTAGTTCATCCTTAATTGTGTCACTCAAACCGTTAACAAACGCTCCCTGAAGAGCGTCGTCATTCCACTTGGAATCGGCTGCCAAGGTCCAAAAATCAATGGCGTATTCAGCCACGCAACCCATGCCCTGTCGTAGCTTCAATAGTCTCTTTGTGGCGGTCCCGGCATGGTCCGGGTGATCAAACACAATCTCCAATTGAGAGGAAAAATCGTCAAACGACAGGCTGGCAATCTGCTGAGTAGAATAAGCCGCTTCTGCCCAAATCAAAGCTTTGCCCCTTAGTAACCCCAGAGCGTAATGTACCTTTGAGGATTCCGTGGAGAACGACAGGGGCTTCTGTTTGAACACCAAGCGGCACTGAAGCAGGAAACCACGGCATTTGTTCAGGTCCCCGGTAAAAGGTTCGGGTGAGGTCGTAGGGGGTTCCCCGAAGGGCAGGAGCGAAAACCGAGCCTGGAGCAACTGTAGGAGGAACAGGCGGAGGAGAAGCAGAGGGAGGAAGAGTAGTGAGTGTTACCAGGTTAGCTACCTGAGAGGTGAGCTGAGATACTTGATCCAACAACCGCTGGTTGTTATCCAATAGAGACCCGATGAGTTGGTCGTGTTGTCCCAATAACATTCCCTGTGAATGGAGGGCGCGTTGTACGCCATCACCCGTTGTTTCATGTGGCGTCTCTGCTGAGTCCATGTATGGCCAGTTCGTTCTGTTAGATTAGGTGGGGACTCAGGCGCAGAGACGGACACACGGACAACGAGGGTGAATATGATGTTGTTTTATTCAGGGGGTTTTGGCAGAGAGGAGTAGTGCAGGGTGGAGCAGCTACAGACCGGGGTAGGAGCTGCGTGGTGAGGAGAGCCAGTAGCACCGAGAGCTGGATGCCGAGGAAAACAGACAACTGGTGAGCGGGTTGCGGCGTGGGAGTGGCAGGCAGGCAGGCAGCAGGAATCGACGGGATCTGGTCGAAGAAGAAAACAGGTTACAAACTTGGCAGAAACAACTATAAAGCTAAGAGAGTAACAACTAAACTGAGACTCCTGTACGGAGCCAAGTTACCACAGGTGGTGAAGGAACGAACTGGCGCTGGAGAGGTGTCCAGCCCGGGTAGATAACTGCTTGTAGATTGGTGACAATGAGCCGCAGCTGGATGTAACTGATCTTGTGAGTGAATGGCCACGCCCCCTGACCTAGATCCTCTGACTGGGCTGCACAGCAGGGGGAGACAGACACAAACAACACACACACAGGGAAAAAGGGAAACAGAAAACAAGAGGGAACAAGAACAACAGTGCCGAACCGTAACACCTTATGCCATTGAAATGCCAAATAAACCATAATAGTTCAATGGAGCCCCCTATTGGCTCTCCCCTACCTATACATTACTTCTACAACCACTTTAGTTATGGTCCGATTACAAATTAAACCTTATCACATGATCAAACAACGCCACAACCTTAAACTCATATGGGGCGGCAGGCAGCTTAGTGATCAGTAGCGCCGCGCCAAGAACCGAGAGGTCGCCGGTTCCAATCCCCGAGCCGACCAGGCGAAAAATCTGCCGATGTGCCCTCGAGCAAGGCACTCAACCCCAATCGCTCCTGCAAGTCGCTCTGGACAAGAGCGTCTGCTAAATGACTCAAATGTAATGTAAAAGAACAACACCTCATAAGGAGTGCCCAGCAGGAGTCCAATTCCTATCAGAAAACATACATACAAACATTCAGACACTCCCAATCTCTCCCAGGGGGAAAAGGTTCTTCTTCACCCTGAGTGAGATTGTTGTTCCCATAAGGGTTTCTTCATTGTGTTGTCAGGATTGGTTCTCGCTGCTCAAATCAGCCCTGACTTCTGTCAGTGATCTAGAAGGAGTGGGGGCTGGTGTGCAATGAGTTAGATGGTGTCAGTGTGCGCCTAATTTACCTCTGACCTGGACTGAGTGTGAAGTAACCTCCTTCACTTCGTACGGTCCAGTCCACCTGGGTTCCAGCCACTTTCTCTTGTGGACTTTAACCCTCACCCAGCCTCCCACGTTTACCTTCAGTGTCAGCGTACTTCCCGACAGCTCCCCCTCTTTGGCCTTCTGCGCCTGAGAAGAGAGTGCTGCAGAAAATTCCGTCAATTTCTTCACATAATCAGTCATTTCTATCTGTTGTACATCAAGGGCGGGCATATGACCTCCCTCCCTTGGTGGACCTGGCATTACTCTCCCTGTCATTCGTTGTTCTATGTATTCATTGAATTTGGGTATGGTTATGTTTGGTCCTGCCATCTTGCTTTCTCTATCTTGGATGTATTATCGGTATCAAATACAGACTTATCTCATGTATGACACCCTCATATATAAAGAGGCTAATTTATATAATTTGTAATGCAATTATTATCATAAGAATCAGAATTCCAGTCACATATACCAATGCAGTAATCTCTACACACAGCACACACCACGCTTTAGTTATCTCACGCTTGTTCTAGAATCATGCACAACTTCAATATCAGTCTCCCCAGTCCCCGGTTCCTGAAACCCTAGGTCAAATTCACTCAATTCCACAGATTGGTGTTCGGTCTCATAAGTCTCACTATAACTTCCCATCATCCATTACACGTTATAATACATAAAAACACAGACACGTTAAAATATAAACACAGCAAAACAAAACTGCCAATTAGAATACAATACCTTAAAAAATTTTGGTTACCAGAGCGTCCTAAAACATAGTCTCAGTTCAACTGCCACCCTTCACACAACCTTATACTTATGTGAAGTCACAGAAGCAACTGGATCCCTATCAAAGGATTTTCTTTAGACAACTCAATCACTAGGAAAGACTTAATCTCAGCTTAATTGTACCTTTCACACAACCATTTATATGGAACGTTTTAAGTGTGAAATCACAGAGATAACTGGCATCCCCGGGAATTTAATACCTCTGGTCAATTTTCGGTGATTCTCCCCACCTAATGTCTAGAACTCTGCCACAGTTAAACTTCTACCTCCTCGCAACCTATAGGGTAGGACCTCCCCTAATAGGATTTATGCAAAAGGTCTCAGTTCAAACTGGGTCCCTTTAGGAATCTAGTTGTGGGTCAAATCTTATCCACCAATGCGTCAATCCGTAGTTCGACACATTCTGGATACGTTTATCTTTATTCCTTATTCCTTATTCCTTAATTCCTTAGTATATAACACAGTACCAGATATCTCATGTATGCCTTAATTCATTAGGATGGAAAATTATTTAACAAGTATTCATTCTCACGCTCAGTACTACTGATCATAATTTGGTATTGGTCTATAATACAATATGCAAGATTTCGTTTTAACAGGCTCTGCATACCTTTTTAGAAGAGCGCGCTCTGATCAGGTTTCCTGAGCCAAGACGAATAATTGATTTCTCCAGGATTTTCAGGTCACTCTTCCGTCTGTTTTTAGATCGATGATTTGCCTTTTCCTCTCGCACCAACTTTTAGATCGAATTAAAAACCATTCGGCACCACTCCCGCTCTATCCTGTATTTTTGATCTAGATATTCATTAAACTTGAGTTTTGGGACGGTAGTGGTTGCCATGGTTATACAGTTTTTTTTAGACTATCTTGGTGCACTTAGCCCGTCACTGGCCGAAACCAGCAATGTATTCTTGGCGCTGACTCAGACTTATCTCTGATGTCCCACCCTCGTACACAAAGAATGTTCAATACTTTTTTCTTAGGAATTATTTTGCAAAAGGTATTATTGTTTTTCAATTATTCGAATTATTATATATTTTCCCAAAAGGTATCAGAACCGCCCTTTTGGAACAATACATTAACAAACCCGAGCGCTCCCAAAACAATCATCAATTTAATCCCAGGAATTATTTTGCAAAAGTTATTATTGTCTTTCAGGTACTCGAGCTATTATATACTTTCCCAAAAGGTATCAGAATCGCCCTTTTGGAAGAATACATTAACAAACCCAAGCGCTCCTAAAATAATTATCAATCTAATTCTAGGAATTTATTTAGCAAAAGTTATTATTGTTTTTCAGGTATTCGAGTTATTATATATTTTCCCAAAAGGTATCAGAATCGCCCTTTTGGAAGAATATATTAGCAAACTCGAGCGCTCCTAAAATAATTATCAATCTAATTTTAGGAACTAAGGAAATACCAACTTCCACAAGAGGGAAAAAGTTCAAGTCAGCTTTTAGCGCAGCGGCTACATAACAAGCAAAATAGGACTCCGTGGTCCTCTTAAAAGTTATCAACTAGTTAGTCTCATGAAACGGCCAATCTTACACAACATTCAGGTTATCATTTCAACAATTACATTTTCATTACATATCAGCATCAACACACGAATTCAGTTTAAGTTCCTCACAGTACATATAGTTGAGTGCCACGTCAACCAAATTGCCCGACTATCTGAACTTGTATTTTTATTTTTATTTTTTTGATTCTCCTCAAGGAGACTCCCAGTCGTTTAAACCATTCAACTGGCGTCTAGTCGGGAGAACCTTTTCTGGACTTGGATTCTCACGGAATTAACTCAACCCGACTATCTGAATCTTTTTATCAAGTCACCAGATCCTTCTCTTGTGGATCAAATAAAAGGGTCCATCGCTTGTGGACCAAAACCTCTGTAATAGGCTCCTCACTAGAAAGCCGCATTTCAACAGGAAAAAAACCACTGTAACTAGACTTCTTCTCTTAGAGTCACATTTCAACAGTAAAAACCTAAGATTTCAGATATCGACAGTAAAAATAAAAGGGTCCATTTCTAGTGAACCAAACCTCTGTAAATAGACTCCTCACTAGAGAATCACAATTCAACAGCAAATAAAAGTCGGTCCTCCTCTTGTGAACCACTGTAACTAGACTCCTCTCTAGAGAGTCACATTTCAACAGTAAAAACCTAAAGAATTCAGATATCTTTACATATGTGCCTTTTGAGTCATAATAGATATGTTATAAATTTCACAGTAATCCATACTCACCCCCAGTACTACTGATCATAATTTGGTTTATCCTACAATACAATATGCAGATTTTGTTTTAACAGGTTCTGCTTACCTTTGTATTGACGTCCGTTTAGATCAGTTTCCTGAGGCGAGCTGGATTCCCGGCTGCTCCTGCGGACAGGTCACCCGTCCTTTCAGATCCGTCTCTTACTTGTCTCCTGTCTCTATCAACTTTTATGGACCGAATTCAGAGTTAGAAAACCATCCTCTGCTACCAAGTTTGTTGATGAAACAAGTTTACTGGAGAACGGAGACCAAGTAGAGACTTTTGGACAAGGTGGATAATTGTATAATATAAGGCAGTTTATTCAGAGGTAAAGATATCTGAAATCCGCGTGCACGGACCCGTTCGTCAACCTCGTAGGGAGATATCTGAGAGCGAGCCCCTAAACATTGTGTGCTGACATTTTATACAATAAAATAAAGTAGGTTGATTCTAGTAGTTCTGATCTTCTGATTGGTCCTGATGAGTTGGTCGAGGTCACCTCCATTGCATTGGCTCTGAGTCGGGTTTTCTGTCTTCAGATGTTCAGCCTAAGAGAAGGGGGTTTTTGTGTGTGTGTGCTTAACAATGATGATGTGTGTGTATGTGTGTGTATGTGTGTGTGTGTGTATGTGTGTGTGTATGTGTGTGTGTGTGTATGTGTGTGTATGTGTGTGTGTGTGTGTATGTGTGTATGTGTGTGTGTGTATGTGTGTATGTTTAACAATGATGATGTGTGTGTGTGTGTGTGTATGTGTGTGTATGTTTAACAATGATGATGTGTGTGTATGTGTGTGTATGTCCTCAGAGCAATAACTCGTGAGTTTGGGAGAACTGAGAGACCTATGGCGTGGGTGTTGTCCATAGCCACCTGCTGATAAGGCCGACAAGATAGAAGTCTTTGTGCATTGTATTAAATCCAAAGGCCCAACACAAGATGGGTTATGCACAAGATTTTAGTCAGACCAAGCTATAACATAATATATTTACTACGACAATAATAAACAGAGTAGCAGCAGTGTAAAAGAGGGAGTGGGGTGACAATGCAAATAGTCAGGGTAGCCATGATTAGCTGTTCAGGAGTCTTATGGCTTTGGGGTAGAAGCTGTTAAGAAGCCTTTTGGACCTAGACTTGGCGCTCCGGTACCGCTTACCGTGCGGTAGCAGAGAGAACGATTTAGTTACCGGAGTGTAACTCCAGTTCTATGAGTGGAGTGGAGCCTGCTCCTAGTGGTTTACCCTCTGACCTACGGCAGAAACAGCCTGAAGCAAAATTATGCACACACCTACAGCCAATGGGAGCATAGGTGCCCCCTATATACAGGGACCCGTTCCCTCAATCTGCCTCCCGAGATATTATCTTCAGCGAGACTAGAGAGGGTCGGCAGGACTTATCAGCGAGACTAGAGAGGGTCGGCAGGGGCCTTAAGTCCTATGGGGCTCCGCTCCACTCATAGAACTGGATTTACACTCCGGTAACTAGTCGTTCTATATCGTGGAGTTCCGCCCCATAGGGGAGCTCTGCTCCTAGTGGTTTAAGGCGGAGCGAAACGCTCCAAAATGTACTCCCTGCCGAGCCTAACACTTCCCATTAAAAAATGAAAAAGGTCAAGCCCAGCAATGGCTGCAACCAATTCCCGCAGTACTGCGACTAAAAACCCATCCGGGCGTCACAATATACCGCGTCATCGGTTATAGACCCGCCCCATCTAGCTCAATGGCAATACCAATGGCTAGTGGGCAGACCATCAGAATAGAAGCCATGCTAATCTGTACTAGCAGATAGCCGTGCCTCAATATTCTATAACAACATTATCGTCCACTAATGGAATGACATAAAATGTCACTCTACATTATGTGTCCAATAGACCGCCTTACTCACTCAATGGAACCCAGAGATTAGTAGGCAGGAACAAAATATACTAGTCATACTAACTGAACCATCAGATAGATGACCTCACATTCTGTCCACTCAATACATGTCTCTACCATACTGATACTGTCAGTCAGGAGACATGCCACAAGATATGCTTTTCATCCAAAGCGGACCTGATAGAGACCTGTCTATCATCCTGCTTCTCTCTCCTCCAACTCAAGATTCTCCTTCAGCTGTGCTGAGTACAATCGAGCTTGAGAGTTAAAAGCTTGTCCTAGACATAACAAGTTTTCCTAACCAAAGCGGACCTGATTGGAACCTGTCCGAAGTCCTGCTTTGTCCATTCTTTCCTAGCTCAAAATCGCCTTTCAGCTCTGCTGAATGCCGACCGAACTAAAGAATTAGAAAACATGTCCATCCATAATATGTCTCTTCTAATAAAAAGCGGACTTATGAGCATGGTCACAATCCTGCTTTCTTTCTCTGTTTTTCTCAAGATCTCCCTTCAGCCACGCTGAGTACAGACCGAGCCAAAGAGTTAGATATAGAAACGGATAAAAGGAGACGGTGTCGACCATGACGCTGCTCTACAAATATCCTCTACCTCTGTTCCTCTGAAAAGAGCAGTAGAAGCTGCTACTCCACGAGTGGAGTGCGCTCTAATACCCTGAGGCGGTTGTTGCCCCGCCGCCTCGTACGCCGTCTCAATTCCTTCACAAAGCCAATGAGACAATCGCTGTTTTGAAAGTGGTCTACCTAATGCAGCCGCACCGTGACACACAAACAGCTGAGGCGATGACCTAACCGCTGCTGTGCGCTCAATGTAGCACGCCAAAGCGCGTACTGGGCACAGACAATGACGTTTTTCCTCACTCCTCTCCCCATGGGGAGGGGGATGAAAAGCCCACAATTCCACGATCTGTGATCTATATGCACTGTTAATAACCTTCGGCACAAATGCCGGGTTAGGACGTAACACCGCTCTGCTCAGATCGCCATTAATGGCAAGGCAGTCGGGTCTCGTCGACAGTGCACACAAATCACTGACCCGCTTAGCAGTAGTCAAGGCGAGCAACAGCGCCGTCTTGATAGACAGCATCTTGAGGGGTATTTGATTCAATGGCTCGAACGGCGACTTACATAGCGCTTCGAGAACCAAGGCCAAATCCCACTTGGGCAGCGTAGCTCTAGGCCTTGGCCTAAGCCGTTGCGTTCCCAATAAGAAACGTTTCACTAATGGATGACTGAACACGTTTTTCCCGTTAAACCCTTCATGACCAGCTGAAATTGCCGCTGCAAACACTCGAATGGTGGAGGGCGATTTCTGCTTATCAAACAGACTGCAGGAACGAGAGCGCTCATGGGGTCCACGTTCTGTGTGTCACACCATCGTGAGAAAACGTTCCATCTGCTGGTATACATCCTAGAAGTGGAACTGGCTCTTGCGCCCTGTATTGTTCTGATCACTGCATCAGACAACCCACGGCGCTTCAACCTGTCCCATTCAGGAACCAAGCCTTCAGTGGTTGGCCGATTATGGGCCATTGCCCTATCGAGCCTCCCGCCTGAGTCAACGCGTCCCGTCGATGTGGAATTGGCCAAGGTGGCGCAACCAACATCTGACTCATCTCCGCAAACCACGGAGCCCCCGGGCGATCGTCCTCTGACCTCACCCTGGCTAGCAGTGGGAGAATGCAAGACAGCGGAGGGAATGCATACAGGAGAACTTTCGGCCACGGATAGTGCGCAAATGCGTCTCTTCCTAGTAGCGGTTCGTCCTGTTCCCTCAGAGAGAACCATAGGAGACACTGCGCGTTCACACGTGACGCGAACAGGTCCACCTCGGCTCTCCCGAATTGTTCCCAAATTCTTAGAACAATGTCCGGGTGCAGACACCACTCGTCGTCTCGAGGACCCCCTCTTGACATGAGGTCTGCCCCTACGTTCAAGTAGCCCGGAATGTGCGCTGCTCTCAACGAGCGAAGGTGCTTGTGAGCCCACAGCCACAATTCCACTGCCGCCCGATGGAGGGCAGGAGACCTGACCCCTCCTGGCGGTTTATGTGAGCCACTGTGGTTCGGTTGTCTGACCAAACCAACACATCGCGACCCCGAAGGGTAGACGCGAAGTGGGTCAGGACCAGTCGAACCGTTTCCAACTCTAGGAGGTTGATGTGACGACCTGATTGAGGCCATGCACCTCCTATCGCTTGAGACTGACATGTCCCTCCCCATCCAGTCAGAGATGCATCTGTAAACACTGGAATGTAGGATGACACCTTGCCCATCGGGACTCCGTGCGTGAGAACGCTCGGGTTCCGCCAATAGTCCAGGTCTGCTCTTAGCGAGAGAGGAACCACCACCAACCGATGACGTTGACGCACTGGGTCTAGTCTTAGTTGGGCGAACCACCGCTGTGTTCTGCGCATGTGCAGAAGCCCCAGCGGGACCACAGAGTGGGCTGCCGACATGAGACCCAAAAGTGACATGATCAATAGCGCCGTTACTGTGTGATTCGGACGACACTTCCTCAGGGCTAGTAACAATGCTGCCCTTCGAGGGTCCGAAATTCGCGCCCTCATCATTACAGTGTCTAGCTGTAGTCCCAGGTAGACAATCTGATGACTGGGCCAGGGTGCGCTCTTTTTCCAATTCACAGCAAACCCCAGACGCGTGAGATGAGTCACTGTCTGTGTCGTGTGTGTGAACGCCAGCTCTGCTGACGGGGCGAGAACCAGCAGGTCGTCTAGGTAGGCTAATAGCCTTATCCCCTGACGGCGCAGCGGTTCCAATGCCGCCTCCACACATTTGGAAAATGTTCGAGGTGCCAGGGCGTACCCAAACGGCATCCTCGTGAACTCGTACGCCACCCCTTGAAAGGCGAACCGCAGAAACTTTCTGTGGCGTGATTGTATCGGCACATGAAAGTACGCGTCCTTTAGGTCTATGCTTTTACAAAAGTCCCCCTTCTGAACACATTCCAGTAGGCGTTTTGTCGTCAGCATTCGGAAGGGCCGTTTGGTTATGCTCTCGTTGAGAATGCGTAAATCCAAAATCGGCCTCACTCCCCCCGTCTTTTTGGGCACTAGGAAATAGGGCGAGTATAGCCCCTTGTTCCTTTGCTCTCGGGGCACTACTGTGACCGCCTCCTTCGCCAAAAGTTCCGTAATCTCTGACCTCAGAGCGGCTACTTTGTCTGGCGTTTTCATCACCGTTTCCACCACTCCCCTGAACCGGGGTGGGGTCCGATGGAATTGGAGGGCATAACCCTTCTCTAACGTCTGTTCTAGCCAGCGTGAGAGGGTACAGCTTCGTCGCCACTGCCAGCAATGCAGAGAAAGCGGGTGCGCACGAAGCAGTGGTGCGTCTAGTAGGAAAGACCTGTATTCCTCTATGGCCCTCGCCGCCGCTATTCCCAAGCACTGGGTTGGTGGAATAGCCCAAGGCGGGCCCCCCTTGAAAGGGAGAGGAAACATCAGCTCGTTCTGGGTGAGTCGGGGGCTTTGATACGTTAGTTACGACCGTAACTCCAGTAATCCTGCCCTCCGTGAACGCAGCACGGGTCTGAACTGCGCTGGCTGAGGTACTGGCCTGAGACAGAGCGCTCTCCCCGGAAAGCGATTGCGTCATGTCATTGTCTGACTGAGACTGCCGCTTAGAATGAGACTTATCCTTTACAGAACTCAACAGAATCTGAAAGGTGTGATCTCTGACTGACACCACACGGTGGTGCCACAATGCCTCTTTACTGGTCTTAAGCGGCTGTTCAACGACACACTCAATGTGTGGTGAGCTGCGCTCAGAGCCATGGGCATTGACACGTTCAGAATAATTCGGAGGCGTCCATACCTTGGTGGTATTCCCGCTCTCCGTGAACGTCGCACGGGTCTGATCTGCACTGACTGAGGCATTAGCCTGCAGCAAGGCGTCATTCCCGGCTAGCGGCTGCGCCTTCATGTCGCATTGGGACAGAGGCGACTGCCTGCTATGTGAGACCTTTACTACAGAGCTCCTAGGAGTCTGTAGTAAGATATCTTTATTAGGTGAGCTAAGGCTGCGCCTTGCTACCTTTACCCTTTTCCTCTCCTGAGCGCGCTCAGCTACACACTCTAGGTGGGTTGAGCTACACTCAGGATGGTGAGGGAGAAACATAGAACGTGAAGTGTTCTGTACCTTATGGAATAAATGTCCTTCTTTGACAATGTCAGTGAGAACCAGCTCTTTATTCACATAATCAAAAACACCCTCCACGCCCTGAACAGTGGGGTGGGGGGGAACAGTAGGCTCATCTGCGTCGCACGCCGGGCCATCTTCCGTTCTCTCCCCCTCGCCTCGTCATAGATGCCGCCTTTTGTGGGAGACCTTCTGGTGCTGCCAGGCTGGCTTGGTGACGACCTCTCTTGCCGGCGGGACCGTCGCTGCCACCGTCGCTGCTGGAGGGGCCGAGCCCGCTCTCCTGCCGCCTGTGGTGGGCGCCTGTCGCCTGGCCCGTCGCCTCCCTGTAGCCTTACTGGGGGCGTTCGAGGTGGACGGATTGGCTGGGGCTCTGCTGGCTTTCATTGCCAGAGGCAGATGTTTTGCCAATTGCCTCCTCTCCTCGTCCAATTTGGCGATTCGCTCGGTCGCGTCCTTCACAGCGAGGCCAAATAGGCCCTCGCTGGAGACGGGGGCGTTGAGCAGTGATGCCCTGTCGGTCTCCTTCATGGCTGTCATGGACAGCCAGAGGTGCCGCTCCGTGACCACTGAGGTGGCCATGGTCCTGCCCGCGCATATGGCTACCGCCTGCGTCAGGTGGAGGATGGCTCCGGAAATCCTGGAGGCCTCCTCCACTTCCTCGCTGGTCATCTCAGACCTACCCGTTGTGAGACGGGATAGGGAGGCCGCGAGGAGGGCGATGTTGTTCGCCGCCGCTACGCTCTGGGCTCCCAGCGTAAAGGATTTCTCAGCCAATTGTGCTGTGAACCTGTCCTTTTGCGCTGGCAGTGGCCTTCTTGGAGGCTGCCCAGGGACTCGAACCCGGCACTAAGAACGCCGTCATGGCGCCTTCGAGCCTAGGGATTCCCTTAGCTGCCCACTCATAACCGTTCACTCTGGTGAAAGGAGTATACGCTCTGGCCGGCGAACGCGCCGCCAGAGGTGTTCCCCACGAGCCCTCGACATACTTGCCAAGAGAGGGCAAGGCTGGAGCCATTGGCTCAGCTGCTCTCCTCGGCTTGGAGTAAGGGCCGCCTTCCATCTGGTCCACCTCCATAGGGAGGGGAACTGGGGGCAGCGCAATCTCGAGTCGGGTGGCCGCCTTCTCAATGAGTTCGGGAAAGTCCGAACGCAGAGAGGCTGCCGCGAAGGACAGGGCTTCTGACCTAACAGAGCCCATGTCGTCATCGCACAAAGACCCTTCGGACCTCGCGCTCTCCGATGGAAAGGGGGTCTTGAAGGCAGGCGCCAGAGGTCTGGATTGTCCCACTGGGATATCCATCTCGGCGCCCTCTTTGTCATCCTCCGATTCCGCACTGTCCGACGATGCCTCTGAAGCAGAGGCGAGTGTGGACAGTACATCATCAAGAGGGACGTCCTCCTTAAAAAACGCCCATCGCTGCTTCCTCTCCTTCACAGGAAGGAGGGCGCAGGAGGCGCAATTAGGAGGGTTGTCGAGACCGTCCTTGGCATGCTGCGGCCCCAAACACACGAAACAAAGGTCGTGGGGGTCCGTGGTAGCCATGGTGGTGCACCGACACAGGGCCCTTAAAAGGGCCTTTGGGGGTGGGAAATTCCCTGGTGTGCTCATCTTAGAAGACGTTGACGGCTGGCAGTCAACGACGAAATTCTTCCTGAGTCTTCGTAGGCTTCTTCACTCTAGTCCAGTCGCTGAAGATAATGGGAGGCAGATTGAGGGAACGGGTCCCTTTATATAGGGGCACCTGTGCTCCCATTGGCTGACAGGTGTGTGCATAATTTTGCTTCAGGCTGTTCTGCCCTAGGGCAGAGGGTAAACCACTAGGAGCAGAGCTCCCCTATGGGGCGGAGCTCCACGATATAGAACCAGCTCTTTATTCACATAATCACAAAACACTCCCTCCACGCCCTGAACAGTGGGGTGGGGGGGAACAGTGGGCTCAATTGCGTCTTGCGCCGAGCCGTCCTCCGTCCTCTCCCCCTCGCCTCGTCATTGGTGCCGCCTCTTCTGGGAGACCTTCTGGTGCTGCCAGGTCGGCTTGACGGTGACCTCCCTCGCCGGCGGAACCGTCGCTACCACTGTCGCTGCCGGAGGGGCCGAGCCCGCCGCTTGCCGCCTGTGGTGGACGCCTGTCGCCTGGCCCGTCGCCTCCCTGTAGACCTACTGGGGGCGTTGGAGGTGGACGGAATAGCTGGGGCTCTGCTAGCCTTCATCGCCAGCGGCAGATGTTTGGCTAGGTGCTTCCTCTCCTCATCCATTTTAGCGAAACGCTCTGTTGCATCCTTCACAGCGACCCCAAATAGGCCCTCGCTGGAGACAGGAGCGTTGAGCAGCGAGGCCCTGTCAGTCTCCTTCATGGCCGTCATGGAAAGCCAAAGGTGACGCTCTGTGACCACCAAGGTGGCCATGGTTCTGCCTGCGCATATTGCTACAGCCTGTGTCAGGTGAAGGATGGCTCCGGAAATCCTGGACGCCTCCTCAATTTCCTCACCGGTCAACTCCGACCTACCCGTTGTGAGACGGGATAGGGAGGCCGCGAGGAGGGCGATATTGTTCGCCGCTGACACGCCCTGGGCTCCCAGCGTGAAGGACTTCTCGGCCAGCTGTGCTGTAAGCCTGTCCTTTTGCGCCGGTAGGGTGGCCTTCTTGGAGGCTGCCCAGGGACTCGAACCCGGCACTAGGTACGCCGTCATTGCGCCTTCGAGCCTAGGGATTCCCTTTGCTGCCCACTCATGACTGGCCACTCTGGTGAATGGGATGTACGCTCTGGCCGGCGAACGCGCCGCCAGAGGTGAGTCCCATGAGCCCTCGACATATTTGCCAAGGGAAGGCATGGCTGGAGCCATCGGCTCAGCCGCCTTCCTTGGCTTGGAGTAGGGCCGCCTTCCATCACATCCACTTCCACAGGGAGGGGAACTGGGGGGCAGCGCTATCTCCAGTCGATTGGCAGCCTTCTCAATGAGTTCGGGAAAGTCCGAACGCAGAGAGGCCGCGCGAAGGACAGGGCTTCTGATCTAACAGAGCCCGTGTCGTCATCGCCCAAGGAGCCCTCAGACCTCGCGCTCTCCAAAGGAAAGGGGGTCTTGAATGTCGGCGCCAGAGCTCCGGATTGTCCCACTGGGATATCCATCTCTGTGCCCTCCTTGTCGTCCCCCGAGCCAGCACTGTCCGAAGACGCCTCTGAAGCAGAGGCGAGAATGGACAATACATCCTCTAGGGGGATGTCCTCTCTAAAAAACGCCCAACGCCGCTTCCTCTCCTTCATAGGAAGGAGGGCGCAGGAGGCGCAGTTAGGAGGGTTGTCGAGACCTTCCTTGGCATGCTGCGGTCCCAAGCACACGAAACAAAGGTCGTGGGGGTCCGTAGATGCCATGTCAGTACATAAATGCCATGTCAGGGTAAACCACTAGGAGCAGAGCTCCCCTATGGGGCGGAGCTCCACGATATAGAACCATACTTGTGCAGATATTGTGTGTGAAAAAGTGTTACCAAATGAATGTTCATCAAAACCTAATTAAATTTTGGGGGAAAGTTTCTTACAACAAAATAAAGAGCCAATTTTGTGAATTCCACGTTTGGAGCCAGTCGCTTTTTGAAAATGTGTTGCCAGAGGAGTCTGAATACTTGCTAAATATAGCGACAAAGTCGCTAAGTTGACAACACTGTATGCATAGATAATAAACAGAGTAGCAGCAGCGTAAAAGAGGGAGTGGGGTGACAATGCAAATAGTCAGGGTAGCCATGATTAGCTGTTCAGGAGTCTTATGGCTTGGGGGTAGAAGCTGTTAAGAAGCCTTTTGGACCTAGACTTGGCGCTCCGGTACCGCTTACCGTGCGGTAACAGAGAGAACGATTAGTTACCGGAGTGTAACTCCAGTTCTATGAGTGGAGCGGAGCCCCATAGGGGATCTCTGCTCCTAGTGGTTTACCCTCTGCCCTAAGGCAGCAACAGCCTGAGACAAAATTATGCACACACCTGCAGCCAAGAGGAGTACAGGTGTCCCTATAAGAGGGGATGCCTCCCCTCAATCAGCCTCCCGAGATATTTATCTTCAGCGAGACTAGAGAGGGTCGGCAGGGCCTTAAGTCCTATGTTTAGTCGTTGCACAAGAGGCCGCCATTGTGAACATGGTTTTGGCCAATAATTGTATCAGGCTACGAGAAATCCAAGCCAATATCATCAATGATGACAATATTTTCAATAACATCCAACGAGTCTCTCTGTCAACATTAGGTCGAATCCTAAAGAAAAATCAAATATACATGAAGCAACTGTATCGGGTACCATTTGACAGAAATTCAGAGAGAGTGAAACATCTGCGCAATGAGTATGTGGAGGTATGCATTGTTCATCTGACTATGGTGTGGTATCATGCACTGCTCACAAAAAAAATACTGTGCTATAGATATTGAATAGCATCCTATTTTCTTTACAGTTTTTTTGGATTGCTTACACACTAAAATTAAAAGTAGTACACTATTAGCAAACGATTAGTTACCGGAGTGTAACTCCAGTTCTATGAGTGGAGCGGAGCCCCATAGGGGAGCTCTGCTCCTAGTGGTTTACCCTCTGCCCTAGCCTCTTAAGGCCCAAGCTGTTTTTTTACATGCATTTTTTATTTCTCTTTGCTATTTGGGCTTATTGGAACCTAATTAGAATAAAAACTAAGTATCATCTTTTGATATGATGTACTTTTAGAGAAAAATGATGTCCACATATGTGGATTCATGGTCCGAATTTCCATAAAACACAAAGTCACCTTTGTGTAATAGAATGAAAAACTCTTCATTTCTGCCTTGAACACAGCAGTTTTTTTCCTGACTGTTTTTTAATGTATTAATAACACATACACATATTTTTTGAACATGTTTTGACTATCGGAGAGTAAAAATAATATGGAAACATTGCATTTTTGCCCATTTTGGACAGTTAAAAATAGTGTTTGGAACATTTGATATGCTGCAAAATAGTTGCAGGATGACATTGTATGTCTGTAACAAAATATAAAACATTCAAAGCATTTTAAATAGTCACTCTTGCATTAGGCTACTAATGTGTTTTGAACATCATAGTGAAAAAAAGAAAAATAGTAGGTGAGTAGCTCATGTGACATTTTGCATTGGTAATGTAAAAAAGGGAACATGTTAAAGGCTGCGATAACTGAGCACTGAAGGACCAGGCCTGCTTTCAGAGGCCCAGAGGTCACCTGATTGATTGACCTTCACTGAGTCGGAGAACATGGAGGAACCAAGGAACATGTACACACCTTGAGAATCACTGCCATCACTTATGTGTGAAAGGCTGAGTAACAGTTGCGCTCGGTTTGCAAGCACAAGAACACTTTGCAGGTCATACAACGCACTCGGGTTCTTCCAGTGCAGCCTAGTTGTCTGCAGCGCATTGCATTCTTCAGGCCGATCATCTCTGGGAGGTGGGCATTAGCCCTCCTACGGACCGAGACATGGGGCAACTCTGTCACGTGACGTTTCACTCCCTGGTTTGAATCTTCCTCTGACTGTGTCGAAAGGTCTGCATCTGCACCGTGATGCTGGGCCAAGAGGATCTTAGCCACTTCCATGCGGAACTGAAGGAACTGGATGGGTCTTGTCTTTGGTCCAGCACATATTGCATGGTCTTTTCGGTAGAGTAGCCAGCTGTTGGCTAAAGCCAGATCCGTGAAGTGCATTACCATCCGCATTGTCCACTTCTTAGTACGGGTGCTCATGCGATAGTAACTTATCATTCTATCCATCAAATCAACTCCACCCATCTTGATGTTGTACTCACGGACAATGCTTGGTCGCGAGACAGTGACATATTGTTTCACTTTCTTGTCCCAGCGCTGGCAGGTGTCTTCAGGCTGTGTACCATGAACAACAGACATCAGCAATACTGGTTTGTTGTCGTACCACTTCACTACACACAACTTTCCATCTTCAGCGGAAACTTCTGATGAGGTACCTCTTCCTGCGTTTTTCATGGCTTTGTCACTGGGTAACTTATGCTTCGCTTCAGCGAGTCGGTTCTTCATTATTGTACCAGTCATGTACAGCTCTTTCTCCATCATTCGTTGCGCACCTTTGATGGTGGTGAAGAACCGGTCACAATACACCTTTGTGTCACGATGCAGAGTTTGGCACAGACGCTCGATGACTAAGCTTCCCAAACTCAGGCCCTCTGGTTCTTCGACCTTCTCAATCAGTGAACCTGTGCCTTGATACAGCTCAAAGTCAAGCACAATGCCATCTGCTGTAGCACAAACAAAGTTCTTTATGCCAACTGGGTTTGGCTTCATTGGCAGATATTGTCTGCACGGACAGGCTCCTGTGAAAGGAATCATCTGCTCATCAATAGATGCGCAATCAGGTAGATTCAGAGACAAGCAGCCTTGCAGAATCCGATCCAGAAAAGGCCTCACCTTCCAGAATTTGTCCAACATTCTCAGGTCTTCTGGCACATCATGATCAATAACCACTTTTATTGCTCCCCTCAGTTTGAAGAATCTGGCACGTGTGAATTTGTCAGTGATGGCAGTGATTTTCAAGGCTTTGGACCAGTACATCCTAATGGTTGGGTATCGGATGCAGGACATCAAAATACAGGCACCAAAAAAGTGGTAAACCTCATCTACTGTCATGTTAAGTGGCTCCCCCACTCTTATACAGTGACATATTAGAGCATTCTGCAATCGTCATCATCAAATCTCTATCTATGTACTGTTCAAAATAGTCTAGTGGGGTCCAGCCATGTCTGTCTAGATCAGTTTCGTCCTGATGCTGATACTGTCACGATCGTCTTGTAGCGAAGTAGACCAAGGCGCAGCGTGTTGAAACAAACATGACTTTATTTAATTAAAGTTTCTAAATACAAACAAAACACGATTCGTAAAGTCCACGGTTAAACATACCGACACGGAACAAAAACCCACAACACCCAAGGGAAAACATACAGTTTAAATATGGCTCCCAATCAGAGACAACCAGCCGACAGCTGACACTCGTTGCCTCTGATTGGGAGTCACACAGGCAAACATAGACATAGAACAACTTAGAATACCCAACATAGAAAACGAACACATAGAATGCACACACCCTGGCTCAACATATAGAGTCCCAGAGCCAGGGTGTGACAGTACCCCCCCCCTAAAGGCGCGGACTGCGACCGCGTCTAAACAAAACCCCAAACAGGGGAGGGCTGGGTGGGCATTCCTCCTCGGAGGCGGCTCCGGCTCCGGCCTTGACCACCACCCCTCCATAATACCCCCGTAGCGCCCCTGGTCCGGTCTGACCCCGCTGGCTGGATCTGGACTGGACATTGACGGAGCGGATTGCTTACGCTCCGTTGTGGAGCAGCTGACCGGTCTTACCAGGCTGACGACTCGCACCCCTGGCTTGGTGCGAGTGGCAGGAACGGGCTGAACCAGGCTGACGACTCGCACCCCTGGCTTGGTGCGAGTGGCAGGAACAGGCTGGACCAGGCTGGCGACTCGCACCCCTGGCTTGGTGCGAGTGGCAGGAACAGACCGGGCCGGGCTGGTGACTCGCACCCCTGGCTTGGTGCGAGTGGCAGGAACAGGCCGGGCCGGGCTGGCGACGCGCACCGTAGGTTTGGTGCGAGTGGCAGGAACAGGCCGGGCCGGGCTGGCGACGCACACCGTAGGTTTGGTGCGTGGAGCAGGGACAGGCCGGGCTGGGCTGGCGACGCACCCCGTAGGCTTGGTGCGTGGAGCAGGGACAGGCCGGGCTGGGCTGGCGACGCACACCGTAGGTTTGGTGCGTGGAGCAGGAACAGGCCGGGCTGGCGACGCACACCGTAGGTTTGGTGCGTGGAGCAGGAACAGGCCGGGCTGGGCTGGCGACGCACACCGTAGGTTTGGTGCGTGGAGCAGGAACAGGCCGGGCAGGGCCGTCGACGCACACCGTAGGCTTGGTGCGTGGAGCAGGGACAGGCCGGGCTGGGCTGGCGACGCACCCCGTAGGCTTGGTGCGTGGAGCAGGAACAGGCCGAACCGGGCTGTGGAGACGGATAGGAGACCTGGATTGAAGAGCGGCCACCACCCGTCCTGGCTGAATGCCTACCCTCACACGCTCTGTGTGTGGCATCCGCACAGGACGTACAGGGCTGTGTACCCGTACTGGCATAACAGCACGTGACACTGGAGCAGGAAATCCGGGACCGCGGAGAGGCATTGGAGACCACGAGCGTTGAGCCGGCACACTCCGTCCTGGCTGCATACCCACCTTCGCACGACACGTGCGGGGTGGTCGTACAGGACTATGCCGGACTACTCGTGGCACAGTACGCCGCTCCGCATACCGCGGAACCTGCCCCGTCCCATGCTGCCATGCCTGAGCACGGGAAGTTGGTTCCGCTCTCCATCCAGGCTCCGCGAACCTGCCTTCTGGCCCCCCAAACCCGGTGGCCTCCTCTCCAAATCGCCCTGTGGCAGCCTCCTGCTGCCCAGCCGCCCATGGCGTGTGCCCCCCCCTAAAAAAATTTTTGGGTTGCCTCTCGACTGTCCAACGCTGACACTGCTTACGCCGTTGCTCCTCTCTCCGTCGCCTCTCAATTGTCTCACTCCATGGCCGGCGATCCATCCCGGCCAGGATCTCCTCCCAGGTCCAGGACCCCTGCCCGTCCAAAATCTTTTCCCACGTCCAGGCTGCCGATTCCTGGACACGCTGCTTGGTCCTTTTAAGGTGGGTTTTTCTGTCACGATCGTCTTGTAGCGAAGTAGACCAAGGCGCAGCGTGTGAAACAAACATGACTTTATTTAATTAAAGTTTCTAAATACAAACAAAACACGATTCGTGAAGTCCACGGTTAAACATACCGACACGGAACAAAAACCCACAACACCCAAGGGAAAACATACAGTTTAAATATGGCTCCCAATCAGAGACAACCAGCCGACAGCTGACACTCGTTGCCTCTGATTGGGAGTCACACAGGCAAACATAGACATAGAACAACTTAGAATACCCAACATAGAAAACGAACACATAGAATGCACACACCCTGGCTCAACATATAGAGTCCCAGAGCCAGGGTGTGACAGATACTCTGCCAGGTTTGGCGTCAATGGAGTAGCCTTCCAGCGTAGTCCACGTCCTGCACAACCAGAATCAGAATAAAAATAGTATTTATTGTAGGAAGTTACATTTTTACCCATGTAAGCAATTGAGGTGTATTGGTGCATAAAATACTTGAATCTGTGTGGAAGTTTATATGAAATTTGAAGATTTACCCTCAAGTTGTGAAGGCCAAAACTAATAACAATTACCTTGTTCAGTCTCCCTTTTTCTTTTTTTTGTTTGGCTTGGTCTTGGTGTTGGCTCTTCCAAGTCATCTTCTGAGCTATCAGCCTCAATCTCTTGACTTTGACGGCGACGTCTGAGAGTGCGGGATGAACCTGTACCTGTGCCTGTACCTGTCTCTGTCCCTGTCCATGAACCTGTCAACAAGTTTTGTAAATAAGCATTTTGCTTCCAATCCTTCACATAGCCCTAAGGCCCTAACTGCATAAAATAAACAAATATCTACTGGGTCTTGGCTAACCATTATCTGCACTGTGGTCAGTGGGCTCAGGAATGGGGTCCTCATCATCACTACTGTGCTCACTGCTGCTTTCCTCCTGTGGTGATGGTTGGTAATTGCCATCCAGGATAGGATCATCGTTGTCAGACACGTCCAAATCTGAGTTGTTTCCATCAATTAACCCAAGTAGCTCCAATGCTCTTTGCAGAGAAAAACGCTCTGGAAATAAAAACATGATAAAATCAAATACAAATTAATTTCATTTATGTATGTAGGTTTGCATTATTAATTTGTTATTTATTCCAATGGGATAATATGCAAGCTAATTTACATGTGCACATTTTTACTAGCATATTACATTTTTACTAACATTTTCAACACAACTAATTTAAGTATGTATGTATGTATTTAGTGATTTAATTGTTATTTATTTCATTGGGACCATGTACAGCTTTTAGCTGCATCAGAGCTAGCTTTTTTCCCATTTTACGTGTGTGCATGTTTACAAGCATATTAGCTGTTTCGAGGAGCCTCAGTCCATAAGTACACTTACGTGTACTTCATGTTTAGCGACCTACAAAGTTGCTAGTTTTACACTTTTTTTTCAAATTTGCATGTCATGACAAATATACAAGGCTTTTATAAATATCTAAATCAGAATAAGCCATGAAATATGACAGAACTTCTTACCTGGTCGACGTTTGTGTATGGAGCTACCACTTGAATCTTCCCTTGTGTTCGCCGCCATTTTGAATTTTGACCGTAGTGTGTTATAAACTTCTGACACCACCAGATGGCAGTGTAAGTACCCCCATACGTGTCCGTAACACCACCAATTCAGCAGTGAACACAATTGTGGACATAAGAGCTAAAAAGTGCTGTCCACGTATGTGACCACTAAGCCCTAGTCACAGCAGAAGGCAGGTGGCCACATCGTGGCCGGCGTTCTCCGCCATTTTTCTTGCCCTCCCAAACGTCATTGGGAATGGAAAGGCATCCCGAGTGGCCAGTTGGTCCACCACTCCCTCCATAGTCATGGAGCCCTTCAGGATCCACCGTCAGGCTTGGTCAGAGACCTCATTCCTCAAAATGGAATTAATTCCTTTGGCGCTTTCCACAGGTCTCCCAGGAGGACGGTGAACAATTCCACACCAACAAGTGACGGCGCTGCGCCTAAGGTCTCGGTCAGGGGGAAGACCCGCTTGATGTTGGCTTTAAGCAATTCATCTCTTGTCCAGTTTCCCAGTGGTGGAGGTCCGTCTCCCACAGAGGTACTGTTGAAGGGAGCCAAACCCAGGAACCCCCGATAGTGGATGAGGCTTTTGGGGTTCACCGAGCACGTCCCCAAGGAAGCACTGTACTGGTAGTCCAAGGGGGACAGTGGAGGTCCATAGACTAGCTCCTCCATGGCCAGTTCAGCCTGGTAGGCCTTCCAGGAGGCAGCATAGCCTCCATCCCCTTGTTTCTGTCAAAACAGTTCCTCAGGACAGTGGTGAGGTGACCCGTCGTTTCTGCCAACACCTTTACCAGCCCCCCACCCCTTGCCTATCAACAAATGGCAGGACCACAGGCTGGGACCGGAGAAGCAGATCAAGGGCTGCAGGGACTAAAAAGTCTGCAGGGACAATGACTTGGGGAAGGGTGTCTTCCTTCCCTAGGTACACGACCTGCTCAATCCTGATCTTGAGCTGGCCCATGTTCTCCATTTTGAACCTGAGGTCATCCATGTGGTCCATGTAGGACAATGCCCTGGAATGCATGGCTTTCTGGGTTTGGTGGTGGGCAAGGCCACATGTTGCTATTGCTCCACTCACTGGGTGTTTGCAGGATATTTTCATGTGGACGTGTGGTGACACCGTGTACAGCTGCACAAATCTCAGTTGGCCAGACTTGAATAAGGCCAGGATGGGGCGTTTCAGGTCCATGGCCTTGCCTTGTTGTCCAAAGTGCTCTGGAAGTTGGTTGCTTCGTGGATGGATAGTGTGGTAAACAAGCGTCCCGCCCACCCTACAAGGTTTTGTAGGCCGTACCTGGACCACAACATGTGGGTGTTGGGGTCCTTTGCCTTTACCATGCATCCGGCATGGATGGTCAATGCGGTCACGTGCTGCATGTCAATGAAGTCCAGTGCCACCGGTGCCTCATCCTTTTGTCCGAACTTGGTCAGTGTGACCATAATCAACAGATGGTCATCTGTACTGTGTGCGCTGGCGATGGCAGTGTCCAACAACCCCAACACAAACGGCAGGTCCTGTTGGAGGACATTCATTTTGGCAGTGTTGGCCAAACACTGCTTCTGCATCATCGGCCTTTGGATGTCAGCAGCATCCAACGCTGTAAACCGCATCCTGAACTGGACAGTGACCTCATCCAGTGTCTCTTTGGCCAATTCTTTGTATTTGGCCATTTCCAAAAGATTTGGATTGGGCTTGGTGGTGCTCTTAGAAACAGCGGTCAAGTTCAGGACGTAGCCATCGTCCACGTAGGCAATCACGCAGCCAAAACAATTTTTGATTGCCCTCAAGGCGTCCGCACGGAGCACTGCGAGGTTGACATGTTTTTTTATGACGTGGTATTGAGGAATCATGTGATTCTTGAACTCGGGAAGCATGTCTTGAGTAGTGCGCTATAGCTGTTGTGCCTTCGAGTTTCACCGCAATTGACGCTCCGTAGCTGCTCTGCCTTTTATAGGGGCGGCCAAAGTCTGAATTTTTTTTTTGAAAGACTATGGAATTTGCATTATAATGCCTCAAGCGTAGGTGGGAAAATTACGGGACCGAGTCCACGGGGGGTGGGGTCGCTCCGACATTCCGTTCCGGAGATAGAGCCGGGCTGTAAAACACGCCAATTTTAACAGACTCAACAGACCAGAACGGGGTTTGGAAATTCTATGGGAGGTGTTACAGGCTTTGGTTGGTGTTACACATGTGCTGGCTTGTCATCTTGTTAGTCAGAAGGTGTTTCACCTGTGCTCACTGAGGATATTTAAGAGCGGCTGGCCCAGTGCTCCAGTTGATTTCAGAGATGTGGAGGGTTAACACCTTTAGTTGGCTCTCCCTATTTTAAACAGTCCTTTATCTGACCTTCCTTGATTTTTGTTTGCGTCCTATTTTAATTTTATTTCCCTCTTGGGGAAATTTAGTGGGCTCTCATGGTGGGTGTCTTTCAGGTCCCAGTTGTTGGTAGTCAACTATCAGTGGACACCCCCATGAGTGTCTTTCAGAACTCCTTCTAGAACTGTTGGGTTTTATTTTTCTCATAATTGGATCTGTATGTGATGGATAGCTTGGAAGGAATGCATTAATGAGGAGCACTGTACTGATATGGATTGTTTCACATAACAGGGTGGGGAACGTTGGGGGTAGGACAGATAAGACTTGTGTTTCTTGCAGATGCGAACACTCTCTCTTTGTATTCTGTGAAACTGTCCTTGAACATGGAGTACAGTGGGATGATGTCTTTCTGGGTGCTGACTCCGCAGGTTATCATAGCAACTATGTCTAGTAACAAATGGAGTGCCGAGGAGTTGGGCCCACCCCTGCGCCAACGGATTGGCTGGACCACACTCAGTCCTTTGCTCTGGTTGGCCAACAGAAGAAGTGGAGGATTTCTGTCAGAGTATTTTAAGAAGAACTTAGAACAATGGATTAGTTAACTGAGTGCCCTGCGTGGTATTTCAGTGGACCCGTATATACGAACCTTCATACTTATCATACATACATTTTGCATATAATAAATTAAGCTTGGATTGAAGATCTCTTGATTCTTATTCCAATACCAGATTTGAATTACGCAATTTCTAACAATTGGTGACCTCCGACTGTGATCTGGTAGCGGAACTTCACTTCGCTGGAATTCACCCAGCCTATTGGACATCACTGTCATCGAACCGTGTTTCACAAATTGCCCGGGCTTCTATAAAGGTAAGCAAAACACCTATTGTAATATAACTGAAGTTTTGCACATTGGCTTTATCCAAATTAATTTTGTGAAGCACCTGTTTGATGTAAGTGAACCCTATTCTACTATAAATAACAATTACAGTATACTATTTCGATTTCATAATATACTATGCAAATGTTTGATAATTGTGATGGTTAAACCCATGGGAGTGTGACGCTATGACTGAGGCTCATAGGAGGCACTTTAAAGTAGATTAGACAGTGCGACGCTATGACTAAGGCTCATAGGAGGTACTTTAAAATAGTTTAGACAGTGCGACGCTATGACTAAGGCTCATAGGAGGTACTTTAAAATAGATTAGACAGTGCGACGCTATGACTAAGGCTCATAGGAGGTACTTTAAAATAGTTTAGACAGTGCGAGCTATGACTGAGGCTCATAGGAGGTACTTTAAAATAGTTTAGACAGTGCGAGCTATGACTGAGGCTCATAGGAGGTACTTTAAAATAGTTTAGACAGTGCGAGCTATGACTGAGGCTCATAGGAGGTACTTTAAAAGTAAGACAGTGCGAGTGTTGTCGTATGCATGAGAGTGTGAATGACAAACCTGTATACTTTGTTAGAAAACTAATTGGAAGTTAAAACGTCTGTGGCTGTCCAAACTGTGTAATTTGGGGATAACTGTTGGGTTCGTGATTGTTTAAACCATATAACCCATCAATAACAATTGGGAACATAAAGCTAAAGTGATTAATTGTGTGACTGAACTGGTTTTGAATAGTTGTGTTGAAACAATTTGGTTTATTATTTGATTCAGTGTTTGATGTTTGACATAGCATAATACTGGTTCTAGGTGTTTGGGTTGAAGCTTTTTGGTTTATTATTTGATTTAACGTTTGATGTTTGACCCTGCAAAATACTGGTTAAACAATTAGACTGAAATAATTCGGTTTATCGTTGAAATATAAATATGCACCAACTTTAACTAATTAGGTGGGAATGATTTGTTTTAAATAAATAGACTAAAATACTTTAAATAACGGCAGAATATTTGGAACACTAAAACGAAAAACAGCTCTTCAAAAAGCCTGCTCTCCTCAAAAGCTGAAGAGAGAGTTGCGAGGGGAGGGGCTGGAGAGAGCGAAACTGTGGCTTTTGGAGCGAGGAAAGACTGGGAGTTGGCTGGGAACACCACGGGGTGATTATTTGAGAGGTGCCTGTGGGTTTCTGACGAGGGATGAGATGGGTGAGAAAGTAGAGAATATTTACATTTGCATTTTTGGTGATTTGGCAGACGCTCTTGTCCAGAGCGACTTGTAGGAGCGATTGGGGTTGAGTGCCTTGCTCGAGGGCACATCGGCAGATTTTTCGCCTGGTCGGCTCGGGGATTGGAACCGGCGACCTCTCGGTTCTTGGCGCGGCGCTACTGATCACTAAGCTGCCTGCTGCCCCATATGAGTTTAAGGTTGTGGCGTTGTTTGATCATGTGATAAGGTTTAATTTGTAATCGGACCATAACTAAAGTGGTTGTAGAAGTAATGTATAGGTAGGGGAGAGCCAATAAGGGGCTCCATTGAACTATTATGGTTTATTTGGCATTTCAATGGCATAAGGTGAAATCTGTATGCATGAGGGGAATTCGATTATGTATTATTATAGTATTATGGACACTCCGTAATAAATAAACTGAACCAAACAAGACGTTACTACAGCAATAGAGAATAGTTAATGTTGTTACGTTAGTTCTTAAACCCGATGATAGAGGAAAATGCAGAACGCTGTTAGAGTGTGTTTTATTTAGGCTACTAGGGTGTTTGAGACGGAAGGGCTGGCTAGACGGGGGTGATGATGTGACTGGATGTGCGACGTGAAAGTATTTACTTTGTGAGAATCGTAGATGGTGTGGAGTGACTGGCGATGTCCCTGGTTCGAACACAGGTAGGGACAGTAGACAAAGCTTTCGCAGTGGGGCTATATACCTAGATTACTATGTGGATGTGAAAGGTTGAATTAGATAGCTTAAATAGAAGTATTCTAGACAAGTCTATGAAAATATGTTATAAGGTTACCATGCGCTCTCCCCGAAGGAGCAAGGGGAGGGTGAGAGACAGTACAGTTCAGATGGTAGGAACATCATTAAATGTATGCTAATCAACGATAGCAAGTATTTGTTTTATTAATTAGGGCATAATCAGAGAGAACAGTTAGATAAATTGAATAGCGAACTGAAATGGTTTAGCGGGAAAATATAAATGTTTGGTACATGTAGCAGAGTTAGGGTAATCAATTAAATAATAATTGTATACTCGAGGAATTTTGAGTGGTTTTATAGATTAGTTATGAGGAATTAGATTGATACAAACAATTATTGATGGGTTAAGACTGGGGATAACCAGGAGAAAGAGATTAGCTCATCTCGTTGGAATGTTGCCAAGGGCTAGGGGAGCAGTAGTGAAGTTAGGCCGTATTTAGGTCATAAAAGTGAACTACCAAATTAAGGCCTGGCTATTTGTGGTTGTTTTTCAAATTGGGTTTTCAAACAAAAAACAACACACCTAGTATGATGTTTATAAAGCCTTGTTGTTTCAATTTTGGGGGGTTTCAGCAGGTCAAGGGTGATAGGTCTTAGAGGAGCACACAGTGAATTTTATGGAGTTTTTTTTTAGCTTTTGGCTGAGTTTGGGGTATATATGATTTCTTATGAGAATGAATGTCATGAGGATTTAATGAACACTTGGGATAGCTAACATTTATGAAATATTTAGAATAATGGTAATGTTTAGTATACTATGGGATTAAACAGTTCGTTAAATGATTTCAATGGCCTCTGAACTCTGTTTTAACATTCTGGTGTTATTTTAATCATCCACACTAGTAAATTCTAAAGGCATGAGAGGAGGACTTTAAGATAGTTTATTTTACTAAGTTGAGGGTAATTTATAGTACTGTGAAAATTGTGAAGAAGATTATAATTTGGTAATAATATATTTGATTTGAACCATAAAATAACAGAAGAGAGAGTGGAGGAATGGCAATTGGATAATGAATTACCAATATTAACTAAAGTGATTGTTTAGATAGGTGGTAATATTGACACATGGCCAAATCATGTGTCAAAAAGGGGGGATGGTTGGATTAAATATTAAATATATACGAAGGAGAGGACAAAATACTTAAAAAACAAAAAAAAACATGTATGATAGTTTATTAACCACACCTGTATGTCAGAGGTTTTGTGCCCCACAGGTGAACTAAAGGAGAAGGTGACCCACTCTATCTAACCAGGAGACTGAAGCAGGCCTGGCGGGAAGGGCCCTACCAAGTACTGCCTTTGCCAGCAGAATAGCTGAGAGATCCATTTGGGTGCATGTCACTCACTGCAAAAAAGGTAAACCCAGCTACACCTGACGAACAAACACAGAGTTAGGAGAAAGATCCGATCACCACAAGGGCTCGGGGGTTGGCTCCTTAACGAAGATTCCCTTACCCTGTCTGATCATCCCTGTGTGAGTTCGATAGAAGGTGAAGCAATGGGTTGGCCTCTGGCATCTGACATGTTCTCAGGGCAAGGGGTGGGGATTCACAGGTCTCCCGACGGTAGGTAGCTGTCTGATTGTGGGGGCCATATTCCTAACACACACGGACCCTCCTGTTTCAGCCAGAAGTGGTAGTTAACCTAACACAAGTTGAAAAGGCATAGGAGACAGCTAGACGTAGGGAAAGGGGAAATTCTAGAGTAAACCTCTCTGAGGGAGGTAGTGAGACCGGGGCTGTGGTAAAGATAGTGCAAAACTATAGACCTGGAGGAAGTAGTACAGGTGGAAACGGGGTATAGAAATCTTAACCTGTGGTTGGAATGGATTCAGTATACGGCAAAAACTATGTCTAAAGAGGACTGTTTTGCCTGTGGGACAGCCAAACCAGGGTTGACAACTACTCCGTTCCCCTTGACAGGCTTTGACTCTCTGTCAGGTTTATCCTCCATGCAAGCCCGATAACGGGTCGTCCCGACCTGGGTTGCCTCAATTTGAAGTCACAGGGGATTCTAAATTGTTTTTCTAGTCTAATCTCTCCTCTTTGTTGCAGCCAGAGGATTTTAGGAGCCAAAAACCAGACCCGTGCTGACATCTGATGGATGTGTGGTGATAACTGATTGTGAACTCACCTACATACGCAAACAATCAAACGTGTCGGAGACTGGTGAGTTGTCACATAGAAAGTAGGACCTCCTCCCGGGATCCTTTGATGAAAGGATATATATTGATGGGATCCACAATCAGATCGCAGCTGGGTTTGAATCAAGTATTTTCTGGTGGTCAACAATTAATAAAAATGTAGATTGGATAAATTATATTTAATATAACCAGCAAAGTATTTATAAACCACACTCGTGATGCAATAAAGGGATTAGCTGAGCAGACAGCGGCAACTAGCTTAATGACATGGCAGAATAGAATAGCTTTAGATATGCTTTTGGCTGAGCAGGACGGGGTTTGTGTTCTGTTTGGATATATGTGCTGTACTTTCATCTCCAACAATATAGCACCGGACGGGCCCCGTGACCAAAGCGCTTGAGTGACCATCACCACGCTGGCGAACGAACTGGTTGAGAACTCTGGTATTGATAGCTCCATAAACGGTTGGTTTGATAACATATTTGGTAAATGGAAAACTATTGTTGTGACTATTCTGGGTGAAGTTATAGCTTCTATGGGTATACTTGTTCTTTGTGGATGTTGTCTTATTTCCTGGCTGAGTGACTGGTTTGGTGAGTACTCTTCTATGGTGGTTACTGGATTTCTGACCCTAGTAATTGTGTTTTTGCTGTTAATGTGTTGTGCTGCTTGCATCGTCCCCTGTCTCAGGAGGTCAGTGGTAGGAGTGGTGCAGGCGTCGGGTATGATGCTGTTGTTACCGGCCCAGGATGATGCAGGTGACTCTGCTACTGACTCTGAGACCAAGCTGGATGATCCATG
Organism: Coregonus clupeaformis; assembly: GCF_020615455.1. Classification (NCBI taxonomy): domain Eukaryota; kingdom Metazoa; phylum Chordata; class Actinopteri; order Salmoniformes; family Salmonidae; genus Coregonus; species Coregonus clupeaformis. The sequence goes on along the minus strand of NC_059205.1, from coordinate 5,632,981 downwards.
TTTTGCCTAGTAAAATACATACACGCATTTATTTTCAGTTCTTGCTAATTTATTACCTTATGTTTTTACTAACCACTGTGATTGTTTATTCTTCCTGATGTGAAGGTAAAGGATTCCTGGGTGGCTGGTAGCCAACTCAGTACATGTTAGGTGTAGGGGAGGAATAGAGGGTTAAAATTATAATTTTTTATTTTTTATTAACATTAAATGTTGTGATTTAATTTCCATATCCTGTTATTCTTAAGGGTGATTATACTCTGTTTAGAGTGACACCATAAATGGTGTCAAAAGAGGGAATTCAAAAATTTCCCTTTTTCACGCGATGACATGCTAGCTAGCTAACGTTAGCCCACCAGGGCAGGAAATTAGCTAGCTACATCTCACCTGGTCGGCTCTAGTTAGGCCCCTTGGTTGGCTACATTAGCTAACGTTGCACCGTAGCTCACCGTGTAATAGTCAGACTTTCCCAACAGGCAGTGACATGCTAGCGAATATGCCTAACGTTAGCGATTGTTAAATATCCCTGCCCTGGTGGGCTAACATTAGCTAGCATGTCACCACGTATAAATTACACGAACGGTGAGCTAACGTTGGCTGGTTAGCTCACAAAGGACTTGTGCGCTCAATGTTTTCCTCATACAAAACACAGACACGGTTTTGTTCCACGAGTGCATCTTTTGTACATGACTCATTAAATGACCTGTAAAGTAAGTTAGAAATGTCAGCAGGGATGGAAATGAAGCTAGCCCGAGGCTAGTACTTTTCAGACTGGGCTAGTAAGACAATGTGCCAAACTAGCCTGACCCAGCAGTGAAATGTAATTACTGTTTTTAGAAGGGCATTTGGGAATCTGCTACTTAATAGCTACGAAAAAGCGTCTTGCTTCTGACCAGCAGCTTTAATGTCTTCTGACCAGCAGCTTTAATGTCGCCTTTCGGTTTGGAGAAGGCGACATGTGATGTGAGAAAAACGTCCACTAGAACGGCTCTTGATAAAGCAGAATATCACGGGTGCCCAGTGAATGAGGCGATTGGCAAAAAAGCTCTAGAGGTTGTTGCAGAGAAAAGGTCACAATGTAGAACTGGCGCCAGCGCAGGATGCAGCGTTGTCTTTTCCCTTTCATGTGGCTCTTCGACGCCGATTCACCCATGCTTGCAATGTCAAAATCTGACGCATTTTATAAGTATAACTTATATTACATGACTTTTCTATTGTCTGAAATTGCATTATCACATTGACAGTCCTTTTTGCTCGCTGGAGGAATCTTGTTAGTAAATTAGAATAACACATTTCACATTGAAAGGATATTATGCGTGTCCCAATCACAAATTAGATAGTATTAGGGATTTATTATTCTCCTAAACTAATGGGATGACTAATTTAGAAAGAATGCATTCTTGACTGGGCTAATGTAGGCTGTGACACCTGGCAAGGCTGTGATTGATGTGAAGAGAAGATAAGGATTGTGTCTTCAAATACAAGACTATAATGGTTCATTGTGATTTATGAGTCTTCCTTTGACATGGGAATGATGTCTAAGGGAGCTGGCTCTTCTCACTATGACAGGTTGTTATGATAATCTTGTGCCTGGATTAAGTGTGTAACAAATGGCGCCGAAGAGATGAGACCAACCCCCTGCATCAACGTATTGGCTGAGAAAGTTTAAACCACGCTCAAGTCTACTCTAATTGGCCAGCAGAGAAGTGGGAAACTTCCTCTGTCAGAGTATTTGGGTATTGTTTCTGGAACAATGTCTTAGTTCTCTGGAGTGTCCTGCGAGATATCTCAGAGAGTCCGTATATACGAAACATCATATTTACCATTGAAGGTTTTTGCATTAATTAAAATAAATAGTATACCTTAGAAGTCGTGTTGACCTCTTTTGTTCCTAATACCAGATTTGAATTGACGCGACTTTGACAATTGGTGACCCCGACGTGATCTGGTAGAAGGGACTTCGCTGGGTAAATGTCCGGCCCATTTGGTCAACTCTTTAATCGAACCGTGTGTTTCACAAACTGCCCGGGCTTCTATAAAGGTAAGCAGATATCTGTTGTTAAATAACCAAAGATCTGCACATTGGCTTTATCCAAATTAATTTTGTGAAACACCTGTCTGATGTAAGTGAACTAAATTATGAAACTATTATGAGTAGACAAGCACAATATTGTGACATGCAAACCTTTTCTAAATGTGATGTTTAAAAAAAACCATGGTACCAGAGTGTTGATTCTACCGGCAAGGTCCGCTAAGAGACGGCTAGGTTCAGGAGACAATGCTGACATCTACCGGCAAGGTCCGTAATTGCGACATACGGCTAAGGTTCGGAAGATATAGGGAATAATTGGCTTAAGTAATTGCTATCGACAAGGTTCGTAACTACGACAGTACGACTAGGTTCGAAGAATTACACCGGCAAGGTCCGTAACTACGAGGATACGGCTAAGGTTCGGGAAATTTTAGATAATACTGGTGACTGGCAAGGTCCGTAACTAAGGGTTGCGGCTAGGTTCAGCACAGTGTTTTGAATAAAATAGAAGAGGCTGTGTGCCCAAATAGATTGTGTGTGGAACATGGGTGTAATTGATGACTGTGTGACATATTTGACTGTATGATAGGATTATGACTGTGTATTGTGAGTGAGGGCGATAACTGTGTACTATTTTTGGCTGTGAATACAAAGAATATTTTAAAACAGTAAATAATGAGAATTACAAATAGGAAATAAGGTTTAAATTGTGCAAACGTTAACAAAAAACACCCATAGGAGGTACTATAAAAGTTAGACAGTGCGAGTGTTGTCGTAGGCATGAAAGTGTGAATGATAAACCTGTATATCTTGATAGAAAACAAATTGGGAATCATAAGACGTCTGTGGCTGTCCAAACGGTATAATTTGGGAATAACTGTTGGATTTGTGGTTGATTAAACCATATAACCCGTTAAAAACAATTGGGAACATAAAGCTAAAGTGATTAATTGTGTGACTGAACTAGAACGTTTGAATTGATATATTTGAAATATAACATTTGGTGTTTGACATAGCATAATACTGCTTTTGAATAGTTGTGTCGAAACAATTCGGTTTAGTATTTGATTTGAGGTTTGATGTTTGACGTAGAATAATACTGGTTTTAGGTAATTGGTTTGGGCTATTTGGTTTATTATTTGATTTAACGTTTGATGTTTGACCGTGCAAAATACTGGTTAAACAATTAGACCGAAATAATTCGGTTTATAAACGTGCACCAACTTTAACTAATTAGGTGGGAATTATTTGATTTAAATAAATGGACTGGAATACTTTGAGTAACGGCGGAATATTGGAGGCGCGCTGGGACGAGAAGCAGCTCCTCACAGCTCCTCAAAAAGGTAGAGTTGCGAGGGGAGGGGCTGGAGAGAGCGAAAGTGTGGCTTTTGGAGCCATGATAAGACTGGGAGATGGCTGGGAACGCATGTGGGTATCTGACGAGAGAGTGTTCTAAACTTGCTCACCGAGCGTAGACGTGCGTTGGGTGAGAGGGTAGAGAATATTCACATTTGCGTTTTTGGTAATTTGGCAGACGCTCTTGTCTAGAGCGATTTATGGGAACTATTGGGGTTGAGTGCCTTGCTCGAGGGCACATCGGCAGATTTTTCGCCTGGTCGGCTCGGGGATTGGAACTGGCGACCTCTCGGTTGTTGGCGCGGCGCTATTGGTCACTAAACTGTCGGCCGCCCCATATGAGTTTAAGATTGTGGCGTTGTTGGATAATATGATGGCGGAATAAACTGACCATAAGTACAGGTAAAAGTCAGTAAATTAGAATATTTTGAAAAACTTGATTTATTTCAGTAATTGCATTCAAAAGGTGTAACTTGTACATTATATTTATTCATTGCACACAGACTGATGCATTCAAATGTTTATTTCATTTAATTTTGATGATTTGAAGTGGCAACAAATGAAAATCCAAAATTCCGTGTGTCACAAAATTAGAATATTGTGTAAGGGTTACATTTTGAAGACACCTGGTGCCACAAACTAATCAGCTGATTAACTCAAAACACCTGCAAAGGGCTTTAAATGGTCTCTCAGTCCAGTTCTGAAGCCTACACAAACATGGGGAAGACTTCAGATTTGACAGCTGTCCAAAAGGCGACCATCGACACATTGCACAAGGAGGGAAAGACACAAAAGGTTATTGCAGAAGAGGCTGGCTGTTCTCAGAGCTCTGTGTCCAAACACATTAATAGAGAGGCAAAGGGAAGGAAAAACTGTGGTCAGAAAAAAGTGTACAAGCGATAGGGATCACCGCGCCCTAGTCAAGATTGTGAAAAAAAACCCATTCAAAAATGTGGGGGAGATTCACAAGGAGTGGACAGCTGCTGGAGTCAGGGCTTCAAGATCCACCACCAAGAGACGCTTGAAAGACATGGGTTTCAACTGCCGCATACCTCGTGTCAAGCCACTGTTGACCAAGAAACAGCGCGAAAAGCGTCTCACCTGGGCTAAGGAAAAAAAGAGCTGGACTGCTGCTGAGTGGTCTAAAGTCATGTTTTCTGACGAAAGCAAATTTTGCATTTCCTTTGGAAATCGAGGTCCCAGAGTCTGGAGGAAGACAGGAGAGGCACAGGATCCACGTTGCCTGAAGTCTAGTGTAAAGTTTCCACCATCAGTGATGGTTTGGGGTGCCATGTCATCTGCTGGTGTCGGTCCACTCTGTTTCCTGAGATCCAGGGTCAACGCAGCCGTCTACCAGCAAGTTTTAGAGCACTTCATGCTTCCTGCTGCTGACCTGCTCTATGGAGATGGAGATTTCAGGTTCCAACAGGACTTGGCGCCTGCACACAGCGCAAAATCTACCCGTGCCTGGTTTACGGACCATGGTATTTCTGTTCTAAATTGGCCAGCCAACTCCCCTGACCTTAGCCCCATAGAAAATCTGTGGGGTATTGTGAAAAGGAAGATGCAGAATGCCAGACCCAACAACGCAGAAGAGTTGAAGGCCACTATCAGAGCAACCTGGGCTCTCATAACACCTGAGCAGTGCCAGAAACTCATCGACTCCATGCCACGCCGCATTAATGCAGTAATTGAGGCAAAAGGAGCTCCAACCAAGTATTGAGTATTGTACATGCTCATATTTTTCATTTTCATACTTTTCAGTTGGCCAACATTTCTAAAAAATCCCTTTTTTGTATTAGCCTTAAGTAATATTCTAATTTTGTGACACACGGAATTTTGGATTTTCATTTGTTGCCACTTCAAATCATCAAAATTAAATGAAATAAACATTTGAATGCATCAGTCTGTGTGCAATGAATAAATATAATGTACAAGTTACACCTTTTGAATGCAATTACTGAAATAAATCAAGTTTTTCAAAATATTCTAATTTACTGACTTTTACCTGTAATGTTGATTTAGACGTAATGTATAATATAGTACAAAGCAAATAGAGGATTAAATTGAACTAATTATCATGGTAGAGCTAACGTAGTACAGTGAGGGAACTTCATTTTGTGTCAGAGGGTAAAATGAGAAATCATTGTAATATGCTATTGGTGGAAATCTATTTATCATTTCAAGGCATGGAGTAACAATCTGCATTTATGAGTGTAAATTCCACGGCTGATGTGTTGATTGAATGGGTACGATGAGTATTTGGTTTGGTAATGTTGAATGGACTATTTGTAGCGAGCGTGTTTAGGGGTTAAATAGAAAAACTAACTTATACAATAGGGAATCAAAAGGAGAGAGAGTTTTTTGCTGAGGTGAAAGCTACTGCGATTTTCATTTGGTGACGTCACTTGCTCTATGAATGAACTGGGAGTGGTTACTTTGAGAGCATCGCAGATGGTGTGAAGTGACTGGCGATGTCCCTGGTTCAAACACAGGTAGGGACAGTAGACAAAGCTTTCGCAGTGGGGCTATATACCTAAATTACTATGTGGATTGTGAAAGGTTGAATTAGATAGCTTAAAAAGAAGTATTTTAGAAAAGTCTATGAAAATATGTTACCAACGATAGCAAGTATTTGTTTTATTAATTAGGGCCTAATCAGAGAGAACAGTTAAATAAATTAAATAGCGAACTGAAATGGGTTAGCGGGAAAAATACAAAATAATTGGACGATTATAAAACGATAATTTATTTTGGTTAGGATGAAAGTATGCATTGGCTGTTGTGCTGGGGAATGGCGCAAGCCTGTGGTGGGTTATGGATTTGTTACATAAACTTATATTTTGGACTGGGGCGATAGAATAGGCTACAATTGTTGCATAATCAGAAAAAAGACACAATTTAGTGTGAAATAGTTATTACAATTGTTGTTGATAGTTGTTACGGTTATTATCATTGATCCAGTAATGATATAAGGATAGTAGAGGAAGGCAGGGGATTTAATCTCATTTAGGGAAGTTATATTAGGAAGAAAATACCATTAAATGAGGGAACATTTGATGTAACCGTGATTGTATTGGCTAAAATCTCAAATATGACATTTACAGGGAGGACAGGAACAATAGAAGGGAAGACAGGTTTTCCTAGGGGGTTGAATAAATAATTGATAAATGGATCATTTGAGGTGAGATCACATGTAGCAAAGTTAGGGTAATCAATTAAATAATCATTGTATACTCGAGGAATTTTGAGTGGTTTAATGGATTAGTTGGGAGGAATTAGAATGATACAAACAATTATTGATGGGTTAAGACTGGGAATATCTATCATGTTTTGTGTGTAATACCATCTTTAGATTATAACTAGGAGAGGGAGATTAGCTCATCTCTTTCTTTGTGATTGTTGTTTTTTCAAATTGGGTTAAAATGGGTTCACAGAGCCAGAGGCTGTACAGAGAAAGGTGGAGCCCCCATGTTGCCCTAGTGGATAATGGATAAAACAGGGGAAAAACATTACTGACTGGCAGAATACACCAAATGGGGATCAGTATGGCCACTCCACTGGGAGATATAGAATAAAGTTGAATGGGAGAGCAAAAACACAGCCCAGTGTCCATCTGGAGATAAGTTTTAACGGATGACAGGAAGAGATTTTCTTAACTCAGGAACAGGAGGCTGAGTTAGAAGCAATTCCGTTCAAATTATGGTCACAAGGACAACAGATGTAGGACTAATAAAGGGGGTAGCTCTAGTACAAGTGATTCCTCAATCCGATAATAGACCATACCAAAAGCAATATACTATGAAACCAGAAGCAATAAAAGGGATAACACCTACATTTGAGCATTTACTTAAGGGAGAGGTGATAATTCCTGGAGATGTGGTACAATGAAACTCTCCAATATTTCATGTTAGAAAGGAGGCACCTAGCGCCGACTGGAGGATGGTCATGGACTTACAGTTAGTTTAATAGAAATATCATTCCCAGAGTTCCATGTGTACAAAATCCACATACATTGATGAACCAATTGAAACCAGAGAACTCCTATTTTACAGTGATATATTTAGCTAATGCTTTCTTTAGCATCCAAGTTCATCCGGATAGTTAGGGGTGGTTTGGCTTTACTTTTCAGGGAAGGAAATGGACTTAGGCTAGGATGCCTCAAGGCTACTCGGAAAGTCTTACAATCTTTGTCCAGGCTATAACAAAACATTTGGGAAAGTTTGAACATAGGGAAGGATGCAAATGTTAGTTTATATAGATGATATTCTATTGGCTAATCCCACTCAGGAGGGATGTAAGAGGGATACAATCCAATTGTTAACCTTCCTGGAAGAACAGGGACACAAAGTGAGCAGAAAGAAACTTAAACTTTGGTAGATCGAGGTCATTTACCTAGGACACACTATAACACAGGAGGGGAGAATGTTAAACTCATCCAGGAAAACTGCTATATTTGGAGCGCCAAAACCGTTAAAACAAAAAACAAATGATGAGCTTATTGGTAATGATAAAGTGCTGTAAAGTTTGCGTACTCCATTATGTACTGCATACGGGTAAATTAAGTGATCTTATCTATGGGAAGGCAATGGTAGCCCATGGTAAAGTAATTTGGAACTCTAAGGAGGCATACATACATCAGGGATGTTATCCAAATGGTAGAGAGTAACGAGGGATATGACATTGGTAGTGATTTAAAGATGATGAGGTTTTTTGGTGGGCTATTAGATATAACTGGGTTAATCATGAACATAGAGATTTTTATTCTTTGTTGCTAGACAGAAGACTTAGGTGACTTAAAAAATAGACTTGTCATGTCCAACAATTAGTCTTCAGGTCAAGCCCGGGAGAGCCTGGGTAGAACAGAGTTTGAACTAAACATAAGTGTTTTTACAAGATAAGAGATTGATTGATTGGATTACTAAATGATTCTGAACTGGATGAAAGTTGAATTTAGCTGCCATAAAAGACAAAGGAAGTGGGAGGAGTAATAAAAAAGCAAAAGATATAATCTAAAAAATGAAAGGCATGGCAATTGGATGATAAATTGCATAAGGAAGGGTTTAGAAAGGTGGTAATATTGACACATGGGCAAATCATGTGTCAAAAAAGGGGGAGTGATAGGATTAAATAATAATGATAGGATTAAATAAAAGTGATAGGATTAAATAATAATGATAGGATTAAAATAAAAATAAAAAACAACAATAGAAATTGAGAGCTCAACATGTATGTGTGAAGATAGTTTATTAACCACACCCGTATGTCAGAGGTTTTGTGCCCCACAGGTGAACTAAAGGAGAAGGTGACCCACTCTATCACACCAGGAGACTGGGTGTGGATCCAGTCCCTAAAAGAAGAAAAACTGGGAGCAGGCCTGTTGGGAAGGGCCCTATCAAGTCCTATTAGATCCATCTGGGTGCATGTCACACACTGCAAAAAGGTAAACCCAGTTACACCTGATGAACAAACACAGAGTTAGGAGAAAGATCCGATCACCATTAGGGCTCGGGGGTTGGCTCCTTAACGAAGATTCCCTTACCCTGTCTGATCATCCCTGTGTGAGTTTGGTAGAAGGTGAAGTAATGGGTTGGCGTCTGACATGTTCTCAGGGCAAGGGTGGGGATTCACAGGTTTCCTGACGGTAGGTAGCTGTCTGATTGTGGGGGCCATATTCCTAACACACTCAAACCCTTCTGATCAGCCAAAAGTAGTAGTTAACCTAAAACAAGTTGATAGAATAATACCTGAGCACAGTCTATGAAGGCATAGGAGACAGCTAGATGTAGGGAAAGGGGAAGATTAGGGACTTTAGGGGAGGACATCACTGTATGTGTGTCGCCGTGTACATCCTGGGACTATGTAGTTGCTCATATCGAGAGCGTGGGGGATATGTAGATCTCCATACACAGTTTGGGGACAGGTGTAGTGTTGTGAGGGTAGGGAATTACCAGAAATGGCAGTGCGACCCATAGAAGGGTAGGTACTGTCTGAATGTCTGAAGTACGCAAAAACAGGTTTATCCTCCATACAAGCTACTTGGGAATGGGGTGAAAGAGTATTGTAGTAACTTGAACTATCAGTATCCCCGATAACAAAGTCATTCCGACCTAGGTTGCCTACGTTTGAAGTCTCAGGGGATTCTAATTGTTACTAGTAAGATAGGATACAGAGTAGGGCATCTTAGCTCTGCTCCTACACAGAGAATATCACAACTGAAAGAAAATATGACTAATCTCCTCTTTGTTGCAGCCAGAGGATTGTAGGAACTAAAACCAGGCCCGTGCTGACATCTGATGGTTGTGTGGTAATAACTGATTGTGAACTCAACTACATATGTAAACAATCAAATGTGTCAGAGACTGGTGAGTTGTCACGTAGAAAGTAGGACCTCCTCCCGGGATCCTTTGATGGGGTAGGAGTACCTCGAGAGGTTCCAGAACAATTCAAAGCTAGGAATCAGATCGCAGTTGAGTTTGAATCAAGTATTTTTTGGTGGTCAACAATTAATAAAAACGTAGATTGGATAAATTATATTTACTATAACCAGCAAAGATTTATAAACCTCACTTGTGATGCAATAAAGGGATTAGATGAGCAGACAGCGGCAACTATCTTAATGTCAAGGCAGAATAGAATAGCTTTAGATATGCTTTTGGCTGAGAGGGGCGGAGTTTGTGTTCTGTTTGGATCTATGTGCTGTATTTTCATCCTCAAACAATATAGCACCGGACGGGTCAGTGACAAAAGAGCTTCATGGGAGTAACTACACTGACGAACAAACTGGCTGAGAACTCTGGTATTGATAGCTCCATAAACGGTTGGTTTGATAACATATTTGATAAATGGAAAACTATTGTTGTAACTATTCTGGGTGAAGTTATAGCTTCTATGGTATACTTGTTCTTTGTGGATGTTGTCTTATTTCCTGTGTCTGAGGTTTGGTGAGAAAGGAGATGGAGAAGGTGATTTCCCACAGATGGTGAGATAAGGCCCAATCCTGGACTCCAACCTAGGAATGGAGGATATGACCTATCAGGCTTGGTGGAGTGACACTAGAGGGTGTCTAAAGGGGGCCAAAATATACTTATCTGTTTGTGTTTTATGTTTTAATAGTCTTATGTTTTGTGTTCTATTAATCTTGTGTTTTATGCTTTATTAATCAAGTTAACCATGTGAATGTTTGTCTTTTCTTATGTGATGGTTTGAAGTTCCTTGGTGACTGGTAACAATTTGCAAGTGGGGTATAGATGGACTGAGGGTTTGAATTTTTAGTAACATTATGGCCTATTAATAAAAGTGTGATTTTTTGTTTGTATTGTATTATAATGAATGACAATCTGTGTTTTCTTATTTTTTGAATCACACCTTATGAGGTGTGAAAAGGGGGACTATTAGGGATTTATTATTCTCCTAAACTAATGGGATGACTAATTTAGAAAGAATGCATTCTTGACTGGGCTAATGTAGGCTGTGACACCTGGCAAGGCTGTGATTGATGTGAAGAGAAGATAAGGATTGTGTCTTCAAATACAAGACTATAATGGTTCATTGTGATTTATGAGTCTTCCTTTGACATGGGAATGATGTCTAAGGGAGCTGGCTCTTCTCACTATGACAGGTTGTTATGATAATCTTGTGCCTGGATTAAGTGTGTAACAAATGGCGCCGAAGAGATGAGACCAACCCCCTGCATCAACGTATTGGCTGAGAAAGTTTAAACCACGCTCAAGTCTACTCTAATTGGCCAGCAGAGAAGTGGGAAACTTCCTCTGTCAGAGTATTTGGGTATTGTTTCTGGAACAATGTCTTAGTTCTCTGGAGTGTCCTGCGAGATATCTCAGAGTCCGTATATACGAAACATCATATTTACCATTGAAGGTTTTTGCATTAATTAAAATAAATAGTATACCTTAGAAGTCGTGTTGACCTCTTTTGTTCCTAATACCAGATTTGAATTGACGCGACTTTGACAATAGGGACCATAAATCACATTTCTATAGCTGCATGGATTATTTGGAACAGGGGAATTATTTTCCAAGGGTATAATAGCTGTCAAGTGTTCCCTTGCGGTGGGAAAGATAGTTTACACCTATTTTTCATTAGTCTATGTGTCATCCTATGAAGTGAACGTTATGTTGCACATCCCTATCTGATATAATTTATTTTGCCATAGTAGCGCAGAGTTTTTAAACCCAGAGGCCCAACAGGCCGATACATCCAGGAACGCGTAGCGAAACAGACTCAACAGACCAGACCAGGGTTTGGAAATTCTATGGGAGGTGTTACAGGCTTTGGTTGGTGTTACACCTGTGCTGCCTTGTCATCTCGTTAGTCAGAAGGTGTTTTCACCTGTGCTGGCACTGAGGATATTTAAGAGCGGCTGGCCCAGTGCTCCAGTTGACTTGAGAGATGTGGAGGGTTAACACCTTTAGTTGGCTCTCCCTATTTTAAACAGTCCTTTATCTGACCTTCCTTGACTTTGTTTTACTCAACTTTTTGGTTTGTGTCCTATTTTTAAGTTTGGTGTGGGTTTTTATTTGATTTCCCTCTTGGGGAAATTTAGTGGGCTCTCATAGTGGGTGTCTTTCAGGTCCCAGTTGTTGGTAGTCAACTATCAGTGGACACCCCCATGAGTGTCTTTCAGAACTCCTTCTAGAACCCCTTTGTTCCCCCTTCTGGTTTCTTGCTGGGGAACGTAACAAAATGGGGGCTTGTTTCACATGAGTATGGTAGTCGCTCTAATCACCTACTCTGAAGCTCTGCTGTGCCCAGATGAGTGCTCAAAAGACACTTTTGTGGTAGGGGTGTACGACTCTTGGATTTTTGGAGTCGACTCAGACTCGTGGTTGGAGTTGAAAGGAATTTTACTCTTGCTCGACTCCCAAAACACGCTGAAACGGATGCTCACACACACCACCTCATTATTGCAGAGTCCTACTAGGAAGACTACATTTGTGTTCTAGAGGACTGACATGAACATGACGCTGCCCATTTGTGCATCAATTTAATCCTAGGTGATTTGTAGGAACTACAATATCTTAAAAGGATCCCATGGCATGATGCGGCGCAATCTACGCTGATAAGCCTATTCTTTGCCATGTAGCCCTATTCAGACGGGTATTACTAGAGACATTGGTTCTGGAATTATTATCCGAGCATGTGCCTTATTACAGAGGATGATTCACACAGGCTGTCTTTCCAAACTGCCCCCTGTCATTCATTTTTTTCGAATTGAATTGACCCTTATGACGGAAGCCTGGAGGTTTTTATTCTAGGCGTGAAGATATTTCAACGTCATGTCCAGACGATAATAGGCTACACTGATAACTCCAGACGATAATAGGCTACACATTGTGGTCCTCTGTAGCTCAGCTGGTAGAGCACGGCGCTTCTAACGCCAAGGTAGTGGGTTCGATCCCCGGGACCACCCAAACACAAAAATGTATGCATGCATGACTAAGTCGCTTTGGATAAAAGCGTCTGCTAAATGGCACGTTGTTGTTGTTATTATTATTATTATTATTATAACTCGTGCTCTAATCACCTACTCTGAAGCTCTGCTGTGCCCAGATGAGTGCTCAAAAGACACTTGTGGTAGTGGTGTACGACTCTTGGATCTTTGGAGTCGTCTCAGACTCGTGGTTGGAGTTGAAAGGAATTTTACTCTTGCTCGACTCCCAAAACACGCTGAAACGGCCTCGCCAGCCTTTCGCCCTTCCGCCACAAGGTCAAGCCCTTCTCCTCCTCACTCGGCTTGACCCAGTCGAGGAGGCGAATGAGATCTGTTAGGGATCTCCCTGGCGATGGCTCCTGGACACGCTGCTTGGTCACATCTTGGTGGGATTTTCTGTCACGATCGTTGACACATGATGAAGCGGACCAAGGCGCAGCGTTGAACGTGAACATATTTATTTAATAAATGATCACACGACCAAAACGATGACGTGACAGTCAATGGTCAATAAACAAACCAAACACGAACAAAATCCCACAAACCCGAATGAAAAACAGACAGTTTAAATATGGCTCCCAATCAGAGACAACCAACGAACAGCTGACACTCGTTGCCTCTGATTGGGAGTCACTAAGGCAAACATAGAAAACAACAAACCAGAACCCCCAACATAGAAACACACCACATAGAACAAACACACCCTGGCTCAACAACTAGAGTCCCATAGCCAGGGTGTGACAACTAGGAAGACTACATCATTCTAGAGGACTGACATGAACATGACGCTGCCCATTTGCTCATCAATTTAATCCTAGGTGATTTGTAGGAACTACAATATCTTAAAAGGATCCCATGGCATGATGCGGCGCAATCTACGCTGATAAGCCTATTCTTTGCCATGTAGCCCTATTCAGACGGGTATTACTAGAGACATTGGTTCTGGAATTATTATAGAGGATGATTCACACAGGCTGTCTTTCCAAACTGCCCCCTGTCATTCATTTTTTTCGAATTTAATTGACCCTTATGACGGAAGCCTGGAGGTTTTTATTCTAGGCGTGAAGATATTTCAACGTCATGTCCAGACGATAATAGGCTACACTGATAACTCGTGCTAGGCTGCCAAATGTACAGGTCTCCCCATAATATTTAAATTGATGTGCGATAATCATTATTTTAGCGATCCATGGTAGATGTCCTTCCTAATAACAATGCCCCCCCCCCCCACCCTGCTGATTTTGATTTGCTGAACTGTATTTGCACTTGACTGTTTATGGATGAGAAGGTGAACTTGCCACTTCCAGAAAGTTTAGTGGGGATGCTGCTTTGCCATTTATTGCTTAGATCCTATAGGTTCACTCCAACCCTAATCTAGTGCATCTGTTTTAATAATTAGCTGGTTGATAAGCAAATCCGGTTAGGTACAGCTGGGGTTGGAGAGAACCTACAGGAAGGTAACTAAGTACAGGGTTGGAGAGCCCTGACCTAGGACATCACCAGCCAGCCAGGGTTTTATTAAATAAGCTTATAGATGGGCACAATACTTTTTCTTGCACGTTTAGGGCTAATTAAACTGACATATTTGGCGACGTTAAACTTCACTGGCGCCAGGAAGAATAGCATAGCGATACTCATTGATAGCCTGCCTAATACTGTAGTTTCCTTACAAGTTTAGCACGTTATTCGATACTAAAAACCAGCGTAAGCACATGGAATTTGTGTCAAGGAGGCATTCACCCATAGGCTTTAAACCGTGAACATGCTTGAACTAAACTGAATGGAAAATAACTCAAATTACATAGTACATTTACAGAAGCCAATAACAATTAGCCTAGACGTCAATTAAAGTAAAGTTATCATCAGGGTGGGAAAAAGGTAAACAGTGAAATGTATGCAGGGCTGTGGGTGTGTCACGCTCGTTTTTAGACCAAGGTGCAGCATGGTATGCGAACATTTTAATATAACTGAATACAGATCAAAACAAACGAACGTAAAGTTCTGCACGCTACACAGCTGCTAACCAGAAACAAGATCCCACAAACTAAGGTAGGAAAATGGCTGCCTAAGTATGATCCCAATCAGAGACAATGATCGACAGCTGCCTCTGATTGGGAACCACACCCGGCCAACATAGAAACACAAAACCTAGAATGGACACCCCAAATCACACCCTGACCTAACCAACTAGAGAATAACAGGGATCTCCAAGGTCAGGGCGTGACAGGGTGTGAGGATTGTCCGACTGATAAAAAATGGTAAGATGACAGACTACTACAGTCAGGATAGTATAGCTGTTATCCTAACATACCTAAGACATTTAGCACAGTCTTCAATACATTAGATTAATCAAGAGTCAATGACTTGACACCATTATGGTAATTGAAACTGCCATTTCCTATCAGGAAAAGCTGCAGAGTAAGGCTTTGTCTTAATGCCACTGATGATAAACACCGTTTTGTGTCAATTCCTTTGTCGTCAATATAATTGTTAACATTGTCTGTAGAAGTTGCAGAAACAAAGACCTACTGTAGCTATGTAGGCTACCAATTGTCACTCATCAAATAACAAAAAAACAGACTGACGGTATGAGAATACATTGGTCATATTTTAAGTATAAATTAAACTACCAGATGCATTTCTCTAAGAACTGTGAAAACAAAGATATAGAGTTAGGCTGCAAATGGGCTTGACACGCCTGGAGTTACATTTCAACAGTCAGACCATCTACAACAAAAGAAACCCCAACCAAACATAATGATAGTTACCGGAGTTGTAACTCCAGTTCTATGAGTGGAGCTCTGCTCCTATTGGTTTACCCCGCTGCCTAGGCAGTGAACAGCCTGAGACAAAACTATGCACACACCTGCAGCCAATAGGAGTACAGGTGTCCCTATAAGAGGGGACGCTTCCCCTCCAGTGTTGCCAATTTAGCGACTTTGTCGCTATATTTAGCGAGTATTCAGACCCCTCTTGCAGTGGCGGTTCTAGACACATTTTACTAGGGGGGCCAAGGAGGGGCCAGTGTTTAATCAGGGGGGCACACATAAAAAAACTGGCAACACATGATATTCAAAGATTATAAACTTTATTTTACTTTAAAATCATATGACATTTATTATAACACGTATTTTGTACAAGAGTGCAGATGCAAGAGAGATAGTGCCATAAAAATGAAAAAATAAATTAAAAAAAATTAAAAAGTACAGGGTACAAATACAGGGTTCATATTCAATGTGAACAAAACTCCAGGATACAACAAAGGGTACAACAATGTGCCATTTCCTATTTATGGAAGCCCCACTACTGTGGACAGTTGATTCCACATTTTGTTTTAAGAAAGAAAACTTTCTGAGTGATTTATAAACAAAACACACTACCCTGTATCCATTTAGGTAAAATAAACCAAATCAGAAAAGAAATTCAATTCAAAGAGGCTTTACTAGCATGACCATATTGACATACAGTATTGCTAAAGCACATAAACAGGGAAACGTGTTACACATTAACATCCAGTAGTCCAATAGGATGCAGACAATAAACATCAAGTTAACATTCGTTTAAAAGCAACAATCATGTCAACACAATGTAGCAATATGAACAACACTGATGGATATCAGCAACAACATGAAAACAAGAATATTACAGGTGTCTGTGTGTGTGTGTGTGTCTGTGTCTTTGTGTACTTCACTGTCAGTTGATGAGCAGGTGTACAAAAAAGGCTTTACAACATATATGGGCAAGTCCATTTAGGACAGCACATTTCCACCATAGTTCACATTAGGAAAAAATGACAGCATGAATGCTCACTAAACAAACATATACTACATATACCTTTTTATACACATTTTTTTCAGTAATTTTTTAAGAGTGAAAGGGAAGTAAGCAATCGCTCATCATAGGATCATACATATTTCAGTTACAATATTAGTTACAATATTAGTGTTAGTTAGATCATCATGTCAAAGCTGGACCTGCAAAGTCTGAACGACACAAGTGTGCAATGATTGGAGTGATTTTGTTTCTTTTTTTTCTTGCTTTGCTTGTTTTCAAAAGGAAAAATCATAGTTGGTAAAAAATTAAATAAACTTTCGTTGAAAGGTATCACACTGTATAATTTACAAATATCTAAAGAGGTTTAGTGGATGCCATAAAACATCTGTGGAGCTTGAAGATTTGTAGTACATAGATGTTTGGCAGAGATAATTCAAAAGAATAAAATCATAAAATCTATCTATCGAGAGAGAGAGAGAGAGAAGTGTTTCCTTAGAGCAGTACATGCAGCAATCACTTAATGGCGTGATGTCATAATGGGCCACAAAACTTTGGGGATGTGGATGGAAAGTTACAGGCAGGAGAGGGGAACCAACAGAAGCAGGTCTTGAGACATGAGTTTGCCCCTTTTTGAAAACCTCTTGAGAGAGGATTGGTGGGATATATATACATACATACAAACATACATACACTCTAGTAGTGTGTGGAACTACTGGTACTGTGAGGAAAAAAAGATAGATGATGTAAAATGAAAAATAAAACAAGCTTCAGCTTCTTAAGACACGGTGGGTTCATCTAAGTAGACACATGTAACTTCATGTGGACACCAGACTGTCTTTGTCTACACATCTAACTTCATATGGACCCCAGACCGTCTCTGTCTACACATCTAACTTCATATGGACCCCAGACCGTCTCTGTTTACACATGTAACTTCATATGGACACCAGACTCTTTGTCTACACATGTAACTTCATATGGACACCAGACTGTCTTTGTTTACACATTTAACTTCATATGGGCACCAGACTGTCTCTGTCTACACATGTAACTTCATATGGGCACCAGACTGTCTCTGTCTACACATGTAACTTCATATGGACACCAGACTGTCTCTGTCTACACATGTAACTTCATATGGACACCAGACTGTCTCTGTCTACACATGTAACTTCATATGGACACCAGACTGTCTCTGTCTACACATGTAACTTCATATGGACACCAGACTGTCTTTGTTTACACATTTAACTTCATATGGGCACCAGACTGTCTCTGTCTACACATGTAACTTCATATGGACACCAGACTGTCTCTGTCTACACATGTAACTTCATATGGACACCAGACTGTCTCTGTCTACACACGTAACTTCATGTGGACACCAGACTAACTCCATTCATTTTACCGGTGGTATTGAGAACAGATAAACCCACTGTGTCTTAAGAAGCTCAAGCTTGTTGTTTTATTGTTCATTATATCTCTTTTTCCTCACAGCGGCACTCATACGCTACTAGCGTATATATCATATAGATACACTACAGCAACAGGATACGGCGGTTGTGCTGTCTGGCAAAACGGTCCACAAATACATCAAGATCCAGAGCCTTGGCCCTTCTGGACTCTCTGCTCAGGACACCAAGATCACTGAGTCTCTCATCACTAGTGGTGGACCGCAGGAAGGTTTTTATCAGTTTCAGTGTGGAGAAACTGCGTTCGCAAGAGGCTGAGCTTACAGGAAGGGTTACAGCAATCTTGCACAGTCTAAAGAGCTCAAAGAAAACTTCCCTGTATGGCTCAATAAAACAAACCAGCTCAACTGTACTGCATGGCTTTTTGACTTCACCACTCTGTATTTTTCTGTCCAAAACTCTCTTAAATTGATGGAGCTCATGCCCTAAATCATCAATGTCTGCATTATACAAACGGCCAAATGAAAAAACATTGCTCTCCTTTAAAAAGGTATCACTCTGGGGACTGAGAGACTGTATGCTTCTCATGAGCTCACAGTTTGTATTGGAGAAACGTCTGTTCAACTCATTGAGCATGCTGTCAATTACAGGATAGAAAAATGATGTGAGAAACATATCTTTGTCACGTTCTACCTCCCTCTGACCAACAGTGCTTAGCGTGCAGTAGCCACTGAGTCTAGAGCTCAGCATTTTCTGACGTTTCGCCACTGACCTTGTTGCAGAATCACACTGCTCACAAATATTCAATGCTTCATCCCACAACTCATCAAAGAAAGACTCCTGCCTGTGGTCTTTCAATGTCAGGACTAAAGCATTTACTAAGTCAACAGCACTTGACAGATCAACAGTTTGTGACTGTAACATGTCAGACAATAGCTTTGTCTCCCCAAACAACTTACGCAGAGTAACAAGATGCACAACAAATTCTAGGTCAATTTGAGCAAGAAGACCTCGGGCCTCAACAGTTCTTTCACCATGACGTTCTTGAGCAATCTCTTGCAGTAGTCGTTTAAGGGCAGGTAGAGTGTCCATGATATTACGTAGGGCTAGAAATCGGCATGACCAACGTGTGTCGCTTAAACGTTGCAGCTCTCTGGTTCTGCCATACATTTCTCTTTGGAGAGACAGCCATTTTGGGTGCACATATGAGGAAGAAGTAAACATATAAAGACTCTGTAACAAAGAAAAAAACTCCTCAGTTTCTGGGACACTTTTGACTACATCAACTAACACAAAATTCAGACAATGAGCACTACAATGGACGTAGAAGGCAAATTTAGCCTGTTCTTTGGTCCTTGCCTGAACCCCTGAATGCTTACCGCTCATAACGGCAGTGCCATCGTACGCTTGGCCTACGAGGTTATTTTTGTAGTCCAGGCCATAACGTTCCAGTAAGTGTACTATTTTTCCAGTAAGCCCTGCTGCATCTAACCTCTCTGCAGATTCAAAATGGAGAAAACTCTCCTTAATGGCCCCATTGTAATAGTACCTGAGTGTGAAGGACATCTGTTCTTTTTTTGAAATATCCTTTGTTTCATCTGCCATGACGCTAAAAACCTCACTTTTCTTCACTTCTTCTATGATTTCAGACCGAACCATTTCTGCCAAACAACCCAAAACCTCATTCTGGATGATCTTGCTTGTGTACTTTGCATTGTGAATGGAAGTTAATCTTCTCTTAACAAGTTGGTCGTGGTTAGCAACTGTGTTAAGAATTTCCCTAAAGTTTCCTTTGTTAGTGGACCCTTCAGATTCATCATGTCCTCTTTGTGCTATGTTTTGTGTAGCTGTAAGCAACAGCACTTCCCCAACTGTTTTAATGTATGCCTGATTTTCTTGTACTTGTTTAGTGTGTTCTTTGTCAAGGAGATCTGTTAGTGTTGCGTCAGTTCTAACAGCTCTTTGATAATCCCTCCATGCGATCATTGCACACTTGTGTCGTTCAGACTTTGCATGTAGTGAAAACCCTGCATTTCTCATAGTTGCCTTTTTCCAGTTTGTAAAACCAGGTGTTGAAACAAAAACGATGTCTGGGGCATTTGGTGTGCTAAAATGTCTACATGCATAGCAACATGTAGAGTCCGTCATTACAGAATACTCAAGCCATGGATGAGTAGTGTACCAGTTTGGTCTGAAGCTTCGTCTTCTGTCCCCCATCAGTGTGGTTGGGAATATCTTCAAGTTCGGCTGTACTGGTACGTCATACTTACACAGTAAATTTTGAAGTGTTAAAGTAACACTTAAAGAGTTAAATTTAACACTATTTCTGAGTGTATATGGTCCCACCCTGAAATAGTGTTAATTTGACTCTTTTCATAGTGTTAACATTTTAGAGTTAAATTAACTCTAAATAGAGTAAAAATTTAACACTCGCTTACACTGAATAGTGTTATTTTAATTTTACACTAAAGGTTAAATAACACTGGAGAGTGTAAATATTACCCTTGGAAGAGTTAATCATTTACTCTTCTAAAATAACAAATCAACTCTGATTGAGTTTGATTCCAGTCCAGTTTAACACTGCATGGAGTTGACACTCAAGGTTAAAATAACTCTGATAAGTGTTGATGTTACACACTATTGTGTTGATAATTGACTATCTTGCAGTGAAAAACAAGCTCAAATAGAGTCAAATTCTAACACCGTATAGTGTCACGGAAATAAATCTCAGCAGTATTCATTTTACACTTTTTTAGTGTCAAATTACACCAAATACTCCATTAAGTGAGTAAAAATCACAACTTACCACAAAATAATGCATTTCAAATTTTTATTAACAGCTCAACTATGTCAGGCTAAAATATATTAAGAATACAAATCCCTTTTTAAAACATTGACCTTAGGTTTCCATAAAATGGCAATAGGGAACAACATACAAGGAGGAATCTGTCGTTCCATACTTCATTTGAACATCAAAAGGTTTAAAGTAACACAGTTCAGTAATGTTGATCACCTTTTGAACCCTGTCTGGATGCATCCTGACCTTAAAGGCATAGTAATGGTAATCAAAACACACTGTTTCCATCAGTTTTCCACAGAGCAATACACAGTCATCTTTCACAGCAATAATTTTGATTTTACAAAATACAGGCATCTCAAATGCTACCTCAGTACAGATAATGAAGTCACGGCGGTACTCTGTACCATGATGTTTGATCCACTTGGCAGAAAACACACTGGTAGACAATACAGACCCACATTTTAAAGCAATCTCGGGACCTTCTTTGAGCTCACTAAGTGTTACCATCTTCCCCGAACCTAAAGTTAATCTTTCCTTGCTAAAGGACTCTCGATACATTGCCATACAACTTTGGTGCTTTTTGGCTAATGTTTTTGTTACATTTTTAAAGCTTTTTAATTGCTTCTTAAAAAAATTATGTTTAGCTTCATAACGCATGCACCACATGTGCAGAACTGGGCCGATGTTTTTTATATTACGAGGGTAATGAATCATGAAGTGATGCTTTGGTAAGAGATTGATTGCAGGAAACAACTGCTTGAAGAGCTGATGATGATCAATGATTAAATGTTTGAGGTAAATGGTCATGCCTTCTGTAAGGACTGGGGAAAATACAATGTTAACAATGTGTAGAAGCAAAAGTAGAAGATGCCAGTGCTGGTCATCTGACTGTATTAAATCACCAAATAGCAAAGGCATATTACGTAATAAGCACCAAGACTGTATAGCATTCAACCCCAAATCATTACTTCCATCAAACAACTTTACTCTAGGTGGACGGTTTCGCTGCTGATTGTATCCATAGTCAAAAGCATGTATTCTACCAGCCAGTTGTTCAGCATTTAGGAAGTTTTCCTTAATGTACTGCAGGACAAGTTTGACTTCAAACTGAGCAACTCCTTCTAAAATATCGTGCATTATATCTACAGAAAAATTGTTGGCTGTATTAAAATACTGTAGTGAATTCAGCAGACAAATGCGTTTGACACCATAGATATGAGGTAGTGTAGGATCTGTTTGTAAAGTTTGACAGTGCAGTTTGTGCATCTCGATAGTTCGTAGTACAACTTTTGGATCATCTTCACAGAACACAGTTTGAAAACAATCTTTCTCAAGGAGACAGAAACGACAACAATACCTTGCCCCAAATGACTCCACAAAGCCAAATAAACCATGCAACCCAAGATTATCACCAGTGACCTGAACTATGGTACCGTGAATCACATCTTTCAATCTGGGAACTTTAAGTCCCTCTGTCTCGAGTACTTTAAGATCACTGACAAGTGGCTCAAGTATCAAATTAAAACCATAACGCTTGATGTCCTGCGCATGGAAAAAGAGCACCCAAATGAATATTTATCAATGATGAATTAAAGATTGGGGGAAAATTCCTTAATGTAAAGTATATAGCACCTAATTTGTGTATACCCTTTTTAGACCCCAAGGGGTTTGCTGTTTCAAAGTCGTCATAAAATAGCTGGATCTGTATGGCATCTTTTTCTATAGAGAATAAGGGACTTTTTTTAAAATAGGCGGCATCTCTCAAGTCTGCATACACACCTTCCTTGGGCATGTGCCTGGGCTTGAACATGTCTGCAAGTTCTGGGTTTTGAAAAATGGCCTTTAGTGTTTCTAAAATAGGAATATATGCAAACTTGTCAGTTACAACGACCTGATCGTATGTCCCAGTTGTTTTGTTTCTTCTGCTGTCAAATCTTGTGCCAAGCACCTTTTCAACAGGTTCTACGATTCCCCATTTCTCTTTGAAGTGTTTATTTCGTTTAGCTTCTGAATTTAAGGGTGTGAAAGGGTTTTCCAACTTTTGCAAAGATTGTTCTATTCTGTTCTTATTTTCAGTTTCCTGTGGAGATAAGCACTGCAAAGCTGCATCTGTAGCTTGACTTTGAATCTCAAAAAACACTTCTTCCATGGAGGAAACAAAACTATTTACAGTAGATTGACTTAATCCAGCTGCTTTTAGTTGTGCAACAGCAGAGGCACACATATCTAGAGTGCTCCTGTTGGACTTTTTCAACAGAGTAGATGTGGCTACCTCGTGTTCATTAACTGTCCGTGACGTTGTAGCTGTCTCCTCTACATTAGTGGTCACTGCCTCTCCAATGCTGCTTAAATAAACATCAGGGTCAACCTGTTGGTCAATATACTCAGTGTGTTTTGTGTTTAAATGTTTCCTAAAACCAGAAAACGTACCAAACGCACAGCCACATCCAGTCTGAGCACATTTAAGCCGGAGATTTTTTTCCAGGCAAGTAACCGTGAACTAATCGTAAATGCCTAACAAGCATATTTGAACTCGATAACTCAGCCTGACAAACAAAACACTTCATGTTCGAGGAGAAACTTCAAGCACTAATGAAGTAACCTCGCCCTGATTTCAGCAACACGAGGGCTCTCTTTGACCTTGCCAGCATCGATGCTGTACACTGTAGTTTGGATGAAAGTGTACATGTTGTGGAGCATGGTGTTGTAGGATGTGCCAAACACAAAATGTGCCTTAAATAGTTCGTCAAAAGCAACAAGAGAAGAGGTTGACCTGCAAGGTATGGCATTCTTGTCGATAATGATGAAGAACTGGTGGATTGCATTCTTCTTAACTCCAACAGCTAGGAGATAGGGCTGAGCGCTAGTAGTGATGGCATCGAGATGCTCTTGAATGTTTGTTCCGGTCTGCGAAGACAAATGAGGGAAAACTGTAGTTAATGGCCAAGTAGTTGTAGAATATGCAGAAAGAGCCAATACACTACTCTTATTGAATATGAATATTGAATGAATACTTGTAGCCTAATATTAGGTGTTCATACCACAAATTAGAAAAAATACAAACCTTCTTGAATACCACAAGATGTTTCTCTGCTTGGGATGCGGAAACCTTTCCTGGTCTCTTCCGACCCTGAGCGGAGGGTGGAATCAGGTGTATAAGCAGTAAAACCGATGACAGATCACTGTCCCAACCTGTAACAACACAAGTTCAATGTTAACACACTTCAGTTACGTTGTTTTCTTTACAAAAGACCCCCCAGACAGACAGCAGTTCTACATCACAAGAAGTTCTCTAACTAAAACATCCACAGGGCTGAGTCAAATCTCAAAAGTTTTGTTCAATATACTGCTACAGAACGTACTCGTAAATCTTTCACAGATCCAGCTTCTTAGTATTATGTTGATATTTAAATGTTTACACATAATGTTGATATTGCAATACAACACAAAAGGTAGGCTTACAAGCATCTTACCAAAGTCAACATCCAATTCAGTGCCATCCTCAGGAGGATCAGCTGCCAGCAAGAGTTCTTCAAGCTCACTTGTGGATGGAAGCTTTCTGCATTGTTTGATGATCTTTTTCTTGAACGTGACCGGCCACCTTTCCAGAAGCTTGCTTGAGGTATCCTCTCCGAACATTAGAACAAAATCCTGTTCAACCTGGAGTGGGGTGGTGTTGGTGACAATTTCAGTTATTTGACAGCCAATCAAATTGTATTGCGTGCTAGTTTAGCTAGCTAGTATCACTACAATGTCTTACAAAACAATTCACTTGTCATAGTATTTTCAAAATAACATAATTACCAAGCTTTTGACGTCTTTAAAACGTGGAAACTCAGACAGTATGTTGCTTGACTGCTGGGGGTCGAGGATCATTTTGCGGCGATACACAAACGTCAGTTCCATTTTCTTCTTGATTGTGTCTGCATCAGCAGAATGTTTCATCAGTGAGATTGCTTTGTTGCACTCATCATCAGTCAGGGCAGTCTCTGGAACAAACTGGGATTCTCGTCTGACAGTCGGTCCTCCAGACATGTCTTCACCAGTTGATCCTTTGGCTGATTCTACACAACACGGGAAAATTTCAATCATGTCAAAAGTTTTAGTAGCCTGGCTAACTTTTAAAGGAAGTACTCCACTGTAAAATATACTTTTTGAGCTGTAAACTAAATGATATGAATGATATGTTTGATGCTAGGGAGTGTGGCAAGCTGGTTTAGCCAAGGCCAAATGGGAAGAAGGCCAAATTACAGGTGTTGGCCATCTGAGGGGCAGAGGACAGCAAAGGGGGGTGGTTACATGATATATATGAATGTATATGGAGCGTGATAAAAAGGTGACCTTGAAATTGTGGCGTTAATGGCGACGCAAGGAAAAAATTTGGGTGCACCTACATTTTGTGCTGGTGCACCTAAATAAAAGTTAGGCGCACAAGTGCAACCAAGACAAAAAGTTAGTGTGGAGCCCTGCATCAATGCTGGTGTTAATATTGACATTATTTCTTCACAATTTATGAAATCTGCAGTTTGTGGGTTGAAAAATGTATGAAAATGCCATCTACTGGTTTAAATCACCCTAAAGTTTGCAAGGCCAGTTTGCCAGGGGTTGCCTCGACCAGTCAGTGTCGAGGCAACCCCCTTATGTCACAGTCCTTTGTAGGTCTCTGATGCATATTTTCTTTAAATTTGCTAAGAGGGAGGGAGCTAGCAGAATTGAAGGATGTAGTTACACATTATACTATATGTCTGAGAAATAGTGCAACAAATGCAATTATTGATCTAGCAACTGTTTTGTTCCATACATTTTCCAGTATTACCTCCGAATGATGATCGCCTGTCTTTGGCGGTGCCTCTCTGAATAGTTTTAATCCTCCAGGCCAAGTACCCAGTTCCACTCTCGCCATCATAATAATGCTCCTTGAAGGATGAAAGGATAACAAAAATGGATACTTCATTGAAAACAACATGGTCTGGTAGGATTCAAAAACTTCCAATAATATTTAACATTACAACTATTACTGTGTGCAACTCACATAGCCATTCTTAGAGAATGGGTCACTGAGGTACGGGAATAAGGTCACTATTCCTTTGGCATACATTTCTTTCACCTGTCTGGGTGGAGATGTACTGCAAAATTGAAGAAGAAAGGATTGTGCAGTCATATTCACTTAGATTCAGATTTAGATTTACAGATTGAGAACACAAGGACTATTAACAAATTACCCATTCATTTCTGTCATGTCAGCTGCCAGCATGTTCACCATTTTGCGTCTTGTTTCATCCGTCAAGGACTTGGTTCGGTTGTATTCATTTATTATACGTTCCCCACCGGTTTTGTTGGTAAGAGCTGATTCCACCAACTTAAAACAAAATGCATAACAATTCTGCATGTTATGTCCACTGCAAATAAACTGGAAATAAACTAATATGATGTCAGAGGATGTCCCGATCCAATCTCAAAGATTGCAAGTGCTACAAAAATCCAATGAAAAAGCCAATAATGGTAAGAAACTCCCCTCCAGACAGCGACAATAACTTGAATGTACTCGAAGTGTGCACTGTATTATCAATAAATAAATAAAAGTATCTGATCAGGACTCAATATCAGCAGATACTTTTTTTAATCGGATAGGGCGCTTAAAAAAACTTGATCGGGACATCCCTAATCAGGACTTCAAAAATGTTTTGAAACCATGTAATTTACAATGTATATTAATGTAATTTTAATTCTCTGAGAACAGATTCAAGAACAGAATTTAAAATGTCAGAATTGTCTTACTTGCTTGGCTTCTGTATCCAGCCTCTGGCGTTTTCTGGAGGGGCTATCTGAAATAATGACTGTATCCTCAGAGTCCAAGGTATCAAGGGATGATGGTTGGGATTGCTCAGAAGAGGCCACCATGGAGACAGATTCTAACCATGATTTTTAGAAGAAAAAGAATTATATATAGTTCCCTCATAATCTAAGACACTTATTTAATAGACACCATGAACTTCATAAAACAAAGAAATAACGTATTCATTAATTAGTCTAATTAACTGAAACAAACTTGAGTCATATTTGATGGTTAGCACCCCAGTTGAGGGATCCTTTATAATATCCTCAAAAACATCATCATCCAATTCAGTCCCTGAACTGTCAACAATTTTCACACCTTCTGTTACAGCTGGGACACCAAACTTTGCAAATGCTAGAAAAAACAGGGATAAAAGCTTGTGTAAACAAAAGTAAATCATTATTTATATAATAATTTCACTGTGTACACCTACCTTACCCTATAAAATAGGTTTTAAACAAACACTATTAAGTGATTAAAATGTTTTTTTTGTAGCATCATAACTATACCTTAAGCAATGCATCCACAATTAAAGTGTAGTTACCAAGGGCAAAACAGAAGAAATTTAGACGTACAAAAATGGACCAGTTCCAAAAACCTGAGAACTTAACATGTCCCATCATTTTAGGAATATTCCAGTATATCAATTTTAAACAGCTAAATTCAGACAGTTATTACTAACATTGTCAAATTCTTACCTGCAATCAAAAAGTCTTTCAGATTTGGCTCAGTTATTCTGACAAATTTTTGGACATCTCCAAGTTTAGCTTTAAGCAGCATGCTCCCTGCAAATAGTATCAGTACAATTTCTCACAGTTAAAAAGTTGATGGTCTTATTTTAGCAGTATTTCCTCAAATATAAGAAAAAATATTGTTTCAAGCCACCAAAGTGCTGAGAAATGATCAGCACTTTTGCAGAAATGGCCAGTTAAATTGAAGTTACTGTCAAACACATTAAAAAGGATAACGTCTGATTTTCATCCTTGTAACATTAATGTTACCGCCTTGCCCGCACAATTACTGCAATTGTTGGGTCTTGGTATATTATAGAGTGTGGTCTAGACCTACTCTGTCTGTAAAGTGTCTTGAGATAACTCTTGTTATGATTTGACAATATAAATAACATTGAATTGAATAATGTTAGCTAAACGTTACACCATAAGTGTGTGCTAAGATAGTGCTTAAGTATTTTAACAGTACTGCTGCTGCTTTGAAACCCGAAAGTCATTTTGTATAATATCCAGGAAAAAAATAAAGGCACACCGCTTAAGCAGTGTCCAAGGTTAATGTCTACCCGCTCGTTAACATAATAAATCCATGCCACCCGCACATAGTTAGCCAGTCAAGCTAACGTAGCTAACTGTAGCTAGTTTAGCCAACTCCCCTTAGTCTTTGCCATGTTCCTGTAATATCTGAACGTTAACAAGAAGTACACAATCCCCCCTCCACGTTGTATTAACATAACTTACAATAAATCGGGCTGACATTGTCTAGTTTGAACGTTATGTTCGTCAGTTAATGTTAATTAACGTTAGCTTAATACTGCTGGCACATGGACTGGACAGAAGTCAGTCACAACATGTTAACGTTAGCCTTTTTAAAATTCGACATTTTAAGACCTAAAACCAACTAGAGTGCACTGTTAGCAACGATATAAAGTAATTCTTAAATGCTGCTTCTGTTAAAATGACAAATAATGTGTGTATAGTCGCTTAGGAGAAACTTACCGCAGTCATTCCACATGAAGAAAATGGCGCCGTGAAAATGTGTGGTCCGTTTGAGACGAGTCGTAGGTGGGCGGAGCTTTCCAGAGTACGTCTGACACTGCGTCTTTTAACAACGTACTTTTTCACCAACACTGGGCGGTATCTTACTCCAACTGTTGTAGTAATAACTCTGTAAGAGTCAATGTACTTTGACACTGCATATTTAACACTATGGAATTTACTGTGTACACAGTAAAAACAGAAGTGTTAATTTAACTCCTATCGAGTTGAATTTAACTCTGTTTCAGATAACATTTGGTCCCACTCAAAATCAGTGTAAAATGTACTCTTTGGTCAGTGTAAAACTTTTAGAGTTAATTCTACTCCATATTGTGTAAAAAATAACAATGAAATGTGTCAAAATATTTAACACTGTAGTTTAATCACACTGTTGAGAGTAATATGATTACACTGTATAGAGTTAAGTCAACTACAATTTTACTTTAAAAAATGACACTTTAAAGTGTAATGATATTTACTTTTCATTTCTCTAGTGTTTTTTTTTTATTTAAATCATATGATGTAGTGTTACTGAATTATAGAAATATCAATACTATCAAATAAAACAAAGCACAATAATACAAGATGAGAGCACCCACATTTATTGAAAAAAAAAAGTATAATTTCAATGTCCGTGAATTTACATTGTACACCCATTGCCTTGTCTATGACAGAAGTATAACATCATAAAAATGTTCACCAGAGAAAGCGATTGGTTACCGGAGTGTAACTCCAGTTCTATGAGTGGAGCGGAGCCCCATAGGGGAGCTATGCTCCTAGTGGTTTACCCTCTGCCCTAGGGCAGAACAGCCTGAAGCAAAATTATGCACACACCTACAGCCAATAGGAGTACAGGTGTCCCTATAAAAGGAACCCCGTTCCATCAATCTGCCTCCCGAGATATTATCTTCAGCGAGACTAGAAAGGGTCGGTAGGGCCTTAAGTCCTATGGGGCTCCGCTCCACTCATAGAACTGGAGTTACACTCCGGTAACCAATCGTTCTATATCGTGGAGCTCCGCCCCATAGGGGAGCTATGCTCCTAGTGGTTTAAGGCGGAGCGAAACGCTCCAAAATATACTCCCTGCCGAGCCTAACATTTCCCATTCAAAAATGAAAAAAGGTCAAGCCCAGCAATGGCTGTAACCAATTCCCGCAGTAATGCGACTAAGGAACCCATCAGGGCGTCACAATATACCGCGTCATCGGTTATAGACCCGCCCCATCTAGCTCAATGACAATGTCAATGGCTATTGGGCAGATCAATAGAATATACGCCATGCCAGTCTGCATAGCAGATGGCCGTACCTCCGTATTCTATGACAACACTATTATCCACTAATGGAATGACATAAATGTCACTCTACATTGTGTCCAATAGCCCGCCTTACTCACTCAATGGAACCCAGAGATTAGTAGGCAGGGACAAAATATACCAGTCATACTAAACTGAACCCTCAGATAGATGACCTCACATTCTGTCCATTCAATACATGTCTCTACATACTGACACTGTCAGCCAGGAGACATGCCACAGAATATGCTCTTCATCCAAAGCGGACCTGATAGAGATCAGTCTATCGTCCTGCTTCTCCCTCCTCTACCTCAAGATTCTCCTTCAGCTGTGCTGAATGCAATCGAGATTGGAGTTAAAAGGCTTATCCTTAACATAAGTCTTCCTAACCAAAGCGGACCTGATTGGAACCTGCCCAAGGTCCCGCTTTGTCCTCTTCCTCTAGCCCAAGAGCGCCTTTCAGCTCTGCTGAAATTCGATCGGCCAAAAGAGTTAGAAAAACATGTCTATAATATGTTACTTCTAATAAAAGCGGACTTATGAACATAGTCACAATCCTGCTTTCCTTCTCTATTCCGCTCATGGTCTCCCTTCAGCTACGCTGAGTACAGACCGAGCCAAAGAGTTAGAAGACATATCCAACAGATAGAAACGGATAAAAGGAGACGGTGTCGACCATGACGCTGCTCTACAAATATCCTCTACCTCTGTTCCTCTGAAGAGGGCGGTAGAAGCTGCCACTCCACGAGTGGAGTGTGCTCTAATACCCTGAGGCGGTTGTTGCCCCGCTGCCTCGTGACGCCCGTCTCAATGCCTTCACAAAGCCAATGAGACAAACGCTGTTTTGAAAGTGGTCTACCCAATGCAGCCGCACCGTGACACACAAACAGCTGAGGCGATGACCTAACCGCCGCTGTGCGCCTAACGTAACACGCCAAAGCGCGTACTGGGCACAAACAATGAAGCTTTTCCTCACTCCTCTCCCCATGGGGAGGGGGATGAAAAGCCCACAATTCACGATCTGTGATCTATATGCACTGTTAATAACCTTCGGCACAAATGCCGGGTTAGGACGTAACACCGCTCTGCTCAGATCGCCATTAATGGCAAGGCAGTCGGGTCTCGTCGACAGTGCACACAGATCGCTGACTCGTTTAGCAGTAGTCAAGGCGAGCAACAGCGCCGTCTTGATAGACAGCATCTTGAGGGGTATTTGATTCAATGGCTCGAACGGTGACTTACATAGCGCTTTCGAGAACCAATGCCAAATCCCACTTGGGCAGCGTAGCTCTAGGCCTTGGCCTAAGCCGTTGCGTTCCCAATAGGAAACGTTTCACTAATGGGTGACTGAACACACTTTTCCCGTTAAACCCTTCATGACCGGCTGAAATTGCCACTGCAAACACTCGAATAGTGGAGGGCGATTTCTGCTTATCAAACATAGACTGTAGGAATGAGAGCACACTCTCTACCTGACAGCTCATGGGGTCCATATCCTGTGTATCGCACCATCGTGAGAAAACGTTCCATCTGCTAGTATACACTCTAGAAGTGGAACCGGCTCTTGCGCCCTGTATCGTTCTGATCACTGCATCAGACAACCCACGGCGCTTTAACCTGACCCATTCAGGAGCCAAGCCTTCAGTGGTTGGCCGATTATGGGCCATTGCCCTATCGAGCCTCCCGCCTGAATCAACGCGTCTCGTCGATGTGGAATTGACCAGGGTGGTGCAATCAACATCTGACTCATCTCTGCAAACCACGGAGCCCCCGGGCGATCGGGCGCTATCAGTATCACTGACAGCTCCTCTGACCTCACTCTGGCTAACAGTGGGAGAATGCAAGACAGCGGAGGGAATGCATACAGTAGAACTCTCGGCCACGGGTAGTACGCGAATGCGTCTCTTCCCAATGGCGGTTCGTCCTGATTTCTCAGAGAGAACCATAGGGGACACTGCGCGTTCACACGTGAGCGAACAGGTCCACCTCGGCTCTCCCGAATTGTTCCCAAATCTGTAGAACAATGTCCGGGTGCAGACACCACTCGTCGTCTCGAGGACCCCCTCTTGACATGAGGTCTGCCCCTACGTTCAAGTAGCCCGGAATGTGCGCTGCTCTCAACGAGCGAAGGTGCTTGTGAGCCCACAGCCACAATTTCACTGCCGCCCGGTGAAGGGCAGGAGACCTGACCCCTCCCTGGCGGTTTATGTGAGCCACTGTGGTTCGGTTGTCTGACCAGACCAACACATCGCGACCCCGAAGGGTAGACGCGAAGTGGGTCAAGACCAGTCGCACCGTTTCCAACTCTAGGAGGTTGATGTGACGACCTGATTGAGGCCATGCACCTCCTATCGCTTGAGACTGACATGTCCCCCCCCATCCAGTCAGAGAGGCATCTGTAAACACTGGAATGTAGGATGACACCTTGCCCATCGGGACTCCGTGCGTGAGAACGCACGGGTTCCGCCAATAGCCCAGGTCTGATCTTAGCGAGAGAGGAACCACCACCAACCGATGACGTTGACGCACTGGGTCTAGTCTTAGTTGGGCGAACCACCGCTGTGCTTTGCGCATATGCAGAAGCCCTAGCGGGACCACAGAGTGGGCTGCCGACATGAGACCCAAAAGTGACATGATCGATAGCGCCGTTACTGTGTGATTCGGACGACACTTCCTCAGGGCTAGTAACAATGCTGCCCTTCGAGGGTCCGAAATTCGTGCCCTCATCATTACAGTGTCTAGCTGTAGTCCCAGGTAGACAATCTGATGACTGGGCCAGGGTGCGCTCTTTTTCCAATTCACAGCAAACCCCAGACGCGTGAGATGAATCACTGTCTGTGTCGTGTGTGTGAACGCCAGCTCTGCTGACGGGGCGAGAATCAACAGGTCGTCTAGGTAGGCTAATAACCTTATCCCCTGACGACGCAGCGGTTCCAATGCCGTCTCCACACATTTGGAAAACGTTCGAGGTGCCAGGGCGTACCCAAACGGCATCCTCGTGAACTCGTACGCCATCCCTTGAAAGGCGAACCGCAGAAACTTTCTGTGGCGCGATTGTATCGGCACATGAAAGTACGCGTCCTTTAGGTCTATGCTTGTACAAAAATCTCCCTTCTGAACACATTCCAGTAGGCGTTTTGTCGTCAGCATTCGGAAGGGCCGTTTGGTTATGCTCTCGTTGAGAATGCGTAAATCCAAAATCGGCCTCACTCCCCCCGTATTTTTGGGCACTAGGAAATAGGGCGAGTACAGCCCCTTGTTCCTTTGCTCTCGGGGCACTACTGTGACCGCCTCCTTCGCCAAAAGTTCCGTAATCTCTGACTTCAGAGCGGCCACTTTGTCTGGCGTTTTCATCACCGTCTCCACTACTCCCCTGAACGGGGGTGGGGTCCGATGGAATTGGAGGGCATAACCCTTCTCTAACGTCTGTTCTAGCCAGCGTGAGAGGGTACAGCTTCGACGCCACTGCCAGCAATGCTGAGAAAGCGGGCGCGCACGAAGCTGTGGTGCGTCTAGTAGGAAAGACCTGTATTCCTCTATGGCCCTCACCGCCGCTATTCCCCAGCACTGGGTTGGTGGAATAGCCCAAGGCGGGCCCCCCTTGAAAGGGAGAGGAAACATCAGCTCGTTCTGGGTGAATCGGGGGCGTTGATACGTTGGTTACGACCGTAACTCCAGTAATCTTGCCCTCCGTGAACGCAGCACGGGTCTGAACTGCACTGTCTGAGGTACTGGCCTGAGACAGAGCGCTCTTCCCAGAAAGCGATTGCGTCATCATGTCATTGTCTGACTGAGACTGCCGCTTGGCATGAGACTTATCCTTTACAGAACTCAGCTGAATCTGAAAAGTGTGATCTCTGACTGACACCACACGGTGGTGCCACAGTGCCTCTTTACTGGTCTTATGCGGCTGTTCAACGACACACTCAATGTGTGGTGAGCTGCGCTCAGAGCCATGGGCATTGATACGTTCAGAATATACCGGAGGCGTCCATACCTTGGCTACCTTAGTAGCCCTGGTATTCCCGCTCTCCGTGAACGTCGCACGGGTCTGATCTGCACTGACTGAGGCATTAGCCTGCAGTAAGGCGTCACTCCCGGCTAGCGGCTGCGCCTTCATGTCACATTGGGACAGAGGCAACTGCCTACTATGTGAGACCTTTACTACAGAGCTCCTAGGAGTCTGTAGTAAGAGATCTTTACTAGGTGAGCTAAGGCTGCGCCTTGCTACCTTTACCCCTTTCCTCTCCTGAGCACGCTCAGCTACACACTCTAAGTGGGTTGGGCTGCGCTCAAGATGGTGAGGGAGAAACATAGAACGTGAAGTGTTCCGAACCTTATGGAATAAATGTCCTTCTTTGACAATGTCAATGAGAACAATCTCTTTATTCACACAATGTACAACACAGCCCTCCACGCCCTGAACAGTGGGGTGGGGGGGGGAACAGTAGGCCCTTCTGCGAAACTCGCCGGGCCGTTCTCCGTCCTCTCCCCCTCGCCTCGTCAGAGGTGCTTGCGCTTCTGGGAGGCCTTCTGGTGCTGCCAAGCTGGTCTCGTGACAACCTCTCTAGCTGGCGGGACCGTCGCTGCCACCGTCGCTGCTGGAGGGCCGAGCTCGCTCTCCTGCTGTCTGTGGTGTGCGTCTGTCGCCTGGCCCGACGCCTCACTGTAGCTCTGTTGGGGGGCGTTGGAGATGGACGGTTTAGCTGGGGCTTTGCTGGACCTCATTGCCAGCGGCAAATGCTTGGCCAGGTGCCTCCTCTCCTCGTCCAGCCTGGCGATCGTTCCGTCGCATCCTTCACTGCGAGGCCAAAAAGGCCCCTCGCTGGAGACGGGGCGTTGAGTAGAGACGCTCTGTCGGTCTCTTTCATGGCCGTCATCGAAAGCCAGAGGTGTCGTTCTGTGACCACGGAGGTGGCCATGGTCCTTCCCGCGCATATGGCAACCGCCTGCGTCAGGTGTAGAATGGCTCCAGAGATTCTGGAGGCCTCCTCCACTTCCTCACTGGTCATCTCCGACCTGCCCGTTGTGAGACGGGACAGGGAGGCCGCGAGGAGGGCGATATTGTTTGCCGCTGCTACGCTCTGGGCTCCCAGCGTAAAGGATTTCTCAGCCAACTGGGCTGTGAACCTATCTCTTTGTGCTGGCAGAGTGGCCTTCTTGGAGGCTGCCCAGGGACTCGACCCCGGCACTAGGAACGCCGCCATGGCGCCCTCGAGCCTGGGGATTCCCTTAGCCGCCCACTCATAGCCGCTCACTCTGGTGAAGGGGATATACGCTCTGGCCGGCGAACGCGCCGCCAGAGGTGCCCCCACGAACCCTCGACATACTTGCCGAGAGAGGGCAAGGCTGGAGCCATTGGCTCAGCTGCCCTCCTCGGCTTGGAGTAAGGGCCGCCCTCCATCAGGTCCACCTCCATAGGAAGGGGAACTGGGGGCAGCACAACCTCGAGTCGTGTGGCAGCCTTCTCAATGAGCCCGGGAAAGTCCGAGCGCAGAGAGGCTACCGCGAAGGACAGGGCTTCTGACCTAGCAGAGCCCATGTCGTCATCGCACAAGGATCCTTCTAACCTCGCGCTTTCAGAATGAAAGGGGGTTTTGAAGGTAGGCGCCAGAGGTCTGGATTGTCCCACTGGGATATCCGCCTCGGCGCCTTCCTTGTCATCCTCCGACACCGCACTGTCCTCTGACGCCTCTGAAGCAGAGAGGAGTGAGGACATTACATCATCCAGAGGGACGTCCTTCATAAAGAACGCCCGACGCTGCTGCCTCTCCTTTATAGTAAGGAGGGCGCAGGAGGCGCAATTAGGAGGGTTGTCGAGACCATCCTCGGCGTGCTGCGGTCCCAAACACACGAAGCAGAGGTCGTGGGGGTCCGAGGTAGCCATGGTGGAACACCGACACAGGGCCCTTAAAAGGGCCTTTGGGGGTGGGAAATCCCAGGTGTGCTCATGGCGAAAGACGTTGACGGCTGGCAGTCAACGGCGAAATTCTTTCTAGAGTCTTCGTATGGCTTCTTCAGTTCTAGTCCAGTCGCTGAAGATAATGGGAGGCAGATTGATGGAACGGGGTTCCTTTTATAGGGACACCTGTACTCCTATTGGCTGTAGGTGTGTGCATAATTTTGCTTCAGGCTGTTCTGCCCTAGGGCAGAGGGTAAACCACTAGGAGCATAGCTCCCCTATGGGGCGGAGCTCCACGATATAGAACAATATGGCACAACAAGGAGAGCTGTGTCATTTCCTCCATATGACCTTTGTATGTCAAAAGGTCTAGGGTAGTGCAGGTTGTCGACATGAAAAAAAAACTAAATCATGCTTTGATCTGATCACCTCATATGCATAGAAATGTTCTTGAAAAGTTACTGTAACTAAAGGCACTGTGAGTAGTAACAGTTTTTCACACATTATCAGAACTGACTCAATCTGATAAAACAAGGGCACTTCAGAGTCAACTTCGCCACAGATAACCAAGTGTGGGCGATAAACATACCCATTATGTTTAGCCCAATTAACCTTCATAACCTGAATGCTACTGGGCACTTGCATTGCCAAAGCAATTTCAGAACCTCCTTTTACCATATTTAAAGCCACCATTTTTCCTGGACCAATATCTAACCGACTAAAAGTTGTTGATCTTCGCCAACTATATGCCATATGATTCTGATGCTTTTTTTGCCAGCGTTTTGGTAATATTTTTAAACGATTTAAGCTGTTTTTGAAAAAATTATGTTTGCCTTCATACCTCATACACCAACTATGAAGTACAGGCCCTATTTTCTGGATGCAGCGGGGATAGTGGATAAGAAAATGGTGCTTTGGTAAAAGTTTTTTCTGAGGATGCAACTTCTTAAA
The DNA here is from genome assembly GCF_020615455.1 of Coregonus clupeaformis. NCBI lineage: Eukaryota > Metazoa > Chordata > Actinopteri > Salmoniformes > Salmonidae > Coregonus > Coregonus clupeaformis. The sequence goes on along the minus strand of NC_059205.1, from coordinate 5,596,408 downwards.
CAGTGTATGGTGATCAACAATCAAATGTTTTAAATATACACATAGACCTTGAGATAACATGGGCGAGAATATAATGTTAATTATTTGCAATAATAAAAGAAGCAGGCCCCAGTGTTGGTCAGTAGAAGTTACCAAATCTCCAAAGATAAGAGGAACATTCCTAAGTAAGCACCAGGACTGAATTGCATTCAGTCCCAGATCATTAGATCCTTCACTTAAATTAACAGTCACAGGCCTGTTATTTCTCTCTGTGAAACCATAATCAAAACTTTGTATTCTTGAATGTATTTCTCCTGATGTAACATGTTTTTCATTCAAATACAGAAATAATAACTTCAATTCGTACTGGCCAACCCCTTCTAACACATCATGCATCACATCAACTGAGAAGTTCTCAGTTGTGTGAAAATACCTCAATAAATTTAATATGCATGACCTTTTCACACCAAAAACATACGGAAGGGATGGATTACAAGCCATTTCTTGACAGTGAGCAGTATGCATATCTTTGGTGCGTAAAACTATTTTGGAAGAATCTTCAGAGAATTCTGTTTGAAAGTCCTCCTTTTCTGCTAAACAGAACCTGCAACAGTACCTTGCACTGAAAGACTCCACCAGACCAAACAAACTATGCAAACCCAAATTATCACCTGTTACCTGTACTACAGTGCCACGTACATAACCACTGTATAATGGAATCTCAATACCATCGCTCTCTAACACTTTAATGTCTCGAACAATGGGAGCAAAAATTTCACTAAAACCATATCGTTTAACATCTTGAGTATGAAATAAGGCGCACAGGTGTATGTTAGCCAAAAAAGAATTCCATTTTGGAGAGAAGTTTCTTAAAGTAAAATATACTCCACCCAATTTATGAATACCTCGCTTGGAACCCAATGGGTTGGCGACCTCAAAATCATCATAGAACATCTGGACCTGTATTGTCTGCTTCTCAGTTGAGAACAGGGGGTGACTTTTAAAAAAAGATCCATCACAAATATCTCTCAGTCTAGAGTTGCTGGTAGCTGAGCTTTGCAACATTTCTGCAAAATACTGACTTTTAAATATTGACTGCAGTGTAGATAAAATTGGAATATACATGAATTTATCTTGAACTACTACCTGATCATATGTTCCAGTCTTTTTATTTAGTCTTGTGTCAAATCTTGAACCAATCACACATTCAACTGGTTCTACTATTTCCCACTTGGCAGTCATAAATTTTGATCGCTTGTATTCCGAATTTAGAACTGTGAAAGGATTCTCTAACCCCTCAAAACACGCCTCAACTTTCTTGCACATTTCTGTTTCTCTTTCATTACTAAATACATGCTTTATCACTGTTTCTTTAGCATGCTGATGAATATCTTGAACAATCTCTTCCATGGAAATCACTACAGTATTTACTGTACTTTGACCAACACCTGCTGCCTTTAGATCAGAAATAACAGCTGCACAACTATTTACAATGTATGGCGAAGATAACTCTGACTCAGCCTCTAAACATTCAGTCGACACTTCAACATGAGAAATATTACTGGTGTTGACGGTACTTTGAGGGTCTGAAAGATCATCTTCTATAGAATCTACTAAACTTTCTCCGTGGCACTTGTTAAGATGTTTTCTAAAACCAGAAAAGCTACCAAAAGAACGTGAGCATCCTTCTTGACCACATTTCAGAAAAAGAGTCCTGCCTGTACATAGCCCATGAATTATCTTAAGGTGCTTAACAAGGTTGTTTGGACTTCCATGGTCACTTTTGCAAAGAAAACACTTCATAGTTTTATCTCAACTAACGCACCATTCTTGCTCGCAACTCAGCAACTCTAGGAGTCTCCTTTGTTTCCCCCATGTCGATGTTATAGATGGTTGTTTGCACAAAAGTGAAAAAGCTGCTCAAGGAAGAACTGTATGACGTACCAAATACGTAATGGGCTTTAAAGACTTCGTCAAAAGCTCCTACTGAACCTGTTGCCTTGCATGGAAGAGCATGCTTGTCAACCACAATGAAGTAGGAGTGAAAGCTGCTCTGTGTGGATCCCTGGGCGAGAAGGTAGGGCTGACTGCTTTGGGTGATGTTGTCAAGATGCTGCTGCACACTGGTTCCAACCTACAAAAAAACACATTCAACAGAATTGTTTTGGTGACTAACCTCTGACAATAGATAAGATCACCTCAAACTGTGCACAAGATTGAGATGATGGAATATATATTTTAAACAACTGTTAAGCATACCTTTTGAAATCTGATGAGCTGATCTACAGCTTGATATGCAGACATCTTTCCCGGCCTCTTTCTACCTTGTGCAGATGGTGGTAGCAAATGTAGCAGCAGCAAGATGGCAGACATGTCACTGTCCCAGCCTACAAATAAGTAAATAAAAACCTGGTTAACATTGTGCCGTAGCATAACATTCTTATTCACAACTTGCACCATTATGGACATATAATGCACACCTACATTATCCACATAAAAAGTAAAACAGTTCATTCATACCATTCTCAACTTCAGCAGCTGACTCAGCATTGCGCATCAAATCCAAGAGTTCTGTGGTGGATACAAGTCCATGGCTTTCCTTTATTACTTTTGCTTTGAAAGTGGTTGGCCACTTCTCCAAGAATTTGTTGGCTGTGGCCTCACCAAACAGAAGTCTGAAATCTTGTTCTATCTGCAATGTAACACACAAAGACAGAAATAATGAGTGTTACCTTATTCTTCATTGGATATTTTTGGTGATGCAGTGAATTAAGTTGTCATACCAGTCCTGGTGTGTCCAGAAATCTTGGGAAGACCGAGAAGACATCTGATGATTTGGCTTCATCGTTGACCATTGCTTGCCGATATATGAAGGTCATTTTCATCTTCTCACGGACAGTGTTTTCATCAGCAGAGTGTCTCAAAACAGCAATAGCTGCTTCCACATCCTCATCAGATGGCTCTCTGTCATAGGTGAAGGGCTGACGATCACGGCCTGGCCCACCAACTTAAGACAAAATACAGTGTTAAGAAATCCTTTCTGTACAATTCACAGGTCACCATTATAATTACATGTCACTGATCAGAAAACATACCTTTAGGAGATTTGCTGACTGAGGCACCTCTTTCCTCTGCTGTTTTTCTTTGTATGGTCTTCAATCGCCATGCAAGGTATCCGGAACCACTCTCCGGATCGTAGTAATGATCCTATATTATTATAAATAAATTATAAAGGAGTACTATTCCCATTTCATAGAGTGAATATGTGCATAATGTTGCAATAACCCATTTACTTACATATCCATGTTGTGAGTATGGGTCTTCTAGATAGGGAAACAAAGCTACTATCCCTGTGCATACATCACTCTGACACTTTTGGGGGATGTCCTAGCATATGAATTCAAAGTTAACATCACACTGAATTGATATTGCACAACACATTTTACATAATTAATAACCGGAAAATAATAACAATGTTTCTTTACAGCCCATCTATATGCTTAATGCTTACCCATGTGTTTCTGTCATCTCAGCAGCAAGTATGTTGAGCATCTGTCTTCTGGTGGCATCTGTCAGAGATTTGGTTTTTCCATACTCTTGCATAATGCGTTCACCACCAGGCTTTGATGTTAGGATTTTTTCAATCAGCTATAGGTGGAAAGAAATGTGCTTTCCGTAATTGTAAAACAATATGTAATGCTGTCACATGATGAAACAACATTCAGATTGGACTTAACAGCAATGTTCACCACTTACTGCTTTTGCCTCATAGTTTATGTGGCATGGCCTTTTAGGCTGGCTTCCTTCGCCAGCCGCTACTTCTTCAACATCGTCACACACAGTGAAATTCAGAATGATGGTGTCATCAGATGTACCCGAGCATGATGATGAATGAGAGGTATCTGTTCATTATGAAATTTGTGCAAAACATAGAAACATATTACAATAAACTGTTATTTTTAAGACAATAAAGGTTCTCATTCTGGCCTTTAAACTAAAAAACTAATTGAATGAATGAATACCAAGTCCATTGCCCAGCATGATTCTGAAAGTTCCAGGTGACTCCTTTACTAATTCTTCAAAAACATCTGAGTCAACTTCTGTGTCAGACTGGTCATACACCTTAATGTCTGGCTTTCTGCTTTCTGGTATGTTGAATTTTAGACACACTGTTAAAAAAAGAAGAAAAAAAGAAAAACATGCATTCCCTTCTCACAAGAATCCAAGTTCATACTTAAGGTTGCCTCATGTGTTCACAAAATGATGAAAGACAAGGATCTGCACCTGATTTTATGTTACTGAAAATATAAAGCACAGCAGAAATGACTATAGACCTAAATAGATATCATAAGATAATAGCTTAATGCTGTATTATTTTGTCATTAGGGTGATATGTATTGCTTTAACCTATTATACCTACCTTCTTTCAAGAAAGCATTGAATGTCAGCTCAGACAGCTTGACGTATTTCTGCTCTTCCCCGAGCTGAACACGCAACAGCATTTTGCCTCTGTTAACAAAGAAAATATATATTCAAAATCATCATTTAGTGCTGGTTCAACTAAGCGTTAGCTAACTATCCATTTATCTCAGTAGTACTAGCTACGCAATGCACTATGCATTACTTAGACGTTACACTGCAATTACAAAGGCTGAAGTAGACAAAGTTGTGCTGGTTGAATATAACGTTAAGCTGCCATTTTCTGCAGCAAATGGGTGTAGGCTAGTTCAAGTTTAGAGGCACATTGTCCCATTAGCTACCAAATAACTAGCTATGTGTCAAAGTTAGCTAGCTCATTAGCCATTTTAGTTCGAACAGTAGCTAACCATTAAAATGGTTAAGCAATGTTAAACAAACCCGTCATGCAAATCAGTGATCTAAGTTATCGTTTTATAACACCAACATTAGCTGGCTAACTATCAGAAGCATGCTAACATTACCGTTATATATAGCTTTATAAAAAACAGTTAACGTTAGTGTAAGGAAGCCTGGGAAGCTATACAATAACGTTAGCTAACAATACTATCTGTATAAATGTTTTGTTGTTAGCGAACGTTATTTTACGTATTTACCATTCTGACAAACTTCATTCGTGAAAATATTGCAACACAAAGAAAGACAGTTACCGATACTGATTGCAAGCTAGCTAACCGCATGACAAGCACAATCTGCGCTCATGCCAAACGGTGGTGTCCTTCAAACGAACTGATTAGCTAAGTTAACGTTACCTATTTTTAGCCATATGAAACAGCAAGCCATTCACAAAAATATCAAACATATTCCATGGGTATATCATATAACAGTTATTACTGTCAACCATCTGAACTTACAAGCTAATTTAGCTGGCTGATGACGAGGTCACTGCAAGGGGGACCGCCGCATGGAACTCGTAACTTAAAATATGACCTTGACATCAGCACAACTCTAAAATTATGTAAAGTTAAAAAATACCGGTTTGGTGTTGAAAAAACGGGGATGTAACTTACCTAGCAATATCTGTGGCCTAGCTACTCCTTCGCAATCTTCCTCCACCAACGTACGTGCCAAACTTCAGCAAAGCAGAGTGGCGGGTATTCATCACTGCTGTAGAGTTGAAATTGTCACTGCGTATCTGCAGATTTTTACTCACTTTTAACTCCACTGATAGAGCAACTTTACTCTCAAAAATGTTGAAAATACTCTATCTGGGTTAAAATAACTTTACTCTGAAATATTAACACCCCATTTTTTACTGTGTACTTTCATCTGAAACATTGTATGAGCTTTGAATATCAAACGGTTTATGAAATTTAAGCTCACATTTTTAGTAGACATCTTTCCGCACTTCGTAATACTCTGAATGCATGATGATGGTCATCAAAATTCTCTGTAAATAGCTTGTTTGTCAAAAAATAAATTGATCTTCAACCAAAAGTAGACTTGCATGTCTTCTTCCATTACACTGCAAATAACTAGTCCAGCTTTATACTCTACACCATCTACTTTAACCCAACTAGTTGAGAAAACGACTAGTTACCGGAGTGTAACTCCAGTTCTATGAGTGGAGCGGAGCCCCATAGGGGAGCTCTGCTCCTAGTGGTTTACCCTCTGCCCTAGGGCAGAACAGCCTGAAGCAAAATTATGCACACACCTGTCAGCCAATGGGAGCACAGGTGCCCCTATATAAAGGGACCCGTTCCCTCAATCTGCCTCCCGAGATATTATCTTCAGCGAGACTAGAGAGGGTCGGCAGGGCCTTAAGTCCTATGGGGCTCCGCTCCACTCATAGAACTGGAGTTACACTCCGGTAACTAGTCGTTCTATATCGTGGACCTCCGCCCCATAGGGGAGCTCTGCTCCTAGTGGTTTAAGGCGGAGCGAAACGCTCCAAAATGTACTCCCTGCCGAGCCTAACACTTCCCATTAAAAAAGGTCAAGCCCAGCAATGGCTGCAACCAATTCCCGCAGTACTGCGACTAAGAAACCCATCAGGGCGTCACAATATACCGCGTCATCGGTTATAGACCCGCCCCATCTAGCTCAATGACAATGGCAATGGCTATTGGGCAGATCATCAGAATAGAAGCCATGCTAATCTGTACTAGCAGATAGCCGTGCCTCAATATTCTGTGACAACGCTATCGTCCACTAATGGAATGACATAAATGTCATTCTACATTATGTGTCCAATAGACCGCCTTACTCATTCAATGAATTCCATAGAATAGTAGGCAGGGACAAAAAATATCAGTCATACTAAACTGAACCTCAGATAGATGACCTCACATTCTGTCCACTCAATACATGTCTCTACCATACTGACACAGTCAGTCAGGAGACATGCCGCAAAATATGCTTTTCATCCAAAGCGGACCTGATAGAGACCTGTCTATCGTCCTGCTTCTCTCCTCCATCTCAAGATTCTCTTTCAGCTGCGCTGAGTGCAATCGAGCTTGAGAGTTAAAAAAGCTTATTCTTGCCATAACAAGTTTTCCTCACCAAAGCGGACCTGATTGGAGCCTGTCCAAGGTCCTGCTTTGTCCTCTCTTTCCATCTCAAAATCGCCTTTCAGCTCTGCTGAATGCCGACCGAGCTAAAGAGTTAGAAAAACATGTCCATCCAAAATATATTACTTCTAATAAAAGCGGATTTATGAACATGGTCACAATCCTGCTTTCCTTCTCGGTCTTGCTCAAGGTCTCCCTTCAGCCACGCTGAGTACAGACCGAGCCAAAGAGCTAGAAGACATATCCAACAGATAGAAACGGATAAAAGGAGACGGTGTCGACCATGACGCCGCTTTACAAATATCCTCTACCTCTGTTCCTCTGAAGAGGGCAGTAGAAGCTGCTACTCCACGAGTGGAGTGCGCTCTAATACCCTGAGGCGGTTGTTGCCCCGCCGCCTCGTACGCCGTCTCAATGCCTTCACAAAGCCAATGAGACAATCGCTGTTTTGAAAGTGGTCTACCTAATGCAGCCGCACCGTGACACACAAACAGCTGAGGCGATGACCTAACCGCCGCTGTGCGCCTAACGTAACACGCCAAAGCGCGTACTGGGCACAGACAGTGAAGCTTTTCCTCACTCCTTTCCCCATGGGGAGGGGGATGAAAAGCCCACAATTCCACGATCTGTGATCTATATGCACTATTAATAACCTTCGGCACAAATGCCGGGTTAGGACGTAACACCGCTCTGCTCAGATCGCCATTAATGGCAAGGCAGTCGGGTCTCGTCGACAGTGCACACAAATCACTGACTCGCTTAGCGGTAGTCAAGGCGAGCAACAGCGCCGTCTTGATAGACAGCATCTTGAGGGGTATTTGATTCAATGGCTCGAACGGCGACTTACATAGTGCTTCGAGAACCAGTGCCAAATCCCATTTGGGCAGCGTAGCTCTAGGCATTGGCCTAAGCCGTTGCGTTCCCAATAAGAAACGTTTCACTAATGGGTGACTGAACACGTTCTTTCCGTTAAACCCTTCATGACCAGCTGAAATTGCCGCTGCAAACACTCGAATGGTGGAGGGCGATTTCTGCTTATCAAACATAGACTGCAGGAATGAGAGCACACTCTCTACCTGACAGCTCATGGGGTCCACGTCCTGTGTGTCACACCATCGTGAGAAAACGTTCCATCTGCTGGTATACACCCTAGAAGTGGAACTGGCTCTTGCGCCCTGTATTGTTCTGGTCACTGCATCAGACAACCCACGGCGCTTCAACCTGTCCCATTCAGGAACCAAGCCTTCAGTGGTTGGCCGATTACGGGCCATTGCCCTATCGAGCCTCCCGCCTGAGTCAACGCGTCTCGTCGATGTGGAATTGGCCAAGGTGGCGCAATCAACATCTGACTCATCTCCGCAAACCACGGAGCCCCCGGGCGATCGGGCGCTATCAGTATCACTGACAGCTCCTCTGACCTCACCCTGGCTAGCAGTGGGAGAATGCAAGACAGCGGAGGGAATGCATACAGGAGAACTTTCGGCCACGGGTAGTGCGCAAATGCGTCTCTTCCCAGTGGCGGTTCGTCCTGTTCCCTCAGGGAGAACCATAGGAGACACTGCGGCGTTCACACGTGACGCGAACAGGTCCACCTCGGCTCTCCCGAATTGTTCCCAAATTCGTAGAACAATGTCCGGGTGCAGACACCACTCGTCGTCTCGAGGACCCCCTCTTGACATGAGGTCTGCCCCTACGTTCAAGTAGCCCGGAATGTGCGCTGCTCTCAACGAGCGAAGGTGCTTGTGAGCCCACAGCCACAATTCCACTGCCGCCCGATGGAGGGCAGGAGACCTGACTCCTCCCTGGCGGTTTATGTGAGCCACTGTGGTTCGGTTGTCTGACCAAACCAACACATCGCGACCCCGAAGGGTAGACGCGAAGTGGGTCAAGACCAGTCGAACCGTTTCCAACTCTAGGAGGTTGATGTGACGACCTGATTGAGGCCATGCACCTCCTATCGCTTGAGACTGACATGTCCCTCCCCATCCAGTCAAAGAGGCATCTGTAAATACTGGAATGTAGGATGACACCTTGCCCATCGGGACTCCGTGCGTGAGAACGCTTGAGTTCCTCCAATAGTCCAGGTCTGCTCTTAGCGAGAGAGGAACCACCACCAACCGATGACGTTGACGCACTGGGTCTAGTCTTAGTTGGGCGAACCACCGCTGTGTTCTGCGCATGTGCAGAAGCCCCAGCGGGACCACAGAGTGTGCTGCCGACATGAGACCCAAAAGTGACATGATCGATAGCGCCGTTACTGTGTGATTCGGACGACACTTCCTCAGGGCTAGTAACAATGCTGCCCTTCGAGGGTCCGAAATTCGCGCCCTCATCATTAGTGTCTAGCTGTAGTCCCAGGTAGACAATCTGATGACTGGGCCAGGGTGCGCTCTTTTTCCAATTCACAGCAAACCCCAGACGCGTGAGATGAGTCACTGTCTGTGTCGTGTGTGTGAACGCCAGCTCTGCTGACGGGGCGAGAACCAGCAGGTCGTCTAGGTAGGCTAATAGCCTTATCCCCTGACGGCGCAGCGGTTCCAATGCCGCCTCCACACATTTGGAAAATGTTCGAGGTGCCAGGGCGTACCCAAACGGCATCCTCGTGAACTCGTACGCCACCCCTTGAAAGGCGAACCGCAGAAACTTTCTGTGGCGTGATTGTATCGGCACATGAAAGTACGCGTCCTTTAGGTCTATGCTTGTACAAAAATCCCCCTTCTGAACACATTCCAGTAGGCGTTTTGTCGTCAGCATTCGGAAGGGCCGTTTGGTTATGCTCTCGTTGAGAATGCGTAAATCCAAAATCGGCCTCACTCCCCCCGTCTTTTTGGGCACTAGGAAATAGGGCGAGTACAGCCCCTTGTTCCTTTGCTCTCGGGGCACTACTGTGACCGCCTCCTTCGCCAAAAGTTCCGTAATCTCTGACTTCAGAGCGGCTACTTTGTCTGGCGTTTTCATCACCGTTTCCACTACTCCCCTGAACGGGGGTGGGGTCCGATGGAATTGGAGGGCATAACCCTTCTCTAACGTCTGTTCTAGCCAGCGTGAGAGGGTACAGCTTCGTCGCCACTGCCAGCAATGCAGAGAAAGCGGGTGCGCACGAAGCTGTGGTGCGTCTAGTAGGAAAGACCTGTATTCCTCTATGGCCCTCGCCGCCGCTATTCCCAAGCACTGGGTTGGTGGAATAGCCCAAGGCGGGCCCCCTTTGAAAGGGAGAGGAAACATCAGCTCGTTCTGGGTGAGTCGGGGGCTTTGATACGTTAGTTACAACCGTAACTCCAGTAATCTTGCCCTCCGTGAACGCAGCACGGGTCTGAACTGCGCTGGCTGAGGTACTGGCCTGAGACAGAGCGCTCTCCCCGGAAAGCGATTGCGTCATCATGTCATTGTCTGACTGAGACTGCCGCTTAGAATGAGACCCATCCATTACAGAACTCAACAGAGTCTGAAAGGTGTGATCTCTGACTGATACCACACGGTGGTGCCACAATGCCTCTTTACTGGTCTTAAGCGGCTGTTCAACGACACACTCAATGTGTGGTGAGCTGCGCTCAGAGCCATGGGCATTGATACGTTCAGAATATACCGGAGGCGTCCATACCTTGGTTATATCTGTAACCCTGGTATTCCCGCTCTCCGTGAACGTCGCACGGGTCTGATCTGCGCTGACTGAGGCATTAGCCTGTAGCAAGGCGTCACTCCCGGCTAGTGGCTGCGCCTTCATGTCACATTGGGACAGAGGCGACTGCCTGCTATGTGAGACCTTTACTACAGAGCTCCTAGGAGTCTGTAGTAAGAGATCTTTATTAGGTGAGCTAAGGCTGCGCCCTGCTACCTTTACCCTTTTCCTCTCCTGAGCGCGCTCAGCTACACACACTAGGTGGGTTGGGCTACGCTCAGGATGGTGAGGGAGAAACATAGAACGTGAAGTGTTCTGTACCTTATGGAATAAATGTCCTTTTTTGACAATGTCAATGAGAACCAGCTCTTTATTCACATAATGAAAAAGTAGTAGGCCCCTCTGCGTCACGCGCCGGGCCATCCTCCGTTCTCTCCCCCTCGCCTCGTCAGAGATGCCGCCTCTTGTGGGAGACCTTCTGGTGCTGCCAGGCTGGCTTCGTGACGACCTCTCTCGCCGGCGGAACCGGCGCTGTCACCGTCGCTGCTGGAGGGGCCGAGCCCGCTCTCCTGCCGCCTGGGGTGTGCGCCTGCCGCCTGGCCCGTCGCCTCCCAGTAGTTCTACTGGGGGCGTTCGAGGTGGACGGGTTGGCTGGGGCTCTGCTGGCTTTCATTGCCAGAGGCAAATGCTTAGCCAGGTGCCTCCTCTCCTCGTCTAGTTTGGCGATCCGCTCGGTGGCGTCCTTGACGGCGAGGCCAAATAGGCCCTCGCTGGAGACGGGTGCATTGAGCAGTGACGCCCTATCGGTCTCCATCATGGCTGTCATGGACAGCCAGAGGTGCCGCTCCGTGACCACTGAGGTGGCCATGGTCCTGCCCGCACATATGGCTACCGCCTGCGTCAGATGGAGGATGGCTCCGGAAATCCTCGAAGCCTCCTCCACTTCCTCGCTGGTCATCTCAGACCTACCCGTTGTGAGACGGGATAGGGAGGCTGCGAGGAGGGCGATGTTGTTCGCCGCCGCTACGCTCTGGGCTCCCAGCGTGAAGGATTTCTCAGCTAATTGTGCTGTGAACCTGTCCTTCTGTGCTGGCAGGGTGGCCTTCTTGGAGGCTGCCCAGGGACTCGAACCCGGCACTAGGAACGCCGTCATGGCGCCTTCGAGCCTGGGGATGCCCCTAGCTGCCCACTCGTATCCAGCCACTCTGGTGAATGGGGTGTACGCTCTGGCCGGCGAACGCGCCGCCAGAGGTGTCCCCCACGAGCCCTCGACATATTTGCCGAGAGAAGGCAAGGCTGGAGCCATTGGCTCAGCTGCTCTCCTCGGCTTGGAGTAGGGGCCGCCCTCCATCAGGTCCACCTCCATTGGGAGGGGAGCTGGGGGCAGCGCAATCTCCAGTCGGGTGGTCGCCTTCTCAATGAGTTCGGGAAAGTCCGAACGCAGAGTGGCTGCCGCGAAGGACAGAGCTTCTGACCTAACAGAGCTCATGTCTTCTTCGCACAGGGAACCTTCAGACCTCGCGCTTCCCGATGGAAAGGGGGTCTTAGAGGCTGGCGCCAGAGCTCTGGATTGTCCCACTGGGACATCCATCTCGGCGCTCTCCCTGTCATCCTCTGATTCCGCACTGTCCGCTGATGCCTCTGAAGCAGAGGCGAGTACGGACATTGCATCATCAAGAGGGACATCCTCCTTGAAAAACGCCCAGCGCTGCTTTCTCTCCTTCATAGGGAGGAGAGTGCAGGAGGCGCAATTAGGAGGGTTGCCGAGACCATCCTTGGCATGCTGCGGCCCCAAACACACGAAACAAAGGTCGTGGGGGTCCGTGGTTGCCATGGAAGTGCACCGGCACAGAGCCCTGAAAAGGGCTTTTGGGGGTGGGAAATTCCCTGGTGTGCTCATCTTAGAAGACGTTGACGGCTGGCAGTCAACGGCGAAATTCTTCTTGAGTCTTCGTAGGCTTCTTCACTAGTCCAGTCGCTGAAGATAATGGGAGGCAGATTGAGGGAACGGGTCCCTTTATATAGGGGCACCTGTACTCCCATTGGCTGACAGGTGTGTGCATAATTTTGCTTCAGGCTGTTCTGCCCTAGGGCAGAGGGTAAACCACTAGGAGCAGAGCTCCCCTATGGGGCGGAGCTCCACGATATAGAACTATTATTGACACTATGAACACCAATTAAGTTTGAGTCACTATAAAAAGAAATGCAAATAATTTCAACAAGCCACAGACAGTACAAACTTTTTTTACTTTTGGTAAATGCCTAGTTTCGCACTGACCTGAAAATGTTACTTTTTGCTCTCCAAGTCCTGAAGTAAGAAGTTCAGCTTTAAACAGTACGCTTGGAATTTTATCCGCATTGTGGTCAGCCAAACAACAGACAGTGTGTGTGTAGCTTCTTCGGCTAACTTGGACTTGTGCTGGTCGTCTCGTCATATTCCTTCTGGCTCCAATGTTATATGGCGCAAAGAGCCTTGCTACCTCCGCTGCAACACAGAAAAACGTAACAGCTCAATGGTCACCAGTCAGCTAAAACAGCCTCTACTTCTATCTTGGGATGCTCAAGCCAGCTAACACCATTTAGCCGATTAGCGAACTAGCTAGGTTTATGCTTCCCCCATTAACAATAAACGTGTCACGCACGAAGCATCATAATACCGCATGCAAATACATGTTCGAGTCGATCTAATTTAACCTACACGTGTGTCCCGAATCATTAAATAGTAGCACACCTGGCTAACATGAAATTACTTAGCTTACCTTGGACAGGTGTACGTGATTGAGCGGCCGGTATCTGCTGTGACTGAGCTGCCGGAGTCACCGGTGCCGCGGGAGCCGTTGGACTTCTGCTCAGAGCTTCCTCAATCAAATTCGCTGCTTCTCTCAGCAGCTCCGGGCAACTTTTAGACATTTTGTCCTGCACCTCACACAGCGTCTCAACATTGGGGCTAGCAGGACCGAGTCTTCTCTTGATTTTTAGCCGTTGCAATGAAAGTTCTGTTTAACCGTGTAACTAAACCAACGTAGAGGTGAATAGCGCCACCCAGTGTATTGGAATGTGTTCAGTAGCTCTGCATCAATCCATTATCCGGAATTGATTTGTCTTGGCTTGATGCAGAGGGTAACCAATCAGGCGTTAGGTTCCGCCTACCAACTTTTGATGGGTCAGTTTGACAGTTTTAAGTAATTCAGGAAGCACTCCAACGCAGGACCATGAAATGTAAATGTAAATAGTGAAATTATTATATATGTATTTTACATAAAATGAATCGGTATTTGAATTAATTAATGACACTTAACTCTTCGGAGTCTGGAGCTTTTTTGGCCGTTTTTGGGTACCTTCAATTTTGCCCTGATATACTACATAAAGAAATGTTTACCAGACCAATGTTGGGTATCTTTTTTTTCAGCACAACCTCACCTATATGATCTGTTAGTAAGTTTTTCACTTTGACATACTATTTCAACACACTGGACCCAAACACACACAGAAAACACAAAGTCCGTTTAGAAAAAATATGGTTTTTTTATTGTAAAACCCTCAAACATGGTGAACCAAGCATTTAAAAAGCTTCAAATTGAACCACAAGGTGCAAATATGAACATATAAAAGTATTTTGGTGATATATACAAGCAATAAATAACTATTTACAATAAAAAGTAGGTATAACCACTGGCGTTTTTCTTCTATTCTAACCCTAAACCTTTTGTGCCACTCCTCAAAACAGTTTCTGTCCAAAATGAAAAAAAAGCTTCAAATTGAACCACAAAGTGCAAATATGAACATATAAAAGTATTCTTGAGATATATACAAGCAATACACAACTATTTACAAAAAAGTAGGTATAGCCACTGGCCTTTACCCTATTTGTGCCACTCTTCAAAACAGTTCCTGTCCACAATGACACAGAGAGCCACATCACAGGCCTTGCACTTCCATGGTGTGACAAACCTCTTCTTGTCAACTTGTTTACAGCGTTGACAAACCCTGCGGCCTGCTGTGGCTTTGTCTTTGGCCTCTGCAACATTGGCAATGGCCACAGAAACATGGCTGGTGCTTTTTTGAAGTGGAACCCCTGTCTGGGTCACTCCGCACAGCTGGGCCACAAGTTCTGCCACAAAGTTCTTGTGCGTCATGGGTGTGACCTGTTGGGTCGCACTGATGTCACAGTGCAGGATGTATGCATTTGTTGTTCCCATGTCCAAAAAATGCAGGAAGAGGGTACGGTACCAGCGAGCAGTTCTGCGATGGGTTGAGTAATACTGGAGAAGCTGGTCTGACAGGTCAACCCCTCCCATGTACTTATTGTAGGCCATGATGGGGGGTAGGGCAGGGAATGTCTTTTGCTACCCAGCGTCCAGGTCCTTCCTTCACCTTCCTCTTGATTGTCTCGCCCGAAAACGCTGGGTGGATTGTGGAGCACACCGACACCTCCCGCGTATCCATCCACTTCACAAAGACCAGGCGATCCTCTCTGATCCATCTCACAGACCCCCTCTTCGATTTGCTGGTGAGGGCATTTTCTCTGCCACTAGGACACCCTTTTCTGTTGCTTCTGTAGGTCCCACAGGCTCCAAACTTCATACTTCCCAAACTCAGGAACAGTTTTGGGCTGGTGTAGAAATTGTCCATATAAATATGGTATCCTGTACCAAGATGTGATGGCTGAATGAGGTCCATAACAGCATCATATGAAAGTCCATGCACGCTGGGTGTGTGTGCTTTCCCAACATACACGTTGAAGTTTAGAGTGTAGCCATTGTTAGACTCTGCCAACACAAAGAGCTTGATCCCCCATTTGTTAGGCTTGTCCTTCATGTACTGGGTCATGCCAGTTTTGGCTTTTGTAGCCACCATCCTCTCGTCGACTGACAGTTCCTTCTTAGGATGGTAATGAGCCTGGCAGGCAGTGCGAATGTCGTCCATCAGAGGTTTGACCCTGAACAGTTTGTCATGCTGGGGTGTACCTTTGCGCTGGTCATTTATGACATCCTCCTCTGGATCACTTAGGTGGATGTTCCATGAGATGGACCGGAATCTGTCTCTTGGCATGACCTTCGCTGGCAATGAAACAGACAATATGTGGCTTTGTTTCCAGTAGTCCTGGATACTAGGCAGAGTCACCAATGAGGTGTAGATGAGGAGACCCAGAAATCTGTGCAGTTCCTCCACATCAACGTCAGTCCACTGATATTTGCTCCCCTTCTGCTGATTTCTTGCTGCCTGTTTGTTGGTGTTTCTGCAGATTGTCCTCATTGTATCTGCGGCGAAGTAGAGCAGGAAGAGGTCCTTTGGTGTGTGCCCTGAATGCAAATCCACCTGGGCTCCTGGTGGTCTGCGGGGCATGAACCTACTGGCTTGTGGGGCAGTGTCAGGATCAGTCTCTGTTTTCCATGGCTCAGAGCTCTGTTCTGGCTGTGCTGCTGACTGGGCTGGAGATCTTGACCTGGTCTTGGCCTGATCCTTCCTTCCACGCCCCTCTGTGATGGCCTCCGTCGGCTTGTTGTGGGGGTGGGGGCTGTTGATGGCCCAGGCTGCTCGTCGTCGTCGTCGTCACTATACAAAACAGGTAAACGGATTCAAGATTATTCAAAGTTCAAGATGTTCATTGGCATTTGCACTACAGTGAAGTAGAATAGAATACTATAGTAAGATAAACGAAAGCAATAAAACAAATTCATTTTAGAAAAATGTTTGTCTTCTTACCTCACGTTTTCAGCAACAAAATCAGGGTCCTCGAAGTCATCCTGGCCACTCTCATTGTCTGACGACGAACTTTCCAAAGTTTCTTCATCGCTCATTTGGAATAACAAGTCGACGGCTTGTTCAACGTGAAGTGTGCGCCTCATATTGCTTCACAAAAACGATACTGCTGACAATAAAACTCTTGAAATACTAACAATTGAAATACTAACTTCGTGAAAAACTCTCCAAAACTACTCATGAACTGAACTAATTCCTCTCGTTCGTTCTTTCGCAATGGCTAGTTGTCATGGGAATGAATGTTTATATACTCGTGTGCATCCTGAAGAACCGGGTTAGCACAAGCACACGTTTTTTCCGTTCCTTTTATCACAAAAGACGACAAAGTTATTATAATAAATGCAAAGCGCTCATAAAAGAGCGCATATTTTGACGCACTTTTTTCATGGAATTGAAATTATCATAACTTTGGTTTTAGTTGGTGTATTTACATGAAACAAACACTCAAAACGTAGCTTCGGGTCTCCATTTCTGCATGAAATCGACGGCAGCCCTCTGCGTCACTTGGTTTGGATGCTGCGCGGTCCTAAAGCCGGCCCGCGATTTGAACGCGCCGAAGCGTTCGCCGACTCGGAAGAGTTAATAACACTTATGTATTTAATTCTAATTTTAATTAATTAATGACACATTTAAGTAATTAATTATTATTTATTATTTAATGGTGTATTTATTTATTTAATTGTGGCACTTTTAGTCCTCCATAAAAACATACACATATTTGTGAAAATGCTATTTGTTTTCATTTAACCAACACAGTCATCAATGATCATACACTATTGCAGCCAGTTTCACACTGCTGTGATAAATAAAAAACACATTTGTACAGACATTCTTACTGTATGTGAGAGATAATTTAGGTGACAAAAAATAGTGAGAAACTCACAACATTATTCATGATTTGTTTTGAGATATAAGGAGAATGTAGACAAATACTGTAGGCCTACTATAACCTTACCAAGCACTGCACAACACTTGATGCTGCAGACTGAATATTTCAAGTATTTATTTCAATACTTACAGTATTTCTTACCATAATCAGTTACAGTAATCAACCAACAATGATATCAATTACTGTAAACAAATAAAATCCGTAGACAAATAAAAATTACTGCATGAATTACAGTACATACACTTTGACTCTGAAGAAAAGTAAAGTAAAAGTAAACAGAAATGAAAGAAAACTACTGTAAAAGCAACAAGAATACTGTAACTATCCGTCTCTCCGTCTGGCTGGATCAGGCCATAACATTTCATCCACATCACAGGCTATGTCTTCATTGGCAAGGCACCGTTGGAAGAATCGCCTTGTGTGACGAATCCACCCCTGCACTGAAGCTGCTTCAATAAGATCACATGCCTGTTCCATGGCCTGAATGAGGGGCAAACGGTCATAAGGCCGCAGGTCATATACCTTCCACCGCCACGCTGAAAAAAATCATTCTATAGGATTCAGGAAGGGGGAGTATGGGGGAAGGTATAAAACTTCAAAATCAGGGTGATCATGGAACCAGTTCTGGACTAGAGCAGCCCGATGAAATGAGACATTGTCCCAAACGACAATGTACCGCATCTGGTCCACTTGGTGTAATGCTGTGACAATCTCATGCAATCGGTCAAGAAATGCAAGTATCAGATTTGCATGGTGGTGGAGGACCCCATTTTGTGTGATAGCAGCGCAAAGGGTGATGTTACCCCCTCGCTGCCCTGGCACATTGGTGATTGCCCTGTGCCCAATTACATTTCTCCCTCTTCTTGTTTTTGCAAGGTTAAATCCAGCCTCATCCACATATATAAGGGTAATTCTTCAACTATGGTACTCTTTGAGCTAGACAGTTTCAGAAAATAAAAACATTTCTACAAACAATTTTTTAGTATCAGTTGGTTTCTCAATCTGTCTGGAAACCTTCCCTGAAGTTGGCTGTGATCAGTGGTGTAGTGGTCCCTGGAGAAGTGGGTATACTCTCAGTATTCACCTTTTTTTTTTTTAAGTAGTCCAGAAAAAAGCCCTGTTTTAGAAACAGTGACATGTAAGACTATGATTTAGTTTACCCAAAAATATGTAATTTCTACTTGCACACTATTATAAAATGATCATGACTTGATTAGGAGCAGTTTGTAGTTACTACTGGTCACAAGAGCAGCCTGGATGAATGTAAAATGTATTTATCATGAGGCAAACAGGAAATGGTGTTTCGATTATTTTTTGCACATTTATTTAAATAAAATACTTCAAATCTGAAGGTGACAATGCATCCTTGTTCATATTGCTATATGCTTTGTTTTGAACATGTTCATTTACCGGTAAATCATTCAACAAAATATGTTACAACAATATTTAGTTAACAATTAACAAAAATATATGCATTAACAACACATCAACAGTGATATACTCTCTCAACCCAGCACTGGGTTTCTGACCTTGCTCATACTACAGTATATTCCAGACAAATTTGCTTTCTGCAGGAGCTTTCACACTGCACTGTCTAGAACGCACCGAAGAGGCAGCACGATGGCTCTTCAACCAGGTCCTTGTATATTTTCTAGGATCAAACTTGGAAGTTGGTGGGCCGTTGATATTAATCATCATCAAGTTTGATATGTTTGAGATCAGAAGGACAGCCCTCTTGTCTGAGCTTATATTGTTCATAAGGCTAAAATTCCTCTCACACTCTGCTGTACCGACAGGGGAATGTTTTCATACAGTTCATAAGTGGTTTTAGGTCCTTGGGCTCACTACTGGGCTCTTCCCAGTAGGTCCCGCATCCCATTCAGTGCTTGGTCTGTGCACAAGTTAAATCGCTTGCACAGTCGCTTAACTTGTTCTTCACCATGGCGGATGCTGGGCTTTGATGGCCACTTACTCTGATCAAGGATGCTGAGGTCCATGATGGTCTCATCTTCAAAAGACAAGCGTTTCTCCAGATTGTTCACAAGGCTTTGTAAGAACTGGCCTGGATTGATAGACTTCAGCTTTGCATTTGTTTTCAGGGCTATAGACCGATACTCCCCAGTCTGTTTTGCTTCTAAAGCCTCACTATATTTCTCACCTGGACTCTCTTTGAATGACTGGATCACTCTGATTGAGCGTTTCAGCAGATGCTCTGCTCTGAGGAGCGTTATAGAACGAGACTGAAGCTCCTGTGACAGGAGACTTAGTTCATGGAGAGTGTCGTACATGAGGCCAAGGTCACAAATGAATTCTGGACTTTGAACACGGTCTAACAAACCTCTGTACATCTGCCTCTCTTTGGTGGACCTCATCTCATCACTGCAAGCATTTTTAAAGTGCTGCACAAGAGCTCCCAGGGATGTCCAAACAGCACGAACAGTCCGAAAGCTACTGGCCACCCAGCGTACATCCAAGATTCTGCCAATGCGAAGAAGTTGTGAGCCTACTTCAGCTGCTGCATTAACAAGTTCACGTTCATTTTGTTTGACACACTATACAGAGAGTATAGCTTCTGGATAAAAGTTTTAAAGTGATTGACAGAGTTTACCTCATCAACTGCATCTGACACAGCAAGTTCAAGTCTATGGTTCATGCAGTGCCATACAAAAAGCTTTGGGAATCTCAAAGTCAGTCTGGTTGCTACTCCTGACTTCTTTCCTAGCATGACACTGGCTCCATCAGATACAAATGTTACCCAGTTTTCATGAAGCCACTCTTCTGTAAAGCCAGCATTAGTTAAACAGGTGAGTAACGCCTGTAATATGCCATCTGCTCTCTGATTTTCCAGTTCAACAAGTTCCAGGAATATGAACTCAGGGCTTTCTTCTTGAATTGATGCTTTAATAGAAACTGTCATGACAGCTTTGTGACTTAAAGAAGATGCCTCGTCAATTAGGACAGCTAACTTACTGGATGATGCTATAA
Source organism: Coregonus clupeaformis (assembly GCF_020615455.1). NCBI lineage: Eukaryota > Metazoa > Chordata > Actinopteri > Salmoniformes > Salmonidae > Coregonus > Coregonus clupeaformis. Next base: position 5,576,187 of record NC_059205.1, on the reverse strand, counting down.
TGCTACTGATGATTTTGCTCTGCATCTCACTAGCAACATGTTGTATTATTTGTGTTGCACTGTAACGTGAATGAAGTATTGAGCCCATTTTTACACCATTCAGTTCCTGCAGCTCAATGAGGCTCTCATGGTCAGAAAAGGGTCGGTTCTTTTTGGCCAGATGGTAGGCTGTTCGAAACACAGCTTCAGTTTCCTTCATGTAGGACTCAGTCATAGTCTCCACTGCATTCTCAATGGCAGCTTCTTTCTGTTGCTCTGCCACCTTCACAGCCTGAGTGTGGGCCTTGGACAACGCATGTTTCCTCACCTTATTTCTCAAGATTGACAAACTTGTTGTTCTACTTCCCTGGCCAGACACTTGAATTTCAAAGTTCATCCATTCTCTTGAGAGCGATACACCTTGTCCTTGCTCCTTGTCGATCCCAATGGAGTTCACACTGCTACAGACCAGACATCCTGCGAAGCATAAACAAACAATGTAACTACTCCTGTATCCACAGCTGTACGTGTGCATGGTCCTTTACACACACACACACACACACACACACACACACACACAAAGTTATCTGTGCCCACTGTTTCAGAAGTTACTCAAACTAGCAATCTACCTAAACTTACCCAATTTTTTGTTTTTGGATCCCAACCAGGGGTTCTTGGATTTGAAGTCTTCTGTTTGTTTAGCACTCCACAGGTCTGGCCAGTCATTATTGATGTCTACAGACAACAACAAAACTAATTATGCATCTCCCTGTCTCTCTCTCTCTCACACACTTACACACACACACACACACACACACACACACTACTGTGATCACAATAGTCATCAGCAAGACATGGGTCCCCCTCTTTACATTAACAATCTGCATAACCAAGTGGAAATATTTTCAGCAAGTGAAGCTGAAGCATACAGGAGATTAGTGAGTGAAATACTTGGGAGAGTTTATTTAACAAAAAAACAACAAATTTAACACAAAATGTTATATAACAGTAGCATTGTAAAAACAAACATGGATACAGACAAAATAAATAGAAGGGCAATAAAATAAATAACATCACACAGAAATTCAAAATGAGGCTTAATCTGTCAAAATCACCTTTTGTTACAGTGTGAGGCTTCACTTTTCAATAAACTGGAGATGCAATTTACTGCCTGTGTGTTCTGACCTGGTGGTGGTAGACTGGATCCTTCTCTATGCTCACACTGACTTGCCTGGCTAGCTCCCGGTTGAGAGCTGCCAGGGCTGCTGGTTTTAGGGGTGGGGTCTGCCTGGGCCTGATCTGGGCCTGATTTGTGCCTCTTTACAAAAAAGTCTGCAATATCTCCCTTCCTTTTCATGGTTACCTGTCCCTATACAAAATAAGACAGCCTGATTAGACCTCAATATTGTTTTAGGCTGAATCTTAAACTATTTGTCCCCATTCTTGTGTTTTAACTTACTTAAAAATCAACTACCAGCTTAGCTACTATGCAATTAAACTAGATCATATAGGTTAGTTAGGGCTAAGTAACTTGGCTAATGTTATAATTTAGGGCTTAGTAACTTGGCTAACGTTATAATTTAGACCTTTACAATAATAAACAAGCTTCATAAACATTGAGATAATCAGTTTCATCAGTCTGGTATGAAATTCTTATGAACTGGGTTGATTAAACACTTACTGAAAACCAACAATGCCCCGGTTTCCCCACATTATCCCAATCTACGTAGCTAGCTTCATAACGTTAGCCGACTCGCACTAACTATTGGCGGCAACATCTCTTCTCCTCTAAATGTGCAGTCACTGGCAATTTGCCAGTAGTTTAAAATAATGATTCATTTGGAAACCACCTTAAAACTTACCTCAGAATGATGTCTTCCATCAACTGGGGTGGCACACCGCCGCTTGTGTCCTTTCTTCATCCGTTGTTTGGTCTGCTGCCGTTATCGTAGTCAAGTGGCACCGGCACCTGAGTTTTTTTTTTTTTTTTTCACTGGCACCTGAGGTATTAGCGATATTTTCCTCGGCATGACCCGCCCTACTCTGCCTCTGATTGGCTCATCAGTCCTCATGCCTAAAGTTAACCAATCTAATCAGTGAAAGCAGCGAGTACCAGCCAATTAGAGGCAGAGGAGGGTGGGTCATGGCTTCACTATCCCCGAGGAAGAAAATAGGCAATCTGACTCACAGATATTACTGAATGATGCGCATCAGGGGGGATTTAGAAGTGGGTATACGCAATGCTGACTGAAAAATAAGTAGGTATACGCCGTATACCAGCGTATACCCTGGACTACACCTCTGGCTGTGATGATTTGTATTTACTAATATATATATTTTGCCATTTTTATCTGACAGTCCAAGAAAACGGTCATTTCCATCACATAACAAAACATGTATTTTTAAGAGAAAATAATGAAATATCTTCTGTTATAAATATATTTGATTAAATAGCACACACATCTGTTCAAATTTGTAATTTATTATTTTTTTCAGAAATGTAACTGTAAAGATTTTACAATGTTTACACTAAAAAACACATAAAACTAGGTCAATGGAACATTTCATTTTCTTATCATAGCTCAAAATCATATATTTCTCAAAGTGTATACACAAATCTTAGCCCTAACTGCACAATTATCAACGCCACTGAATATAGTTGGTTTGATTGTATGTTTTTTATATGTTTTACTTTAAAATATGTGTTGTGGTGGAAATGACATGGCGTGGCGGAAGAGACAGTGTGTGGCGGAAATGACAGATAGGCAACTTCCAATTAAAAACAATTTTTCTACTGCTCTATGTGGTGAACCAGAGCAAATCAATAAGCAACAGCATTTGTGAACAAAAACATATCACCAATATTTTTAAATTAAAAACAATCCAAAAAATGAAAAAACATGAATTTGTGTTAAAAATCAGCAAATCATTTCTTCACTGTTTTCTACATGCTGAACTAGAGCAAACTAGTACAAACTAGAGCAAACCCTTTATGTCATCATTACCTTTTACAAAGATGAAAATGACATTGTCTCTTTCTTTCCAGTAGTGGCCCTACTGTTATCGTCGCGTTCTAAAAACTTTTATATTTTCCTTCACTTCTTGGCTGACTCTGTTTTGTTGTGTTTTGCGGGTGTATTTGAGTTTGTCGGCCCTTGTCATGTTTGTCCTGATTAGTTTTGTAGATAATCCAAACTCCTTCTTGGCCATGGTGACCAGGCGGTATTTTTTAAAGATCTTGCCAGCCACAAGTTTGGAGATCAGTTGCCGAGCTTTACGATTGTCAACATTGTGATACTTTTTTCTTATTTCTGACATAATGGTGTTATGGAATAGGAGTGTCTTCTTTAATTGCTTGCTTTCTTGCTGCATCTGTTGCTTTGTTTTCATTTTAGGTGACTCTAGGATCCCCAGGTTCTTCTTCAGTCGATTACTTCTTTTTTTGTATTTTTCAACTTTTCTGAGGGCATCCTCAAGCTTTTGTTTAATGTCATTAAGATCTCTGTACACCTTTGCTTTTGCCTTTGCAACCTTTTTTCTCCCTCTTTTCCTCTGTGGAGTTCTCTCTGGTGTAGGCTCACACAGCTGAGGTGTTTCAGGGATGTCTTCTGCATTAACACTCATGTTGTCTGGTGATGGTGGTGGTGTTGTATGTGCCATGAAACTATTCACTGCTGAGACCATTTTCCATTTCCTACGTCTGTTTCGTTGAGAAATTCGCCACTGTCTTCTCATTTTTCGTTGTTCTCTTTTCGGCATTTCTGTCACAGATTTAACAACACCTTGTTGCTTTTTCTTCAGGTATCTTTCTCTGTCCTTCTTGAGGGACTCTGCATATTTAAGTGGATCTGATTTTATTCTTTCTCTGTATGATCTTGACCTCTGTGCTGTGGTATTGCTTGCCATCTTAAAGAAAGAGCCAAGACATCATGTCAAACCTACTTATCTATTGTTCTCTTATTTACCAACAATATTGTAATATTGTTAAAACTGTTTTTGAATTTAGTATCAGTATTATAGCCCAAATAATTTGCTGTTTAGCTACGAACAATGTCATTTCCACCACAACCTGTCTTTACCACCACAATGAACACCGTGGTGGAAATGACTGTGGTGGAAATGACATTTCCCCACTTTCCCTCTAAAATCTCATGCTATGTTAGCCTGCTAATATTAGTTTTAGAGTTAGCATTAAATATACACAAATTAACATTAAATTAAATGTATCCAGTAATTTTTTACGTCCATGTGAAATATGAGCTGTTTGGAAATGACGACCAATAAACATACTCTCAGTTTTACTCATATTTACCTTGATTTTTCTTCTTTTCATTACCCCCTGTAGAGGACACCATTTCATCCAGCCATGTGTTCCACTGTGGAGTTTCTGTTGCTATGGTTACTAAATATACAAACCTAAAACACTGATCCCAGGATTCTATTTTTGTACAGTGTGGTGGAAATGACAGTGACCCCAAGGGACAAGGGTTCTATTTATGAAAAATATAGGAAAATGTGAATATGTATCACAATATATAATATGTAGAATTGAAATAAATGGTATTTTATCATTTGTACTTGAAATCTACATTATTTAAATATTTAATTTAGAATTAAGCGAGGTTGAAGATACAAAGTCTGGCTTAGGGACAGAGGGAAAACAGTAAAAACCATGCATAAAAGGCCTCATATTATATAATAAAAAGAATGATTGAGCCATGATACATTTTTTATAAGTTCCCCTTAGGGTGGAGTAAGTATGACAAAAACAAAAAAGAATAAATGTTTTTTAGTTTTTATTATTTCATCCAGGGACAAGAAAAGTACCATAGTTAAAGAATCACCCATAAATTCATGTTGAATTTCAGCAGCATCCATTTGCAAGACTCTCTGAAACACATTAAAGAAAATAGGATGCTATTCAATATCTATAGCACAGTATTTTTTTTGTGACAGAACATTATGAGCAGTGCATAATACCACACCATAGTCAGATGAACAATGCATACCTCCACATACTCATTGCGCAGATGTTTCACTCTCTCTGAATTTCTGTCAAATGGTACCCGATACAGTTGCTTCATGTATATTTGATTTTTCTTTAGGATTCGACCTAATGTTGACAGAGAGACTCGTTGGATGTTATTGAAAATATTGTCATCATTGATGATATTGGCTTGGATTTCTCGTAGCCTGATACAATTATTGGCCAAAACCATGTTCACAATGGCGGCCTCTTGTGCACGACTAAACATAGGGCCCCTTCCACCTTGGTGTCCTCGACCCTCAATCCTATGTAAAAACAAAATAAGATAAAAATAAATATATATATATATATATATGCAGCCTCCTGTCAAATGTCACAGTAAACAATATTGATTATACAAGCTTCAGTTTCAATGTATACTGTGTGGTTAGCTTACCTGTTTTCTCGATGAAATGTCCGAATTACTGACGCAACAGTATTTCTGCTGAGATTTGGTTGAACTCTTTGTCCAGCTTCCATCAGTGTCAGTCCATGGTTGATAACATGGTCAATAAGTGTTGCACGGATTTCTCGAGTCAAATTTGGTCCTCGTCTTCTTTGTTCAGGTTCTATCAACTCTTCAAGTCCTTCTCTACCTCTTCCTCTACCTAGGTGTCTTCCTCTACCTCCTTCTCTTCCTCTACCTTCTTCTCCTCTACCTATGCCTCTTCCTCTACCTCCTTCTCCTCTTCCTCTACCGCCTTCATCTCCTCTTTGAGCTCCCCCTCTCATTCTCACTCTTCTTCTTCTTCTAACTCCTTCCATTTTTGTTGAAGACAGGTGAACTCACCTGCTGCCTTTTATAGCACGCCTGTGTGCTTCCACACCTGGTAGATGTGTTTATCCAATTCGTTCATTAGTGTGGTAATTGGCAATCCGGTGCTTTGTAATTACAAGGAAGTAACCTCACGATCCTTATCTGTGTCTAAGGTGTGAAAATGTGTGTAGAGTTTTACAAATCACTGTGTGTAATGTTTTGCAAAAAGGGTGAGGCGGACATTGTGTGTAATGTTGTGCAAATCTGTGGAGGTGTTTTGCTCATTGGAGTACAATTTTGCTAATTGTGTGGAAATTTTAATTTTAGTGTGTAAATAATCGTAAAAAACTGTATTTATAGTGCTTAGGCTGATTGCAAAGTGAACTAATTATCTACAACAGTTTTCACATGTGCAAGTGTGTTGGAAATTTTGTAATTGAGTGTAAGCAGTGAGTTGTGTTTAAAGTTCTGCAAAAAGAGTGTTGTGCAGTGAATTGTGCCTACAGTTTTGCAAAGTGTGTGTTACAAAACTGAGTGCAAAGCAGTGTTTGTGCTTTTAGTTTTGCAAACTCAGTGAGTGGTTTTGCTATACGTATTAATAGTTTTAGAAATTGTGCTACAAGAATCACGATTAGCGCTTAAGCATTCAGAAAAAACTGTAATGGCAAGGCAGTCGGGTCTCGTCGACAGAGCACAGAAATCACTGACACGCTTAGCGGTAGTCAAAGCGAGCAACAGTGCCGTCTTGATAGACCGCATCTTAAGGGGTATTTGATTCAATGGCTCGAACGGCGACTTACATAGCGCCTCGAGTACCAAGGCCAAATCCCACTGGGGCAGCGTAGCTCTAGGCATTGGCCTAAGCCGCCGCGTTCCCAATAAGAAACGTTTCACTAGAGGGTGGCTAAACACATTCGTTCCGCCAAAACCCTCATGACCAGCTGAAATCGCCGCTGCAAACACTAATGGTGGAGAGCGATCTCTGCCTATCATACATAAACTGCAGAAAAGAGAGCACACTCTCAACCTGACAGTTCATACTGCATCAGATAACCCACGGCGCCTCAACCTGTCCAATTCAGGAACCAAGCCTTCAGTGGTTGGCCGATTATGGGCAACTGCCCTATCGAGCCTCCCGCCTGGGTTAACGCGTCCCGTCGATTTGGAATTGGCCAAGGTGGTGCAATCAACATCTGACTCATCTCCGCAAACCATGGAGCCCCCGGGCGATCGGGCGCTATCAGTATCACTGACAGCTCCTCTGACCTCACCCTGGCTAGCAGTGGGAGAATGCAAGACAGCGGAGGGAATGCATACAGAATAACTTTCGGCCACGGGTAGTGCGCGAATGCGTCTCTTCCCAGTGGTGGTTCGTCCTGTTCCCTCAGAGAGAACCATAGGGGACATTGCGCGTTGACGCGTGACGTGAATAGATCCACCTCGGCTCTCCCGAACTGTTCCCAAATTTGGAGAACAAGGTCCGGATGCAGACACCACTCGTCGTCTCGAGGACCCCCTCTTGACATGAGGTCTGCTCCTACGTTCAAGTAGCCCGGAATGTGTGCTGCTCTCAACGAGCGAAGGTGCTTGTGAGCCCACAGCCACAATTCCTCTGCCGCCCGGTGGAGGGCAGGAGACCTGAGTCCTTCCTGGCGATTTATGTGAGCTACTGTGGTCCGGTTGTCTGACCAGACCAGCACATCGCGACCCCGAAGGGTAGACACGAAGTGGGTCAGAACCAGTCGAACCGTTTCCAACTCCAAGAGGTTTATGTGACGGCTCGATTGAGGCCACACACCTCCTACCGCTTGAGCCTGACATGTCCCTCCCCATCCAGTCAGAGAAGCATCTGTGAACACTGGAATGTAGGATGACACCTTGCCCATCGTGAGAACGCTCGGATTCCTCCAATAGTCCAGGGGCCTCATGTATCAATCTTGCGTACGCACGAAAACACGGCGTACGCCAGCTTTCACGTTCACGGTCAGATGTACTAACAGTGAAATTAACGTAAGAATGTGCGTTCTTCCACGTAAACTTCAGGCCTGGCGTACGTACATTTTTGTGATGTTTGTCCGTTGGCGACTCAGAGGCAATAAAGTGAAGTGGCAAACATTACACTACGAACTGTTCTATCGCACCTGCCAGATATTGCTTATAATTTGTAATTGATAAATGATTTGCCATATTATTGTCACACGAGTCTTATTAGAATATTCTATTAATTATGCAATTAAGTAAGAACATATATAAAGGATGTGAAAATTTATACAACCCGTCTAGCAATGGCAGCTTTGGCTTTATTAGAAGACATTTTCAATGGACAAATCCGGAGAGAACGAGTTTTTAGGGACCACGGTGATTTTCTGGCCCACGACGATGACTGGCTCATCAGCCGTTTCAGATTTCCAAGGGCTATACTCTTGGAGCTCTGCGCTGAGTTGGGTCCGAATTTGGAAAGAGAGACAGTGAGGAGCCACGCATTACCCGTTCCTTTACAGGTGCTTACTACACTTGGTTTCCTAGCAACCGGTTCTTTCCAAAGAGAACTGGCAGACCGCTCAGGAATAAGCCAGTCGTGTTTGAGCCGTGCAATGCCACCTGTATGGGGACGGCATCATCCGCTTGTCTACCAGGTATATAACGTTCCCATACGATGCAGGTGACCAGCCAAACATCAAAGTGCAATTTGCAGCGATAGCCGGTTTTCCTAATGTAATCGGAGCGATCGACTGCACACATATTGCTATAAAGGCGCCATCTGAAGACGAATTTGCATATGTGAATCGGAAACATTTCCATTCAATAAATGTGCAGATTATATGTGATGCACAAATGCGCCTAACAAATATTGTGGCAAGGTGGCCTGGGTCAACCCATGATTCATATATCCTTACAAACAGCATGGTTGGGATGAGACTCCAAGCTGGCAGGGTGCGCGATGGGTGGCTACTTGGTAAGTTATGCATTTAAATGTATGGTTCTATCTAAAAGTAAAATGTTTGTGTCTGTAATTATTATTACGGCCAATCAGGAGACAGTGGTTATCCACTAAAGACGTGGCTGTTAACCCCCCTCACCAACCCACAAACTGACCGAGAGCGCAGATACAATGATGCCCATTCCCGCACTCGGTCAGTTGTGGAGCGGGCGATTGGGCAGCTGAAATGTCGGTGGCGCTGCCTTGACAGGACCGGGGGGATGCTGTTATACCGCCCTGACAAGGTTTGCCGCATCATACTGGCCTGTGGAGTGCTGCACAATGTCGCGCACAGGCATGGCATACCCCTTGGTGAGGTGGGGGCACCGCCAGATGACCCTGACCCAGGACCAGTATATGTGCAGCACAATCAACAAGCCATTCAGGCCCGTCAACGTGTAATTGCGACAATATAAATGGTACTCAGACACAAAGTTCATTTTTTGACCAATTCTTTTAATGAATGGCTTATTTCTGTGAGTGCGTCAGTGACATTTTTAAGGTGACTGTTCATTTCTTCAATGGCCCTAACAATTTGTTGTTGTGACTCCAGAACAGCATGCGTCAAGACACGGCCAGATGGACGGGCTTCAGCACTGGGGGGAACATTAGAGACACGGGAGACGCTGGACTAAATGGGCTCTGGCTGCTCAGGTGGTGCGGACTCTGAGTGCGTGCCAGTGGACGTTCCTGCGGTTCCTAAGTCCAATTAAACACAGGCACATCTTAACAGTAATTTGAGTCTGTTCCTTATTAATGGGTACACGCATTTGCAATAAAAGCAGTGGATACGTGAAATCTCTGGTGTACCTTTTGCTATATTGCATGCATTTTAAAATTAAACGGTGGCTGGCTATGTATATCAAAGTTAAAGAAATAAATCTGAGTCACCTTGCTGGCAGTCCTGTAGTATATCCGAGTCTCCTACATCAGCGGATACGATTCCAGAGATTAACGTGTCTCCTACAATAGAGGCAACTCTCTGATCAAAGGGTGCAAGTTCATCGGTCCCTGTACCACCGCCTGTTCTGCCCACACTTTGTCGGTGCGCAGCAGTTCTCCGCTTAACTTCCACCTTTATGTCTGACCATTTCTTCTTCAGTTCATTTACGGTGCGACTCTCAGATCCCACCGCGTTGACGGCATCAGACAAACTCGCCCACTCTTTTTTCTTTCTTTTGTTATTAATTCCAGAGGACAGATTTCCAAATAAAATATTTTTTCTTGTTTCTACCTCTGATAGTAGCACCTCTAATTCGTTTTCAGTGAAATTTCGTTTCTTGCTTGCTTTAGCCATGTTCTTGCAGGTTTCTTTTGCCAAATTGGACTAATTACCAGAGGTGGGACAAAGTCATTGTTATGCAAGTCACAAGTAAGTCTCAAGTCTTTGCCCTCGAGTCCCGAGTCAAGTCGAGTCAAAGATGAGGCAAGTCCCAAGTCCTCTTACCACAGAAATAAAATGTATACAAATCATGTATGTCTGTAAGATTTGTATTTATTTAAACCTTTTTATACAATAACATTAATCAAATACAGGAGAGAGAGAGAGAGAGAGAGAGAGAGAGAGAGAGAGAGAGAGAGAGAGAGAGAGAGAGAGAGAGAGAGAGAGAGAGAGAGAGAGAGAGAGAGAGAGAGAGAGAGAGAGAGAGAGAGAGAGAGAGAGAGAGAGAGAGAGAGAGAGAGAGAGAGAGAGAGAGAGAGAGAGAGAGAGAGAGAGAGAGAGAGAGAGAGAGAGAGAGAGAGAGAGAGAGAGAGAGAGAGAGAGAGAGAGAGAGAGAGAGAGAGAGGTCATGCAGAGGAACAGCTCCTGACTTGTTATAACTTTTTGTTTGTTAAGAGCGAGATTGACACGATTCAATTAGCAAAAAATGTATAGGTAATCAAATTGTACAACTGAAGATCAACAAAGGAGGAAAAAATAGACAGAGAGTGAGTTAAAAGACCAATCTTCATCGTGGTAGCTAGCCAAATTCAAATCGGTCAGTTAGCTTAACGTCTAGCTCTAACTGTTTACTGGTGGTAACCATAGCAACATGGCCACTGAGGCAGCGCTAGCAGCGTTAGCAGCGACAGAAACTGAGAGACTTTCCCCGTTTTTTTTTGAATACCCAGCAGAAATCAAATCAGAGAAAGGAAGAATCAATTTTAAACACAGAATTCTGAGGGAGAACCCAGAAACTTTGTTTGCCGACTGCTCACAAAACAGGACTGTTACAAACCTGTTATTTTACACAGACCACACTACTGCCTGGCATACAGCTGTAACCAGGCATTTCAGCTATACCACGAAGAAAGGCATCTGCAAGGGAAGGCAAATCCACATTTTTTGAGGACAGCGATAAGGACCAGGAAAACAGGTTTCTGACAGTAAATATGTATCAGAACGGCACTGTCATGGTCCAGGGCAGTGAGGCTGCACTCAGCTCTGTTGTGCAGGACTTCCCCACCCTAACGAAGATAGCGGAAAACAAAAAAGAAAAGGACAGCACCCCGACCTCTCCCCTCACCTCAGGCACCCCAACAGCAGGACCATCCTCCCCCCTGCCTTCCTACAACCACCAGAGCCAAGACCCCACTACCATCAGCCTGTTGAGAGACAGGCTGGCAGTGATAGAGGTATGGGTTACTGAGCTGAAGGAGCAGCTCCCCAGCTACACCACCACCAGTCCAGACACAGAGCTTCTACAGGACCAGATCAACCAGTGCAGGACCCAGCTGAAGAACTCTGTCCAGGAGCTGAGAGAGAGCCTTACCACAGCGCTGGAGGAGGTAAAGGCCACCATGAGGAGAGAGCTGGTGCAGGTAAAGGAGGAGATGGCAAAGGAGTTGTCTGGCATCAAGAGGGTGCTGCAACACAGAGAACAGACTGTAGAGACTCCTAGAGAGAAGCTGCAGCCCCTCACCACCCCTAACACCCCCACCGACCCACCTTTACCCACAACCCCCCCCCATACCGACAACACTTTACCCACACACCCAGTCAACAAGGAGGCTCACATGGAGACACCTACGACAGAGAGAAGCTCTCTGGCCCCCCTGACACACCCCCACACACCCCTCCATGTACACAGGCCCTGTGTACTCCAGCCCCAGACCGTAAACACACTAATCTGGTAAAACCCACTGAGGTGGCCATCCTCATTGACTCAAATGGGAAATTCATCCAAGAAGATAAACTCTTCCCCCAACACAAGGTGCGCAAAATATGGTGCCCAAAAACACAGGATGCACTCCACATCCTGTCCCAGCCTGACTTTGGCACACCAGGCCACATTATTATTCACACCGGCACCAACAACCTACGAGAGGAGCAGGAGAGAGTAGGCAGGCTGGTCAACAGAGTAGCAGAGAGGGCCTCTGAGCGGTTCCCCAACTCCCACATCACCATCTCCACTCTGCTGCCCCGCAAAGACTTCCATCACCGTACCATTCAGAAAGTCAACGCTGACATCACCAGAGGGTGTGGCCTACTCCCAAACGTACACGTTGCTCACCACACAACAATCACCCCAGAGCATCTGCACGACTACTCCCACCTGAGGAAGCAGACAGTAGGGATGTTTGTCAAGTCTCTAAAGGACGTGGCACTTGGTAGACAAACACCCCATGCCGCACTGGACAGAGGACCACCCAGAGACCCCTACCAGACCACTGCACCAACAAGGAGCCCCAGGCCCCTTCAACGCCACACCAGACCCAGCGCACCCCACAGGCCCCACCCACCACCAGACCATCACCACTTCCATCGGCTTAGCCAGACCGGACCGGGCCCAGCCTACTACCCCCGCACCAGACCACCACCCCTACCAGACCAGAGAGGAAGCCCCACGGCCCAGACCTGGCCCCCCTCCACCCCACAGGGCCCAACAGCAGGACCAGCGCAGCTACGCAGAGGTCGTCAGAGGACAGGAGAACCCTGTGGGATTGAGTGAGATTAAACAGCTCCTCCAATACATCTGCACTAAACTGCACTAAACACACACGGACGCATATACACACACACACACACACACACACACACACACACACACACACACACACACACACACACACCTATTGTACTAAAATGTACTTGTTCAATGAATAGGAATGTTTATATATATAACAGAAAAAATGTTGGCTGTTATCCTGTTTATCTCGCTCTTAACAACTTAATAGTTAGTTACTGTATTTCTGACTGCTATTCTTTCTTTTGGAACATGAAATCGCTGTCAGTTAGCATGTGGAACATTCAGGGCCTAAACTCATCAACCTTTGGACTGAAGAGTTTAGCACTGGAGTTCAACAAAAATCTTAAAGATGTTGACGTCATCATTCTGCAGGAGACATGGTGTAAGGCTGACATTGTCACTCACTGTCCCACAGGTTACAGAGAGGTAATTGTGCCGTCACAAAAACACAGCTCTGTCAATAGAGGCAGAGACTCTGGAGGACTGATCATTTGGTACAAATCCGACCTACAACATCTAATTGATCCCCTCAAAATTGGCAAATATCACATTTGGTTAAAACTGAAAAAAGAACTTGTACTGACAGAAAAAGATGTGTTCCTTTGCGCAATTTATATCCCCCCCTCAGAATCCCCATATTACTCAGAGGAGATCTTCCCCACCCTTGAGGAAGAGACGTGCCATTTCCAGGCCCAGGGAAATGTGCTCATCTGTGGGGACACAAATGCGCGCACAGGAACACTACCTGATCTAACGAGCACACGAGGGGACAGCTTTATTACAGGCCATAATGTTTCTAACTGTCTTAATCTCCCCAATAGAAACAACAGTGACAGCACCGTCAACAAAAACGGAAGGGATCTGTTGCAGCTCTGTAGAAGCTTGGGTCTGTACTTTGTCAATGGTAGGTTACGGGGGGACTCTTTGGGGAGATTCACCTACTGCTCACCTCTTGGCCACAGTACAGTAGACTATATGATCACAGACATTGACCCCTTCTCTCTCAGCTCATTCACTGTCAAGCCACTAACACCTCTGTCTGATCACAGCCAAATTACATTGTTCCTCAAAAGAACAGACATGGAAACAACCACACATTCACAGCCCAGTAAGCTGTACAACATCAGACATTCATACAGATGGGCCCAAAACAGCACAGAAGAATACCAGAAAGCAACCTGGAACCAAAATATCCAAACACTCTTAGATAACTTTCTGGATACCACATTCACTCACAATAAAGAAGGCATCAATCTAGCAGTACAAAACATCAACTATATATTCAGGCAAACGGCAAAAGAAGCACAATTGAAATGGATAAAAAACAAAACAAAAAAGATCACAGATGACAACTGGTTTGATGCAGATTGTAAAATTATAAGGAAAAAACTTAGAACACTATCCAACCAAAAGCACAGAGACCCAAATAATGGTGAATTACGCCTTCATTACTGTGAGACTTTAAAACTCTATAAACGTACACTCAGAACCAAAAAAGCACAGTACAACAGAAAGCAGCTGACGCTAATTGAGGAGTCCATAAACACAAACAACTTCTGGCAAAATTGGAAAAAAATTAAAAAATCTAAACAAGAGGAATTAGCGATACAAAATGGTGACATTTGGACAACCCATTTTAAAACACTCTACAACACCGTTCAAATTGACACAAACGCAGAACAACGCCAAATTCATGAGAAGTTGAATGGATTAGAAAGAGCTATAAAGGACAATCAAAATCCACTGGACTCCCCAATTACTGACCAGGAGCTCTATAAGAAACTTCAGGCTCTCAAATTTAAAAAGACATGCGGACCTGATGGCATCCTAAATGAGATGCTCAAACTCACTAGTGCAAAATTTCAATTGGCTATATTAAAACTGTTTAATTTGATCCTGAGTGTAGGTTATTTCCCTGACATCTGGAATCAAGGACTCATAACCCCAATCTTTAAAAACGGAGACAAATTTGACCCTAACAATTACAGAGGCATTTGTGTGAACAGTAACCTGGGGAAGGTTTTCTGTAGTATTATAAATGTAAGAGTTCTAAACTTCCTTAATAAGCACAATGTCTTGAGTAAAAGCCAAATTGGATTTATACCAAAACATCGCACGACCGATCATATTTACACCCTACACACCCTGATAGATAAACATGTCCACCAAAATAATACCAAAATATACGCTTGCTTTATCGACTTCCAAAAAGCATTTGATTCTATTTGGCACACAGGACTGTTCTACAAAGTTATTGAAAGTGGTGTAGGGGGTAAAACATATGACATAATTAAATCAATGTATACTGGCAATACGTGCAGCATTAAAATTGGCAAGAAAAGAACAGAATTCTTTAACCAGGGGCGGGGCCTTCGTCAGGGTTGTAATCTGAGCCCAGCACTCTTCAATATTTACATCAACGAATTGGCCACTATTCTAGAAAAATCCTCAGCCCCTGGTGTTAGTCTCCATAATTCAGAGGTTAAATGCCTACTCTTCGCCGATGACCTATGCCTGCTGTCACCCACAGCACATGGCCTACAGCAGAGCCTGGACCTGCTAGAGCAGTACTGCCAGACCTGGGCCCTGGCAGTAAACCCCAAAAAGACTAAAATAATGATTTTCCAGAGAAGATCCAGATCTCAGGGAATTAGACCAAAGTTCTCAATTGGTACAAAATATATAGAGCACTGCACACACTACAATTACTTAGGTTTAAAAATAAGCTCAACTGGACACCTTAATGAAGCAGTGAATGAACTGAGAGAGAAAGCACGCAGGGCATTCTACGCAATTAAAAAGCAAATTCAAATTGAAATACCTATTAAAATTTGGCTAAAACTAATTGAATATGTCATTGAACCAATTGCACTTTATGGCAGCGAGGTGTGGGGCCCACTTGCAAAACAAGATTTCATCAAATGGGACAAACATCCCATTGAAACCCTGCACGCAGAGTTCTGTAAGATTCTCCTACATGTCCAGAGGAAAGCTACAAACAATGCATGCAGGGCAGAATTAGGCAAATATCCACTAATAATAAAAACTCAAAAAAGAGCAATTAAGTTTTGGAAACATCTAAAATACAGTGACCCCCTCTCATATCATTACCAAGCCCTGCAATACCAAGAGCTGAACAAAGAAAAGAGTCCCCTCATCCAGCTGGTCCTGGGGCTGAGTTCACAAACCTGTTCTACTAACACACTGAAGCCTCAGGACCAGAACATCCAATCAATCAGGATAAACCAAATTACAACACAGTCAAAACAAAACTATATTGCTTATTGGGAAACACAAGCACAAGCACAGAGCAAAATGCAGTACTATCTGGCCCTAAATCGACAGTACACCGTGGCTAAATATTTGACCATGGTTACTGATCAAAACTTTAGAAAAACCTTGACAAAGTACAGGCTCAGTGAGCACAGCCTTGCCATTGAGAAGGGTAGACACAGGAAAACCTGGCTCCCTGTAGAGGAAAGGCTGTGCAACCACTGCACAATAGCAGAACCTGAGACGGAGCTGCATTTCCTGACAAAATGTCAAAAATATAAAACAATTAGAGAGTGTCATTTCCCCAAATTTGAAACTCTTATTCAAGGTTTCAAAGACCTCTCTGATGAGGATAGGCTACCCGTCCTGTTGGGGGAGGACGCAGAGAGCTGTGGGTTGGCAGCGCACTACATTGCTGCCTGCCATAAGTTGAGGGACAGTGTCTGACAGACCAATCAACCTGCACATGTCCTTTACTGTATATTTATTGTTATTGTTGAATGTATGGTTATTTTGACCCTTGGTTATTGTTGTTACTGTTGTCCCGTTGACAATTTTGATTCTCTTTTTTACATTGTAAACAAGCTTTGGCAATATGTACATTGTTACGTCATGCCAATAAAGCAAATTGAATTGAAATTGAGAGAGAGAGAGAGAGAGAGAGAGAGAGAGAGAGAGAGAGAGAGAGAGAGAGAGAGAGAGAGAGAGAGAGAGAGAGAGAGAGAGAGAGAGAGAGAGAGAGAGAGAGAGAGAGAGAGAGAGAGAGAGAGAGAGAGAGAGAGAGAGAGAGAGAGAGAGAGAGAGAGAGAGAGAGAGAGAGAGAGAGAGAGAGAGAGAGAGAGAGAGAGAGAGAGAGAGAGAGAGAGAGAGAGAGAGAGAGAGAGAGAGAGACCAAAGCTCTGGAAGTAAAAACAGTGTGGGAACCTGCACTGCAAATGAACAGATCTTACTCCATGTGAAACTCCTACCACAGGAGAGAGAGAGCTGTGTGGACAGGTGATGAGCAGAGAGTGAGTGTGTGTGCGTGCTGTGGACAGGTGGAGGGAGGCCCCTATACTGCATTGCATTTGCAAAAGATGAAATTGGCCAAAAGTCTGTCAGTCATTTGTGCACGATGGGGACGCAGAATGATGCCACCATGGCTGAAAACTCGCTCCACTGGAGCACTAGAAGCAGGCACTGCCAAGACTCGGATGGCTACTTGAAAGAGTGAAGGAAGAGTCTTACTGTTCAGTGCCCAGAACAAAAGGGCATTCTGTCCTTCTGCCATGTCAATGTAGTGACTTAGCTGTACTGCTGGTGGGGTCCCAACATCCCTTTTCTGCCTCTTATGGTATGCAGCAAACAGCCCTTCTCCTTCCATGTCCTCTAGTTCTTCTTCAGCAGGCACCGGCACAGGCTGCTCTGTCTCTGCAGGATCAATTCTAAAAATAAAAATAAAAACGTGTCACAACAGCAGAAACAAAAGAGCCCTTATTTCTGATGTTGATGATACTGTTCAAGACTGAATTTTTTTATTATTGTTAAAGTCAGATTAATATCACATTAGATCCTATATCAGATTAAGATCAAATTATTGTACGTTGCATTTAAGTTGCATTGCAAGTCAATAATATTTACCTTTAACTCGTTGTGCCACCTCTGCCTTGATGTCACGGTTGACCAGCACATGGGGCTCAATCCACAGCAGACAAAAGGCTGGATCCAAGGCAGCTGCTTTCAGGTAGACTGTGTCTGAAAAGGGGGCAGTGATCCCTTCTTGAGACTGGGCCATTTTTACATTAATGAAGATCCCAAGAAATCTTTTTTTCAGGGATGCCTGCAGACCTCTGACCAGGCCACTCAGGAAACGAACTTGAGGCTTCAGCTTCTCAAGATGGTGATTGAGGGACAAGATGGATGGAACAACTGCACTGATTGTAATGACTTTCTCCCCCTGTGTCAAATCAGTTGCTTCTCCGAACGGTTTTAAGATGTCCACCAACTCCTTCAGCAGATTCCACTCTCGTGGTGTGAATGACAGTTCTTTATGCCCGGCCTTCTCAAGAACTGCGCAGAGCTTTTGCTGATCACAATGAAGGACTGCTTTTACCTGCCGCAGTGTGGAATTCCACCTCGTGCTCACTGCAGCAGGGATGCCTCTGTGCTCCCCAAATTCACCATCGAAGATGTCTTTAAACGTTGTGCTTGTGTGGAGCAGGGAGCTAAGTTTTGATAACTTGGAGAGAGAAGGACATGCCGCTTTTGTTTCTTTCAAACCGTCTCCCACAACCAGCTGCAATGTGTGTGCAAAACACTGCAGGCGCTGTTTCTTTGCCATAGCAGCATCGACGGTTTGCTGGTCTTCTTGGGTTAAGTCATGCCATAGCTCAGGATCATCAAGATTATCTCCAGCATCTTCATCTTCCTCCTGTTCGCTGGGGAAGCAGACTGTAAATGCCTTGCGCATGTTAGCAGCATTGTCACTAATTATATAGTCCAATTTAGCTTTGATGTTGTATTCATCACATATTGCCTCAAATTGGTCACAGATTCGCTCTGCTGTGTGAGAGCCTTTGAAGCGGTTGCAGGCCAAGAGATTAGTCTTTAGCTGTACCCTCTCTGCATCTCGCTCCATCCAGTGCACAGTGACACCAAGGAATCCCCTCATCTTTCGATCAGACCAAATGTCCACAGTGACTGAAACATGGTCAGTGTTGCTCAATTGAGTTTTTAACTTTGACCGTCTCTCCTCAGCAAGGCTCTCTGTTTTTGTGGTCAGCGTTCGGCGACATACTGGGGTATACTTGCTGTCCAGCACAGCCAGAAAGTGACGAAAGCTCTTATTTTCCACAATAGACAGAGGGAAATTGCAATCAATAATCAAGTCAGACAGTATCGCATTGGAGATGGCCTTCTGCTGTGGGTGGGTCAGGCTGTAACGCCCTACACGAGTGTCAAGGAATTGTGAGATTGAAGGCTGTTGTGGTTCATCTACGATGATTTTGTTCATCTGGTATTCTTCATACCTGTAACAGAGAAGAATATGAAACAGATGTCAGAAAATCCTTTACAGCCACACATGTTGTATTTGAAACTACTCTTTACTCATATCAATGTTGTTGTGTTAATATTCATTGCCTATTGTACACTACGGTTTACGATAATACATTTCAGTGTCAGTGTATGCAATATTAAGAATATTTTCACTGCTTCAAAATTCATAAGAAAGCCCTTTCCCTCAAGAAACTGAAGTCATATGCTTTATAGCAGTGGTTTTCAAAGTGGGGACGGGGACCCTTGGGTGCCGCGAGGGGGTTCTAGGGGGGCCATGGCAAGTTGGCATGAAAAGTATAGAAAAACAAAATAATTGAATAAATTAAATAACTAAAGTAAACTAAATTAAACCAAAAATAAGCTAAACAATATTCCCATTAGTTAAGAACTGCACTATAATAATCTATTGCATCTCTGAACATTACTACTATAATCGTTATTATTTTATTATATACTGTATATATCCCAGTGGTGCGCTGCCTCACAGACCTACTGTAGACTACGGTAGCACTCTGTCCATGCGCTGTCTGCTGTTTGGGCATGATATGAAAAGGGAAGGCTAATGGTGGATCTACTGTGACTGTGTTATCATTTTCCTCTTTACAATGTATACGTCTTACTATGTTTCCTGTTGTACTTGGATGGGTTTAGGGATGCACCAACTACATCCGAGTTGTGAAAGGGGGTGCATTCATTGTTTAATTGTGATATTTTGTCTTCAGCGACAGTTCAGCTTAGTTGTGATTAACCAAAATTACATAAACGACCTCAATGAGGCAGCACACCAGCAACTCTGAAACTGAATTCTAAAACGCTTAACGTGAAAAACGCTTAACGTTGCTTAATGCTTAATATACTAAGACAGTAATATTATAAGACCAAACTCTGCAAATATCATATTAATAAAGCATACTATGTACAAAACATCAGATGAGCCCAGAATACATAGTAGCCTACATAAGACATGTTAAGCCTTTTCTTATAATGGTTTTCTATGGGAGGAAAACACTTAACGTGTTGTTAAACGTGTTTGCGTTCATATTCTGGCCTCATCTGATGTTTTGTACATTTAGTATACTTTATTAATATGATATTTATAGTTTGGTCTTTTAATATTACTGTCTCTGTCACGAGTTACAAAGCCAGAACCCAGAAGCAGACCAGGACAAGGTAAGTTGAAACGAAGGTGAGTGTTTATTTACAAATTCAAGAGTGATGCTGAATAATCCAGGGAACAGAGCGGGCGGCGTTGATTAGTTGTTGGGGGTGCAGTGGTTGATCCCATCATGGCTCGGCAGCCGCCGACCACCAGGCAGAGGTTGGATGAAGGTCCCGGATGAGTGACTGCAGATGGAACAAAACGGAGGTAAGTAAACAACAAACCAACAAGGTGCAAAACAACAAAACTAACGCTAGACGCTCTAAGACTGATACTCTGGTAAACCTACTGTTCATGGCTAACGATCCGGCAGGGAATGGATGTTAGGCCAGAGCCTAAGAAGGGTGATGATCAGGACCAGGTGTGCAGATTGCTGATGGGATGCAGGTGCGGAAATCAAGAGAGCTCCCCGGAGCGTTCCAGAACCCTCGGGAAACTGGAGATCACGAGCAGAAAAACTAGTCCACAGACAGGACCCGACTCAGACTGCCGGGATCGTTACAGTCTCAGTATATTAAGACACGTTAAGCCTTTTCTTATAATAGTTTTCTATGGGAGGAAAACGCAACGTGTTATTAAACGTGTTTGCGTTCATATTCTGGGCTCATCTGATGTTTTGTACATAGTATACTTTATTAATATGATATTTATTTACAGAGTTTGGTCTTTTAATAACACTGTCTTAGTACATTAAAGAACGTTAAGCGTTTTTCACGAAAGCGTTTTAGAATGTCCATATAATAGCAGTTCAAAAATCCATATTTTTGTAAGCATGAACCAGCAAGGGAGACGTGCGTTTGTCTCGTTGATACAGTAAATATGCAGCAGCTAGCTAGTAAGTTACGGTACATCCGATAAGGTGCGTAGCATTCGTTCAAAACTTACCTTTCTTTGTGCAACTTCAGGTGTCGAACAAAGTTGGACGTTGTGGCAGCTCCGTCTGTAATCTTCGATCCGCATGTTTTGCAGATTGCAACTCGTTTTTTGTCGACTACCTCGTAATTTTTATAGCCAAACCAAACTATCTTCGGTATCATTTTGACAACTGGCGCGTTGTTGCTTGATGTGCTTCATTGGTTGTCTTGCAATGTGCCTGCTTAGATGCTGTCGAATCAAAACAACGTGGGACTACAGTGATTGGATAACGTGCAGGCAGCGCGCGCTCTCTGTATGCATACAGGTGGATGGTGCACATTTTTTTCACAGATGCAGATAAACGGAGAGCGGCGCGGCCGTGTGAAATTTTTTTTCCCCAGTTTTCATGGGAAGTAGCAAGTCTTCTCGAGTCATAAGGCGCAAGTCCAAGTGAAGTCACGAGTCATTGATGTTAAAGTCCAAGTCGAGTTGCAAGTCTTTGTACATTTTGTCGAGTCGAGTCTGAAGTCATCAAATTCATGACTCGAGTCTGACTCGAGTCCAAGTCACATGACTCGAGTCCACACCTCTGCTAATTACCATATTTAAATTGATTTTATTGAGGGAGGAGACAGGGTGTGGTGTGGTGCTCGTGCATGTGCGCTCAATTTCGCGTTGATTGGGATGTACAGAGAGAATGTATGTGGAATGCTGCGTACGCAGAGATTCATACATCAGATTTTTTTGGTGCGTACGCACATTTATGGCTTTGTCCGTACGCAATGTTTTAGTATGAATTCAACGCAAGTCTTTGTACATGAGGCCCCTGGTCTGCTCTTAGCGAGAGAGGAACCACCACCAACTGATGACGTTGACGCACTGGGTCTAGTCTTAGTTGGGCGAACCATCGCTGTATTCTGCGCATATGCAGAAGTCCCAGCGGAACCACAGAGTGGGCTGACGACATGAAACCCAAGAGTGACATGATCGACAGCGCCGTCACCGTGTGATTCGGACGACACTTCCTCAGGGCTAGCAACAAGGCTACCCTTCGGGGTTCCGAAATTCGAGCCCTCATCATTACAGTGTCTAGCTGTAACCCCAGGTAGACAATCTGATGACTGGGCCAGGGCGCGCTCGTTTTCCAATTCACAGCGAACCCCAGACGTGTGAGATGAATCACTGTCTGTGTCGTGTGGGTGAACGCCAGCTCTGCTGACGGGGCGAGAACCAGCAGGTCGTCTAGGTAGGCTAATAGCCGTATCCCCTGACGACGCAACGGTTCCAATGCCGCCTCCACACATTTGGAAAACGTTCGAGGTGCCAGGGCGTACCCGAATGGCATCCTCGTGAACTCGTACGCCACCCCTTGAAAGGCGAACCGCAGAAACTTCCTGTGACGCGATTGTATCGGCACATGGAAGTACGCGTCCTTTAGGTCTATGCTTGTACAAAAGTCTCCTTTCTGGACACATTCCAGTAGACGTTTTGTCGTCAGCATTCGAAAGGGCCGTTTGGTTATGCTCTCGTTGAGAATGCGTAAATCCAAAATCGGCCTCACTTTTTGGGCACTAGGAAGTAGGGCGAATATAGCCCCTTGTTCCTTTGCTCCCGGGGAACTACTGTGACCGCCTCCTTCGCCAAAAGTTCCGTAATCTCTGACATCAGAGCGGCCACTTTTTCCGGCGTTTTCATTACCGTCTCTACCAGGGCATAACCCTTCTGCAACGTCTGTTCTAGCCAGCGTGAGAGGGTACAGCTTCGCTGCCACTGCAGCAATGCAGAGAAAGGGGGCGCGCACGAAGCTGTGGTGCATTCAGTAGGAAGGACCTGTATTCCTCTATAGCCCTCGCCACCGCTATTCCCCAGCACTGGGTTGGTGGAATAGCCCAAGGCGGGCCCCCCTCGAAAGGGAGAGGAAAAATCAGCACGTTCTGAGAGAATCGGAGGCCTTGATACGTCAGTTACGTCTGTAACTCTAGTATTCCGGCCCTCCGTGAACGTAGCACGGGTTTGAACCGCACTGGCTAAGGTATTAACCTGAGACAGAGCGCCTTCCCCGGATAGCAGTTGCGTCATCATGCCATTGTCTGACCGAGACTGTCACACCCTGGCTCTGGGACTCTATTTGTTGAGCCAGGGTGTGTTTATTCTATGTGTTATATTTCTATGTTGGGGGTTCTAGTTTGTCATTTTCTATGTTGGCCTGAGTGACTCCCAATCAGAGGCAACGAGTGTCAGCTGTTTGCTGGTTGTCTCTGATTGGGAGCCATATTTAAACTGTCGGTTTTTCCTTTGTGTTTTGTGGGTTCTTGTTTCGAGTTGGTTGTGTTATACCGTGTACTGTCACGTTTCCGTCTTTTGTTGTTTTGATCACGTTTCGCTAAATAAATGAGTATGTTTGCCTGCAACGCTGCGCCTTGGTCTACTCCTTACCCTGACGATCGTGACAGAGACTGCTGCTTGCCGAGAGCCGTCCACTACAGTACTCATAAGAGTCTGGAAAGTGTGGTCTCTAACTGGTACCACAAGGTGGCGCCACAATACCTCTTTTTCACTAGTCTCATGAGATTGCTCAACTGCACACTCTAGGTGTGGTGAGCTGTACTCAGAGTAGTGGGTATTATTACGTTCTGTATTAACCGGGGGCGTCAATACATTGGTTACACCTGTAACTCTAGTATTTCGGCCCTCCGTGAACGTCGCACGGGTCTGAACTGCGCTGACTGAGGCGTTAGCCTGAAGCAAGGCGTCATTCCCAGCTAGCGGCTGCGTCTTCATGTCATACTTAGACTGAGACACCTGCCTGCTATGTGAGACCTTTACTACAGTGCTCTTAGGAGTCTGTAGTGTAAGGTCTTTATTTAGTGAGCTAAGGCTACGCCTTGCTACCCTTTTCTCCTTCCTCTCCTGTGTGTGTTCAACTACGCACCTTCGGTGGGTTGAACTACACTCAGGATGGTGGGAGAAAATCATGGGGCGTGAAGTACTCTGAACGTTTTGCAACGTGTCATGGAATAGGGGCTCTTTTGTGACAATGTCATGGGAGCCGACTCTTTATTCACACATCAACAATCATTTCCCTCCACGCCCTGAACAATGGGGTGGGGGGGGAACATTGGGCTCTATTGCGTCCAGCGCCGAGCCGTCATCCGTCCTCTTCCCTCGTCCCGTCATTGGCGCCGTCTTTTCTGGCTGCCCTTCTGGTGCTGCCAGGACGGTTTCATGACAACCTCCCTCGCCGGCGGAATCGTCGCAACCACTGTCGCCGCTGGGGGGGCCGAGCCCGCTCGCCTGCTGTCAGTGGTCGTCTGTCGCCTGGCCCGTCGCCTCCTCCTGTAGATCTACTGGGGGCGTTAAGAGGGTGGTGGGTTTGCCAACGGCAGGTGTCTAGCCAGGTGCTTCCTATCCTCGTCAAGCTTAGCGAATCGCTCCGTCGCCTCCTTAACGGCGTCCCCAAAGAGGCCTTCGCTAGAGAGGGGGGCGTTCAGCAGCGAGGCTCTGTCCGTCTCCTTCATGGCCGTCATAGACAGCCAGAGGTGACGTTCCATGACCACCGAAGTGGCCATGGACCCGGCCTGCGCATATCGCCGACGCCTGTGTTAGGCGAAGAATAGCGCCAGAAATCCTGGACGCCTCTTCAACCTCCTCGCTGGTCAACTCAGACCTTCCCGTTGACTCAGACCTTCCCGTTGTTAGACGGGATAGGGAGGCCGCGAGGAGAGCAATGTTGTTTACTGCTGACACAGCTTGGGCTCCCAGCGTGAAAGACTTCTCAGCCAGCTGTGCTGTGAGTCTGTCCTTCTGCGCTGGCAAGGTGGCTTTCTTGGAGGCCGCCCAGAGACTCGAACCCAGCACTAGATACGCCGCCATGGCGCTCTCGAGCCTAGGGATTCCCTTGGCAGCCCACTCATGTCCAGCCACTCTCGTGAATGGGGAGTACACCCTGGCCGGCAAACGCGCTGCCAGGGCTGCTTCTCACGAGCCCTCGACATACTTACACTGTAAACCCTAATAAGTTCACATAACTCAAATTATTTTAACAGATTACACAAATATTTTAGTGATGTTTTTAAATGTTTTAAGTTTACATAAAATAAAAATTACATTTACAGTTGCCTTAAATTATCTCAATGTTATCTTATAAATATTGATATTCCTCAACTTATAATTAGGGAGTAATTCACTCAAAATTTTCAATATTTCTCAACTCATATAATGTGGGAAATACACTCAAATTTTCAATATTCTTCAACTCATAAATGTGGGAAATACACTCAAAATATTAAATATTCTTCAACTCATATAATGTGTGAAATACACTCAAAATATTAAATATTCTTCAACTCATAATGTGGGACATGCAATCAAAATTAATTCTAAACTGAAATACTGATGTCGGTCCATTACACAATTATAATCAGCGAATAATGTTAGAAAACATGAAAGTGACACCACAGTGACAATTTAACTTTTTTTTTATTCAACACAATGTGCTTTTAAAAAGGCACGAATCAAAAGGAGCTCAGTCAAAACAAAGTGCTTGTCATAAATTAAAACAAAAAAGGAAAAGGAAATGACTCCATAAAAACAAAATGTGGTTTAAAATAAATTAATTGTTAATAGTTCCATATTCTGATAGTGGTCATTGCTACAGAGGGTAGATTCAGTATTTTGGGTCTCCATATCACATTATTCAGTAAACATTATGATAAAAACTCACAAAGGCTTCATGATAAAATTCAATAAGATGAATTATTATAATCCATCCTCAACAGCGATGACAACTATTAGAATGTGGAGCCATTTAAAACGTTTTGGCACTTACTGTACCTTGAAGGCTGCAACTCACTTTTTTAAAATAAAACATTCAAATAAAAGTACTGGTTTCTACTGTGCCGTACTTCAACTGGCAACACCAAGGTAAGCATTAGGTCACACAACATTAAACATGTATAGTGCATGAATTCAACAGTCGTTTCCCACAAGTACAGTACAAAAACTTGGGCTTGGCAATACGTCAATGTTGTGATATTTATCTATTAACAATCAATGTATTAAATCTGAGGTAGAAGAGGCAAACAGTGTAACATATTAATCTTCAGTGTAATAATATGAAACGTTTGGGTGTTAAGAGCAATCTTCCATCTATGTTGTAAGCGCAGAGAGGTGTTTTGTCATTTAGCTCTGATGGGGTGTGAACAGCCAGATTGTTTGGGAAAAGTTTGAAAGATCTCAGGTGTTCAATGTAGTGTGATGTGTGCTCTTGGCAAAGAAAGACAACACTACTGTTAACCAGGAGAACCTGTTCAATTCTACAGTAATTAGGCAGTCCTCCCTCTTGTCCCACGGACAAAAACATTCCTACATCATAATCAGTTCCATCAATGCAGACCTTTGATGTGCTGTAAATAACATTGCTTGCTGTTATTTGTTCAATGTATGTCTTGGCAACATTTGGAAGCATTGATACCAGTACAGAAGAGACATTTGATGTCTGCTGGTGAGGTTTGAAGAATCCGGAGGCACTGAGATGGTATGCTACCATGTATTGATGCCTGTATGCAAGTGTTTTTAACAAATTTGTAAAGTTTTGTGTGTCGTGTACAACTCTCTTGAAAAAACGGTGTTTACCCTCAAACCTCATTGTCCACAAGTGTACAAGGGGCCCAAAACGGCGTACAAGGTCAGGATAGTGCTCAATGTAGTGATGCTTAGGACGGAGTTTGAAATCTGGAAAGGCTTCTTTCAGCATCTCTCTATGATCCTGTATCTTGGACTGTAAATACTGGATGGACTCCTCTGTGAAATCTGTGCACAGCGATAACTCTACTACCTCTTTTAAGTCCATTAGCACAGTCCATGCTCCATCCTCTTCAGGAACTGAAGTCCCAATAATCAAAGGGAGCAGTCTAAGCAATGTGGCATTTTCATGGCCGTTACCACCAATGCTTTTCTTTACAGCGAAGGTCTGTGGTATTTTATGAGGTTTGTCAAGCTTGTCTGTGTGCTGGTATGGAAACGATAGAATTCTCTCGTTCAAATATTCAAGGGTGAAGTATTTGCAACGGATCATCTCTCCGATACACAGGGCGACCTCTACGGGCACAATGCCCTCAAAAAGATCGTGGAGGGCATCAGGTGGAAAGCCAGTGACTGTATAAAAATGCTCTAGATGCTGGCTCAGGACACAATCTGCCTGAACACCATTCTGACTCTGACTACCCCCATGCATTACAGCATGCACATCACTTATGGCTGTCTTTTGTCCTAAGACTGAACTCGCCACTTGCAACTTATAATAATAATAATAATATGCCATTTAGCAGACGCTTTTATCCAAAGCGACTTACAGTCGTGCGTGCATACATTTTTTTTTGTGTATGGGTGGTCCCGGGGATCGAACCCACTACCTTGGCGTTACAAGCGCCGTGCTCTTCATGAGTCTGAAGTTTAGCTTGTGTCGCTGTGCAGAATCTGCAAAAATATTCTGCTCTAAAAGACTTTGAAAAGCCTGCCAAATCATGGGCTGCAAAATTGTCAGACACCACACACATGACTGTTCCTTGAACTACCTTACCAATAGACCCAATGAATACCCCATCTTGTTCAAGGGTACGGAGGTCTCTCAACAAAGGACCAAGTGCTTTTTCATAGCCAAATGTCTGTATGTCAGCCACTTTACATAAAGCTGCAAGCTGAATTACATGCAGGGCTGATCGGTGTTTCCTGGCAAGATCAGCAAGAGTCCAGTATACTGAACAGATTTTGTGTATTTTCCGTGATGTGCCAAGTGGATTGGCTATTTCCAAATCATCAATGTACAAAATGAGTGTTATCGTTAACTCATCTGAAGACAAGAATGTGTTCTCTTTGAAGTACAAGCCATCTTGGTGGCTTACATAATGACTGTTTTGTGCCACTTTTATTTCTTTAATTTTGTCCAGAATATCTGTATGATTTAAGATTTTTTGTATCATCTCCAGAATGGGAACATGCACTGCTGTGTGTCCTGGCTGTAGCAGATACTGTACAGGCTTTACCACAGGGTAATTATTTTCGATGAAGGTTTTCCTTCTCTTGGTTGAGGATAACTGCTTCCCCTTAGCTGTGGCACTGACAATAATATTACTGTCCATAACAGTACTGACAACATCATTTAGAAGTGTTTCATTGACAGTGATGTCATGACTCTGTAAGACCTCTCTAATATCTTGTTTGAGTATCGGTTGGGACAAGGAAAATATCTGAGTCAAATGTTCCACTATCTCCTGAGATGCCATGTCAGATACATGAAGAATAGATTGCATCTTTAGGAATAACGATGCCAAGTTATGCTTCAACTGGGCTCTTAAAGTGTCTGTGTCACACTGACCGTTCACCTCATCAAGATCAAATGTGTCCGCAGACCCTGCACTGTGACTTTCAGCGTGTTCCCCAAGACTTTCTGCTGCAACTACAACTGGGGCACTATCATTGTCTGCCAATACAACACATTCACCAAAGTCTGAATCACCACCATGTTTTCTACTTTTGTGTGCATTAAACGCTGAGTAGCTATTTGTTCTGTAATTACAATTCTTGAATGGGCATGCTACCATCTCATGACTTCGTAAATGACTTCTCAAATGACCCAATAGAATTTCCTCAGAAAAGGGCTGCTTGAAGTTACACAAAGGACATGTAAAAAAAACACATGCTCCTTCAGTTGCATCTACTCTACATGAATCATTATGACATCTTGACAGATGAGCTTTCATTGCTTCGAATGATGGAAAAGTACAAATGCAACTGTCATAGAGACATGGCAGGGGGGACAATCTTGAATATTGGCTATGCAGTACAGTATAGTGCCAAAATAATTGTCCCCGGGTATTTGAAGTTGCAGAACACAACTTGCACTTCCACTCCAAATCAAATCAAATCAAATCAAATTTTATTGGTCACATGCGCCGAATACAACAGGTGCAGACATTACAGTGAAATGCTTACTTACAGCCCTTAACCAACAGTGCATTTATTTTAAACAAAAAAGTAAGAATAAAACAACAACAAAAAAGTGTTGAGAAAAAAAGAGCAGAAGTAAAATAAAGTGACAGTAGGGAGGCTATATATACAGTAAAATAAAGTGACAGTAGGGAGGCTATATATACAGGGGGGTACCGTTGCATAGTCAATGTGCGGGGGCACCGGCTAGTTGAGGTAGTTGAGGTAATATGTACATGTGGGTAGAGTTAAAGTGACTATGCATAAATACTTAACAGAGTAGCAGCAGCGTAAAAAGGATGGGGTGGGGGGGCAGTGCAAATAGTCCGGGTAGCCATGATTAGCTGTTCAGGAGTCTTATGGCTTGGGGGTAGAAGCTGTTGAGAAGTCTTTTGGACCTAGACTTGGCACTCCGGTACCGCTTGCCGTCGCGGTAGCAGAGAGAACAGTCTATGACTAGGGTGGCTGGAGTCTTTGACAATTTTGAGGGCCTTCCTCTGACACCGCCTGGTATAGAGGTCCTGGATGGCAGGGAGCTTTGCCCCAGTGATGTACTGGGCCGTACGCACTACCCTCTGTAGTGCCTTGCGGTCAGAGGCCAAGCAGTTGCCATACCAGGCGGTGATGCAACCAGTCAGGATGCTCTCGATGGTGCAGCTGTAGAATTTTTTGAGGATCTGAGGACCCATGCCAAATCTTTTTAGTCTCCTGAGGGGGAATAGGCTTTGTCGTGCCCTCTTCACGACTGT
The DNA here is from genome assembly GCF_020615455.1 of Coregonus clupeaformis. Classification (NCBI taxonomy): domain Eukaryota; kingdom Metazoa; phylum Chordata; class Actinopteri; order Salmoniformes; family Salmonidae; genus Coregonus; species Coregonus clupeaformis. The sequence goes on along the minus strand of NC_059205.1, from coordinate 5,546,437 downwards.
CTTGGTGTGTTTGGACCATGATAGTTCGTTGGTGATGTGGACACCAAGGAACTTGAAGCTCTCAACCTGTTCCACTACAGCCCCGTCGATGAGAATGGGGGCGTGCTCAGTCCTCTTTTTTTTCCTGTAGTCCACAATCATCTCCTTTGTCTTGGTCACGTTGAGGGGAGAGGTTGTTGTCCTGGCACCACACGGCCAGATCTCTGACCTCCTCCCTATAGGCTGTCTCATCGTTGTCGGTGATCAGGCCTACCACTGTTGTGTCGTCGGCAAACTTAATGAGGGTGTTGGAGTCGTGCCTGGCCATGCAGTCATGGGTGAACAGAGAGTACAGGAGGGGGACTGAGCACGCACCCTGAGGGGCCCCCGTGTTGAGGATCAGTGTGGCAGATGTGTTGTTACCTACCCTTACCACCTGGGGGCGGCCCGTCAGGAAGTCCAGGATCCAGTTGCAGAGGGAGGTGTTTAGTCCCAGGATCCTTAGCTTAGTGATGAGCTTAGAGGGCACTATGGTGTTGAATGCTGAGCTGTAGTCAATGAATAGCATTCTCACGTAGGTGTTCCTCTTGTCCAGGTAGGAAAGGGCAGTGTGGAGTGCGATAGAGATTGCATCATCTGTGGATCTGTTGGGGCGGTATGCAAATTGGAGTGGGTCTAGGGTTTCTGGGATTATGCTGTTGATGTGAGCCATGACCAGTCTTTCAAAGCACTTCATGGCTACAGACGTCAGTGCTACGGGTCGGTAGTCATTTAGGCAGGTTATCTTAGAGTTCTTGGGCACGGGGACTATGGTGGTCTGCTTGAAACATGTTGGTATTACAGACTCAGTCAGGGACATGTTGAAAATGTCAGTGAAGACACTTGCCAGTTGGTCAGCACATGCTCGGAGTACACGTCCTGGTAATCCGTCTGGCCCTGCGGCCTTGTGAATGTTGACCTGCTTAAAAGTCTTACTCACATCGGCTACGGAGAGCGTGATCACATAGTCGTCTGGAACAGCTGGTGCTCTCGTGCATGCTTCAGTGTTGCTTGCCTCGAAGCGAGCATAGAAGTGGTTTAGCTCGTCTGGTAGGCTTGTGTCACTGGGCAGCTCGCGGCTGTGCTTCCCTTTGTAGTCTGTAATAGTTTTCAAGCCCTGCCACATCCGACGAGCGTCAGAGCCAGTGTAGTATGATTCAATCTTAGACCTGTATTGACTCTTTGCCTGTTTGATGGTTCGTCGGAGGTCATAGCGGGATTTCTTATAAGCGTCCGGGTTAGAGTCCCGTTCCTTGAAAGCGGCAGCTCTACCCTTTAGCTCAGTGCGGATGTTTCCTGTAATCCATGGCTTCTGGTTGGGGTATGTACGTACGGTCACTGTGGGGACGACATCATCGATGCACTTATTGATGAAGCCAGTGACTGATGTGGTGTACTCCTCAATGCTGTCTGAAGAATCCCGGAACATGTTCCAGTCTGTGCTAGCAAAACAGTCCTGTAGCTTAGCATCTGCGTCATCTGACCACTTTTTTATTAGCCGAATCACTGGTGCTTCCTGCTTCAGTTTTTGCTTATAAGCAGGAATCAGGAGGATAGAGTTATGGTCAGATTTGCCAAATGGAGGGCGAGGGAGAGCTTTGTATGCGTCTTTGTGTGTGGAGTAAAGGTGGTCTAGAGTTTTTTCCCCTCTGGTTGCACATTTAACATGCTGGTAGAAATGAGGTAGAACGGATTTAAGTTTCCCTGCATTAAAGTCCCCGGCCACTAGGAGCGCTGCATCTGGATGAGCGTTCTCCTGTTGATTAATGGCCTTGTACAACTCGTTCAGTGCAATCTTAATGCCAGCATTGGTTTGTGGTGGTAAATAGACAGCTATGAAAAATATAGATGAAAACTCTCTTGGTAAATAGTGTGGTCTACAGCTTATCATAAGATACTCTACCTCAGGCGAGCAAAACCTCGAGACTTCCTTAGTATTTGATTTTGTGCACCAGCTGTTGTTTACAAATATACACAGACCGCCACCCTTTGCCTTACCAGAGTCTGCAGTTCTGTCCTGCCGATGTAGCGTATAGCCCGCTAGCTGAATGTTGTTATTGTTGTCGTTCAGCCACGACTCCGTGAAACATAAGATATTACAGTTTTTAATGTCCCGTTGGTAGGATAACCGTAATCTTAAATCGTCCATTTTATTCTCAAAAGATTGAACATTGGCTAATAGGATTGATGGGAGAGGCAGTTTACTCGTTCGCCGTCGGATCCTTACAAGGCACCCGGATCTGCGTCCACGATATCTCCGTCTCTTCCTCACGCGAATGACGGGGATCTGGGCCTTGTCGGGAGTCTGTAGAATATCCTTCGCGAACGCCTCGTTGAAGAAAAAGTCTTTGTCCAACGCGAGGTGAGTAATCGCTGTCCTGATATCCAGAAGCTCTCTTTGGTTATAAGAGACGATGGCAGAAACATTATGTACAAAATAAATTACAAATAACGCGGAAAAACACACATAGTAGTACAATTGGTTAGAGGGCTGTAAAACGGCAGCCATCTTCTTCCATTGGGCCAACTTCAGCCTGCAATTTAAATATTTTCGATTAAAGTCTAAACCATTTCAGCCCTGTTTTGCACTTTTGGCTATTCAAAAGTTGATTAAAAAAAATTAAAAAAAAGATGCCAACCAGTTAACACATCAGTAATTTGATTATATCTGTTCTGCTGCAAAAAAAATCTAAACATTGTGAATAACTCAAGGCAAATCTTTTTTTTTTTTTTTATTAGTACACAATTTACAAAACTCACCTATTAGCACCTGTCTGATGGTGAAACGCTGGCTCTCTGTAGCACTCTTTGTAGTCCGATATCTGTACACAACATGCGCACAAAGATGATTTGTTAATGTTCAAAAACATTTTTAAAATAATAATGTGAATATATAGATAAAAGGTTTCAAAATCTATCAAAAACATTCATTGTACACTAATTATAGTAAAAATTAAAATGTTAAAAGATAAGCAAGTTAGTTATTAACAAGCAAAGCATCAAAGTTGTGTGCTTATAGATTTGCTATTTCTGTTGTTGTTCTTTGTATTTAACAAAGTATTAATAAAGGGTTCAAGTGATCAACTGTTGACCCCACAGTTGAGATAAAAACATTTAGAGAAATAGCAAAAGAATGACTGTGGAAACACATAAAATAAAACCAATTATTAGTAACACTATTTCATAATACATCCTACCTGAACTGTTAAAAGGATTTCGAGATGATCTCACAACCACACTGTGAAGGGCTGAGGTGTGTGAAGTGTGGAAGTCAGGCGCAGGACACCGAAGCTAGTCCAACAAAGTTTACTGAGAAACCAAAAGGCAAAATACAGTAAACGGCCTCCACAAAATAAACGGAGGCGAGCAATACGCAAACTATGCGTAAAACGAAATAAACAAGAAAACAGACACAAAAACACGCAGCACTAAGGACAGGCGAAACAACACACAATCTAACCAAAACGAAACAGGGAACTTATAGGACACGTAATCAGAACACAAACAGACACAGGTGTACAAGACAGACCAAAACAATCACACCACGAAACATTCAACGGTGGCAGCTAGTACTCCGGGGACGGCGAACGCCGAAGCCTGCCCGAACCAGGAGGAGGAGCAGTCTCGGCCGAAACCGTGACACACACACTTGAGCCTAGGAAGAAATACAAACACAGGCCTGGTTAGCATCATGATAACACACTCACATTATGTTGTTTAGCATTGTTCGTTTCACGCTAGCACACACGTACACACAGCTCGATAACGTAAAATAATTACTGTGTAAGGCAGACACTTATTGAAATAAGTATACTCACAGTACGCACTTGCATTACCGGCGAACAGCGAAAACTCATGGACCTTCCTCCACCGTCAATGTCCCGGGCAAACATGCATTATGGGAAATGTAGTTCATCCAGGAAACCCGCTGATAATGTTACACCGTTGTAAGATGAAGTAACGTAACGTATTTGTCACATATTTAACAACTTCTAAAGTTACAATTACTTGGATTTTTTAACTATTTACAACAAATATCACTGTGCACATTGTACAAATGTATTCCCAGTTCCACATTTAAGACTATCGAAATTCAATTTTAAAAAAAACTACAAAAACAACATTAGAGTTACTTACCAAATCAGAGGTGATGATAAAATGGCGCTTAAGAAAACGAGGGCAATAAGACTAATGATAAAAACGGAGGTGGTGGTGGTTTCAAGCGGGCAGCATAAAAGTGCACATTGCAAACAAATTAAAACAAATTAAACTGTGTTCCACATCCACACGGGCGGCCCAAACATCCCCGCATCAAGGCAAATTCAAGATGGCTGACTCAGCTTTCCTGGGGGAGAGATGACCCACCCACCAGAACGTCATGACGTCGATAACGTCATGACACTACCTAAACTTTTTGAGCGTTCCACACAAATTACCTATAAAATATTGAGCCCTCTTCAATTAAAGTGGCATAAATCTCAACAGAGCTCAACACTTTATAGTTTGGTCAACTGCATAACGACATTTGACTGTTATGACCTTATTACTTATGAGCTAGTACAACTGTTTGGGATTACAGTGTAGATTGAATACAGGTGGACTTTATTTAACTAATTATGTGACTTCTGAAGGTCATTGGTTGCACCAGATCTTATTTAGGGGCTTCATAGCAAAGGGGGTGAAAACATATGCACGCACCACTTTTCCGTTATAGGTTGTAATGCAACAAAATAGGAAAAACGCCAAGGGGGATGAATACTTTTGCAAGGCACTGTAAGTGGGTATTTGTCCCTGGAGTGAAACATTTCCACAGACATCTTTGACACCTCTCCCTCTCTTTTCCTGTTGAAAATAATCATCTGAGCCAGTATCACTTTTGCTAGATAGCTCCATTTTCTTGAGGTTTTTTCATCGCACAGTTGGTTGTAGTATTGTTTTTGCTTTTCATCCCAAGTACATGTGTATTTTTTAGGGTCATCGGCTAATGGAATAAGCTGCAGTGCATTCCATTTCTTCTGTTCAAGTGTACAATATGCAGCAGAAGAGATCATTTCATTCCAGCGAAGACGGTAGATGCCTTGGAAGTCTTGGACAAGCTTAAACTTTTCTTCATTCTGGGTAATAAGAGCTTCACCCTCCATGACGTCTGCAGTTTTCTGGATGCTTTGCCCAAATTTGTTTGTCTATTTATCAAAGCCAGTCACTTCTTTGACAGCTTTTATGATGTGGTGGAAGTAGGGGTGTAACGATTCGTTTTAACAACGATTCGATTTGTATCACGATTCGTGGTTGTCGATACGATTCAAGGACGATATTGGTTCATTTAGAACGATACGATCCGAAACGATTCAGTGACTTGAAATCGATTCAGTAACCTTTTAGCCAAAAATTCAACCAGTGTGACTGAAATAAATACCTGGATACTGGACAGTGCAGGTGAAGTTTCCTAGATTCCTGTTTCTTGTAAGGACCGCAATGGTGGCTTGATAATTTCTCGCTCGTCGGCTTCTCCTCTGTCGTCCGCCATGCTATGTTTTGTTGTCTTTGCGCCTTTGCGCTGCTGCTGGCGCGGGGCGATGACGTCACGGATAGGCAGACTGAATCGAGTAATGTTTAAAGGCTTTATCATTAAAAGTGCTAAGAAAAAACATCCATATAAAGTCTGACGTGCTTAAATCCAATGGGTTATTTCCTAGTATCGATACAATCGATTTATTACATTTTAAAACGATGTTAGATTGATATATGTTGTCCAAAAGGCCAACTCGCCGAGCACAGATCGATGTAGTTGGATCATAGGAATATAAATCGATACATCGATGTAGTAGATGGATCGTTACACCCCTAGGTGGAAGTGTTGTGGGTTGATATAATCCTTAATCTTTTTCAGTGGTGTCACCTTTCTACCTTAAATCACGAGTCTCCCTAGTTCGACGAATGTGCTGGTGTTGTGAGGGGTTCTCCCCTTTCTTGTTGTACATTTTTTCACCCACAATGCCAAGATGTATCAGTCTTCTTTTACTGCATGGGCTACATCATCTTGAGCCATGTTACTCACAAGTTTCCAGACCTTTTCGCTCACTCCTTTTAGCAACCAGTTGAGCACTAGCACAGAGTGCCTGTATTCTGGTGTTGCCAGGCATCTCCTTACAGACATTTTGTGCATAGTGTGCACCGTGCCACATGCTTCCACATATATTTGTGTTTAAAAAGCCCATGGCATGCAAAACAATGCTGATAGTCCTGGTGATTGGTCTTGTCATCATGGTACCAAAACCCCCTTTCCTTTTAAATTTAGATTTATTTGCAAACCGAAGTGCAGTAGCTACTTCCATTTCATCCCTGTCACGATCGTCTAGAAGAGAGGAGGACCAAGGCGCAGCGTTGAAGGCGAACATATTATTTAATTAGAATGATCACACGATCAAAACAACAAAACGATGACGTGACAGTCAATGGTCATACACAAACCAAATACGAACAAGAAACCACAAACAATGAATGCCTAACGGCTACCTAAGTATGACTCCCAATCAGAGACAACGAGCTACAGCCCTCTCTGATTGGGAGCCACCCTGGCCAACATAGATATACAACGACTAGAACATAAACAAATGAACACCCTGGCTCAACATACGAGAGTCCCCAGAGCCAGGGCGTGACAGTACCCCCCACAAAGGCGCGGACTCCGACCGCGCCAACCAAACACAACAGGGGAGGGACCGGGTGGGCACTCCGCCTCGGCGGCGGATCCGGCTCCGGACATGACCCCCACTCCTTCTCTAAACCCCCAAAGTACCCCTGGTCTGGTCTGGCCCTGCTGACCGGAGCTGGACTGCACACTGGTGGAGCGGATAGCTTCAGCTCCGTAGTGGAGCAGTTGACTGGGACCTTACCAGGCACCGGTGACCCAGGCACGGGTTGTGCTGGACTGACGACGCGCACCCCTGGCTTGGTGCGTGGAGGAGGAACGGGCCTTACCAGGCTGACGACTCGCACCCCTGGCTTGGTGCGTGGAGGAGGAACGGGCCTTACCAGGCTGACGACGCACACCGTAGGCTTGGTGCGTGGAGCAGGGACAGGCCGGACTGGGCTGACGAAGCACACCACTGACTTGGTGCGGGGAGCAGGAACGGGCCGAGCCGGGCTGACGAAGCGCACCACTGACTTGGTGCGGGGAGCAGGAACGGGCCGAGCCGGGCTGACGGCGCACCACTGACTTGGTGCGGGGAGCAGGAACGGGCCGAGCCGGGCTGACGAAGCGCACCACTGACTTGGTGCGGGGAGCAGGAACGGGCCGAGCCGGGCTGACGAAGCGCACCACTGACTTGGTGCATGAATGGGCCGAGCCGGGCTGACGAAGCGCACCACTCACTTGGTGCGGGGAGCAGGAACGGGCCGAGCCGTACTGGGTACACACACCACTGGCCCTACACCGGGATCTGAAACGGGCCGGACCGGACTGGTAACACACCCCAGTACCTCTCGCCGTGCCTCTACACCTTCCATCCCCTCTTCGACCAGTGGCCCCCGTAACCTGGCGGCCTCCTCTGCCAACCCGCTGGACCGCTCTATCGCGGCCTCCTGCTGCCCCGACGTCGTGAGCCCCCCCCTAAAAAAATTCTGGGGGTCTCTCTTCCCCGTGGACCAGGCCTCTATCGTTCTCGCCCAACTCTCGCTCTCCTGCTTCCAACTCCAGCCATTCTGCTCCTCCTTTGGCTTGACCCAGTCGAGACTCTTCCTCCATTGTTCAAGTCCACCCTCTCTGCTCCTCACTAGGCTTGACCCAGTCGAGGTTGCCACGGAGATCTGCTAACGATTCCCCTGGCGATGGCTCCTGGACACGCTGCTTGGTCCAGTTTTGGTGGTTTCTTCTGTCACGATCGTCTAGAAGAGAGGAGGACCAAGGCGCAGCGTTGAAGGCGAACATATTATTTAATTAGAATGATCACACGATCAAAACAACAAAACGATGACGTGACAGTCAATGGTCATACACAATCCAAATACGAACAAGAAACCACAAACAATGAATGCTTAACGGCTACCTAAGTATGACTCCCAATCAGAGACAACGAGCCCTCTCTGATTGGGAGCCACCCTGGCCAACATAGATATACAACGACTAGAACATAAACAAATGAACACCCTGGCTCAACATACGAGAATCCCCAGAGCCAGGGCGTGACAATCCCCTTGTTTACGTTCTAAATGATTGGCAATTTTGGATTGAGGTTGCTCGCAAATCAGACAGAAGTGCTTTTTTTGGTGGTAATTTTTGGATCCATCTACTTCTGAGACATTCATTACAAGCAATGATTCACTGCTAGTTTTGAATCTGGGGAACTAGTACATCTCTAAGTATTTGCGTATTGCTTCTTTCTCTTGAGTTCTGATTCTCCATTTGAGCGGTTTTCTTCTGAGGAACTTCTGCATCTCTTGTTAGTCTTCTTGTATTGCTTCTTTCTCTTGACTCCTGCTAATTTATCTGAACTGTCTCCCTCTGAGACTAAATCAACGTGTTTACTGCCGTCTACCCTTGTCTTTGGTTCTGAAAATTCATCTGAATTGTCTTCCTCTGATCCTGATGGCCCTGGGACATAATCATCTTCACTGTTGTCAATGCTGGTTATTGAGTCATCAGTCTTGTATCCAAACATATCTTTGGTCAACTGTATTGAATAAAAAAAGTATATTGGATAACTAGACAGATAACACATTTTATTTGGACACTGGCACATTTTGATTAGTTATGGCTCTGTGCTCCTCTACTTTAGATTGTGTTATAAAACAATGAATATGGGATGAAAGTGCAGACTTGCCAATCTTTGATTTACAAAGCTAATTCACAAGAACGTACAGTATGTGCTGGTGTTGAATGACACTTTAACTTACGTACACTACCAGTTGAAAGTTTGGACACCTACTCATTCCAGGGTTTTTCTTTATTTTTACTATTTTCTACATTGTAGAATAATAGTGAAGACATCAAAACTATGAAATAACACATATGGAATCATGTAGTAACCAAAAAAGTGTTAAACAAACCAAAATATATTTTCTATTTGAGATTCTTCAAATAGCCACCCTTTGCCTTGATGACAGCTTTGCACACTCTTGGCATTCTCTCAACCAGCGTCACCTGGAATGCTTTTCCAATAGTCTTGAAGGAGTTCCCACTTATGCTGAGCACTTGTTGGCTGCTTTTCCTTCACTCTGCCGTCCAACTCATCCCAAACCATCTCAATTGGGTTGAAGTCGGGGGATTGTGGAGGCCAGGTCATCTGATGCAGCACTCATCACTCTCCTTCTTGGTCAAATAGCCCTTATACAGCCTGGAGGTGTGTTGGGTCATTGTCCTGTTGAAAAACAAATTATAGTCCCACTAAGCCCAAACCAGATGGGATGGCGTATCGCTGCAGAATGCTGTGGTAGCCATGCTGGTTAAGTGTGCCTTGAATTCTAAATAAATCACAGACCGTGTCACCAGCAAAGCACACCCACACCATAACACCTACTCATCCATGCTTTACGGTGGGAAATACACATGCAGAGATCATCCGTTCACCCAGACCGCGTCTCACAAAGACACGGTGGTTGGAACCAAAAATCTCAAATTTGGACTCCAGACCAAAGGACAAATTTCCACCGGTCTAACGTCCATTGCTCGTGTTTCTTGGCCCAAGCAAGTCTCTTCTTCTTACTGGTGTTCTTTAGTAGTGGTTTATTTGCAGCAAATCGACAATGAAGGCTTGATTTACAGTCTCCTCTGAACAGTTGATGTTGAGATGTGTCTGTTACTTGAACTCTGTGAAGCATTTATTTGGGCTGCAATTTCTAAGGCTGGTAACTAATGAACATATCCTCTGCAGCAGCGGTAACTCTGGGTCTTCCATTCCAGTGGCGGTCCTCATGAGAGCAAGTTTCATCATAGTGCTTGATGGTTTTTGCACTACACTTGAAGAAACTTTCAAAGTTCTTAATGTTCCGTATTGACTGACCTTTATGTCTTAAAGTAATGATGGACTGTCGTTTCTCTTTGCTTATTTGAGCTGTTCTTGCCATAATATGGACTTGGTCTTTTACTAAATACAGCCAACTTCTGTATAACCCCCCTACCTTGTCACAACACAACTGATTGGCTCAAATGCATTAAGAAGGAAAGAAATTCCACAAATTCACTTTTAAGAAGGCACACCTGTTAATTGAAATGCATTCCAGGTGACTACCTCATGAAGCTGGTTGAGAGAATGCAAAGTTGTCATCAAGGCAAAGGGTGGCTATTTGAAGAATCTCAAATATATAATATTTTGATTTGTTTAACACTTTTTTGTTTACTACATGATTACATGTGTTATTTCATAGTTTTGATGTCTTCAATATTATTCTACAATGTAGAAAATAGTAAAAATAAAGAAAAACCCTTGAATGATTAGGTGTGTCCAAACTTTTGATTGGTACTGTATAGTAATATCTTATTTCACCAAATAACACAGTTCTCCAAGTTTGCTGAAACTCCCGAAAGGCAAGTTTTCATTTTAAGCTCTGACCCCTACAGAAAGAATGTACAATCATCCATGTTTGTCTCTCTTTGATGTTATTAAAAAATAAAGAATAGTTTGTGAACTGCACATCACTACTCTCACCCCTAAGGCCTCCCTTCATTATAAGGGTAGGGTTTGCATTAATACATTCATTTCTTGACGGTAGGTTGCTGAGAGAGTCAAATCTGGTATCCCTCAACATGGTTTTTGATATTTTCTTTAAATATCATAACAATTGTTGACAACACGTGAACATTCAGAATTCATTTTGTTTTAGAACATTCCTTTAATCACCAACAACTGCCATAAAAGAGAACCGTACAGTTCTGTGAATGTTTTGAGAACATTCCTAGTATCACACCATTTTTTTGCTTTCATTTTAATCAGACAGAGAACGTCTGGCCTGAGCAAGAGGGTGGTCCTGGGTGTTGGAACTACTATTGGTGGGTCTTACGATTAGTCGAGGTATCCCCATCTTTGGTCGAGCCAGCTTGCTGCTGGCCTAGGGCTCCGGCTGGATGACCACTGGAAAACATGATGGCTGTAAAAGATATCAGACATAGAACGCCTGGCCTGAGCAAGAAGAGAGCAGGGCGTTTGGTCCTGGGTGTTATACGTCTGGGGCTTTGCTGCATGGAGTCCCAGATGAAGGAGCTACTGCCTGGGCTTATGCCGGCCAAAAAATATGTAATTGTGGCCTCAAAACAGCAGTCACTCAGCTTGTTTTGTTGCCTTTGGGACCAGGATTTTCAGGTCTTCCTCGGTTGAGGAGATTTAACATTGAGGCCCACTGGTCTCTCAGAGAACTGAAGAGAGTGTATCTGAAATTTCAAAACAAGCAAACAGACACATTCATTACCAGAATACAATGGACACTACATTAATTATATCACTTTGTGGGGCATTAAAAAGGTTTAACATTCAGTTACTTATCAAAATGATATAGAAAACTTGCTAAATGCTGGGATAGTTCCATGGGGAGGCGTCTTCGGGTCGGGTGGATAGGTATGTAGGTCAGGTTTGTAGGTTAGGTTGGGTCGGGTGGCATTGGGAGAACAAAATAAAAGCCATAATTGTCAGAATTCCCCAAAGATGGTACATCATTTTTAATAACTCATTTTAGATTTAAGCAACTTTGGTATGTAAACTGCAGCATCTTATATGCTGGGTTCTTGTTTACCAATGACTCAGAGACGGTAGGTACAGTTTAAAAACAAATAATTTTACTTGCAGTACAGACATGACGCAAGCCTCAATTCAGGCCGCCACCTCAACACTCGGCGGGAAGATCATAGAACAGACTACAGCTTGACCCCGCTGACCAATGACCGATAAAAAGCAGCCATCATACATTTTATTTTAATTATATCAATCTCATAACGTATTTCAGTTGTCCATTTGAATCATGATCGCCTTATCACTCATGCGTCACTCACCCCAAGCTTCGGAGAGCCCAAGGTTACCGTCCACCCCAAGCTTTGGAGACCCCAAGGTTACCGTCCACCCCAAGCTTTGGAGAGCCCAAGGTTACCGGCCACCCCAAGCTTTGGAGAGCCCAAGGTTACTGGCCACCCCAAGCTTTGGAGAGCCCAAGGTTACCGGCCACCCCAAGCTTTGGAGAGCCCAAGGTTACCGGCCACCCCAAGCTTCGGAGAGCCCAAGGTTACCGGCCACCCCAAGCTTCAGAGAGCCCAAGGCTAATGATTCTGCCTGCCTTTCAGTAGGAACTAAATGATTTATCTCTTCCACTGACTACAGTTATTAACGGTCCTCCCTTCTGTCTGAAATTACACATGTCATCATCATCCCCACCAGTGTTGCCAACTCCTCAGTAAGGAAAGTAGCTATTGGCTGTCCTAAAAGTCGCTAGAAGTCGCTAAATGACGGCATCACCTAATTTGCATAATTGGCCATGTGCGTGTAATTGTGATGGACGCTGTAGGAGAGAGGAAGAACGTCGTGGGAGAGACAAAAAGTGAGTAAACAACACCGTAAATATGTTTAGAACTTCAAATAAACTTTTCTTCTGTCGATTCTTGTTTTTTTTTTATGTCACAATTCCAACCCTCCTCCTTTATCCAGGCTTGGGACTGGCAAAAGTGACCCAAAAGAGAGACTCTGGCGGAGTTACTTAGTTTTTTATAAATTTTTATTGCATGCTTCACCCATGCGCAATTCAGTTGCAGTCTGGACTCGGAGGGGTGAACTGCTGCGCGAGGACTGGGCCGTCTTTGAGTGCTTTGGGACGGGGGGTGGGGCCCACGGCAGCACCAGCTGCTCGTTGAGAAGAGTAAGAACGTGCTTTCATGTCAGTCTCCAAAAACACCAGAAAAAGTCGCTAGATTTGTCGCTAGTTGCTTTTTTGAAAATGTGTCGCTAGAGGTGTATGAATATTCGCTAAATATAGCGACAAAGTCGCTAAGTTGGCAACACTGATCCCCACGTGATTAATGTCACTAGAGCTATGGTTTAACCCCTTCATCTTACTTCATCAGACATGCACTGACACTTAAAACTGGTCTGAGACCTGCTCAGTTTCGAAGTCGATTTGTTTTAATGAGAGAACCACCGTAGCAGAGTTAATCATGAAAGCCAAACTGATACCTTTACCTAAAGTCAATCTACGGAAAGAACTTTGACATTCTTTCGGAGACATCCAGAAACCTATCAAGTTTGAATAACTTGTCTTCCTCAACCCTTACTGAGAGAAAGTGTCGGGACATTCTCTTTATGAGTGATTTCCCAGCTGTAACTCACTTTACTTTATGTGCAGCGATCAGGAAAGACAGTTTGTTGTGTGCCACTGTCCCTGGGAGGTGTACTCAGACACAGTGGGGCCAGCCAGGAAGGGCCTGAGGACACCCAGCAGCACTGCGCCCATCAGGTGTACTCAGACACAGTGGGGCCAGCCAGGAAGGGCCTGAGGACACCCAGCAGCACTGCGCCCATCAGGTGTACTCAGACACAGTGGGGCCAGCCAGGAAGGGCCTGAGGACACCCAGCAGCACTGCGCCCATCAGGTGTACTCAGACACAGTGGGGCCAGCCAGGAAGGGCCTGAGGACACCCAGCAGCACTGCGCCCATCAGGTGTACTCAGACACAGTGGGGCCAGCCAGGAAGGGCCTGAGGACACCCAGCAGCACTGCGCCCATCAGGTGTACTCAGACACAGTGGGGCCAGCCAGGAAGGGCCTGAGGACACCCAGCAGCACTGCGCCCATCAGGTGTGCTCAGACACAGTGGGGCCAGCCAGGAAGGGCCTGAAGACACCCAGCAGCACTGCGCCCATCAGGTGTACTCAGACACAGTGGGGCCAGCCAGGAAGGGCCTGAGGACACCAAACAGGCTGCAGAGGTGGTGACATAATAGAAAATATGTGAACTGAAAATATGAACGAAATCTGACGTCGAGCTGTGGGAAATTGTAAGCCCAGAATAACATCATTATGTAAATTAAAGTGCAAAGAGTTAAATAAAGCACAAAATAATTGTCACGATCGTTGGAAGGAGTAGACCAATGCGCAGCGTGATATGCGAACATACTTTATTATATTTACCACACGAAACAAAAACAACAAAACGAAACGTGAAGTCCTCGGTTACAAACACAAACCTACACGGAACAAGATCCCACAATACACTACTGCCAAACGGCTGCCTAAGTATGGTTCCCAATCAGAGACAACAAGCAACAGCTGATTCTCGTTGCCTCTGATTGAGAACCACCCCGGCCAACATAGATACACATAAACTAGATCCTACACACAGAACACAAACACATAGAATCTACACACCCTGGCTCAACATATAGGAGTCCCAGAGCCAGGGCGTGACAATAATATACAGTATATATATGCAGTTGAAGTCAGAAGTTTTTACATACACATTAGCCAAATACATTTAAACTCAGTTTTTCACAATTCCTGACATTTAATCCTAGTAAAAATTCCCTGTTTTAGGTCAGTTAGGATCACCACTTTATTTTAAGAATGTGAAATGTCAGAATAATAGAGGTGATTTATTTCAGCTTTTATTTCTTTCATCACATTCCCAGTGGGTCAGAAGTTTACATACACTCAATTAGTATTTGGTAGCATTGCCTTTAAATTGTTTATCTTGGGTCAAACGTTTTGGATAGCCTTCCACAAGCTTCCCACAATAAGTTGGGTGAATTTTGGCCAATTCCACCTGACAGAGCTGGCGTAACTGAGTCAGGTTTGTAGGCCTCCTTGCTCGCACATGCTTTTTCAGTTCTGCCCACAAAGTTTCCATAGGATTGAGGTCAGGGCTTTGTGATGGCCACTCCAATACCTTGACTTTGTTGTCCTTAAGCCATTTTGCCACAACTTTGGAAGTAATAATAATAAGCCATTTAGCAGACGCTTTTATCCAAAGCGACTTACAGTCATGCGTGCATACAATTTTTTGTGTATGGGTGGTCCCGGGGATCGAACCCACTACCTTGACGTTACAAGCGCCGTGCTCTACCAGCTGAGCTACAGAGGACCAGTATGCTTGGGGTCATTGTCCATTTGGAAGAACCATTTGCTATCAAGCTTTAACTTCCTGACTGATATCTTGAGATCTTGCTTCAATATATCCACATAATTTTCTTTCCTCGTGATGCCATCTATTTTGTGAAGTACACCAGTCCCTCAGCACCCCCACAGCATGATGTTGCCACCCCCGTGCTTCACGGTTGGGATGGTGTTCTTCGGCTTGAAGCTTCCCCTTTTTTCTCCAAACATAACGATGCTCATTATGGCCAAACAGTTATATTTTTGTTTCATCAGACCAGAGGACATTTCTCCAGAAAGTACAATCTTTGTCCCCATGTGCAGTTGCGAACCGTAGTCTGGCTTTGTTATGCCGGTTTTGTAGCAGTGGCTTCTTCCTTGCTGAGGTGCCTTTTCAGGTTATGTCGATATCTGACTCGTTTTACTGTGAATAAAGATACTTTTGTACCTGCTTTCTCCAGCATCTTCACAAGGTCCTTTGCTGTTCTTCTGATTTTAAAAGGTTTTCATTCATCCTCAAATCCATAATCATTACATTTACATTTTAGTCATTTAGCAGACGCTCTTATCCAGAGCGACTTACAGTTAGTGAATACATATTTTTTATACTGGCCCCCCGTGGGAATTGAACCCACAACCCTGGCGTTGCAAACGCCATGCTCTATCAACTGAGCTACATCCCTGCCGGCCATTCCCTCCCCTACCCTGGACGACGCTGGGCCAATTGTGCGCCGCCCATGAGTCTCCCGGTCGCGGCCGGCTGCGACAGAGCCTGGATCATAATACACAGTACACACACCATTTTCACCCAACCACAACATCACTCAAATAAAACAAAAATACCCCACACAATGTATACCAAACACCAACAAAACAAACAATAACACAAATTACACCCCAAGGGAGCACCTTCCCTCCCCCTTTATACCCAGCTAAAAACACACACCCAAATCCTAACTCCCTACCCCTTTACACTAACCCTAAACCCCCCCCTTCCACCTCTCCCGAGCGGCATGCTGCCCCCATGTCCTCTCCTCCCTCTTCATCCTCCCCCTTAAATCCTGTTCCACCCTCCTCACTATCCCCTCCTCACACACCCCCTTCTTTCCCTGTCTTTTCCATATTCTGCCTGGCTTCCCACAACCCCAATTTAAAGAGGCTTATGAGAAGCCAGAGCAGAAACCTGTCCCTAACCGTCCCCCTCGCTGTCCCTACACCTCTCTCTACCCTAGCCCACATCACTACAAAATCCCCCTTCACCCTGCCTAACAACACCTGTGCCCTAGCCCATACTACCCCGGTGAAAGCACAGCCCCCAAAAAATGGCGCACTGTCTCCTCCCCGCCACAAGTTGGTCTTGGGCAGGTGGGGGATCGTGCCATACTACGCCCGTACATGATGGAACGCACAGGCAAGCACTTATGGAGGCTCAACCAATTCAGGTCCTTGAGCCTGTTGTCCAGACCACGCACCTGCACTCCTTCCCAGACCACAGCCGGGATACCCACTACAGGCACCGGACACCCTCCCTGTCTCACCTCCTCGTACAGGTGCCTGTGGTCTAAACCTACTTGGGCAACTTTAACCTCGGGGTGCGCACGCAGCCACTTGGCCGCATAGCCAAAGTGCCACGGCAGCTGTTCCGCCCGAGGACCCGCGTTAGACCACACCATTACGGACCCGCGTTAGACCACACCATTACGCTTCTCGCCTGGTAAGAGAAGAACACCCGCAGGAAATACCCAGACGGGTGTATCACCGGATGAGCCAGCTCTGTTAACAAAAAGGAAACAAAAATTGAGTCCAGCTTGAGGGGGCAATGTGGTACCCCCCTACCTCCCTCCCCGATGGGACAGAGCATGCCTACCCTCGCGACATACTCGAGCCTGCCACCCCACATGAACTGAAACACTAGCCTCACTAGAGGCCTCCTCAGACAAGCTGGCAATGGGTAGACGGCAACACATCCACCTTGAGGACCAGGACCTTGCCTATAAAGGACAACAACCTAGCCCTCCACATCCCGAGCTTCCTCTGTACCACTGCGATGCTCATGTTCCAGTTCAGCGTCGCTGAGCCAGAGGTCTCAAAAAAGACCCTGAGAATCTTCAGGGCCCTGCTACAGAGATAGAACCCCCCAGGCACATCTGTCCTCCCACGCAATCTTCAGAAAAAGTTAACGCAAGACTTTGCGTGATTGAGAACCACTCCTGACGCTCGGGTGAATTCCCCAATTATGGCAAGGGACCTAGTCAGGCATAGCAGCAAGGAAGCGTCGTCTGCGTACTGCGTCAATTTAACGTGCAGCCCACCACTTCCAGGGATCAGGAAGCCCTCCACCCCTGTGTCTGCCCTAATGGCAGCCCCCAGAGGCTCCATATACAGAATGAAGAGGAGTGCCGAGAGCGGGCACCCCTGCCTGATGTCACGATCGTCGAAGGAGGAGGACCAAGGCGCAGCGTTGAAGGCAAACATACTTCTTTATTAATAGTGATTACACGAACAAAAACGATAACGTGACGTCCACGGTCTAACACAAACCACACTGGAACAAGATCCCACAAACACTGTGGCTGCTTAAGTATGGTTCCCAATCAGAGACGACAAGCAACAGCTGATACACGTTGCCTCTGATTGAGAACCACACTGGCCAACATAGAAATACTTAAACTAGAATGGAAACACATGAAAACTCACACCCTGGCTCAACATACTAGAGTCCCCAGAGCCAGGGCGTGACAGTACCCCCCCCCAAAGGCGCGGACTCCGACCGCGCCAACCAAACACCACAGGGGAGGGACCGGGTGGGCACTCCGCCTTGGCGGTGGATCCAGCTCCGGGCATGATCCCCACTCCCTCTCTAACCCCCCAAAGTACCCCTGGTCCGGTCTGGCCCTGCTTGCCGGAGCTGGACTGAACCCTGGTGGAGCGGATTGCTCTAGCTCCGGCGTGGAGCAGCTGACCGGTACCGGACCAGGCACCAGTGGAACAGGCACGGGCTGTGCCGGACTGACGACGCACACAACTGGCTTGGTGTGGGGAGCAGGAACAGGCCGAGCCGGGCTGGCGACGTGCACCATAGGCTTGGTGCGGGGCGCAGGAACAAGCCGGACCGGGCTGGCGACGCGCACCATAGGCTTGGTGCGGGGAGCAGGAACGGGCCGGGCCGGGCTGGCGACGCGCACCATATACTTGGTGCGGGGAGCAGGAGCGGGCCGGACCGGGCTGACGAAGCGCACCACTGACTTGGTGCGAGGAGCAGGAACGGGCCGGACCGGGCTGGCGAAGCGCACCACAGGCTTGATGCGGGGAGCAGGAACAGGCCGGACCGGGCTGACGACGCGCACCACAGGCTCGATGCGAGGAACAGGAACAGGCCGGACCGTACTGGGGACACACACCACTGGCCCTACGCAGGGATCAGGAACGGGCCGGACCGGACTGGTAACACACCCCAGTACCTCTCGCCGTGCCTCTACACTTTCCCTCTCCTCTGTGACCAGTGGCCCCCTTAACCTGGCGGCCTCCTCTGCAAACCCGCTGGACCGCTCCATCGCGGCCTCCTGCTGCCCCGTCGTCCGCGGCGTGAGCCCCCCCCTAAAAAAAATCTGGGCTTCTCTCCTTCCCGTGGACCAGGTCTCCATATCTCTCGCCAGCCTTTCGCCCTTCTGCTTCCAAGTCAAGCCCCTCTCTTCCTCACACGGCTTGACCCAGTTGAGGAGGCGAAGGAGATCCGCTAGAGATCTCCCTGGCGATGGCTCCTGGACACGCTGCTTGGTCCAGTCTTGGTGGGATCTTCTGTCACGATCGTCGAAGGAGGAGTACCAAGGCGCAGCGTTGAAGGCAAACATACTTCTTTATTAATAGTGATTACACGAACAAAAACAAAAAAACGATAACGTGACATCCACGGTCTAACACAAACCACACTGGAACAAGATCCCACAAACACTGTGGGAAAACTGGCTGCTTAAGTATGGTTCCCAATCAGAGACAACAAGCAACAGCTGATACACGTTGCCTCTGATTGAGAACCACACTGGCCAACATAGAAATACTTAAACTAGAATGGAAACACATGAAAACTCACACCCTGGCTCAACATACTAGAGTCCCCAGAGCCAGGGCGTGACACCTGACCCCAGACGAGAGGTCAAAAACGTCACCCATGTGACTGTTTACGTTAACCCGGCACCCTGCTCCTACATATAAGGTACAGATCCACCCTATAAACTTCTCCCCAAATCCTAACCTGCCTAGCACCCTGAAAAGAAAATATCTATTCACTCGATCAAAGGCTTTAGCCTGATCAAGTGCTGCTACCATTAACGGCAGCCCTCTACCCAAGCGATGGAGTCCCTAATCAACTGCATGTTCCACCTAATAGAGCGGCCCTCTATCCCACACGTCTGATCCTCATGGACGACGTAGGGAAGGGCTGTGCGCAACCGGTCTGCTAGAACCTTCGTAAGCAGCTTGTAATCTACGCACAGCATGGTCAATGGCCGCCAGTTGCCAAGGTCTGTGGCGTCCCCCTTTTTGTAAAGAAGTGACAGCACACCTACGGCCATCGGGACCCCCGTTTCGAGGATGGCCTTCAAGACTTTGATAACTACCGGTCCAAGTGTCCCCCAAAACTTGAGGTAAAACTCAGCCGGCAGCCCATCCATCCCGGGCACCTGCCCTTTTCCCATCCTCCTGAGGACGCTCTCAACCTCTTCGAGTGAAATCTGAGCCTCCATCACTTCTCTAATGTCCTCCGGCACTTGTCGGGTGTCACGCTCGTTGATAGACGGCTCGGACCAAGGTGCAACGTGGTAGGCGATCATATTAATTTGTTAAATGAACACCGACAAAACAACAAAATACAATCGAACGTAAAGTTCTGCAGGCTACACAGCACCTATACAAAAACAAGATCCCACAAACTTAAGGTGGGAAAAAGGCTGCCTAAGTATGATCCCCAATCAGAGACAACGATAGACAGCTGCCTCTGATTGGGAACCACACTCGGCCAACAAAGAAATAGACAAACTAGAATGCCCACCCAAATCACACCCTGACCTAACCAAATCGAGAATAAAAGGGATCTCTAAGGTCAGGGCATGACACCGGGACAGGTGTTCTAAAAACACGTTTCCCTGCTCTACCTCTACTGCCCTTTCTTGAAACAAAACTCGGAAATGTTCCGTGGTCACCTTGACCATTTCCTCCGTTTCTCTCACTACTCTACTGTTTTCTTCTCTAACTTCGTACATTACCTTCCTACTCTGTCTTCCCCTAACTGATTTAAAGAACACGGCGGAACAAGTCTCGTCGTGTTCTAAAAACCCGCTATGCGCACGCTCCAGGAAAGCGCAAGCCTTCCGCTCATGCACCTCCCTGAGTTGCGCCTTTAGGGCAGAGGATCTTTCCCAGTCGACGACCCGCCGAGGTTGCCTGCCTCGCTCGAGTTCGAGCAACCTTTGGATATGATCCACCTCCCTCCTTTCCTCCCTCTTTTTCCTCTTACAATATCCTATTATATAAACCCTAATCCTCACCTTTGCTACTTCCCACCACTCTAACCGACTCCCCGCCAGGTGCCCCCCCACTCCCCTCCATCTCTCCAACCCAGGATGCAGGAATGGTGTTTGGATCCTGGGTTCCCTGCATCCTGGGCTCACCACCATCAGCCTCCAAAACCCATACCCCAAAACAGGTTGGGAAAAGAGCAGGGGATCCAGAGCCCTCAGCCCCAACCTGCGACCCCCCCAGCGGGCGACCAGCCCTGAGCTGTACTCGGGAGATCCATGCCCCCCCGGAAGTTGTGCATTGGGGGGGGGCAGCGAGGACACAGGAGATTCTTCCCCCACACTGCCCTTCTCCCCCATGACTCGCTTGGCAGGAGCAGGAGCGGGGGAGGATGAGTGTTACGAACCCCATGGCTTTAAACGTCTAGGGTGGATGGACATGAGACCCGTAACATAATTCATGCAAATTATAAGCGTGACATGTGTGACGACCCTCCCACTCTGTCTGCCGTATTCTCTCTTTGCTCTTGTTTCCTTATTAGGATGCCGGTGGGCGGAGTTGGGAGGGTCGTCAGCTACATGGGAAACACCTGGGCCGGGTGTGTCCCAGCATAAATGGACCTCTTCACCATTCATGAAAGAGACTCTCTCCAGGCAGATACTTTGACTTTGGTTGTGGTATTTTTGTGGCCTTTTTGGTTGTTTGCTTTGGCACTTCTCAACACTTTTCCATATTACATTTATGCAAGCAAACACTCACTTACACTACTGATTATTGATTACACAACCCATTGTTATTTCAGTTAGTTTACTTTAGTTAATAAATATATACTTTAAGTATTCCTTGTCTCCACGTGTCTCCCTTTTGTTACGAACTTGAGCCGGTTCGTGACACATGGAACAGTGAGAACAAAAACTACACAACAACCATAAACTACCGTCAAACATAAAAGGTTTATTGCTGAACACACGGTAAAGGTTTGGGAAAAAGGGCTGAGCAGGACCCAAGAAATGAAACAATAGTGTAAAAAAAAACTAAACTGATCTTGCCTGCCTCAAGAACCGCTAAGCTACTGCTAATCATACAAAAGTACAGTGGGTGGTCCGCTCAGGTCTAACTAGTGTTTTTAGACAGATTTCTTCCTACGGGTAATGTACGCCCAAGGGCAACTTGCTTAAACTCCCCTTTTCCCAGAAACACAAAGTTACCAAACAGAGTAACCAGCAACTTAGTGAGTAAACAAAACACAGGACACCACAGTATCCATACTCACATACGGAAATATTCTGTCTAACAAAGTTACCAAACAGAGTAACCAGCAACTTAGTGAGTAAACAAAACACAGGACACCACAGTATCCATACTCACATACGGAAATAGTCTCTAACAAAGTTACCAAACAGAGTAACCAGCAACTTAGTGAGTAAGCAAAACACAGGACACCACAGTATCCATACTCACATACGGAAATAGTCTCTAACAACAAACACAACTGACCGGCTTTTAAACAATGGGATGTGTGATTGAAAAACCAGCAACAGGTGGTGCAATGCAGAGGAATGTTCACTGATTGGTCCACCTTAGCAATCAGCAGACACCCCAACGACCACCAATCAGGAACATACAGGACACCTGTGATTAGGGCAGAAAGAGAGGAAAAACACAGGATACCTGTATCCGTAACACTCCCACCCTTAAAAGAGCAAACCACAATGGTTTGCGACACACGTACCATCACAACACCCAAAATTCAAAGATCATCCTACCGGGATAACAAAAAAAAAAAAACTAGATCATTAAACACGAGACAAAGCATCTGCCAACACATTATCCAACCCCTTTTTGTGGCGGATCTCCAAATTATAATTTTGCACTACAAGTGCCCAACGCATAAGGCGTTGGTTCTGGTTGTACATCCGGTGGAGAAAAACTAAGGGGTTATGGTCAGTATACACTATCACTGGTAATGCACTGGAACCAACATAAACTTCAAAGTACTGCAGAGCTAACAACAAAGCTAGAGCCTCTTGTTCAATGGTGGAATAGTTTGTCTGACATTTGTTAAATGTCCGTGAAAAATAACAGACAGGATGGTCCACTCCACTCTGGTCCGGCTGCAGTAGAACAGCACCAGCACCTCTGGCACTTGCATCTACCTCCAGTTTAAACGGTCGTTCAAAATCTGGCGCAGCAAGAACAGGAGTACTACATAAGAGTGCTTTAGCAGTGTTGAAAGCAGTACGACAATCTTCAGACCATACAAATTTTCTCGCCGGACTGAGCAAATCAGTTAATGGAGCAACTACCGCAGATACATTTTTACAGAAACTACGGTAGTAGCCAACCATCCCTAAAAAGCGGCGTAGCTCTCTTCTGGTGGTAGGTGCGGGAAATGCATTTATAGCTGAGACCTTGGCATCTACAGGGCGCACCTGACCATGGCCGACCTGTTTACCAAGATAAGTAACAGTGGCCTTCCCAAACTCGCACTTTGCTAAGTTCAGGGTTAGAGAAGCGGCTGCTAGACGTTCACACACTACCCTTAGAGTGTTAACATGATCAGACCACTCAGTTGAATAAATTACCAGATCATCAAGGTAAGCACTACAATTAGGAACTCCAGCCAATACTGTGTTAACCAGGCGTTGGAAAGTGGCTGGTGCGTTCCGCATCCCAAATGCCATAACAGCATATTGTAGAAAGTGATCTGGGGTCACAAAGGCAGAGATGTCGGAGGCACGTGAGGTTAACGGCACCTGCCAGTAACCTTTTAGAAGATCTAGTTTGGTTACATAAGTAGCAGCACCAACAGTATCAATACAGTCATCCAGTCTGGGTAACGGGAACGAGTCGGGCACTGTAACAGCATTGACCTTCCGATAGTCCGTACATAATCTGGATGTCCCATCAGGTTTAGGAACCAGAAACATGGAGAACTCCAAGGACTTGAACTTGGCATAGCCAGGTTATTCTCCAGCAAATAACCGACTTCATCCCTCATTATCTTTCTTTTAGAGACGTTGACACGATAAGCATGTTGCTTGATAGGTGCAGCGTTTCCAACATTAATGTCATGTTCTAACACATTTGTGCATGTAGGAACATCATTAAAAAGACATGGAAAGCTGTGTAATAGTCTCACAATATCATCTGACTGTCCGTCCGTTAAATGAATCAGGCTTGACGGGAGAGACAGCAGCATCTCTGAATTGGGCAATCTAGCACACTGCTGCTGAGTATTGCGCAACTCCAAACCATCTCCGTCCACATCATTAACATGACCTCCCACTACAGCCGTAGCAGCAATAGAGACAGCCGACTCGGCCAGTTTCTCTGGACTGTCTATCTGAGTGACGGGTCTGGTGTGGTATGTCTTCAACATGTTAACGTGGCACACACGAGATTGGCGTTTTCTATCAGGAGTCTGTATCACGTAGTCAGTTTCACTTAGTTTCTTTTCAATGACATAAGGACCAGAGAAACGTGCTGACAATGACGCTCCTGGCACAGGCAACAATACAAGAACTTGGTCACCTGGCTGCAGTGAACGAGAAACAGCCTGTGTGTCATAGTGTCGTTTCATCCGTTTCTGTGAGGAAGACAGCACTTCCTTTGCTAGAGCACAGGCACCATGTAGGCGCTCACGAAAGCGACTAACGTAGTCCAACACATTTTCTTTCACACACAACTCTTGTGATAAAAACTGATCCTTAAGGACTTTCATAGGTCCTCTCATGGTGTGTCCCAAACACCAGTTCAGCTGGGCTGAACCCTAGGGATTCCTGTACTGTCTCACGGACAGCAAACAAAACTAGAGGAACTCCCTCATCCCAATCTTTCTCAGATTCCAAGCAATATTTACGGAGCATAGACTTCAGTGTCTGATGCCAACGTTCAAGCGCACCCTGAGACTCTGGGTGGTATGCGCTGGACACACGGTGTGTAACTGACAAGGATTTTAACACTTGTTTGCAAAGTTTAGAAAGGAAATTCGTACCCTGATCAGTTTATATCACCTTAGGTAACCCAAAAGTTGAGAAGAATTTGATCAACGCTTTACTCACCACCGGAGCAGTAATCCTTCGCAGAGGAATGGCCTCTGGGTACCTGGTGGCCACACACATAATCGTCAACATAAACTGGTTACCAGATTTTCGTCTTTGGTAATGGTCCAACACAATCAACCATCACATGTTCGAATGGTTCACCTAGGGCAGGTATGGGACAAAGAGGCGCGGGAGGAATAACCTGGTTCGGTTTCCCACTTACTTGACAGGTGTGGCAAGTCCGACAGAACTGAGCCACATCTTGTTTTAAACCAGGCCAAAAGAAATGTCGCAAAACTCGATCATAAGTCTTGGTGACTCCCAGATGTCCGGACCACGGGTGATCATGAGCGAGGGATAAAACATTTTGTCGAAAGGCTGTAGGAATCACTATTTGGTAAACAGCATTCCAATCTCCACCAGCGTCAACATGGGATGTCCATTTACGCATGAGGAGATTACCATCAATGAAGTATGCCATGTTTTTCTTCTTCAGCTCCTCCTCTGAGACAACACTAGAAAAACATTTAGCCAGGCTAATGTCAATCTTTTGGTTAGCGATCAGCTGCTCACGAGTGACTGGTAACTGTATTGCCTCAGCAACAAGTTCCACATCCTTCTTCCTTTCTCTGGACTGTTGGTCAGACTGCACCAGCTTACCAGAGGTAGCACCCGAACTATCCTCTGGGTCACACTCTCTGAATAGAATCGTGTTGGACAAATCTATCACTTCACCCACTTGTCGTGCTTGAGCACGTGTGACCGCACAAGCGGGGAACACATCTGGATAACCCTGTGCCAGCTCCTCGGAGAGAGACTGGTCACTTTTATCCAATACCTCCAATACGGGTATCACCTTTCCTCCGGCAATATCGTTGCCCGTTATAAATGTCACACCTTTTACTGGCAACATAGGACGTACTCCAACTCTGAACAATCCACTGACTAACTCAGAGTGTACGTTCACTAAGTGCAATGGCACTGGGACGAATCCCATTTCAATTCCTTGTACTAACACACTGGAACCACAATATGTATTATTGGACAAGGGCAACACATCAGATAGTATGAACGACTGCGCCGCACCAGTATCTCTAAGGATTCTAACTGGACGCTGAGACGCTTCGTCATCTGATATGAAACAAACCCCTCAAAAATGAACGGTTCATAACTGTGATCTGGGACAAGGACTTTCAAACCACATTCACTATGAGGCCTCTGTCTTGATTCCGGCCTTACAACCGTACGAATCAGCCCAACACCCGTTGGCGGCCTGGCGTGCTGAGGCATCCCCTGTTTGCGTTTAAGCAGAAAGCAATCATTACCCATATGTCCCACCTTATGACAATAGAAACAGTGACGCACATCTTTTGGGCGTGCTGGATGTACTGCTGGTCGACTAGGACTAAAAGTTAACAACTCTGCGGCCTTGCTCTCCGTACGAGCCGAAAACACGCTCTTATGCGTCAACACAAACTCGTCTGCCAATACAGACGCTTCCGACAGTGAGGATACTTTCTGTTCGTTCAGATAAACTACAATGCGTTCGGGTAAGCAATTTTTAAACTCTTCTAACAAGATTAACTCCCGTAGAGAGTTAAAATCAGTTACCTTACTAGCACTGTGCCATTTGTCAAACAGATTTCCTTTGTCTCTAGCAAACTCCACATAAGTCTGAGTAGAAGCCTTTTTATGAGACCTAAATCTCTGTCGATATGCCTCAGGAACAAGCTCATAGGCACGAAGAACAGTTGCTTTGACCACGTCATAATTTAAGCTGTCTTCAAGAGGTAGCGCTGACAGAACCTCTTGGGCTTTACCTGTTAATTTACACTGAAGTAATAGGTACCATACCTCTTCGGGCCATTTCAATGCTACCGCTATACGTTCAAAAACACTGAAATAGGAATCAACCTCTGACTCCCTAAACACAGGTACCAAGGAGATCTGTCTACTAATATCAAAAGTAGCAGACGACACAGCTGGTGAGGACGGCTCACTAGAAGACATAGTATGAGCAGAGACTAACCTCGCTGTTTCTGCCTCTAGTTCCATTTTACGCATCTCCAGTTCTTGATCAAGCCTACGCGTCTCCAGTTCCTGATCAAGCCTACGCGTTTCCAGTTCCGTCTCCAGCTTGTCTTGCCTGATCTGTGCTCGCTCTTCCGCCTCCATTTGGAGCCGTGTCGAGCGGACATCCATCCTGGCATCACTGTCAGTCAGCGGGGAGAGTGGGTCAAAACGGGGCAATGTGGCTGGAGCCTTAGCCTCGTCCTCAGACACTGATGGGCTTACAGGAGCAGCAACCACATCCCCTACAGGAGCAGCAGGGTCAGGCGGCGGTAATTCAAGCACTCGCTCGTTCAATAATATCTCTAACACTGCTTTCCTAACTTCTGCTTTCACTAAACCCCTTGATATGGGTACAGAAAAGTGGTCAGCCAAAGCCTGTAGATCCACTCTACGGCAATTCTCAAAAACCTCCCACGTAGGGTTTTCCAAAAATGCATCCAACTCAAAAGTAGCCATCCTAAACTAGCAACACGAGCCGTCGAATACTGAACACAAAAAAAACAGGTAGTTACAGCTGCCAAGCTCAACACTGAACCAGACACTAACTAATTTGCATGAGTATCAATGAGAATGATCCCGGACGAGCACCCACTTTATGTTACGAACCCCGTGGCTTTAAACGTCTAGGGTGGATGGACATGAGACCCGTAACATAATTCATGCAAATTATAAGCGTGACATGGAACAGTGAGAACAAAAACTACACAACAACCATAAACTACCGTCAAACATAAAAGGTTTATTGCTGAACACACGGTAAAGGTTTGGGAAAAAGGGCTGAGCAGGACCCAAGAAATGAAACAATAGTGTAAAAAAAACCTAAACTGATCTTGCCTGCCTCAAGAACCGCTAAGCTACTGCTAATCATACAAAAATACAGTGGGTGGTCCGCTCAGGTCTAACTAGTGTTTTTAGACAGATTTCTTCCTACGGGTAATGTACGCCCAAGGGCAACTTGCTTAAACTCCCCTTTTCCCAGAAACACACAAAGTTACCAAACAGAGTAACCAGCAACTTAGTGAGTAAACAAAACACAGGACACCACAGTATCCATACTCATATACAGAAATAGTCTAACAAAGTTACCAAACAGAGTAACCAGCAACTTAGTGAGTAAACAAAACACAGGACACCACAGTATCCATACTCACATACGGAAATAGTCTCTCTAACAAAGTTACCAAACAGAGTAACCAGCAACTTAGTGAGTAAACAAAACACAGGACACCACAGTATCCATACTCACATACGGAAATAGTCTCTCTAACAAAGTTACCAAACAGAGTAACCA
This sequence comes from Coregonus clupeaformis, assembly GCF_020615455.1. Taxonomy (NCBI): domain Eukaryota; kingdom Metazoa; phylum Chordata; class Actinopteri; order Salmoniformes; family Salmonidae; genus Coregonus; species Coregonus clupeaformis. The sequence goes on along the minus strand of NC_059205.1, from coordinate 5,518,435 downwards.
GCAACTTAGTGAGTAAACAAAACACAGGACACCACAGTATCCATACTCACATACGGAAATAGTCTCTAACAAAGTTACCAAACAGAGTAACCAGCAACTTAGTGAGTAAACAAAACACAGGACACCACAGTATCCATACTCACATACGGAAATAGTCTCTAACAACAAACACAACTGACCGGCTTTTAAACAATGGGATGTGTGATTGAAAAACCAGCAACAGGTGGTGCAATGCAGAGGATTGTTCACTGATTGGTCCACCTTAGCAATCAGCAGACACCCCAACGACCACCAATCAGGAACATACAGGACACCTGTGATTAGGGCAGAAAGAGAGGAAAAACACAAAAAGACACAGGATACCTGTATCCGTAACAATGAGGAAGAGGAGGAGTCCCAGACCGAAGCGTGGGGCCAGAGGGAAAACCATCACCGATGGAGGAGGAGCCGAGAACGACAGCGGGAGGAGAGGGGGACGGGCAGGGGACTGCCATAGCAGGACCGGAAGGAGAGGAGGTGCCGGAGACTGAAGGGAGTGTGGGAGAAGAGGTGCCGGAGACGAAGGCTACGGAGGGAGAGGAGGTCCTACCAGCCACAGCCCCGGTTGGAGAGGAGAAGGGGGAGAGGTGAGGCCGGAGTGGGGGAACAGCGGGATGTCGAGTGCCCGGGGGGACGAGATGAGGGAAATTATGGAGGAGCTGGTGGTCAGGGGGGGTCTGGGTCTCCCCACTGCCGGCGTCTCCAAAGAAGAGAGGGAAGAGGAGGGGGCGGTCCACGGACAGGAAGAGGGAAATAGGTGGTGGGGGAGAGGGGGTGGCCACATATGGTGGCCCACAAACCCTGCATTTCCTCGCACCGCACGAGGCGAAGATATGACCATAGGCCATGCAGCTCCTGCAGAATGACGGGCATAATACAATGTCCCCCTGTCAGCCCCCAGGGAGAACAGAGCTGTAGGATGAAGGTAACCCCCCAGGCCCTTTGGGTCTTCCCTCAGGAGAGTCTGGAAGCTTCTCCTCCCATTCCAGAACCCCAAAGAGTCCTTGAGGAGCCTTGCTGAGGAGACGTTGTCCACATATCTCCCCAGAAAAGCCCTCACCTCCTCGTCCGTAACATGAGGGTTTTACATGTTCACCGTTATCACTCTAAAGTTGTTTCTAGCCAAACTTGTCACCTCATAGTGACACATCGGCCTTGCTTTCTGCACTTCCCTGGCCCTTTTCATGAACTCGTCATGTTTCCCCTCTGTGTGGAAATTTAGCCTGGAGGCACATCATGTCCTTGACCGCCAGCTTTAGCACTCCCATCAGCAATGTCCTCCCAAAGGGATCCATGTCTTTTTCCTTCCACGCAACCTAATAATAATAATAATTAGTCATTTAGCAGACGCTCTTATCCAGAGCGACTTACAGGAGCAATTAGGGTTAAGCGTCTTGCTCAAGGGCACATCGACAGATTATTCACCTAGTCGGCTCAGGGATTAGAACCAGCGACCTTTCGGTTACTGGCACAATGCTCTTAACCACTAAGCTACCTGCCGCCCCGGCATTACTAACAGCGTTCGTAATCCCAATCTTGGGGTCCGCCCTAAAGTTTGTTCTTCGCCATCTCCGCGATACTGCTCCGACTCTCATTTTAGTGTAATAAAAAAAAAAAGTTACACTTGATCTAAGCCACCGATAGTGGACAGCTTTGGAGAGCCCAAGGCTAATGACTGCCTGCCTTTCAGTAGGAACTAAGTGATTTATCTCTTCCACTGACTACAGTTATTAACGGTCCTCCCTTCTGTCTGAAATTACACATGTCATCATCATCCCCACATGTGATTAATGTCACTAGAGCTATGGTTTTACCCCCTCATCTTACTTCATCAGACATGCACTAACACTTAGAAACTGCGCAGGTCTCAGACGAGTTTTAAGTCGATTTGTTTTAATGAGAGAACCACCGTAGCAGAGTTAATCATGAAAGCCAAACTGATACCTTTACCTAAAGTCAATCTACGGAAAGAACTTTGACATTCTTTCGGAGACATCCAGAAACCTATCAAGTTTGAATAACTTGTCTTCCTCAACCCTTACTGAGAGAAAGTGTCGGGACATTCTCTTTATGAGTGATTTCCCAGCTGTAACTCACTTTACTTTATGTGCAGCGATCAGGAAAGACAGTTTGTTGTGTCACTGTCCCTGGGAGGTGTACTCAGACACAGTGGGGCCAGCCAGGAAGGGCCTGAGGACACCCAGCAGCACTGCACCCATCAGGTGTACTCAGACACAGTGGGGCCAGCCAGGAAGGGCCTGAGGACACCCAGCAGCACTGCGCCCATCAGGTGTACTCAGACACAGTGGGGCCAGCCAGGAAGGGCCTGAGGACACCCAGCAGCACTGCGCCCATCAGGTGTACTCAGACACAGTGGGGCCAGCCAGGAAGGGCCTGAGGACACCCAGCAGCACTGCGCCCATCAGGTGTACTCAGACACAGTGGGGCCAGCCAGGAAGGGCCTGAGGACACCCAGCAGCACTGCGCCCATCAGGTGTCCTCAGACACAGTGGCGCCAGCCAGGAAGGGCCTGAGGACACCCAGCAGCACTGCGCCCATCAGGTGTACTCAGACACAGTGGGGCCAGCCAGGAAGGGCCTGAAGACACCAAACAGGCTGCAGAGGTGGTGACATAATAGAAAATATGTGAACTGAAAATATGAACGAAATCTGACGTCGAGCTGTGGGAAATTGTAAGCCCAGAATAACACAATTATTTAAATTAAAGTGCAAAGAGTTAAATAAAGCACAAAATAATAGATATATATGGAGATAACTAAACTATATCTTGATCTGAAATTTAAGAGGTAGAACTACGCTTGAAGAAGATTAATTATACTAATTGAAAAAGGAAATAATGCTTTTAATGATGAATCTCCTTTAATCATTCAAATTTAATTGGGTTTTGGAACAAATCCGATTGCCTTTATACATGTTTCCCAAATGCCATATCAATGTGTAAAAAGAAAATAGAATGAAAATGTATTAATGCCATAAGACATGTGAATGGAGAAACTGTTACTGATGAGAATGGGAAAATAAAAGCTGTAAAAGAAACGTGCTCTGAAATGTATAAGAACATTTTCTAATGAAAGGAAAATTTATGAATTCCTAAAAACTGTTCTCCATTAGAGGGAAATAACTTTCAGAAACTTTTGGGTGAAATTACCAAGAGTAATTTTTCATGTTATTATTAAGCAACTTAACGTGGGGAAGTCTCCTGGCCCCAACGATCTACCTGCCAAATTGTATGTCATTTATCAATGATGTGATCGACTTACTTACCTCTGCTTTTAATCAAGGTGTAAAACAAGGCAATCTATGTAAATCCTTTAACCATGGGGTGATTACAATGCTGGGCAGTGCCATGGCACCTTTTGGACTTTTGATATCCAGTCACACCTCATACCTTGACCTTTTGGCCTTCCCTCATACCTTGACCTTTTGGCCTTCCCTCATACCTTGACCTTTTGGCCTTCCCTCATACCTTGACCTTTTGGCCTTCCTTGTGTTTGTATCCATCCTACAGTACGCTGTTAGTATCAGACATATGACACTTGCACACACACATGCCATGATCCAGCACTCATAAACTCGAGAAGGAATGGATCATTATTACATTTATTTTATGTTATTGAATTTGTATAAATATGCTTTTCGTTTTTATGAAAGTTTCACATAACATGTATTTGTGCCGTTAGGATGAATAAAGCTCTTTTTTTTAAAAGTCAGTACTGTATTTAGCATCATTGCTTGATTCATTAGTTATGTCATAATACACACACATAGGCCTACATGCATGACACACACGTGCACAAACAAGCGTGCACACACACTAAAAGGGTAGACCTATTATTGATAATTACCCATAACCAAGAGAACTCCTAAGGCTCTCACCTCACTCCCCAAACATGACTCTTAGTCGAGTGCATCCTAACTTCTGCAGCAAGCCAACAGATAGCCATGTCTATTTGATTGTGGCGTCCTGTCTTCGTCCGCTCTGCTGCCCTGCCGGAGATAAATAAATCGTCATTATGGACGACATTAATGTGTCGCGGTGACAAGCATATGTCAGCAGTGACGCATGAATCAATCTTAATTGCCACTGCTGCTGTGGCACTAATTACTGTTTCTGGAACTCTCTAATGACTGGAAGCCTCCTAGTCTGCACAGCAGGTCAGGGAACTGCCGTTAGTTCCCTGCTATACAGCAAGAACTGAGACTGTCTGTGTAACCTTTTATTAGTTAGAGATATTATTTTATTAGTTAGCATATATTGTGAGAGAGTGTGAATTGCAAGATGTGTGGCTCTCTCTCTCTCTCAAACTTTATCCTCCCTCTTTCTCACTAACTCATCCCTCACCCCTTCTAAAATGTACCCTGGTTGTGGTTCCTTGGGAGTTCCTATGGTTGTGGTTCCTTGGGAGTTCCTATGGTTGTGGTTCCTTGGGAGTTCCTATGGTTATGGTTGTGGTTCCTTGGGAGTTCCTATGGTTGTGGTTCCTTGGGAGTTCCTATGGTTGTGGTTCCTTGGGAGTTCCTATGGTTGTGGTTCCTTGGGAGTTCCTATGGTTGTGGTTCCTTGGGAGTTCCTATGGTTGTGGTTCCTTGGGAGTTCCTATGGTTGCTATCCTCTTTAGGAAGACAAGGAGTTCAGTCTATGATTTGAATGTACCCGAAAGTACATGACAGTTTGATAGTTGGCATGAGAGTTCTGCAAAAACATGTTACAGTTTTTCTCAGTCGCTTTGGTGCATTTTTCACATCATCCCTAACATGTGCAAAATAATAAGTGCATTTCTCAGAACAATTTGTACAAACTGCAATGTACAATAGATATGTTTCTAAAGCTAGTCAGTCACTAAAAATCCTTAGTACATCTCTCAAAAGTAAATATTCATGCCAATGATCATGTCAGTGTCATCAGAATGATAAGTCATTGAGTCATTGTTCACGAACAAGGTTGTCAAAATGTTTAGGCATGTTGTCAATGGAACTGTGTACTTTGACAGTATTACCTGATGTAAACTTAGGCTACAGTTTGGATGACAGTTACTGTATTGAAAATGCACAAGGCTGCACTTATATGGCATATATCAATTTCAACAGTACTATTTACATATTACTGTATGTGGGTTATTGATTGAAAGAGACTGGACAACCCAAGGGGCACAAAGGAAAAAAAACTAAATTAGAAAGAAACACAGGAAACCACCCCTAAGGCACAACTTTGCCCACAGCACTGTTCTAGTGCTGTCTCTACACATCCAGACGTTCCTGTCTGTCAGCCCACATATTCTCATCCACATCACACCGGATATTTTCCCTTCCAATGCAACGTGGAAAGAATCTTTTGGAATGCCTTATCCATCCTCTGCAGGCGTCTACTGTGGTGTCCTCACATGCTGCATCCATTGCAGCCAGCAGGGTCATCTGTGTGTGTGGCTGACGATCGTACACCTTCAACCTCCATGCTGAAAATAACTCCTCAATTGGGTTAAGGAATGGTGAATAAGGTGGGAGGAATTCTATGAGCATCCTCGGGTGGGTCACAAACCATTGCCTTATGATGTTTGATCGATGGAAACTCACATTATCACAAATGACCACATACTTTGGCAAATCCTCTCTAAACAGACCCCTCTCATCATCAGGGATGAGAGCCCTGTAGAGAGTCTCTAAAAAAGTTGAGTAGATGCTGGGTGTTGTATGGCCCTAAAAGGGGGGATATGGGTTAGGACACCATGCTCCGAAATAGCAGCACACATGGTGATATTTCCTCCCCGTTGGCCTGGCAAATCCACAGTAGCTCTGTGACCGATGATATTCCGACCCCGCCTTCTGCATTTGGTCAGGTTGAAGCCAGCCTCATCCACGTATACAAAGTTGTGAGAGGGTTCACTTGATTCCAACTCCATTATACGCTATATCCCAGAACACACAGTTGAATTTGTTTTGGTAAGGAAGAGTGACATAAAATGTACATACAGTGGGGAAAAAAAGTATTTAGTCAGCCACCAATTGTGCAAGTTCTCCCACTTAAAAAGATGAGAGAGGCCTGTAATTTTCATCATAGGTACACGTCAACTATGACAGACAAATTGAGAAAAAAAAATCCAGAAAATCCCATTGTAGGATTTTTAATGAATTTATTTGCAAATTATGGTGGAAAATAAGTATTTGGTCACCTACAAACAAGCAAGATTTCTGGCTCTCACAGTCCTGTAACTTCTTCTTTAAGAGGCTCCTCTGTCCTCCACTCGTTACCTGTATTAATGGCACCTGTTTGAACTTGTTATCAGTATAAAAGACACCTGTCCACAACGTCAAACAGTCACACTCCAAATTTCACAATGGCCAAGACCAAAGAGCTGTCAAAGGACACCAGAAACTAAATTGTAGACCTGCACCAGGCTGGGAAGACTGAATCTGCAATAGGTAAGCAGCTTGGTTTGAAGAAATCAACTGTGGGAGCAATTATTAGGAAATGGAAGACATACAAGACCACTGATAATCTCCCTCGATCTGGGGCTCCACGCAAGATCTCACCCCGTGGGGTCAAAATGATCACAAGAACGGTGAGCAAAAATCCCAGAACCACACGGGGGGACCTAGTGAATGACCTGCAGAGAGCTGGGACCAAAGTAACAAAGCCAACCATCAGTAACACACTACGCCGCCAGGGACTCAAATCCTGCAATGCGAGACGTGTCCCCCTGCTTAAGCCAGTACATGTCCAGGCCCGTCTGAAGTGCATTTGGATGATCCAGAAGAGGATTGGGAGAATGTCATATGGTCAGATGAAACCAAAATATAACTTTTTGGTAAAAACTCAACTCGTCATGTTTGGAGGACAAAGAATGCTGAGTTGCATCCAAAGAACACCATACCTACTGTGAAGCATGGGGTTGGAAACATCATGCTTTGGGGCTGTTTTTCTGCAAAGGGACCAGGACGACTGATCCGTGTAAAGGAAAGAATGAATGGGGCCATGTATCGTGAGATTTTGAGTGAAACCCTCCTTCCATCAGCAAGGGCATTGAAGATGAAACGTGGCTGGGTCTTTCAGCATGACAATGATCCCAAACACACCGCCCGGGCAACGAAGGAGTGGCTTCGTAAGAAGCATTTCAAGGTCCTGGAGTGGCCTAGCCAGTCTCCAGATCTCAACCCCATAGAAAATCTTTGGAGGGAGTTGAAAGTCTGTGTTGCCCAGCGACAGCCCCAAAACATCACTGCTCTAGAGGAGATCTGCATGGAGGAATGGGCCAAAATACCAGCAACGGTGTGTAGAAAACCTTGTGAAGACTTACAGAAAACGTTTGACCTGTGTCATTGCCAACAAACGGTATATAACAAAGTATTGAGAAACTTTTGTTATTGACCAAATACTTATTTTCCACCATCATATGCCAATAAATTCATAAAAAATCCTACAATGTGATTTTCTGGGAAAAAAATTCTCATTTTGTCTGTCATAGTTGACGTGTACCTATGATGAAAATTACAGGCCTCTCTCATCTTTTTAAGTGGGAGAACTTGCACAATTGGTGGCTGACTAAATACTTTTTTTCCCCACTGTATATTGCATGTTCCTTCCACAGCAATGGAAATGTGTGCAGTTTATGCTTACTGTACTATGTAACACTATAAAATGTTGCTGTAAAGTAGTTACATAGATATATGTTTTACCTGTACATACTGGTACCGTAGCTCCTTAACTCTGTCCTCATTCCTTTGGAATGGTACACGGTACAGCTGTTTCATACTCATCTGGTTTCTATGCAGCACCCTGTCGATGGTTGAGATGCTAACCGTATGGATGTTTTCAAAGACATCGTTGTCTTCTATAATGGTCCTTTGTATTTCCCTGAGTCTCATGGCATTGTTTGCTCGGACCATGGTGCAAATAGCCTCCTCCTGTTGAGGTGTGAAAAGGCGTCCTCTGCCACCGGTTTGAGGTAATCTTGCAGTCCTATGTGTGGAAAAATGCAGTGATGCATCGCACACTTTCACATAGACAAAAACTATGCGAACACACATTTTACTGTAAAACATACAGGTGGGTGCATGTAAGGTGCAGTATGTATCTGTATAGAGTATATTTCTGTATGCTGTGAAATACAAGTGGACTACTGTAATATGAAGCATTGTAGGAAGTATACAGTATACTGCTTATATACAGTAACAGTGCACTGTACATTGGTGGACATACCTGTTCTCTCTTCGAAACGTTTGTACTATTGAGGACACGGTTGATCTCCCAATATTCGGCTGCACCCTTCGACCCGCCTCAGCCATTGTAAGGCCATGATTGACAACATGGTCTACAATAGTGGCCCTTATGTCATCAGATATGCGCCTATGTCCTCTTCTGCCTCTTCCTCTGTTTTGCCTTCCACCACGCATCCTTGCTCCTCTTCTTCCTCCTCCTCTTGGCTGTTGACCCTGTTCGTTTCCTGGTCCATCCATTATTGGAAAATTGCAACTCTGTGTTGTGGTCTGTCTATATATGCTTGCCAATTGATTCTTCATGAGATGCACCTTTGAGCAATTTAGACAACTGGTTGATTGTTGGTTGAACTAACACTTTACATTCCTTCATGAGTGAGGGTTAATTTCACCTGCACGATTCAGCAATTTACGTTTTTGTACAAAAGGTCTAATAGAAATGTGTAAAACTATGCTTGACAGTTTATGACAAATAGTTCAACAATTTTGCATGTAATGGCTTACGCAAGGAACTAATGCCTAGATGTTTTGAGGGGTAAGACTATTCAACAGAGAACCATCTACTATATTTTGATCAACATGACATGAGCAATTGAAAATGTGGAAAAAAGCTGACACTTGTACATTATCAATTGCAATATGTACAAAAGCAATTGCAATTTGTTCAAAGGAATAAGAAATTGCTTTAATGATGTGCACAAGTGACTAGATGATTTGGAATTTGTACAAGTAGTATCAAGAATTGCACTTTTGATCTAAGAAATGCACCAAAGCGACTGAGAAAAACTGTAATTCATACTCTGATCTGTGTTGCCTAACAAGTAGAGCTCTACTGCCACCTAGTGGCTATTTTGACACATACCCGTACACCAAAGCAACGTTTTTTTGGTCGTGTACACAGTTTTTCTGATGTTATCACTGGTGCAGGGAAACGCTTATGTTTCTAGCTCCAACAATGCAGCAATATCTAGCAATACAATAACAATACACACATAATCCAAGAAGAAGAAAAGAAAGAACAAGAAATTAAGACATATCAGAGTCCGGAATATAAATATATATGTATGTGAATGGTGTGTATAGACATTATGGACAGTATATGAATAGAAAAGGTCTGTAGGACAGTAGATGAATAGAAAAGGTCTGTATGGACAGTATATTAATATAAAGGTGTGTATAGACCAGGGCTCTCCAACCCTGTTCCTGGAGACCTACCGTCCTGTAGGTTTTTGCTCCAACCCTAATCTAGCTCACCTGATTCTAATAATTAGCTGGTTGATAAGAATCCGGTTAGTTACAACCGGAGTTGGAGTGAAAACCTACAGTGGGTAAAACAGTATGTTAACATGATTAAAGTGACTAGTGTTCAATGACTCTATGTAGATATGGCAGCAGTCTCTAAGGTGAAGGGTAGGTAGACTACCGGGTGGTAGCCGACTAGTGACTGTCTTAGGTTCAGGGCAGGGTACGCAATAAACTCGAACAAAGATTATCTATTATATTGACAAGATAGTTGACTGACTGTTCTAATAATGGAAATACATGTCCGCAAAGGCAGAAGACAGGCGGGACAAGGCGAAATCAGGTGGGAACTTTCTAGCCAATGAGAGAGCAGATACGTGTGTGAACAATGGACACAACTCTGATATAAAATAGTTTTTCTCAAAGTTGCCAGAATGCCACGTGTGTCCACTATGAAACTTCTGTTCAATCAAATAATTGTCACATAGCAAATTAGCAATTACATTTTTGTTGTTGACCAAATTCGACACTCATAGATCTCCATACAAAAAAATCCACACTTGGTCTGCTTAACGAGGTCTTCTCACGCGGACAGCTTTTGAGCGGGAGTTGAGCGTCTCACTTCGCATTTGACTCAAATCAAAGAACAATTAATATGTGTGTGAAAACAGCCACTAGGTGGCAGTAGAGTTTTAGTTGTTAGGCAACTAAAACTCATCTGTCTACTGCATCTGGCTACTGCAGTGTTTCTTAATGCTGGTCTCGGGACACAAAGGGGTGCACATTTTAGTTTTGCCCTAGCACTACACACCTGATTCAAATCATCAAAGTTTGATGATGAGTTTTAAATTAGTTGTGTAGTGCTAGGGCAAAACTAAAATGTGCACCCCTTTGTGTCCCGAGACCAGCATTAAGAAACACTGCAGTAGACAGATCAGGGTCACGTTCAGTTGCCAAAGGTTCTCTAACGTTGCAGATAGAAATGTCATGAATAGAGCCTACATGATTTCTTGTTCCATGTCGGAGAGGCATGTTTGTTCTATATAACATATTTATATCTGTATGTTCCAAAACGTGTCCTGCTGAACACGCCCCAGAGTATGAATGAACATACAGTATCATAAATCAACTGTCAGTTTCATTGTGGTGTCAAGGTACTTTCGCCGGCAGGTAGCCTAGCGCTTAACAGCGTTGGGCCAGCAATTGAACGGTTGCTGGTACGAGTCACTGAGCCGACTAGGTGAAAAATATGTCGATGTGCCCTTGAGCAAGGCACATAACCCTAATTGCTCTGGATAAGAGCGTCTGCTAATTTACTAAAATGTACATTTAAATCACACGATAGGAGTGAGGCTACTGAAATATAACATTTCGTTAGTTACCTTGTTTACACTGTTCTTTTGTTTTCTATGGCTGACACTTGTACACGTGAATTATGAAAGACACAAGATAATGTGTGAATGTCTGTTGATCAAGGGTGTATGTGGCTGGGATAGGTTAACTTTTCTCTGCATAATCGTTACAATATTGTGTTTTGTGGTTATTGGTCTGAAAATGTATCTTTAAGTCTTTATTATAATGTTTCCCTCATTAATTAATTATTTACTACATTAATTAATTAACTACATTTGTTTATTATAACAATGTCAGCGACTAGAAATTTCAGTTTTTTCTTCTTCTTTGGGGTTTTATGACTGTGTGCAAACCAAACCAGAGACGGTATCGAAACCTGAGTCAAAGGTGCGCTTTTATTTTGAAGGATTTCTTATTCGAATACCGGAAGTGACGTTTAAAAAAGGAAGGAAGAAAGAAGGAAACTCATCCACGAACAAAGCTCACATAATTTTATTTTGAATCCAATTATACTGGCACTGAACGCTCAAAATGCAAAAACACCATATCCTGATTGAAGAAGGTATGCAGTGCCCTTCTCGGCTAGTTAGCTATTGTATTGAATTAAATACGTGAGGGACTGTAGCTAGCTAGCTATTATACAGTTTAGCCACACGTTGTGAAAGATGTGCCACCAACAAAAACGAAGCTAGCTAGTTAAACAAAGTAATTGCATTTTCACATGGAAATAGCACTTGATTTTCAATGTAATATAGTAGCTCGTTCTTAAGGAATGACATGTGTATAACAAAGACCCTGTCCTCTCATAACACTGACAAATATCCATGTTATTCTATAGCTTCCAAAGTTTTAGCAAAGGATTTTTTTTTCTTTCATAGAATAACTGAATTTGTGCCTGCTGTAGGTTCCCCTCTTCTCCTGTTATCCGGCTAACTGAATTTGTGCCTGCTGTAGGTTCCCCCCTCTTCTCCTGTCATCTCTGTTATCCAGCTAACTGAATTTATGCCTACTGTAGGTCCTCCTCTCCCCCTGTCATCTCTGTTATCCAGCTAACTGAATTTATGCCTACTGTAGGTCCCCCTCTCCCCCTGTCATCTCTGTTATCCAGCTAACTGAATTTGTGCCTACAGTAGGTCCCCCTCTTCCTCTATCATCTCTGCGTCTCCTGATCCCTCCACTGCGGCTGGTGTCTGCAGCTCTATGGCAAGTTGTTCAGCAGAGAGACATCATGGACTACGGGTTGGTGGAGGAGTTTGTCACCACTGTTTTGGAGATAGTCCCTGATATGATGAGTTACAGGGAGAGAGTCCAACTCGTCATGGGGCTGCGAGCACAGGTGAGCGATGGGTGAAGAGGGAGTAGCCAGAAGTCCTCATCTCCTGAGGCGTATTCATTAGTGTACACCGTAGTACCTTACCATATGCTATGAGGCTTTTTAACACAAACCCTTAGGGGCCGCAGGTAGCCTGGTGGTTAGGGGCGTTGCGCCAGTAACCGAAACGTTTGCTGAATCGAATCCCTGAGCCCACAAGGTATAAATCTCTAATTCTGCCCTTGAGCAAGGCAATTAACCCTAATTGCTCCAAGGTCTCCGCGGGCGTCTCAGGGGGAGTGGGATATGCAAAAAAAAACATTTCCTCACACTACAGGACTATATAAGCACCCCCTAATAATCGTTATTATTATTATATTCATTGATGTGCTGCTTTTAGCGTCTTTGTGTCTTTAATGGCGTATTTATTGGTGATGTATGTATTGTCTGGTGCAATCAAATTTCCCCTCTGGGGGATTAATAAAGTACTATTTTAGCAAAATGTTTTTGTAACAAAAACGACAATTTCTTATTTGACACTTTCATATGGGTCCCTCCCTGTTTCGGGCCCATTTGCTTCCGTTCGGTTCCTAGTCAATACACTTTCTATTTTTGTTGGCCCCACCCACCAGTCCAATTTAATTGCATTCATAACAAATTGAACTTTTACTCATTCAGCTGGTTCTGGAGTTGTGTCGCTCTGATCACCTAGCCAACCCTGAGACCATCCAGCCACACCTGAACAGGATGAAGACCTGTATCATCACTCATGGGGACAACAAGGTGAGTGGCACTCAAGGAATCACTCTGCAGGTGTTATGTGCTGACTAGTTTCATTTATTGACTGAGCTATCCATACTTGCTGTAGATTTCGGATCCTGAGATGGAGGCATCAGAATTAACTTTCTGGAAGCTGATTCAAACTCTGCTGGAAGACCCAGTTGAGAAAGAACACTTCTTTCAGGTCAGTGTTGTGACTAAAAAGCTGATAACTAACGGGCGATTGTAAATCATTGTCTAGATCAGAAAGTACTGAAACCCTCTACCTGGTTGTTTCCTAGAGCGTTTTTCCAGAGGAATTTGGCCCAAAGTATGACTCAGCACTGCAGACTCTGGTGTGGGAGTTCCTCTCCAGGCTGGAGAAGCTGCTTCCAACACCAACCCTTCAACAGGTACCATGCTAACATCTTATTACCTTTATCAGGTACCAAGCTAACATCCTATTACCTTCAACAGGTACCATGCTAACATCTTATTACCTTTATCAGGTACCAAGCTAACGTCTTATAATAGAAATGGATACGTTGCCTATTTTTTAAAGCCATTCTCTTTCCATTAGACTGCATCATGGTTCCTACCTGACCCCTCTGTCCTGGAGGAGTGTGTGCAGTGTGTGTCCCACCCTCAGCCTTTGAAGACCCTTCTCCAGCACCACAACAACACATGTGGACACGTAGACACCAATGGTAGGAGAAATAGACTTTGGACAGGAAATCATTAGCAGATAGCCTGTAACATTTCCATGTTAGACACCAATGGTAGGAGAAATAGACTTTGGACAGGAAATCATTATCAGATTATGAGACTTTTCTGGACCCCTCTTCCCGACAGCTAAAGGTCCCAAAGCTTCTGTGCATGTGCAGGATTCTTTACTTCACGCACAGTCTCTGCTCTACTAGTAGAGAACCTCCCTTCACTTTGGACAGGAAAGAATGTTTTTAGATAGCCTGTAACATTTCCATGTTTGGCTTTGTTTTAATATAGACTTTTCTCCTTCTACTGTCTCTAGCTCTGTCTTCGGGCGACAATCAGATCCTCGCTTCAATGTCTCTCTCTTCCTTAGTGATCGCTGAAGCCATCGCTGACCCAGAGGTCCAATCAGAACCTGAGCAGAAATGTATGAGCCCTGTCTCATCTGACAGTGAGCCAGAGATGACCTCTTTGTTGGAACACATGGAGAGTGAACTGTTGCCTTTGAATAAAGAGGTGAAGCCTGCTTTTTTGGAGGTAGCGTGTAGACACAAGAAAACAGCGAAAAACATAAAACACAAAGAGATGAAAAATAATACATATTTTGTCCACCTTCAAACTGACAGTGGGCTGAAAATCCAAGGAAAAGGCCACAGCAGCCAACAGGAAGTGCAGGACATTTCTAGTTTGTCTACTTCCTGTCGTCTCCGTCAGCCGACAGTGCTGCTGCACAGACTTGACATTACTGATATGCTGTTACCTGTGTCAGACGTCTCTCCACCACTGAAAGTGGGATCCCAAGGACAGAGAAGAGGACAGGTCATATCACAAAAGAGTGAGAGGAATGTCAATGAAGAGCCCTCTGATGGTCAACCTCAGAATTCTCTGGCCCCTGACCCATCCCCTACTACAGGGCAGCCTAAAAGAAGCAAGCGTGTCAAAATATGCTCCTTGTGTGGAAAGACTTTCAGCGAAGCAAAGGATTTGACGGCACACATGAGATCTCACAACGAGCAGAGCCCTTACAAGTGCACTCAGTGTGGACAATACTTTGAACACCATGAGGACTTACTGACACATCAGCAGAATGTGTGTGAGGAGGCAGGTCAACCAGAAGAGGACAACATGTCTACAGCATCTTTAAAGGAGGATAACATGTCTACAACATCTATGAAGGATGATTGTACAGAGATATCCCACCCCCATGACACTTTACCCCAGAACAAAAGAGGTCCTTATGTTCATCACACTCCAAAAGCCTTCCAGCCATCCAAAGCCAGACAAATATGTCATGTGTGTCACAAGACTCTTTGTAATGTATTTATGCTGAGAAGGCACCTGAAATCTGTACATGGTCTGCTCCCCTACCAGTGCTACAACTGTGAGGCAAGTTTTGGGAATAACCCTGATTTGAAGAAACACATAAAAGAGTGCTTGAAGACGAAGAAACGCCACCCTTGCTCTCTGTGCGGTGTGACCTTTGAGCCAAATGAGTGTCAAGAGGGGAACCAACAGCAGTTCATAGCTGCAGTAGAAAATGGTACAGCGATACCCCAGACCTCCAGTTCCACACCACAGAATGCAACAGCCTTCAGTGCTCTGCCCGTTCTGATACAGTCCTCCAGTAATTACAGAACATGTCTTCTGTGTAATGAAACGTTCGATACTGCAGCGAACTTGAGAATACACCTAAAATGTCAACATGATGTACATCCTTACCCATGCATCAAATGTGGGGAAAGTTTCCCAAGCATATCAGATCTGCGGATACACGAGTGTTCAGGTCAAAACATTCCAGACTCCAGAAAGTGTCCGGGGTGCAGGAATAGGACTTCTCAATCCACACCGCAGCAGTTAAAGACAAGTCAGGAAGTGAACCTTAGAAGACACCAGACAGAGAGGCCACTAGTTGCAGCAGAAAACGAGATGGAGATCCCTCAGTCCTACAACACAGATGTTGACTACTCAAATGACTCGCTGAAACACCAGCCAAACAAGTGTGAGGAAATGAACTTTCAGAGAGGACATCAAGACTGGAGTGAGGAAGTTGATCCAAACCAGGATCCAGTGGAGGTTGATCCAAACCAGGATCCAGAGGAGGTTGATCCAGCACACAGCAGTAGTTCTCTGGTTCCAAGGGAAGTTGGGACAGAGATTCCCCAGAGCCATACCACATCACCCCAGAACCCAACAACCTCCAAAGCTCCCCCCACTGGCGTTATTTTAAATTCTAGAACATGTCTGGTGTGCTATAAGACTTTCTTTAACAGAGCAAGCTTGCTTCAGCATGTGAGACGTCACTCACAGGGTCAGGGACCGCACACATGCGCCATATGTTCAAGGAGCTTTGGTCGAGCATTCGATTTGACAAGACATCAGGCCAGGAAAACAGGTTGTGGGTCAATGCACCGTAATCTCGTCGTACATGAGAACGCTCCTACAGAAGTTAAACCGGTCTTCTCTTGTCCCCATTGTCAGGAATGGTTCACGAGCAAAAATAAACTGGAAACACACATGCTATGTCACACAGGGGAAGGGTTCACGTGTAGGTTTTGCGGCAAGATGTTTGCTAAACAATATAAATTATACATCCATGTTCGTTCGCATATTGACAGACCGCATCTATGTGATGCATGTGGTAAGGATTTCAGAACTAAGTATGCATTGAAAGTACACACACGTGTACATACAGGAGAGCGACCATTCTCTTGCCCAGATTGTGGAAAAAGATGTTCTTCGAAGGGTAATCTGAAAGCCCACCAACAGAGTCATACAGGAGAACGTCCATTTGCGTGCCCCCTCTGTAAAGTACGCTGTCGCATTAAGTCGCAACTAAAAGTACACATTTTAACTCACACAGGGGAGAGGCCTCATAAGTGTTTGGCTTGTGGGAAGACTTTTCAACTGAAACTTTTGTTGAGGAAACATCGGCTAGCTTCATGTTCTTAGTTGTCTTTTAAACTCCCTTTTGATAAGTGTTAGATTTCATTTGAGATTCACCACATTACTGGCTCGTAACTAGGTGTAGGTTCTAATCAAGACATCTGCAGGAAGGCCATTTTAATCTGTTGCATTTTTATTTGTGTACATCTTAAAATGTCAAATATGAAGGATTTTGTTTTTCACTACTCAGAATTGACAAGCACGGCAGCACATTGTCTAAAATAAACTGTGCGATTATCACCAGTGGCGGTTGTTCTCCTCTTTTGTTTCTCCAAGTGTTTCAGCTGATCTTATTCAAAGAGCATCATGGGATACCCAGCTATGTGTAGCTATACAGTTTTTACCCATGTGAGAACCCAAGCACCCAAGATAGTTTTCTTTAAGTTAAGGATGTTACATTGTTTTTCTTTACCTAAACCCCAAGAAAAATTATCGTGCGTTATTCATGATTTTTACAATGCCCTTCTGGTTCAAATTCAGAATTTCAGTGTTTCTCACGGAGTACAGATTTTTTTGTTTTTTATGTAATCATTGCAGAAACTATTACGGTACCTTGAGATGCATAAGAATAAAACAAATGAACAAGATGCATAATACAATTATAAAAGCAACTGATACATTGAGATGAATAAAAAAGGCATTTGAACCGAACTCATGATCAGCGTTCCTCTCTAAAAGTCTTTGTGGGAATTAATTTAACCAATGACCAACAACACGATCGGTTAATTACAATTAATATCCTCGAGGAAGGATCCTTTTCTACAATTTAAATCTTAACCTCGATATTCCCAGAAAGTCTGTTGGGGAATATTTTGTTGGTTTATTTGCTACAGTTTCCTAAATCACATCAACCATTTGGGTGAACTATTCCTTTAAGGACCAGTGGATTAAGGCAATGTTGTGTCTAGGCATACAGTAACCGCTGATTTTATATAACTCAATGACGTTAACAAGTATCCTCCCAGTCACAACTAGAAGGATAGGCACTAATTTCTCAAAGTAAGGCAGTTTGGGTGAGGCTAGCAGCAACTATGATTTCACTATTCTGATTGAAGCACCAGAGTCACCCACCATTCCTATTCACAGCCATGCACACACGGATCTAATTTCTAAAAAAAAAATGTTTGTATTTAAGATCCTTTCCAGAGTGGGTAGCTGAGATGAATGAGCTTCATGTCACTGTGAAGTCTCCTGACGAGATCCACGTCCTCATCTGAGAGGGAGAACCCAAAGACCTGAGGGGAGACACACTTATGAGTGACATCATACTTTTGACTTGAGGCACGGCCATTCATTTTCTGCTTAGTTACCTCTTAACTAAGCAGCCATTCACATACTGAACAGAGTACACACACACCAACTAAAAGCAAGCCAAGATATGTGCAGCCAAAGGTCCAAATATATACATGAAATCAGATGAAAAGGGTTTGTGCTCAAGCGAAAGGAAAAAAGGTGATAACGTTGTGTGCAAATATGAGAAATGATAATCAAAAGATCGGGCATACACTTTGTAGGGTGGAAGATTGCAAGCCAGGGGAAAATAGCAGAAAGTAAGAAGAAGAGAGTTACTAAATAAAGAAAGTTAGCAGAGCTTCAGCTCTCTGCTATTCCATCCACAGAAGCAGTGATGGTGAACACATGCTGCACCTGTGTCACTCCACACGCGTGGGATCCCAGCTCACGTGTCTCCCATCATGCAACCTGCCCAGTGCCGCCATGTCTTTCCCCTCCAGATGGAACCCAAACACCTGGGAGTGGGAGGAGCCAGGACCAGCAGGGGGGGGGAGGTGGAGGGGTGGAAGTTGAGAGGACAAACATGGTGGTTTGATAGAGATGATACGTGTCCTTTTAGCTGGGGCAGGACCATGTGACAGGATCCATTCTTGAGCTTGTGATTATCGTTTGACATATTTATTGAGTCTTAAAGTAACAGTACACCCAAATGTCCCTTTTCAGCCTTCACAGACTCACGTTGGCATTGATTAACCCAAAACAATGGGGTTCTCCTAGAGCCTATATCATCTCAAAGTTATACGATTTGGGGTGAACTGTCTTTTTAATATTAGATTTATCTATATCTACTTCAACACATGCGCAAACAGAACTAAACTAAAACATGCACACAATTTCCTTTTTCTGTCTTCTTGTAAATAAATCCAACTCACTTGACAGTTTTCCAGGATCCTCTCGTTTTTGGTGGACTTGGGAATGGTGACAACTCCATTCTGAGAGGGAAGGGGAACAAAGCAGTGTGAGGACAAACATGCCACGCCATTAAATAAAGATTTGCATTTACAGTGTTTAATCATGAAAGTATAATAAGGAAAACATTTTCATAAGAACGAGTAACTGTGGAACGTTGAAAAGTAATTCAAAATAGAGGCGCAAGTGTATGTTTTCGCACCCCCACTTTTTTTACTAGAAAACTATTATGATCCATTGAGTAATTTGTCATTTTCAATGATCAGTAATATTTTTTAGGTCATTTGTCAAAAAAAAAAATAGATATGTCCATTTAATATATTATATAATAATTAACAGATTCCATTTTGCATCCCCTCCCCCCCGTCGCCTCAAGATGAATGGTTTTGCCCATTGGAAAGTTTTGCTTCCCTTCCGCGCACCACTGTTTTGGTTCAGTGCAGTTAGAAAACACTAGCTGCACCACTGGTGTTTAAAACGAAAAGACACCTGCAAAAGAAAATAGTTCATCTATTTTGTTGTGCTGTTACATTTGTATCGTTGATTCACTCAGGGTGTTGCTACATGTCATTTGAGAGGCGTGCACCACGAGCACATTTTGTCATTTCACTTTGCCTGTCAGAGCCATGATGAGCACAGGCACGTCTGATTAGGCTTCTCCGTAGCCTCTGGATTGAAATCTCAATTGCTCGTATCCTCTCTCCTCAAACCCATTGGAGTAGAAGGTTAGAGGGGATAACAAAAGTAATATGAGAACCGTGCTCCCGAATTATTATCAACACATTGTCCAACTCTCCACCGCGACATGGGTATAAAGCCATGTCCCGTCTTCCTTTCTGGAAATTCTGACCATGAATCCATTTTGCTCCTCCCCTCCTACAAACAAGGACACAAGAGGGAGGTTCCGCTGGTCTGACCAATCAGAATCCATACTCCAAGACTGTTTTGATTACGTGGACTGGAATATGTTTTCCGGGTCGCCTCTGGGGATAACATCAATGAATAAACAGACTCAGTCACCGGATTCATCAAAAAATGCATAGATTATGTGATACTGATGGTGTCTTTCAAAACTTATCCGAATCAAAAACCGTGGATTAATTGCAGCCTTGTCGGGAAACTGAAGGAGAGAGATGCTGCTTATAAACAGGGCAAGGTGACCGGTTAAACAGTACAAATACGATCAAGATGGCGAGACATGAGTATAGGGACAACGTGGAGGAGGAATTCAGCAGGTCGGACACGAAGGGTATGTGGCAGGGGCTTCTAACGATCACGCATTACAAAAATAAAGCCAGTCACGTCACACCTTTTTCTCACGCTTCGAGCAAAACTACTCTGAGCTACAGAGGAGAGCCCCTGAGGACAACGTGCTTATGGTCTCCACGGAGGACAGATGTAAGTCATTCAAACGTGTTAACCCTCGCAAGGATGCCGGCCCAGACAGCATTCCTAGCTGCGCACTCAGAGCAAGTGCAGACCAGCTGGCTGTTGTGTTTTCGGACATTTTCAATCTCTCTCTAGCTCAGGCCGTTATCCCCAGCTGATTCAAGATGTCCACTATCATCCCTGTGCCCAAGAAAAGGAAAGTAACTGAACTGAATGACTACCGACCCGTAGCACTCAATTCCGTCATCATGAAATGCTTCGAGAGGCTAGTCAAAGACCACATCACCTCCTCACTTACCGACACACTCGCCCTCTCCAATTCGCCTACCGCCCCGACAGATCCACGGATGACGCAATCGCCATTGCACTGCCCTCACTCACCTGGACAAAAGGAATGCATGTGAGGATGCTGTTCATTGACTACAGCTCGGCCTTCAATACCATAGTGCCCTCTAAGCTCACCACAAAGCTCACGGCCCTGGGACTGAATTCCTCCCTATGAAACTGGGTCCTGGACTTCCTGACGGGCCTCCCCCAGGTGGTGAAGGTAGGCAACATTACCTCCTCCACACTGATCCTCAACATGGGGGCCCCACAAGGGTGCGTCCTCAGTCCCCTCCTATATTCCTTGTATACCAATGACTGCGTGACCTCACACAGTTCCAACTCCATCATCAAGCTCGCTGACGACACGACAGTAGTAGACCTGATCACCAACAACGATGAGACGACCTACAGGGAGGAGGTTGGCACTCTGACAGTGTGGTGCCAGGTAAACAACCTCTCCCTCAACGTCAGCAAAACAAAGGAGCTGATTGTGGACTTCAGGAGGAACCAGGCTGGGCACGCCCCATCCTCATCAACGGGGCCGCCGTGGAGAGAGAAAAAAGTGGTAAAGTTCCTCGGCGTACACATTTCGAGGAGCTGAAATGGTCAAACCACACGGACACCGTGGTGAAGGCACGACAGCAACTCTTCAACCTCAGGAGGCTGAAGAAATTCAGCCTGTCTCCGAGGGCCCACAGTGTTCTACAGGAGCACCATAGAGAGCATTCTGTCGGGCTGCATCACAGCCTGGTACGGCAACTCCACCGCCGCTGACCGCAAGGCTCTACAGAGGGTGGTACGCTCAGCCGAACACACCATTTGGTGCTCACTGCCTGCCCTCCAGGACACCTACAACACCAGGTGTCGCAGGAAGGCCAAGAAGATCATCAGGAACCTCGGCCACCCGAGCCACAGCCTGTTCTCCCCGCTTCCATCACTCAGACGCGGGCAGTATACAAACACTAACAAACTGGCCAATAGCTTCTACCCCCAGACTATCAGGCTGCTGAGTAGGCACCACTAGCCACTAGTCTACCTGCTCCCCCTGGTTTCATTTACACTGAGCTCGGAGCTAAAGAATTTCACTGCACACTGCAACTATATCTGCGACCCTGTGCATGTGACTAAATAAAGTGTAATCTAGTCTAATCCAATGGGTTTTGAGAAGAAGAGAGGACTTGGAGTATGCAATTCTCCCACTGACTCTGAGTAGCCTTCCATCAGCCTACCAAAAGACCTTTGCAAAAAACTGCATGTCCGGTAGCTAATATTACATGATTAAATCAGTGAGAATTTGTTTTTCTCCCCAAGCCGTTTACAGGCATTTAACACCATTCTGCATTTTTTACATCTATTTTCCTAACATCACTCGGATAAATCACATTGTTAAAATGTTTTCATTCCGTCACAAAAGTAACAGTCCTGGCTGAGCCCCATACGCTTCGCAGTTACAATGTAGCCAAGCTGTGTCTGGATGTGCCTATGTGCAAAATGAAAAAGCACAGGATATTTGTACCTCGATAAAACAGCTCTTCTTTGCTTGGTAAGTAATATCGACCGTAATATCGACCAAATAAGCCATTTCTACTCTCGTTGCATCAAATGTGTATGAGACAAATAAATAATGGTGATAACAACTTAAAATCTGCCTACATGCGCAGTTCCGGGGCACAACAAAAGCAGTTCTTCTCCACAAATTCCCTTTTCCCCTCTTGTGTTCTGACCGCTCCCTCTACACACACGCTCTCATTAGGCTTACAGACATGAATGCCTATACAAACGGATCTATACTGAACAAAAACAAACGCAACATGCAACAATTTCAACGATTTTACTGAGTTACAGTTCTTATAAGGAAATCAGTAAATTGAAATAAATTCATTAGGTCCTAGTCTATGGATTTCACAACTGGGAATACAGATATGCATCTGTTGGTCACAGATACCTTAAAAAAAAAAGGTAGGGTGTGGATCAGAAAACCAGTCATTATCTGGTGTGACCACCATTTGCCTAATGCAGCACGACACATCTCCTTCGCATAGAGTTGATCAGGCTGTTGATTGTGGCCTGTGGAATGTTGTCCCACTCCTCTTCAATGGCTGTGCGAAGTAGCTGCATATTGTCGGGAACTGGAACACGCTGTCGTAAACGTCGATCCAGAGCATCCCAAACATGATCAATGGGTGACATGTCTGGTGAGTATGCAGGCCATGGAAGAACTGGGACATTTTCAGTTTCCAGAAATTGTGTACAGATCCTTGCGACATGGGGCCATGCATTATCATGAGGGGATGGCGGCGAATGAATGGCATGACAATAGGCCTCAGGATCTCGTCACGGTATCTCTGTGCATTCAAATTGCCATTGATAAAATGCAATTGTGTTGGTTGTCCGTAGCTTATGCCTGCCCATACCATAACCCCACCATGGGACATTCTGTTCACAACGTTGACATCAGCAAACGCTCGCCCACACGACGCCATACACGTGGTCTGTGGTTGTGAGGCCGGTTGGACGTACTGCCAAATTCTCTCAAATTACCTTGGAGGTGGCTTATGGTAGCTAAATGACTAAAATGTAAAAAAAAAAAAAATATGTTAAAATGCAAAAGAGAAATGCTCACTAACAGGGATGTAACCAAATTTGTGCACAAAAGTTGAGAGAAATAAGGTTTTTGTGCGTATGGAAAATTTCTGGGATCTTTTATTTCAGCTCATGAAACATGGGACCAACACTTAACATGTTGAGTTTATATTTTTGTTCAGTGTAACTGATGGGGTACACAAGCTACATTAGGACAGTTTTATCACAAATTCAAAATGGACTGGTTGATTGAAGTAGGGAAATATGTGTTCCAACAACAAGCTGCAGTTTTGCAATAATTGAATCTCTTTGATTTTCTGCTTAGGCTACTTTGCAAAGTGCCATATAGAATTGGTTGGGCTATTTCTGAGGCTGGTAACTCTAATGAACGTATCCTCTGCAGCAGAGGTAACTCTGGGTCTTCCATTCCTGTAGCGGTCCTCATAAGAGCCAGTTTCATCATAGCGCTCGATGGTTTTTGCGACTGCACTTGAAGAAACGTTCAAAGTTCTTGTTTAACACTTTTTTGGTTACTACATGATTCCATGTGTTATTTCATGGTTTTGATGTCTTCACTATTATTCTACAATGTAAAACATTTAAAAAATAAAGAAAAACCCTTGAATGAGTAGGTGTGTCCAAACTTTTGACTGGTAGTGTATATTTTTTAAATTGCACCCCCACTTTCAGACAAAGTCAGGCGCCCATGTCTGTTCATGAATACAGTAATAATAGCCATCGTGAAGAGAGAAACGAGAGCACAGCGGTCGGGCGGTCTTGGATCAGGTACAGTAATAATAGCCATCCTGAAGAGAGAAACGAGAGCACAGCGGTCGGGCGGTCTTGGATCAGGTACAGTAATAATAGCCATCCTGAAGAGAGAAACGAGAGCACAGCGGTCGGGCGGTCTTGGATCAGGTACAGTAATAATAGCCATCGTGAAGAGAGAAACGAGAGCAAAGCGGTCGGGCGGTCTTGGATCAGGTACAGTAATAATAGCACAGCGGTCGGGCGGTCTTGGATCAGGTACAGTAATAACAAACAAGGTGTATCTGAGGGGGTTTGTGGGACATACAGTGTCTTCAGAAAGTATTCATACTTATTCCACATTTTGTTGTGTTACAGCCTGAATTCAAAATGGATAAAACATTGTTTTTTTTACCCATCTACACACAATACTCCATGTCTAACATGTTTTGGACATTTTTAGCAAATATATTCAAAATGAAATACATAAATATCTAATTTTACATAAGTATTCACACCCCTGAGTCAATACATGTTAGAACCACCTTTGGCAGCGATCAATTAAATGTTATTTATAAAGCCCTTTTTACATCAGCAGATGTGCTATACAGAAACCCAGCCTAAAACCCCAAACAGCAAGCAATGCAGATGTAGAAGCACGGTGGCTAGGGAAAAACTCCCTAGAAAGGCAGAAACCTAGGAAAAAACCTAGAGAGGAACCAGGCTCTGAAGGGTGGCCAGACCCCTTCTGGCTGTGCCAGGTGTAGATTATAACAGTAAATGGCCATTAAAGGAAGATTTTTCTCCAAGATGTCACTTGGCTTTCATAGCCGGCATTTAGAGGTTGAAATAGCAGGTGCGGTAGAGAGAGAGAGCTGAAAACAGCAGGTCTGGGACAAGGTAGCACGTCTGGTGAACAGGTCAGGGTTCCATAGCCGCAGGCAGAAGAGTGGAAACTGGAGCAGCAGCATGACCAGGTGGACTGGGGACAGCAAGGAGTCATCAGGCCAGGTTGTCCTGTGGTATGGTCCTAGGGCTCAGGTCCTCCGGGAAGTCTCTAAGAGCTTTCCACACCTGGATTGTACAATATTTGCCCATTATTATTTTCAAAATTCTTCAAGCTCTTTCAAATTGATTGTTGATCATTGCTAGACAAACATTTAAGTCTTGCCGTAGATATTCAAGCAGATTTTAGTCAAAACTGTAACTAGGCCAGTCAGGAACATTCACTGTCTTCTTGGTAAGCAACTCCATTGTAGATTTGACCTTTAGGTTATTGTCCTGCTGAAAGGTGAATTCATCTCCCAGTGTCTGGTGGAAAGTAGACTGAACCAGGTTTTCCTCTAGGTTTTTGCCTGTGCTTAGCTTCATTCCGGGGAGGTTTTATCCGGAAAAACTCCCCAGTCCTTAACGATTACAAGCATATCCATAACATGATGCAGCCACCACTATGCTTGAAAATATGGAGAGTGGTACTCAGTAATGTGTTGTATTGGATTTGCCCCAAACATAACACTTTGTACTCAGGACAAAAAGTTAATTGCTTTGCCACATTTTTTGCAGTACTACTTTAGTGCCTTGTTGCAAACAGGATGCATGTTTTGGAATATTTGTATTCTGTACAGGCTTCCTTCTCACTCGGTCAATTAGGTTAGAATTGTGGAGTAACTACAATGTTGTTGATTCATCCTCAGTTTTCTCCTATCACAGCCATTCAATTCTGTAACTGTTTTTAAGTCACCATTGGCCTCATGGTGAAATCCCTTAGCGGTTTCCTTCCTTTCCGGCAACTGAGTTAGGAAGCACGCCTGTATCTTTGTAGTGACTGGGTGTAGTGATACACCATCCAAAGTGTAATTAATAACTTCACCATGCTCAAAGGGATAAAATGTATCTACCAATAGGTGCCCTTCTTTGCGAGGTATTGGAAAACCACCGTGGTCTTTGTGGTTGAATCTGTGTTTGAAATTCACTGCTCGACTGAGGGATCTTACAGATAATTGTATCACAGGAGGTTGGTGGCACCTTAATTGGGGAGGACGGGCTCGTGGTAATGGCTGGAGTGGAATCAGTGGAATGGTATCAAATACAAACACATGGTTTCCATGGTTTCCATGTGTTTGATGCCATTCCATTCGCTCCGTTCCAGCCATTATTATGAGCCGTCCTCCCCTCAGCAGCCTCCACTAAATTGAATGTGTGGGGTACAGAGAAGGTAGTTATTTAAAAATCATGTTAAACACTATTATTGCACACAGAGTGAGTCCATGCAACTTATTATGTGACTTGTTACGCTAATTTCTACTCCTGAACTTATTTAGGCTTGCCATAACAAAGGGGTTGAATACTTATTGACTCAAGACATTTCAGCTTTTCATTATTAATTAATTTGTAAAATTTCTAAAAACATAATTCTACCAGTGGCGCATATTCATGGACGCTAAGGGTATTGACCAATTTAAAAACATAACAATAATTTATCTTTCCTCTCTGTGTTTCATAAATGTTCTTCAATTGGCAAAAGGCTGAATGTATCTCACCGGAGAAACAGCGCCCCGCTGTCTCAGTATGTGTAGGCCATCTATCTGATGCTGTCAAAAAAGAGAATGACATTGTCACCGCCCATAGCACTGATTGCATGGGAAGCCAGCAAGCATTTGGCCTCCCTTGATAATGTAAAAAATAATAGCCAAACAGCGTTGAGCTAAACTGAGTGAGCTCAGCTGTGAATGGTCCTGGCGCACCAAGGAAAAGTGTCAAGGGAAGCCAGTTTGGATTAGGCTTCACACCACATCAGAAGACAAACGTAATTGACAGAAAAAACTTGAATTGTTGTATCTCGTTGTCCTCCGGTGGCTAGCTAGCTAGCTAAAATTGGCCCTTTCCTAAATTAGCCATGGATGGAGATAGGGATTTGGCCTTGTGGTTTTACTTAATTCTCCGTATTGGCCCAAGATTATAACTACGATTTTGATCCAACCATAAATTCATACATTCTGCCCCTGGTCTGAGAGGATGGAAGTTCAACATGTAGCTAGATGTAGTAACGTTAGGCTAATGTTAACTAGCTGGCCTGGCGTATCGTTGGCCAGGAAGTTAGGCTAGCGAGCAAGACAACAAAAAATAAAAGTGTGTTCTGTATGACAGAGTCAAAGACCGTTTCATCAACATGAAAGAGAAGAGGATGGCATTAGCGTTTCTCTACACGAGGTGAGTCATGTTTTTTCTACTTACGCACAAGCACACACACACAACCATGGACAGCCACATGATATTTAGCTTACGTTGATTGGACTAAAATGTTTTTGGAATCTTTTAGTTGTGACTGTATTAGACTAAGCTTAGGTGATTAGATGATGTTGAAGTTGAAATGGTGCTGGAATAGTTGAGGCAGCGCCCGTTTTCTTTGCGACTTGCGGTAATTCGCCGTGGTTCTAAATCAATAGTAGTTTAGTAGTCCGAAAATCTTTGAAAAATGTACTTGCTTGACCATGCGGTAGGTCAGTGTTTCCCAACCCTGGTCCTCCAGTACCCCCAACAGTAACTCTGGACAAACACACCTGATTCAACTTGTCAACTAACCATCAAGCCCTCAATGAGTTGAATGAGGTGTGTTTGTCCGGGGCTACAACAAACATGTGTACTGTTGGGGGTAACGGAGGACCAGGGTTGGGAAACAATGCATGTAGGTCATGTAACTGTTTGTTTACATGCAATATGCTTTGTGGACTTCACCGGATAGAGGTTGCTCTCCGGTTCTGTGATGAAACAAAGGTGTGGTTGAATTTATTCTGCCACTGTGTCTTGTTATTGTCCAGGCCTTAGGCCTATACATCACGATGGCAAGGCATATGAACTAACAGGTCATAGAGCAAACAACGCAATTATCACAACACATAGGTGGTAAAATTGCTTTTTTTCTGGCTTGGCTTCCCCAGTGATTTTACCCACGCACCGCTACTGAATTACACTGACATTATGTGGTATTGTGTGTAGGTCAGTGACACAAAATCTAAATTTAATAAAATGTTGAATTCAGGCTGTAACAACAAAATGTGGAAAAAGTCAAGGGGGTGTGAATTCTTTCTGAAGACACTGTAGGTGGCCATCAGGAGAGTTGGGGTACCTGTACACTCCACCGGATGCAGATCTGAGAGGGCGTGCGGGCGTACTTGTGTGCCAGCTGGAGGATGGTGGGGTGGCTGAGAGCTTGCCCCTTGGCCAGGGGGCAGTAGCCCTCGAACACGATGCCCTCCTGGCGACAGTACTCCACCAACTCCTCTGGCTGCTGGAACGGGTGGTACTCCACCTGAGAGGGGGGGAAGTGACATCACTCCGTCTGTCCTTTCCTCTCGCTTATAACTGAAGGGCCAATGTAGGTTCTAGGTCATGTCCCACAGATACACTGGCCTCATTTCATTCCAAATATCAATCGCCTACTCTCTGCCCTCGTTCACTCCCCGTCACGGAGCTAAGATGAATAGGTGGTCACTGGACAGGAAGCTACAACTCGTTTCATCCATGTTGTCATCACCCCATCCAGTCCTTTCAGATAATTCAGGGAGTGAACTAGGGCAGGAGGGACTGTGGAATGAAACGCAGCCAATGCATCACTCACCTGGTTGACGTGAGGCACCACACTACAGTCCTCCTTCAGCTCCTGCAGGTGGGAGACGAGGAAGTTACTCACACCGATGGCATGACACAGCCCTGCCTCGCGTTCACCGAGAGAGAAGAGATACTCTAGATAAGAGACCTACGCAGCATCCTATAGGCTTATAACACGGTGTGTGACTAGAATGCTATAAGTAATAATGTTTTCTATGTGTCACCTTCTTTATACAGCTCCTCCAAGGCCCTCCAGGTCTCCACCCTGACCTCCCTATTGGACCTTCCTGGGACCATGGCGTCTGGCCAGTGCATCAGGTACAAGTCTGAGAGAGAGAGGGGGGAGGGGAGAGGGAGAGAGAGAAGGGGAGGGGAGAAGGAGAGAGAGAATGGGAGGGGAGAGGGAGAGAGAGAAGGGGGGGTGAGAGATGGAGAGAGATAGGGAGGGAGTGCGAGAGAGATAGGGAGGGAGTGCGAGAGAGATAGGGAGGGAGTGCGAGAGAGGAGAGTGAAAGAGCGAGAGGAGGGGGAGAGAGGAGAGTGAAAGAGGGGAGGGGGAGAGAGGGGGGAGTGAGAGAGGGGGGAGAGACGGGGAGAGAGAGAGCGAGAGAGGGGGGGAGGTATAAGGGGAAAAAAGAGGATTGATACAATTAGAGGGAGAGCAAGGAGACGGTAGACATTCCACCAAGGTGGGTGAGAGTGAAAAGAGAGGGAGGGTGAGAGGAAAGCAGTTTTTTTTTAACCTATAGTGGACAAGCTTTGGTATGAGTAGGGGGAGATAATCTTGTTGTGGCATTGTCTCTTGCAAATGAGAACTGGTTTTCAATTGACCTGGTTCAATAAAGTCTGAATAAGTTTCCCTTATCTATTAGATCAAAAAGGTCTGAACACTTTATCTAATAGATCAGTAAAAAGTACTCAACTATAGTCCTGAGCCTTACCGAGGTATTCCACCCCTAGGCGGGAACACGAGTCGCGGCAGGCCTTTTTGGCAGCGGTATAGCCGTATTCTCCGGGCCACAGTTTGGTTGTAAGCCATAGGTCTTGCCGTGGTACTCCGCTCTCCCGCACGGCTTTACCCAGCTGCTCCTCACAGCCGTAACGCTTCGCTGTGTCGATGTGCCGCACGCCACACTCCCGGAGCGCGTACAACACGGCGTCATGTGAATACCCGCCGTCATGCGATGTTCCTTGGGAAGAAAATAAAGATATATCACTTTCCCTGATTTTAGAATTACTGGCAGGAATTTCAAACTTCTTCCTTTCATTGGTGCCATCTCAATAGTCTGAGGTGGTTCCCTCTCCCTTAGCATCTTCTCCTTCATCTGCACTCATATAAACAACATAAGATGAGAGCAATTTGGAGGATAGGCCTACTTACCGGATGTTTGCTTTCACCAGTCCAGCTCTTTCAGAGGATACCTCTGTGGACTACTTTCACCAGTCCAGCTCTTTCAGAGGATACCTCTGTGGACTACTTTCACCAGTCCAGCTCTTTCAGAGGATACCTCTGTGGACTACTTTCACCAGTCCAGCTCTTTCAGAGGATACCTCTGTGGACTACTTTCACCAGTCCAGCTCTTTCACAGAGCAGAAAAAATAACAGGGGAACCCGAGAGGATGCCTCTGTGGACTACTGCTACTGCGTCTCTTCATTCACACTGATTACTGATCTACAAAACCTTTTGTTTAGCCACTATTGAGAACCCCAATTCTTTCACACTGGTCTGTGGTGTTTTCATATTCAGTTCATGACTCCCTCTTATACTTATACAATTTTGAGGTTGTGTTCTTGACTGACTGTTCTAGCATGAATTCGATCATCTATGTAGGCTAGTTTGACACAACGTGGCAATGTTTCAGCAGAAATTCATCGGAGTAATTCCATACAGTATATCTATGGATTAACTGACTCCTGAGCACAGTGGTAAACATAGTTGAAAATCGTCACCTATGTTACATTTCTCGTTAAAAGGTTGCCCGTGATGTAAAATAAAGGCACCTTTTGAACATTCTTATCATAGATTGTTTTTAAATCTTACCTAGTCCAAGAATTGGAATTTGCAGGCCATTGGAAAGAGAAACTTTAGGACAAGTCGTTGCAATAGAATTCATGTTTGTTCAACTGCGACTTGTATAACCAACTAATGCGTTTTAATATATTTCCTAGGACGTTTCCAGGTTGCCTTTAGTCTCCAATTTTCCAAGTACGTCGTAAAACTAAAAGCCCCTCACTTTGCGGCAAAAACAATGGCCGCAAAGCAGTACAGTTGTGCGTCATTGTAGTTTTCCTGACTTTCCCGAATTTGCCTACAAATACTTTCCTGCAAGTCTACGTTGCGTCTGCGTAAATCAACAGAACTCTGTGTGGAATGGGAAAAGAGGGTGGAAACTAAAGTAGATGAATGAATTGTTCTGGAATGCGCGTTATAAGGATACAACAATGAGGTAGGTAGCCTAGTGTTTTTCTCACTGTTGTATTGTTAAGTGGCCTAGGCTGTTGCAGGACGAGGTTTGTAACTCATTTTCATTAGGCTACTTTAAAAGTCACTAACGCCATTAAAGTACAGTTTGATAAAGTTAACTTTTTGATGATGCCATAGCCTAATAGGCCCAATCAAATAAATTATCCATATGCGCGCGCGCAACATGTTGTCGTCGATTATTATCATGGAGGGTGTTGTGATGGTGATGTCGGGGGATACAATGTATGCAGTTGACAAATATTCCATATTTTTAGAAGGCCTATTTTGTGAAATAGTTTCTTAGTCCCCAAGCCTATTCTGTAAAATATGGCTCCTTAAATCGACCCCTTGCTCCTGCACCCTAAACACGGAAGATCTGTGATCTGTGTGGATTACACAAGAAATGTGCATTAGCAATATGGCGCAAATTCCACCTGACCTATTACAGATTTCCATATTGTTTATGCCCATCTAATCCGCTCAGCTCTCCACAAGTGTATAAGGTTTATGGGCTAGGGGTTGATTTGGGAATCAGTATATGTCCACATTTTGATCTTCTTTCTCCTGAGTGCAGAGTCCTTCTCCGTGGCTGCAAAGGTCTTCGGCGGTCCTATCTCGTGGCACCCATACTACTCCTTCTCCTGGTCGGTGCTGCCTTGACTGCCCTCCTCCCTTCCATCGAGGACCGTGGCAATGTCGGCGCCATGGGAGCCCTTCGCCGTAGAGCCACCGCCGGCAGCAATGCCAACGCCATTCCCAGGCACCAAATGGAAGAGCAGGCAGAGCAGGACGCCACCGCCTTTACCATAGTCATACAGACGTACAACCGCACCGACGTGCTCCTGAAACTGCTCAACCATTACCAGGCGGTACCACACCTGCGGCGGGTCATCATCGTGTGGAACAACATTGGGGAGCGGACCCCCCAAGAGCTCTGGGACGCCCTGGGGCCCCACCCCATCCCCGTGGTGTTCAAAGAGCAGCGCGTCAACCGCATGCGCAACCGACTTCAGCCGTTTGCCGAGATCGATACCGACGGTGAGGTGTGAGTGAGTGAATAAGAGGGTGAGACAGAGAGACAGAGATGGCGTTAAGGTGGCTTTCCAAAGTGTCTACCTCACTTAGCCATTCATCCGAGATAGATACCGACGGTGAGGTGTGAGTGTGGAAGAAAGACACAGACAGACAGACCAGTGGAGGCTGCTGAGAGAAGGACCGCTCATAATAATGGCTGCAATGGAGTCAATGGAATGGTATCAAACACATCAAAGATGTGGTTTCCATGTGGTTGATGCCATTCCATTGACTCCATTCCAGCCATTATGATGAGCCGTCCTCCCCTCAGCAGCCTCCACTGTGACACAGACTGACTGACTGACAGACACTCTCCTCATCTCCTTTGGACAGTCGGCTATACAGGCACAACAACGCTGTTTTAGGAAGTATTTAATCATCTAATGGTAATACTCTGTGTTTAGGAAGTATTTAATCATCTAATGGTAATACTCTGTGTTCAACTTCTCTCCTCAGCTGTGTTGATGTTGGACGATGACACGTTGGTCAGCGTTCCAGATATCAGTTTTGCCTTCTCTGTGTGGAAGGTATGTACTTCCAACAATACACTGTATAGAAGATATCAGTAATCAGGGGATGCGTTCAGGATGGTGCAGCATACCGAACGTTACAGATAGAAATGCCCATAAAGAGCTGGCAGGTCCTTCGGCGTCTAAAACATGTCACACTAACATTGATCCGTCAGGGAGATGATTGGCCATTCTACATAATAGCCTATTACTGCATTACTATTGGAATGTTCCTCAATGTAGTCCCCTACTCTCATCCTCTCAACAGCAATTCCCAGATCAGATAGTTGGATTCGTGCCCCGTAAACATGTTACCACGGTGACGGGGGTCTACAGCTACGGCAGCTTTGAACTCCAGGACCCAGAGATGGGAGGAGGTGACAGGTACAGTGCCCTCAGAAAGTATTCACACCCCTTGACTTTTTCCCCACATTTTGTTGTGTTACAGCCTGAATTTAAAATGGATTAAATTGAGATGTTGTGTCACTGGCCTACACACAATATCCCATAATGTCAAAGTGGAATTATGTTTTTAGAGTTTTTTTACGAATTAATTAAAAACGAAAAGCTGAAATGTTTTGAGTCAATAAGTATTCAACCCCTTTGTTATGGCAAGCCTAAATAAATTCAGGAGTAAAAATGTGCTTAACAAGCCACATCATAACTTGCATAGACTCACTCTGTGTTCAGTAATAGTGTTTAACATTATTTTTTAAATCAATCAAATGTATTTATAAAGGCCATTTTACATCAGCAGATGTCACAAAGTGCTATACAGAAACCCAGCCTAAAACCCCAAACAGCAAGCAATGCAGATGTAGAAGCACGGTGGCTAGGAAAAACTCCCTAGAAAGGCAGGAACCTAGGAAGAAACCTAGAGAGAAGCCAGGCTCTGAGGGGTGGCCAGTACTCTTCTGGCTGTGCCGGGTGGAGATTGTAAGAGTACATGGCAATTTAAGGCCAGATTGTTCTTCAATATGATCAAACATTCATAGATGACCAGCAGGGTCAAATAATAATCACAGTGGTTGTGGAGGGTGCAACAGGTCAGTACCTCAGGAGTAAATGTCAGTTGGCTTTTCATAGCCGAGCATTCAGAGGTTGAGACAGCAGGTGCGGAAGAGAGAGAGAGTCGAAAACAGCAGGTCCGGGACAAGGTAGCACGTCAGGTGAACAGGTCAGGGTTCCCTAGCCGCAGGCAGAACAGTTGAAACTGGAGCAGCAACACGACCAGGTGGACTGGAGACAGCAAGGAGTCATGCCAGGTAGTCCTGATCCTAGGTCTCAGGTCCTCCGGGAGGGGAGTGAGAGAGAGAGAATTAGCGGGAGCATACTTAAATTCACACAGGACACTAGAATTACACCAGATATAACAGACTGACCCTAGCCCCCCGGCACATAGACTATTGCAGCATAGATACTGGAGGCTGAGACGGGTGTATCGGGGGGCACTGTGGCCCCGTCCGACAATACCCCCACCCACGGCCAACCAGGCAGGATATAACCTTACCCACTTTGCCAAAGCACAGCCCCCACACCACTAGAGGGATATCAACAGACCACCAAATTACTACCCTGAGACAAGGCTGAGTACAGCCCACGAAGATCTCCTCCACTGCACGAGCCTGAGAGGGCGCAAAACCGGACAGGAAGAACACGTCTGTGACTCAACCCACTCAAGTGACGCGCCCCTCCTAGGGACAGCATGGAAGAGCACTAGTAAGCCAGTGACTCAGCCCCCGTAATAGGGTCAGAGGCAGAGAATCCCAGTGGAGAGAGGGGAGCCAGCCAGGCAGAGACAGCAAGGGTGGTTCGTCGCTCCAGTGCCTTGCCGTTCACCTTCGCACCCCTGGGCCAGACTACACTCAATCATAGGACCTACTGAAGAGAGGTAAAGACTTAAAGGTTGAGACCGAGTCTGCGTCTCTCACATGCATAGGCAGACCATTCCATAAAAATTGAGCTCTATAGGAGAAAGCCCTGCCTCCTGCTGTTTGCTTAGAAGTTCTAGGGACAATAAGGAGTCCTGCGTCTTGTAACCGTAGTGTACGTGTAGGTATGTACGGCAGGACCAAATCGTAGAGATAGGTAGGAGCAAGCCCATGTAATGCTTTGTAGGTTAGCAGTAAAACCTTGAAATCAGCCCTAGCCTTAACAGGAAGCCAATGTAGAGAGACTAGCACCGGAGTAGTATGATCACATTTTTTGGTTCTAGTCAGGATTCTAGAAGCCATGTTTAGCACTAACTTAAGTTTATTCAGTGCTTTATCCGGGTAGCCGGAGAGTAGAGCATTGCAGTAGTCTAATCTAGAAGTGACAAAAGCATGGATTAGCTCTTCTGGATCATTTTTGGACAAAACATTTCTGATTTTTGCAATGTTACGAAGATGGAAAAAGGCTGTCCTTGAAATATTCTTGATATGTTTGTCAAAAGAGAGATCAGGGTCCAGAGTAACGCCGAGGTCCTTCACAGTTTTATTTGAGACGACTGAACAGCCATCAAGATGAATTGTCAGATCCAACAGCAGATCTCTTTGTTTCTTGGGACCTAGAACTAGCATCTCTGTTTTGTCCAAGTTTAAAAGTAAAATGTACCCCACACATACAATTATCTGTAAGGTTCCTCAGTCGAGCAGTGAATTTTAAACACAGATTACATTTACATTTTACATTTTAGTCATTTAGCAGACGCTCTTATCCAGAGCGACTTACAGGAGCAATTAGGGTTAAGTGCCTTGCTCAAGGGCACATTAACGTCATTTAGCAGACGCTCTTAGCCAGAGCGACTCACAAATTGGTGCGTTCACCCTATAGCCAGTGGGATAACCACTTTACAATTTGGGGGGGGTTAGAAGGATTACTTTATCCTATCCCAGGTATTCCTTAAAGAGGTGGGGTTTCAAATGTCTCCGGAAGGTGGTGAGTGACTCCGCTGTCCTGGCGTCGTGAGGGAGCTTGTTCCACCATTGGGGTGCCAGAGCAGCGAACAGTTTTGAGCTCTATAGGAGCTCAAATAGATTCAACCACAAAGACCAGGGAGGTTTTCCAATGCCTCGCAAAGAATGGCACCTATCTATTGGTAGATGGGTAAAAAAAAAAGCAGACATTGAATATCCCTTTTGAGCATGGTGAAGTTATTCATTACACTTTGGATGTTGTATCAATACACCCAGTCACTACAAAGATATAGGCCTTCTTCCTAACAGTTGCCAGAGAGGAAGGAAACCGCTCAGGGATTTCACCAATGGTGACTTTAAAACAGTTACATAGTTTCATGGCTGTGATGGGAGAAAACTGAGGATGGATCAACAACATTGTAGTTACACCACAATACTAACCTAAATGACAGAGTGAAAAGAAGGAAGCCTGTACAGAATAAAATATTCTAAAACATGCATCCTGTTTGCAACAAGGCACTAAAGTAATGCCAAAAATGTGACTAAGAAATGAACTTTATGTCCTGAATACACAGTGTTATGTTTGGGGCAAATCCAACACAACACATCACTGAGTACCATTCCATATTTTCAAGCATGGTGGTGGCTGCATCATATTATGGGTATGCTTGTCATCGGCAAGGACTAGGATGTTTTTTTAGGATAAAAATAAATTTAAATAGAGCTAAGGACAGGCAAAATCCTAGAGGAGAACTTGGTTCTGTCTGCTTTCCAACAGACACTGGGAGATGCATTCATATTTCAGCAGGACATTAACCTTAAACACAAGGCCAAATCTACACTGGAGTTGGTTACCAAGACGACATTGAATGTTCCTGTGTGGCCTAGTTACAGTTTTGACTTAAATCGTCTTGAAAATCTATGGCATTGGTTGGCTAGCAATGATCAACAATCAATTTGAAAGAGCTTGAAGAATTTTGAAAAGAATAATGGGCAAATATTGTACAATCCAGGTGTGCAAAGCTCTTAGACTTATCCAGAAAGAAGCACAGCTGTAATCGCTGCCAAAGGTGATTCAGGGGTGTGAATACTTATTTATGTTTTCACTTTGGTATTATGTGGAAAAAAATCTATGTAATCCATTTTGAATTCAGGCTGTAACACCACAAAATGTGGAATACGTCAAGGGGGTGTGAATACTTTCTGAAGACACTATAACTGCAACCCTTATGGGGTATAGAAATGTTTGACATATCTAGACAGAATGTCTACGTGTAGACACTGTAGCTCTAAACATGTTCATCTGTGTCTTGCACCCTGATGCATTTTTAAAACAATCAGAATGTGGGCCCTGCTTTCAACACCGCTGCAGGTACTCCATGGTGCTGATCGGCGCCGCCTTCTTCCACCGCCGCTACCTGCAGCTCTTCCAGGAGCAGCCGCCAGAGGTGCACGCCCTGGTGGACGACACGCAGAACTGCGACGACATCGCCATGAACTTTGCCGTGGCAGCGGAGCTACAGCGAGGTTCCGAGGCCATAAAAAGTAGACCCTCTGGCATCTTCGTGAAGCCCGTGGATATGCGCAACCTGGAGAGGGACGCCAGCAGCGGGTACCTAGGCATGTGGCACCGTCCCGAACACTTGCTCCAGCGCTCTTACTGCCTGAACCGGCTGGCACAGATCTACGGCGCGATGCCCCTGAGGTACTCGAACATGATGCTGTGCCAGTTTGGCTTCCCAAGCTATGCCAACCACAAGAGCAGGGGCTGACTGGCACAGGGGGGCGCGGACTGGCATTGACAGGTGGCGAACACAGCGGATATTCAGGTTGGTCAATGTACAGGTGTTGGGATGTGACAGGGTAAGGGGATGACGATTTGATTGGGTGAGGAGTTTTGGGTGGGGATACAGAGTAGATTGCAAGCCAAGGTTTATGGAATAGAATGGTTGGGTTAGTATTGTACAGCTGAAATTAAGTATGTAGGATTGTGTAACACAAAGCGTTAAAGAGGATTAACACTAAAATGTGAGGATTCTGGTTGGGTAATGGTTAGGTTTTTGGGATACCCTAAAGTAGGGTTCTCTCTGTCTTTTTGTAGGAGAGAGAAAGGATTCCTTATTATGACCTCATCAGGACTAGATCTCTGAGATGTTACCTCCAGGACCAAACACCGACAACACGGCAGATGGTCCAACAAGCGGTGCCTTACTAAAGATGGACTCTTTACTTTAACCTGCTCTGACAATCTGACAGACAAGATGTCAGTATTAAACCAGAGGACTTTTGCTGTTGCCAAAATCACAGGATATTACATGGCACTGTATAGACTTTAGTTAGTGCAATTGCTTTTACCGCCAGCAGATGTAAGCATTGCAATATGCACATTTGCACAGGGCATGAACAGTACTGTAACTGTTCAAAAGTCTAATTGGACTTTTGCCTTACTTTGTGTCTGTACTTAACTTGTCAGGGATTCAGATGTGTATATGATGAATGATTAAATGTGATGAGACACACACACAGGTGCTCATACAATCGCAGACAACTGAGAATATTCCTTTGATTCTGAATATTCCTTTGATTGTTTGAAGGTCAAGTGAACATTTTAAATCTACTGGTGTTAAACATTATTACAATGTCAGGACTTGAATAATGGATGCTCTCTGCTCTTGCTCGGCTGAAACTTTGCAGTGTTAAACGGTACTTACTGGAATTATGTGAATATTGCGCTGACTTTGCTCTGGTGGAAACTGGTGCTGTTTCTGGCGACTGCCTCCCTGACATGACTGTTTCAGGGTGAATATCTACAGGACTTGTAGCAAGTATCTTCTCCTTTACCATTTCTGTTGCCTTCGAGCCTGAAATTGTGATGCATTGAAAAAGGCTGTCCCTCCAAACTGTTAGTCTTTCTATCAGATTTCATATCATCTGCCTTTAAAATGGTTTGTCTGCCAAAAATCTACTATGGTGTATCTCAACGATGCATCATTTTGCCGTTTGTTTCTTTTCTACATGACATGTAGATCACTGGAACATTTATTCTCTCATTGATTTTGTTTTTGTTGTTTTGTTATGATTTTGGCTGTTTGTTGTTAGAGCTATGTTGCAAATCATTAGTTTGGGTTGGGTTCTTTGAGGTTGATGTGCTGTGCAACAATTAAAGGCTTTAATATACATTTTGTAATCTTTTTTTTTTATGTTATAAAAATAAGAAGGTTTACGTCAGCATATGGACTATTCTGTTAGACAAGCAGCTGGTCCCTTCAGGGCTGGCTATCTGAACATTCTCTTTACATGGCACTATTTTGAACAGGCCAGGCTGTGATTCTGATTGGATAGTGGACAGCATATGGACTATTCTGTTAGACAAGCAGCTGGTCCCTTCAGGGCTGGCTATCTGAACATTCTCTTTACATGGCACTATTTTGAACAGGCCAGGCTGTGATTCTGATTGGATAGTGGTCTAATGGCTCCCAGGAGGAATAATCAAAACGAAACGCTGGTTTAGTTCTGGAAATCCCCAGGCCTAAATGGACCATTTTAGTTCAGTCTTTTTTTATATTTGTAATCATCCTTTCATCTCTGGGTTGAGGCACGTATGAGGAAACTGGACTCCGGTCAATTGGAAGTGGGTTTGTTATGTTTCAGCTCCAAAGTCCAACTAGCCCCTTCCTGTTCCAGTCCTTTTTTGTTATTACTGGGTGCCTGAAGAATACGACCGATATTCATCGACCACATTGCATGGTTTACAAAATAGTGTTTGTATTGGCGGGGAATATGTTCACATTTTCAGGAGGAACTTGCATCAAACAAAAAGGAAGAATGTTTTTGTTTGAACAGTTACCCAGTTGAGTGCCAGTGCCTGGATTAGAAGACCTCACTCACCGGTTGGTTTATGACCAGGCTGATTCTATCCAGTAGAGGAAATGCTAAACACACAATCACCCTGACACACACACACACACAAACACATCCTGACACACAGATCTACTAGTCACAGCAAAGATATCTGATGACTTCTGACAGGAGCGCATTCGGGAAAGTATTTAGACCCCTTGACCTTTTCCACATTTTGTTATGTTACAGCCTTATTCTAAAATTGATTAAATTAAACAAAATTCCTCATCAATCTACACACAATAACCCATAATGACGAAGTGAAAACTGGTTTTTAGATTTCTTTGCAAATTTATTAAAAGGAAAAAACAAATACCTTATTTACATACAGTTGAAGTCAGAAGTTTACATACACTTAGGTTGGAGTCATTAAAACTTGTTTTTCAACCACTCCACAAATTTCTTGTTAACAAACTATAGTTTTGGCAAGTCGGTTAGGACATGTACTTTGCATGACACAAGTAATTTTTCCAACAATTGTTTACAGACAGATTATTTCACTTATAATTCACTGTATCACAATTCCAGTGGGTCAGAAGTTTACATACACTAAGTTGACTGTGCCTTTAAACAGCTTGGAAAATTCCAGAAAATGATGTCATGGCTTTAGAAACTTCTGATAGGCTAATTGACATCATTTGAGTCAATTGGAGGTGTACCTGTGGATGTATTTCAAGGCCTACCTTCAAACTCAGTGCCTCTTTGCTTGACATCATGGGAAAATCAAAAGAAATCAGCCAAGACCTCAGAAAAAAAGTGGTAGACCTCCACAAGTCTGGTTCATCCTTGGGAGCAATTTCCAAACGCCTGAAGGTACCACGTTAATCTGTACAAACAATAGTACGCAAGTATAAACACCATGGGACCACGTAGCCGTCATATCGCTCAGGAAGGAGACGCGTTCTGTCTCCTAGAGATGAATGTACTTTGGTGCGAAAAGTGCAAATCAATCCCAGAACAACAGCAAAGGACCTTGTGAAGATGCTGGAGAAAACAGGTACAAAAGTATTTATATCCACAGTAAAACGAGTCCTATATCAACATAACCTGAAAGGCCGCTCAGCAAGGAAGAAGCCACTGCTCCAAAACCGCCATAAAAAAGCCAGACTACGGTTTGCAACTGCACATGGGGTCAAAGATCGTACTTTTTGGAGAAATGTCCTCTGGTCTGATGAAACAAAAATAGAACTGTTTGGCCATAATGACCATCATTACGTTTGGAGGAAAAAGGGGGGTGCTTGCAAGCCGAAGAACACCATCCCAACCGTGAAGCATGGGGGTGGCAGCATCATGCTGTGGGGGTGCTTTGCTGCAGGAAGGACTGGTGCACTTCACAAAATAGATGGCATCATGAGGGGCCATCTTGCCACCCAGGACCTCTATACCAGGCGGTGTCAGAGGAAGGCTCTAAAAATGGTCAAAGACTCCAGCCACCCTAGTCATAGACTGTTCTCTCTGCTACCGCACGGCAAGTGGTACCGGAGCGCCAAGTCTTGGTCCAAAAGGCTTCTTAACAGCTTCTACCCCCAAGCCATAAGACTCCTGAACAGCTAATCATGGCTACCTGGACTATTTGCATTGTTCCCCCTCTTTTACGCTGCTGCTACTCTGTTTATTATTTATGCATAGTCACTTTAACTCTACCCACATGTACATATTACCTCAATTACCATGACTAACCGGTGCCCCCGCACATTGACTCTGTACCGGTACCCCCTGTATATAGCCTCCCTACTGTTATTTTATTTTACTGCTGCTCTTTAATTATTTTCTATTTTCTACTTAACACTTTTTTGTATTTTCTTTAAAAATTGCATTGTTGGTTAAGGGCTTGTAAGTAAGCATTTCACTGTAAGGTGTACACCTGTTGTATTTGGCGCATGTGGCAAATAAGATTTGATTTGGAAAAAAAAAAAAAAATGGAAGATTAGTCTCACACTTCCCAGAAGAGTTGGCAGACCATGAGAGTGTATTTGAGTCCCATTGTTTCTGAGATGGTTTCTTTGATGTGGAGTGACCATATCCTCAGTCAGGTCTATTTTGTCTTCGTGTGCTCTGTTGTTTTGCTGTTTGGCAGAATGACACTTTTCATTGCTCCTTCCCCGTTCTCCAACTCTTATCTAAATCACTGTGAGTGTCTTTTCAAACAAACCTTTCATTGTCATCTTTATTAAAATAAATCTGTACAAAACATATTGATTCATCATTACTGATTCACATAAAAAACATTACATAATACTCTGGACCCCCTCATCAGAACTTAAACAAATCAGTATGTGCAGCAATAATATAAACTCCAGTGAAAGAGCTGCAGAGACACAATGCCCCGAGCTGGTGGTTGACTAATAAAGTATTATCAGATGATATAAGTCATAATCTGTGGAATCATCAGTTATGTTCATGGCTTTGTACATCCGCCAGTAGAGAATACACATAAACAAATCACATGGGTCTCGATACAATCCGTATCGCGGAAGTTCATCGCTATAGTGCGATTTAAATTTAAAGGCAATGTTCCCGCGTTCGCGGAGACTGCATTCACGGTAAACGCTGCATATGTCGGCTCAATCGTAAAAAACCTTAACATTTCAATCGCGCTATAGCGCTGAACTTCAACGAAACAGATTTAATCTAGACCATGATTTCAGTGCGTGTGTTTGAGCTTCACTTGACCAATAGCTGCCAGGAATACAGTCTCTCACTGCCGAAAGCACAGCTCTGTCTGCCTCTCAGAGGAAAACACCCCCTCTGCTAGAAGTGGATGTTCCAGTGCTCAATTGCAAACTGAGGGTGAGACCATCTTTCTTCCCTCCACGGGGGGGGGGGTCTAAACTGTCCTTGCAAGTTCATATGAACTTGTCTTGCTTGCTCTCCTCAGGAACTGTATCATAATCATTGCCGCGGTCACGATGGAAACGGAGCACACGGCAGGTATGATGACGGTCTTTGGACTGGCGGATTTATCTGGAAGGATGAGATTTAAAGTTAGCAGACTCCATATCCATTTTTCAAACATTACTCTATGTCTCAGTTCACTCTAAGTCAGTCATCTTTACATTTGAGTCTTTTAGCCGACGCTCTTATCCAGAGCGACATACAGTTAGTGCATTCATCTTAAGATAGCTGGGTGAGCATATCACAATTGTCCCTTAAAGTAGTTATCAGCAACGTCAGCAAAGTCAGAAAAAGAGAAGTGATTATTTTTGGGTTGTATGTTTGTATGTACACTGAACAAAAATATAAACGCAACATTTAAATTGTTCCATTCGCTGAAATAAAAGATCCCAGAAATGTTCCATTCGCACAAAAAGCATATTTCTCTAAAATCTTGTGCACAAATCTGTTTACATCCCTGTTAGTGAGCATTTATCCTTTGCCAATACAATCCATTCACCTGACAAGTGTGGCATATCAAGAAGATTAATAAACAGCATGATTATTACACAGGTGCACCTTGTGCTGGGGACACTCTAAAATGGGCAGTTTTGTGACACAACACAATGCCACAGAGGTTTTAAGTTTTGAGGGAGCGTTCAATTGGCATGCTGACTGCAGGGATGTCCACTAGAGCTGTTGCCAGATAATTTAATGTTCATTTCTCTACCATAAGCCGCCTCCAACGTCATTTGGAGATCTGCTCAAACGCATTAAGAATGAAAGAAATTCCACAAATTAACTTTTAAGAAGGCACACCTGTTAATTGAAATGCATTCCAGGTTACTACCTCATAAAGCTGGTTGAGAGAATGCCAAGAGTGTGCAAAGCTGTCATAAAGGCAAAGGGTGGCTTTTTGAAGAATCTCAAATATAAAATATATTTTGATTTGTTTAACACTTTTTTGGTTACTACATGATTCCATATGTGTTATTTCATAGTTTTGATGTCTTCACTATTATTCTACAATGTAGAAAATAGTAAAAATAAAGAAAAACCCTTGAATGAGTAGGTGTGTCCAAACCTTTGACAGGTACTGTATCTGTGACCAACAGATGCATATCTGTGAAATCATTAGGGCCTAATGAATTTATTTCAATTGACTGATTTCCTTATATGAACTGTAACTCAGTCAAATCTTTGAAATTGTTGTATGTTGCGTTGATATTTTTGTTCAGTGTGTAAGAGCTTGTACATGGGTACAACTTGAGGTGTGTGGTTTGTAGCGATGCCTGGGTCTTGGTGTACATTCAGATGCTTTATACAGTGGGGGAAAAAAGTATTTAGTCAGCCACCAATTGTGCAAGTTCTCCCACTTAAAAAGATGAGAGAGGCCTGTAATTTTCATCATAGGTGCACGTCAACTATGACAGACAAATTGAGAAAAAAAAATCCTGAAAATCACATTGTATGATTTTTAATGAATTTATTTGCAAATTATGGTGGAAAATAAGTATTTGGTCACCTACAAACAAGCAAGATTTCTGGCTCTCACAGACCTGTAACTTCTTCTTTAAGAGGCTCCTCTGTCCTCCACTCGTTACCTGTATTAATGGCACCTGTTTGAACTTGTTATCAGTATAAAAGACACCTGTCCACAACCTCAAACAGTCACACTCCAAACTCCACTATGGCCAAGACCAAAGAGCTGTCAAAGGACACCAGAAACAAAATTGTAGACCTGCACCAGGCTGGGAAGACTGAATCTGCAATAGGTAAGCAGCTTGGTTTGAAGAAATCAACTGTGGGAGCAATTATTAGGAAATGGAAGACATACAAGACCACTGATAATCTCCCAAGATCTCACCCCCGTGGGGTCAAAATGATCACAAGAACGGTGAGCAAAAATCCCAGAACCACACGGGGGGACCTAGTGAATGACCTGCAGAGAGCTGGGACCAAATTAACAAAGCCTACCATCAGTAACACACTACGCCGCCAGGGACTCAAATCCTGCAGTGCCAGACGTGTCCCCCTGCTTAAGCCAGTACATGTCCAGGCCCGTCTGAAGTTTGCTAGAGTGCATTTGGATGATCCAGAAGAGGATTGGGAGAATGTCATATGGTCAGATGAAACCAAAATATAACTTTTTGGTAAAAACTCAACTCGTCGTGTTTGGAGGACAAAGAATGCTGAGTTGCATCCAAAGAACACCATACCTACTGTGAAGCATGGGGGTGGAAACATCATGCTTTGGGGCTGTTTTTCTTCAAAGGGACCAGGATGACTGATCCGTGTAAAGGAAAGAATGAATGGGGCCATGTATCGTGAGATTTTGAGTGAAAACCTCCTTCCATCAGCAAGGGCATTGAAGATGAAACGTGGCTGGGTCTTTCAGCATGACAATGATCCCAAACACACCGCCCGGGCAACGAAGGAGTGGCTTCGTAAGAAGCATTTCAAGGTCCTGGAGTGGCCTAGCCAGTCTCCAGATCTCAACCCCATAGAAAATATTTGGAGGAGTTGAAAGTCCGTGTTGCCCAGCAACAGCCCCAAAACATCACTGCTCTAGAGGAGATCTGCATGGAGGAATGGGCCAAAATACCAGCAACAGTGTGTGAAAACCTTGTGAAGACTTACAGAAAACGTTTGACCTGTGTCATTGCCAACAAAGGGTATATAACAAAGTATTGAGAAACTTTTGTTATTGACCAAATACTTATTTTCCACCATAATTTGCAAATAAATTCATTAAAAATCCTACAATGTAATTTTCTGGAATTTTTTTCTCTCATTTGTC
This sequence comes from Coregonus clupeaformis, assembly GCF_020615455.1. Taxonomy (NCBI): domain Eukaryota; kingdom Metazoa; phylum Chordata; class Actinopteri; order Salmoniformes; family Salmonidae; genus Coregonus; species Coregonus clupeaformis. The sequence continues at coordinate 5,473,469 of NC_059205.1, read as the reverse complement.
TGTCATAGTTGACGTGTACCTATGATGAAAATTACAGGCCTCTCTCATCTTTTTAAGTGGGAGAACATCCACAATTGGTGGCTGACTAAATACTTTTTTCCCCCACTGTATGTGTATCCTAGTGGTTAGAGCATTAGGCCAATAACCGAAAGGTTGCAGGTTAAAATACCCAAGCCAATAAGGTGAAAAATCTGTCGATGTGCTCTTGAGCAAGGCACTTAACCCTAATTTGCTCCAGGGGCGCTGTACTGCTATGGCTGACCCTGTAAAACAATACATTTCACTGCACCTATCTGGTGTATGTGACAAAAAAATTGTTTTATGTGTGTGTCAATGATGCATATAAACCGTGAGTGTGTGTGTGTGTGAGAGAGAGTGTCTGTGTGCGCGCATGTTTTTGTGTGAGTATATCTCAGTGGTCTCACCCTGGATGCTGAGGCTGAAGCTGAGGCTCTGGTGTCCCACTACATTGGTGACGTTGAGCAGGTAGAGCCCTGCATGCTCCGGGCCCAGGTGGACCAGGTGGAAGGTCCCGTCGGAGGAGTGCAGCTCCACCCCGTCCCGCAGCCTCATCAGGGTGGCCAAGGGGGCGGGGACCCCCACAGCCTGGCTCCAGATGGTCACATTCTGCCCCTCCTCAAACTCAGCAGACGGGAACACCTCCACAGACAGGTTTGTGGGCGGTGCTTCATGGGAGAAAGAAAAGTAGAAAATTGAAATGAAGGATTGTCGTTTGTTTCCTATAGAAACAATATATACACATAGCCTCTGGGTTGGAAAGGGAAAGGGGGATATCTAGTCAGTTGTACAACTGAATGCATTCAACAGAAAATGTGTCTTCCGCATTTAACCCAACCTCTCTGAATCAGATTTGGCACGTGATGTCGTAATAACGTCATATTCTAGTTGGAAACTGATTATATGGTTGAAAAGACGTCATATAACATTACAACCAGTTGAAGACGTCATATTCTAGTTGGAAACTGATTATATGGTTGAAAAGACGTCATATAACATTACAACCAGTTGAAGACGTCATATTCTAGTTGTTATCTGGTCAAATAACCAGAATATAACTGTTTTCCTAATAGCACTGACTTTGCTGATAACTTTTTTATTGAGAAAAAATGTGCATACTATGGCTGTGATATGTGGTTGTCTCACCTAGCTACAATGCATTCGGAAAGTATTTAGACCCATTGACTTTGTCCACATTTTGTTCGGTTTCAGCCTTATTCTAAAATTTATGAAATAGTTTTTTCCCCTCATCAATCTACACACAATACCCCATAATGACCAAGCAAAAACGGTTTTTTTCAAATTTGACATTTACATAAGTATTCAGACCCTTTACTCAGTACTTTGTTGAAGCACCTTTGGCAGCGATTACAGCCTTGAGTCTTCTTGGGTATGACGCCACAAGCTAGGCACACCTGTATTTAGGGAGTTTCTCCCATTCTTCTGTGCAGATCCTCTCAAGTTCTGTCAGGTTGAATGGGGAGCGTTGCTGCACAGCTATTTTCAGGTCTCTCCCAAGATGTTCGATTGGGTTCAAGACCGGGCTCTGGCTGGGCCACTCAACGACATACAGAGACTTGTCCTGAAGCCACTCCTGCGTTATCTTGGCTGTGTGCTAAGGGTCGTTGTCCTGTTGAAGGTGAACCTAAGCCCCAGTCTGAGGTCCTGAGAGCTCTGGAGCAAGTTTTCATCAAGGATCTCTCTGTACTTTGCTCTGTTCATCTTTGCCTCGATCCTGACTAGTGTCCCAGTCCCTGCCGTTGAAAAACATCCCCATAGCATGATCCGTAGGGATGATGCCAGGTTTCCTCAAGACGAGACGCTTGGCATTCAGGCAAAAGAGTTCAATCTTGGTTTCATCAGATCAGAGAATCTTGTTTCTCATGATCTGAGAGTCTTTAGGTGCCTTTTGGCAAACTCCAAGCAGGCTGTCATGTGCCTTTTTACTGGACAAAAGTTTTAGAACACCTACTCATTCAAGGGTTTTTCTTTATTTTTTACAATTTTCTACATTGTAGAATAATAGTGAAGACATCAAAACTATGAAATAACACATATGGAATCATGTAGTAACCAAAAAAGTGTTAAACAAATCAAAATATATTTGAGATTCTTCAAATAGCCACCCTTTGCCTTGATGACAGCTTTGCACACTCTTGGCATTCTCTCAACCAGCTTCACCTGGAATGCTTTTCCAACAGTCTTGAAGGAGTTCCCACATATGCTGAGCACTTGTTGAATGCTCTTCCCCTGCGGTCCGACTCATACCAAACCATCTCAATTTGGTTGAGGTCGGGGGATTGTGGAGGCCAGGTCATCTGATGCAGCACTCTATCACTCTCCTTCTTGGTAAAATAGCCCTTACACAGCCTGGAGGTGTGTTGGGTCATTGTTCTGTTGAAAAACAAATGATAGTCCCACTAAGCCCAAACCAGATGGATGGCGTATCGCTGCAGAATGCTGTGGTAGCCATGCTGGTTAAGTGTGCCTTGAATTCTAAATAATTCAGAGTCACCAGCAAAGCACCCCCATGCCATAACACCTCCTCCTCCATCCTTTACGGTGGGAAATACACATGCGGAGATCATCCGTTCACCCACACCGCGTCTCACAAAGACACGCCGGTTGGAACCAAAAATCTCCAATTTGGACTCCAGACCAAAGGACACATTTCCACCGGTCTAATGTCCATTGCTCGTGTTTCTTGGCCCAAGCAAGTCTCTTTTTCTTATTGGTGTCCATTAGTAGTGGTTTCTTTGCAGCAATTCGACCATGAAGGCCTGATTCACACAGTCTCCTCTGAAGAGTTGATGTGTCTGTTACTTGAACTCTGAAGCATTTATTTGGGCTGCAATTTCTGAGGCTGGTAACTCTAATGAACTTATCCTCAGCAGCAGAGGTAACTCTGGGTCTTCCTTTCCTGTGGCGGTCCTCATGAGAGCCAGTTTCATCATAGCACTTGATGGTTCTTGCGACTGCACTTGAAGAAACTTTCAAAGTTCTTGAAATGTTCCGTATTGACTGACCTTCATGTCTTAAAGTAATGATGGATTGTAGTTTCTCTTTGCTTAGTTGAGCAGTTCTTGCCATAATATGGACTTGTTCTTTTACCAAATAGGGCTATCTTCTGTATACCCCCCTACCTTGTCACAACACAACTGAATGGCTCAAACGCATTAAAGAAATACATTCCACAAATTACCTTTTAAGAAGGCACACCTGTTAATTGAAATGCATTCCAGGTGACTACCTCATGAAGCTGGTTGAGAGAATGCCAAGAGTGTGCAAAGCTGTCATCAAAGAAAGGGTGGCTATTTGAAGAATCTCAAATATTAAATATATTTTGGTTTGTTTAACACTTGTTTCGGTACTACATGATTCCATATGTGTTATTTCATAGTTTTGATGTCTTCACTATTATTCTACAATGTAGAAAATAGTAAAAATAAAGAAAAACCCTTGAATGAGTAGGTGTTCTAAAACTTTGGACCGGTAGTGTACCTATGACATTATATTAAACAAACCCTTAGTTTTAGGCAAACACTGTATTATGTTTCTCATGGGTGTGCTCCTTTTTGTCCAACGAGGTAATTCCTGGACAATATTTCTGTCCATTTAGGGGACTCTTTTTGGCTCGAGAACACCCCAGAGGCAAAATATTTCTATAGCCTCTTTAACTTGTACCACAATTGTATTTAAAACATTGTCTAATGAGAATGATTGAACAACTCTTGACAGAAATGTACTTACATTGAACTGTCATTGATGCAACAATCTTACTGGTTCTCTGGTTCTCTGTATAAAGCTCATCTCTGACTGTGACGTTGATGGAAGATGTCTGTTTCCCATAGGGATTGGTAGCCTGACATTCGTACAGTCCCGAGTCTCTAGCTGTCAGCAATTGGACAGTGATGGAGGTGTGGCCCTGGTTGGACTGTAGCTCCGCCCCCTGACTGCCGGTCACCTGGCGTAGTGCCACACGCCCCTGCGGCCCGCTCTCTGATTGGCAGGTAATGGTCACACTGTCCCCCGCTTTCAGCTCACCAGATGGGCTCAGATAAAGAACAGGCTTCTCTGGAGGACCTGCCAGGGGCAATGAGTAACATAATCATATATATATCAAATAAGTTATTTAAATACAAAAATGTCAACATAAAATGTGAATAATAATGATAGTACACCATGTTCATGAGGTATTTCACAAAGTAAAATTAACTAGTTGATTTCCAAGGGCATCTTCATGTTTCCAAAGTTGACACAATATTAAGCACGCTTTTTTTGTCCTTATGAATTATAATCTTACTTTGTTATTATTTAGTCTTTATTTTACAGTCAGTATTTGTCAACTACAATGGGATCGCAATGGGGTATACCTTTTAAGACGACAAACCACAAGCTGATAAAGTTTGACTCACCTTGAACATTAACAGTCATGTGAGCTGTACGGTTTCCTATGACGTTGTGGGCCATGCATTCATACTCTCCACCGTGGGACCATGTCGCCTCTTCCACCAATACGGTCGCACCCTTTCCTGCCACGACTGAGTGGCCATCTTGGTCCAGTCTTCTCCACAACACTGAAGGTTCAGGGTTCCCCTCAGCACGACACGTCAGTGTAAAACTGTCTCCGATATTCACCTGAGTGTTCTCTGAGATACTGATATTTCTGGGGGAATCTACATAGGGAAAAATAATGGTTGTTAGATATACAGTACCAGTCAAAAGATTGGACACACCTACTTATTCAAGGGTTTTTCTTTATTTTTACTATTTTCTACATTGTAGAATAATAGTGAAGACATCAAAACATGAAATAACACATATGGAATCATGTAGTAACCAAAAAAGTGTTAAACAAATCTAAATATATTTTATATTTGAGATTCTTCAAATAGCCACCCTTTGCCTTGATGACAGCTTTGCACACTCTTGGCATTCTCTCAACCAGCTTCACCTGGAATGCTTTTCCAACAGTCTTGAAGGAGTTCCCACATATGCTGAGCACTTGTTGAATGCTTTTCCCCTGCGGTCCGACTCATACCAAACCATCTCAATTTGGTTGAGGTCGGGGGATTGTGGAGGCCAGGTCATCTGATGCAGCACTCTATCACTCTCCTTCTTGGTAAAATAGCCCTTACACAGCCTGGAGGTGTGTTGGTCATTGTTCTGTTGAAAAACAAATGATAGTCCCACTAAGCCCAAACCAGATGGATGGCGTATCGCTGCAGAATGCTGTGGTAGCCATGCTGGTTAAGTGTGCCTTGAATTCTAAATAATTCAGAGTCACCAGCAAAGCACCCCCATGCCATAACACCTCCTCCTCCATCCTTTACGGTGGGAAATACACATGCGGAGATCATCCGTTCACCCACACCGCGTCTCACAAAGACACGCCGGTTGGAACCAAAAATCTCCAATTTGGACTCCAGACCAAAGGACACATTTCCACCGGTCTAATGTCCATTGCTCGTGTTTCTTGGCCCAAGCAAGTCTCTTTTTCTTATTGTTTAATTTTTAATTTTAATTGGTCATTTAGCAGACGCTCTTATCCAGAGCGACTTACAGGAGCAATTTTAGGGTTAAGTGCCTTGCTCAAGGGCACATCGACAGATTTTTCACCTAGTCGGCTCGGGGATTAGAACCAGCGACCTTTCGGTTACTGGCACAACGCTCTTACCCACTAAGCTACCTGCCGCCCTTGGTGTCCATTAGTAGTGGTTTCTTTGCAGCAATTCGACCATGAAGGCCTGATTCACACAGTCTCCTCTGAAGAGTTGATGTGTCTGTTACTTGAACTCTGAAGCATTTATTTGGGCTGCAATTTCTGAGGCTGTTAACTCTAATGAACGTATCCTCTGCAGCAGAGGTAACTCTGGGTCTTCCATTCCTGTGGCGGTCCTCATGAGAGCCAGTTTCATCATAGCACTTGATGGTTCTTGCGACTGCACTTGAAGAAACTTTCAAAGTTCTTGAAATGTTCCGTATTGACTGACCTTCATGTCTTAAAGTAATGATGGATTGTAGTTTCTCTTTGCTTATTTGAGCAGTTCTTGCCATAATATGGACTTGTTCTTTTACCAAATAGGGCTATCTTCTGTATACCCCCCTACCTTGTCACAACACAACTGAATGGCTCAAACGCATTAAAGAAATACATTCCACAAATTACCTTTTAAGAAGGCACACCTGTTAATTGAAATGCATTCCAGGTGACTACCTCATGAAGCTGGTTGAGAGAATGCCAAGAGTGTGCAAAGCTGTCATCAAAGAAAGGGTGGCTATTTGAAGAATCTCAAATATTAAATATATTTTGGTTTGTTTAACACTTGTTTCGGTACTACATGATTCCATATGTGTTATTTCATAGTTTTGATGTCTTCACTATTATTCTACAATGTAGAAAATAGTAAAAATAAAGAAAAACCCTTGAATGAGTAGGTGTTCTAAAACTTTGGACCGGTAGTGTACCTATGACATTATATTAAACAAACCCTTAGTTTTAGGCAAACACTGTATTATGTTTCTCATGGGTGTGCTCCTTTTTGTCCAACGAGGTAATTCCTGGACAATATTTCTGTCCATTTAGGGGACTCTTTTTGGCTCGAGAACACCCCAGAGGCAAAATATTTATATAGCCTCTTTAACTTGTACCACAATTGTATTTAAAACATTGTCTAATGAGAATGATTGAACAACTCTTGACAGATATGTACTTACATTGAACTGTCATTGATGCGACAGTCTCTCTGGTTCTCTGGTCAATCTCAATGTCCAGCGTGGCTCTGCAGGTAACATTCTGTCCATTGTTCTGGGCTGTCGGTCTGTATTTAAACACTGAGGTGGCCGTCTGGACTTCCAGATGTTCGTCCTGTTTGAAGAGAACATCTCCCAGTAGCCACTCGATGATTAGACGGTCAGCTGGGTACACATCTGGAACTGTACAGGTGAGGTTACTCTCCTGACCCTCGGTCAGAAGGTCAGTTCTTGATATGGTGGGATCCTTTGGAAAGGCTGTCAATGACAAATCAATTGATGGTTAATAAAAATACAAAATACATTGGGTCATGGCATTCCAGTAGACAATGTTTTTTCTAGCAGTCATTTGAAATAAGACCTACAGATAGTAGCCTAAGAGAAGTTATATACAGCTACAGAGAAACTAACTTTTGTGTCCAAGTTGCATTTTAACCCACTACTCTAGCAATTCATTTAGCAATTCATTTATTTATTTAGCAATTCATTCATACATATTTTAATGAAATTATCAAGCATCATGATCTGTCATCAGTGTTTCATATTGGAATCAGTAGCGGTGCGTAAAATCCCTGGGAAGCCAAGCCAAGCCTATGTAGACTATCGACATACAGTAGCCCTGCCTAAAACACTTTAGATTCATTGCAATGTTCTTGATTTGGGAGGAACGCGAAAGTGTGTATATTAGTGGATTAATATAATATTAGAAACTTCAAAGCAATTGCGCATGGTCTGAAGAGGTTATAAGCTAATATTCATGAAGACGTTCTACTATAAAAGCCTACAATAAACAAAGATGCACACAACTTACCATAGACTTTCACCTCAGTAGACGTTTGAGCTTTTTCTCCTTTGGTTCTGCATGTGGCCTTACAGACGACCTTGTTGATGTGCCGAACTCCCACGGGGTTAAATATTTGCAGGGACACTGGCCCGTTGGTCTCCGTTTTACCGTAGAGCGGTTGGTCAAGCAATGTACCCCAGGTGAACGTAACAGCGTCGGCGCAACCACTGGCGTTGCACGTCAGCACCAGACTGTCGCCGACTCGAGCCATAGGACCCTTCGGTGTGAGGTTTACGACAAATTTCAACGCTTTAAAAGAGAGACAATAATTTGTCCAAATTAAACATATGTGACCTCATATAACATTTTAAACTACAGTATTTTAGGAAAAATATTTCGTTCTTACCTGCAGTAGGCAGCAATACTATCCAAAGCGCGAATGTAGTCATTATCTGTTTTGTTTTGAGAAATTACAGGTAGTTATTTTCTTGTAGAAACATTGAGACAAATAAGCTTCTGTCCTTTGCCCATCTTGATATTTTATACATGTAATTTTATTGGGGGGGTTTCCCATTGCAGACTCCCCTTGGAAATGGTGTCGCCTAATCCACACCCCCTGGTCTCATAGACTATAAATAACAGAGTAAACATAAATCCAGGACATGCAAATTAGTATAATATGTTACATTTGGTATGGTTAGGTGGGGGTGGATGGGTGGGCCTATAATGCGAACGTGGGGGTGGATGGGTGGGCCTATAATGCGAACGTGGGGGTGGATCGGTGGGTGTATCATGCGAATGTCTAACATCCCAAAGGTTGGGAGTTTGAATCTTATCAGAGGCAACTTTAGGTAATTAGCAACTTCTAACTACTTACTACTTATAATTAATAATAATTGGTCATTTAGCAGACGCTCTTATCCAGAGCGACTTACAGGAGCAATTAGGGTTAAGTGCCTTGCTCAAGGGCACATTGACAGATTTTTCACCTAGTGGGCTCGGGGATTAGAACCAGCGACCTTTCGGTTACTGGCACAACGCTCTTACCCACTAAGCTACCTGCCTCCCTACTTTTTAGATACTTTGTAACTACTTAGCATGTTAGCTAACCCTTCCCCTAACCCTAAACCCTAGCTAACGTTATCCAGCTAGCTAACGTTAGCCACCTAGCTAGAATTTGTAAAAATATCATACGTTTCGCAAATTCGTAACATATTGTACATTTTGCAAATTCGTAACATATCATACGAATTGTAATTTGTAACATATATTTCGAATGGGGTGATGGACATCCACAAATTAATACATACCATACAAAACATAACATGTCATACTAAATGGAGTGTCACGGATTTACGTAGAGAATAATACGAAATACTCTGAGACCCGGTTGCAGCTAAAGGAGATAACTCATTCATGGTATGCCCTCAAAACATGTGAGATTCGATAAGATTTTCATTGTATCACTATGTTATGTTTGTATTGACTGTAGCCTCCCTATAAACATACCTAGCTAAATGTATATGTTTTGCATAGCTCTAACAATTTTATGTTTAGGTTATCTGTTCTCCACTCTGGCTGTCTACACAGGGAGCCCAATTCTGATTTTTTCCCCCCACTAATTGGTCTTTTGAGCAATCACATCAGATCTTTTCACATCGGATCATTTTTTTTAGTCCAAAGACCAAATAGTGAAAAAAAAGATCTGAATTGGGCTGCCTGTGTAAACGCAGCCTAAGAGGCTTTAACACAGGAGTTCCCAAACTTTTTTGGCCATAGCATAAAATATTTGTTTAACAGTGTTATCTGACAAAAGTATGATGTGAGTTTCTGTGCCTCTGCCTCCCCACACATTGTTTTCACCATATCAATTGCATCCGGTAATATCAAAGTATCATAGCGTAGCGGGCCTAGCCATTCACCGTGGGAATGTATTGCTGCAACTGTGGATAGAAGGCTCTTCTACAAGCCAAGGTTTTCATATTTAATGTCTGGGTATCAGCCATTGATGGCATGTGCAACACAGCTGATTTGCAAGATACAGAGAGGGAGAGTGTGGGAGAAGTGGTGTCGCAAACTAACAAAAATAATGTTATTATTTCAATGTAAAAAGTTATGATTTTAGATTGCAGGCTGCTAGTCAACAATGTGTTTGTACCGTATTCCCCCACACACTGCCCTAAATTTGCAGCTTTCCCTTTCGTTATGACATTTTCATAGTATCATGGAACACTTGGGTATTTCCCATGTTTATGCGTTGCATTGTCCAATGTGGAGCCAAGCTCCACATTTTTCAAGGAAACTCTATGAGTTCCTTGCAGAAAGTGAAAACGACTCTCCTGGCTTGGGAAGTGGGATTTTCCTTTCTCTGTTTTGAGAACGATATACATTGTTCTAAAAGATTATGGCTGAAAAAAACTGTTAAATAGTAGGGATTTCACATAAATGGTCCCTGCCATAGGAAATCATTAAGACCAGTGTGTTCTAGAACATTTCACTAGACGAGTAGGGTCCATCTGCAGACCGCGGTTACTACATGCTGTGGTTACTACATGCTGTGGTTAACACATGATGTGGTTAACACATGCTGCGGTTACTACATGCTGCGGTTACTACATGCTGTGGTTACTACATGCTGTGGTTACTACATGCTGTGGTTAACACATGATGTGGTTACCACATGCTGCGGTTACTACATGCTGCGGTTACTACATGCTGTGGTTACTACATGCTGCGGTTACTACATGCTGTGGTTACTACATGCTGTGGTTAACACATGATGTGGTTAACACATGCTGCGGTTACTACATGCTGCGGTTACTACATGCTGTGGTTACTACATGCTGTGGTTACTACATGCTGTGGTTACTACATGCTGTGGTTACTACATGCTGTGGTTACTACATGCTGTGGTTACTACATGCTGTGGTTACTACATGCTGTGGTTACTACATGATGTGGTTACTACATGATGTGGTTACTACATGCTGTGGTTACTACATGATGTGGTTACTACATGCTGTGGTTACTACATGCTGTGGTTACTACATGCTGCAGTTACTACATGCTGCGGTTACTACATGCTGTGGTTACTACATGATGTGGTTACTACATGCTGTGGTTACTACATGATGTGGTTACTACATGCTGCGGTTACTACATGCTGTGGTTACTACATGCTGCAGTTACTACATGCTGCGGTTACTACATGCTGTGGTTACTACATGATGTGGTTACTACATGCTGTGGTTACTACATGATGTGGTTACTACATGCTGTGGTTACTACATGCTGTGGTTACTACATGCTGCGGTTACTACATGCTGCGGTTACTACATGCTGTGGTTACTACATGATGTGGTTACTACATGCTGTGGTTACTACATGATGTGGTTACTACATGCTGCGGTTACTACATGCTGTGGTAACCTTAACAGAACTATGGGAAAGCAGTGCTCGGCAGGCGGGGAGCGAAGGATACTGTGTACGGGTGTCCCCTACTAGTGGTGCGTGGGTCAGCTGTTTCTTCACTCGCACCCGCCCGCAATTGCTAATAACCCATCCCATAACCCAACTCATTCAAGGGTTTTTCTAAATGTTTACTATTTGTTACATTGTAGAATAATAGTGAAGACATCAAAACTATGAAATAACACATATGGAATCATGTAGTAACCAAAAAAGTGTTAAACAAATCAAAATATATTTTATATTTGAGATTCTTCAAATAGCCACCCTTTGCCTTGATGACAGCTTTGCACACTCTTGGCATTCTCTCAACCAGCTTTATGAGGTAGTCACCTGGAATGCATTTCAATTAACAGGTGTGCCTTCTTAAAAGTTAATTTGTGGAATTTCTTTCATTCTTAATGCGTTTGAGCCAATCAGTTGTGTTGTGACAAAGTGGGGGGCTATACAGAAGATAGGGCTATACAGAAGATAGCCCTATTTGGTAAAGAACAAGTCCATATTATGGCAAGAACTGCTCAAATAAGCAAAGAGAAACGACAGTCCATCATTTCTTTAAGACATGAAGGTCAGTCCATACGGAACATTTCAAGAACTTTGAAAGTTTCTTCAAGTGCAGTTGAAAAAACCATCAAGCACTATGATAAAACTGGCTCTCATGAGGACCGCCACAGGAATGGAAGACCCAGAGTTACCTCTGCTGCAGAGGATAAGTTAATTAGTTACCAGCCTCAGAAATTGCAGCCCAAATAAATGCTTCACAGAGTTTAAGTAACAGACACATCTCAACATCAACTGTTCAGAGGGGACTGTGTGAATAAGGCCTTCATGGTCGAATTGCTGCAAAGGAACCATTACTAAAGGACACCAATAAGAAGAAGAGACCTGCTTGGACCAAGAAACACGAGCAATGGACATTAGACCGGTGGAAATGTGTCCCTTGGTCTGGAGTCCAAATTTGAGATTTCTGGTTCAAACCGTCATGTCTTTGTGAGACGCGGTGTGGGTGAACTGATGATCTCCGCATGTGTAGTCCCCACAGTAAAGCATGGAGGAGGAGGTGTTATGGTGTGGGGGTGCTTTGCTGGTGACACGGTCTGTGATTTATTTAGAATTCAAGGCACACTTAACCCGCATGGCTACCACAGCGTTCTGCAGCGATACGCCATCCCATCTGGTTTGGGCTTAGTGGGACTATCATTTGTTTTCCAACAGGACAATGACCCAACACACCTACAGGCTGTGTAAGGGCTATTTGACCAAGAAGGAGAGTGATGGAGTGATGCATCAGATGACCTGGCCTCCACAATCCCCCGACCTCAACCCAATTGAGATGGTTTGGGATGAGTCGGACGGCAGAGTGAAGGAAAAGCAGCCAACAAGTGCTCAGCATATGTTGGAACTCCTTTTAAGACTGTTGGAAAAGCATTCCAGGTGAAGCTGGTTGAGATAATGCCAAGAGTGTGCAAAGCTGTCATCAAGGCAAAGGGTGGCTATTTGAAGAATCTCAAATATAAAATATATTTTGATTTGTTTAACACTTTTGATTCCATATGTGTTATTTCATAGTTTTGATGTCTTCACTATTATTCTACAATGTAGAAAATAGTAAATTTTTTGAAAAACCCTTGAATGAGTAGGTGTGTCCAAACTTTTGATTGGTAATGTACATGTAGCTTCTCTTTTGTCATTATATGTTGCCCTAGAAGATTAAATACATCCTTGCTCAACAGAATAATGTAATAGATCGATCGAATGAATGCTTCAATCTAGTTGACCTCGGTAAAGTTTTCTCTGTCATCTTTCGTGGAGCAAATACGTTTAGGGACTGTGGAGAAAATACAATAATGCAACCAAAAAAACTGGAAAGATTTTCTGTGCAAAATTTCCAAATTACATCCATTTGACCAGTTGTAAGGAAAAATAAAACTGTGAAAACGACCCAAAGTGTTTCTGATAAGATTTCAGTTCGGCTTTGATGCATATTTTATGTGGTTGAAATACTATCAGCTTTTATGCTTTTATGATGAAGACAGCCCCTATCCAGGCTCTGTCGTAGCTGGCCGTGACCGGGAGACCCATGGGGCGGCGCACAATTGGCCCAGCGTCGTCCAGGGTAGGGGAGGGAATGGCCAGCAGGGATGTAGCTCAGTTGGTAGAGCATGGCGTTTGCAACTCCAGGGTTGTGGGTTAGATTCCCACGGGGGGCCAGTATGAAAAATATATATATATATATTTACATTTAAAAAAAAAATTTTTTTTTAATGTATGCACTCACTAACTGTAAGTCGCTCTGGATAAGAGCGTCTGCTAAATGACGTAAATGTAAATGTATACAGGTTGTATCTAACTGAACATTGCATTCTCTCAAGATGCAGAAGTAAATCATATTTCTTCATTCCTGTTCCCAAGTCCAAAGCTTCCCTACATTTGGTGTATAATTTTACTGCAAGAAATGCTTAATTCTGCAGGAGTTATTATTAAGGCTATGTGAGAGGTTATAGACCTACAGTCAGTGTCCAGATTTCACTTTCCATTTAACCCATCTAAACAGTAGGCTACAGTTCCCTTGACATGCCATAGGCCTTTTTGAAGTCCAGTCTTGTGACTGTCGAAGTTGTATAGCGCCTCACAATCGTCACATAACATAGCCGACACCGCTATCATCCTCTTTTACCACTTCACCAAATCTTTTCCAAAACATTACTTTTCTGGTCCTCCCTCCTCTTTATTTTCAACTCTCCTATTGCAGCTTTTGTCTTATTGAATTAAACTTAGACAATGTCCTTTTTTGCCTCTGTGGATTGAAGTTAACGTTATTCGAACCAGCGTCCTTTCGGTTACTCCCACAACGCTCTAACCACTAGGCTTCCTGCGACCCTCTACATCATTAAAGTCAGACGAACTCCTGAATATCATTTGTATGTCTCTGTGCCACTGGCTTATCGGACACCCCATCGAAGTCTATTTTATTTATTTATTTAGTCAATCATTTTGACAGTAACTCTCCAAAAAGTATTTCATAAACCTTTTTAATTTCCACATGTACTAGGAAGCTAAGTATTTGTTTCTTGGGCTTCAAGAATGTGACTGATCAAAGTGCCTCAGGCCTTGAAAAATAAATAAATGTACTGATTGAAAGTAAGCGGATATCGGTGAACAAATGCTGTGGTCAAGGCTATGATAGTGCCAGTGCAATGAGTGGAGCTTACTCACCCAGTGGGCATACGATGTGATAAAGACGTCTTTTACTGGTTGAAATCTGGTTGGGACGTTTTATAACCAGATCACAACCAGATTAATACATCTTTTTCATGACATCTTTTTTGAGTTCATGAAAAATAAGTCTTATTTTGATTCATATCTGTTTTTCGGTTTAAATCTGATTGAACTACTAACCAGTTATCTAAATACTACTCATATAATATACACCAATCTATATAAACATGTGCATAGTGTTTGTGGGCCATGCACCCATTGCATATAACATTGCATATAAAACACTAGAACCATTACAATTATTACAATTGGAGTAATGTTCTTTATCAGCAGGGTTTGCATGATTCAGTTTAGCACACTTGGCAAACAACAGCTGGCAGAACGCAACAAAGCGGGTGTCACGCCCTGGCTCTGGGGACTCTTGTATGTTGAGCCAGGGTGTTAGTTTCGTTGTGTAGAGTCTATGTTTCGTGTTTCTATGGTATGTTCTAGGTTATGTGTTTCTGTGTTGGCCGGGGTGGTTCTCAATCAGAGGCAACGAGAATCAGCTGTTGCTTGTTGTCTCTGATTGGGACCATACTTAGGCAGCCTTGTGTGCACTTGTTATTCGTGGGATCTTGTTCCGTGTTGGTTTGTGTGTATGACCGAGGACTTCACGTTTAGTTTTGTTGTTTAGTGTATTTGAAAGTACTGAAATAAAAGATGTACGCATTTCACGCTGCGCCTTGGTCCGCTCCTTTTGACGATCGTGACAGCGGGTTAGAGTCTCATGGTATACTGAACCCAGTCAACACACTGGGCTCTGGCCTATTCTATTTGAGACTCGGGGGACTCGACATGGACTCAGATTCGGAGGGGCTTCATGCGGGCCGAGCTCTTTCCGAGTCCGGCTGAATCATATTACTCTGGGCTCCGGCTAATGGTACTCGGGCCGAGTCCACTTCAGCTTATCTGTCCCGATTAACTTTTTCAGGAGTAGGGCCATTTTAGTTTTTAATTTGGTAGGTGATAAAATATACATTAAAAAAATTAAAATAAATGTGATATATTTCACCTCCAAGTCAATTAATTTACTAGGTCATTAAAAGCCAACATTTGTGACAGTCTTTGCGGTCCTATAGCTATCAGAGATGGTCCCTAAAATAGAGAATCTCTGATGCTATAAATGCTTTTTCTTTTACTAAAGGCTATAGCAGGGTTTTTCATAGTTGCAGTCCACCCAATTGAAAAGTGCACATTCACTTCCATAACCTATGTATCTAGGCTACCAGCATGTAAGATAAACATGCACAACAATACAGGATACCCTTAGAAAATGTAACTTCTGTTAAAATGCAGTAAATCTGCAGTACAATGAAATAATGGTTGTCAGGGCTGGCGTTATGGATGGGCCTCAGGGGATCCTACCCAGTGTCATGGATTCATGGAAGCCAGGCTTCACCAAAGAAATGACCAAGAAAAAAAAAACCATACAAAATAGCTTATCTTTCATCTCTCTGTGTTTCATACATTTCCTTCAATTCACAAGAGGCTGAATGTATCTCACTGGAAAAAGCAGCCAAGCGAACGAAACAGCGCCCCGCTGTCTCTGTATGTGTAGTCCATCTATGCTGTCTGGTCAAAAAGAGGATGACATTGTTGCCGCCCGTAGCATTGAATACAAGGGAGGCCAGTGAGCATTTGGCTTCCCTGATAGAAAATAAATAAAATAATAGCCAATCAGCATTGAGCTAAACTGAGTGAGCTCAGCTGTGAATGGTCCTGGCTCACCCAAAAAAAGTGTCAAGGGAAGCTAGTTTGGATTTGGCTTCACACCAATCACATCACGTTAGAAGCCAAACATCATTGACAGAAATTGAATTGTTGCATCTCGTTGTGTTGTTGTCCTCCTGTGGCTAGCTAGCTAGCTATCTAAAATTGTCAATTTCCTAAATTAGCCACGGATGGAGATAAGGATTTGGACTTGTGGTTTTACTTAATTCTCCGTACTGGCCAATGATTATAACGGCGATTCTGATCCAACCATAAATTCATACATTCTGCCCCTGGCCTGAGAGAGGATGGAAATTCAACATGTAGCTAGATGTAGTAACGTTAGGCTAATGTTAACTAGCTGGCCTGGCGTATCGTTGGCCATGAAAGGAAGTTAGGCTAGCGAGCAAGCATTTTAGCCAGGTAGCCTAGGACAACAAAAACCAAATGCGTGTCCATTATCGGCATATCTATTTATTGTGGCCATTGAAATGTTAGCTATTCAAATCAGATCCAACAATAATATCAAGGGATTAGAAATCCAGGCCTTAAAAACAAAGGTGTCATTGTACGCTGCCGATTCATGTTTTCTTTTAAATCCGCAATTTGGATCCATGCACAGCCTCATAAAGGACCTAGATCATTTTTCTAACCTCTCTGGATAAAAACTGATGGTGCATATTATGTCTTGGATCACAAAAAAATACAACTTTTACATTACCGTGTAGTTGACCAATAAAATGATCCGACGGTGAAGTAGACATACTTGGTATTCATATTTTGAAAGAAAGAAATGATCTCACTACAATACATTTTAATAGAAAGTTACCCAAATTAGATAAGGTTTTGCTACCTTGGAAAGGACAACACCTGTCTATTGTGGAAAAATCACCCTGATTAACTCTTTAGTCATGTCCCTGTTTACCGATGTACTTATGGCCCGCCTGCACCTAATGACTTTTTAAAATGATATGAGCAAAAAATTATCCCACTTTATTTGGAAAGGCAAGCCAGACAACATTAAACATATGAATATGAATTCGGAGGGCAGAAATGATTAAATATTAAAGCATTAGACCTCTCCCTAAAGGCTTCAGTCATACAAAAACTATAGTTAAATCCAAACTGGTTCTCTAGCAGATTAGTAAGAATGGCTCACCCTGTGTTCTATAACAACAGCTGGTGCACAAAATCAAATACTAAGGAAGTCTCGAGGTTTTGCTCGCCTGAGGTAGAGTATCTTATGATAAGCTGTAGACCACACTATTTACCAAGAGAGTTTTCATCTATATTTTTCATAGCTGTCTATTTACCACCACAAACCAATGCTGGCATTAAGATTGCACTGAATGAGTTGTACAAGGCCATTAATCAACAGGAAAACGCTCATCCAGATGCAGCGCTCCTAGTGGCCGGGGACTTTAATGCAGGGAAACTTAAATCCGTTCTACCTAATTTCTACCAGCATGTTAAATGTGCAACCAGAGGGAAAAAAACTCTAGACCACCTTTACTCCACACACAGAGACGCATACAAAGCTCGCCCTCCATTTGGCAAATCTGACCATAACTCTATCCTCCTGATTCCTGCTTATAAGCAAAAACTGAAGCAGGAAGCACCAGTGATTCGGTTAATAAAAAAGTGGTCAGATGACGCAGATGCTAAGCTACAGGACTGTTTTGCTAGCACAGACTGGAACATGTTCCGGGATTCTTCAGACAGCATTGAGGAGTACACCACATCAGTCACTGGCTTCATCAATAAGTGCATCGATGATGTCGTCCCCTCAGTGACCGTACGTACATACCCCAACCAGAAGCCATGGATTACAGGAAACATCCGCACTGAGCTAAAGGGTAGAGCTGCCGCTTTCAAGGAACGGGACTCTAACCCGGACGCTTATAAGAAATCCCGCTATGACCTCCGACGAACCATCAAACAGGCAAAGAGTCAATACAGGTCTAAGATTGAATCATACTACACTGGCTCTGACGCTCGTCGGATGTGGCATGGCTTGAAAACTATTACAGACTACAAAGGGAAGCACAGCCGCGAGCTGCCCAGTGACACAAGCCTACCAGACGAGCTAAACCACTTCTATGCTGGCTTCGAGGCAAGCAACACTGAAGCATGCATGAGAGCACCAGCTGTTCCGGATGACTATGTGATCACGCTCTCCGTAGCCGATGTGAGTAAGACTTTTAAGCAGGTCAACATTCACAAGGCCGCAGGGCCAGACGGATTACCAGGACGTGTACTCCGAGCATGTGCTGACCAACTGGCAAGTGTCTTCACTGACATTTTCAACATGTCCCTGACTGAGTCTGTAATACCAACATGTTTCAAGCAGACCACCATAGTCCCCGTGCCCAAGAACTCTAAGATAACCTGCCTAAATGACTACCGACCCGTAGCACTGACGTCTGTAGCCATGAAGTACTTTGAAAGACTGGTCATGGCTCACATCAACAGCATAATCCCAGAAACCCTAGACCCACTCCAATTTGCATACCGCCCCAACAGATCCACAGATGATGCAATCTCTATCGCACTCCACACTGCCCTTTCCCACCTGGACAAGAGGAACACCTACGTGAGAATGCTATTCATTGACTACAGCTCAGCATTCAACACCATAGTGCCCTCTAAGCTCATCACTAAGCTAAGGATCCTGGGACTAAACACCTCCCTCTGCAACTGGATCCTGGACTTCCTGACGGGCCGCCCCCAGGTGGTAAGGGTAGGTAACAACACATCTGCCACACTGATCCTCAACACGGGGGGGCCCCTCAGGGGTGCGTGCTCAGTCCCCCTCCTGTACTCTCTGTTCACCCATGACTGCATGGCCAGGCACGACTCCAACACCATCATTAAGTTTGCCGACGACACAACAGTGGTAGGCCTGATCACCGACAACGATGAGACAGCCTATAGGGGAGGAGGTCAGAGATCTGGCCGTGTGGTGCCAGGACAACAACCTCTCCCTCAACGTGACCAAGACAAAGGAGATGATTGTGGACTACAGGAAAAAAAAGAGGACTGAGCACGCCCCCATTCTCATCGACGGGGCTGTAGTGGAACAGGTTGAGAGCTTCAAGTTCCTTGGTGTCCACATCACCAACGAACTATCATGGTCCAAACACACCAAGACAGTCGTGAAGAGGGCACGACAAAGCCTATTCCCCCTCAGGAGACTAAAAAGATTTGGCATGGGTCCTCAGATCCTCAAAAAATTCTACAGCTGCACCATCGAGAGCATCCTGACTGGTTGCATCACCGCCTGGTATGGCAACTGCTTGGCCTCTGACCGCAAGGCACTACAGAGGGTAGTGCGTACGGCCCAGTACATCACTGGGGCAAAGCTCCCTGCCATCCAGGACCTCTATACCAGGCGGTGTCAGAGGAAGGCCCTCAAAATTGTCAAAGACTCCAGCCACCCTAGTCATAGACTGTTCTCTCTGCTACCGCACGGCAAGCGGTACCGGAGTGCCAAGTCTAGGTCCAAAAGACTTCTCAACAGCTTCTACCCCCAAGCCATAAGACTCCTGAACAGCTAATCATGGCTACCCGGACTATTTGCACTGCCCCCCCACCCCATCCTTTTTACGCTGCTGCTACTCTGTTAAGTATTTATGCATAGTCACTTTAACTCTACCCACATGTACATATTACCTCAACTACCTCAACTAGCCGGTGCCCCCGCACATTGACTCTGCAACGGTACCCCCCTGTATATATAGCCTCCCTACTGTCACTTTATTTTACTGTATATATAGCCTCCCTACTGTCACTTTATTTTACTTCTGCTCTTTTTTTCTCAACACTTTTCTTGTTGTTGTTTTATTCTTACTTTTTTTGTTTAAAATAAATGCACTGTTGGTTAAGGGCTGTAAGTAAGCATTTCACTGCAATGTCTGCACCTGTTGTATTCGGCGCATGTGACCAATAAAATTTGATTTGATTTGATAATGGCCTTTTTTCCCTTCATTCAGATTACAACCTCTCACATTCAGTTATTTGAAAAGGAAATCATCTCCAAAATATCGCTATTTTAAAACAAGTAATAGAAAGCTGGTTGCAATATCAGTTTAATCCACCAGAAAAGACAGAACAAATATCAGAAAAAATATTATGGTTGAACTTGAATATACTACACTGAACAAACATTTTACTGAGTTACAGTTCATATAAGGAAATCAGTCAATTGAAATGAATTCATTAGGACCTATTCTATGGATTTCACATCACTGGGAATACAGATATGCATCTGTTGGTCACAGACCCCTTTTAAAAAAGGTAGAGGCGTGGATCAGAAAACCAGTCAGTATCTGGTGTGACCACCATTTGCCTCATGCAGCACAGCACATCTGATTCGTATAGAGTTGATCAGGCTGTTGATTGTGGCCTGTGGAACGTTGTCCCACTCCTCTTCAATTGCTGTGCGAAGTTGCTGATTATTGGCGGGAACTGGAACACGCTGTCATACACGTCGATCCAGAGCATCCCAACCATGATCAATGGGTGACATGTTTGGTGAATATGCAGGCCATGGAAGTACTGGGACAATTTAAGGTTCCAGGAATTGTGTACAGATCCTTGCAACATGGAGCTGTGCATTATCATGCTGAAACATGAGGTGCTGGTGGCGGATGAATGGCATGACAAGGCCTCAGGAGCTCGTCACGGTATCTCTGTGCATTCAAATTGCCATCGATAAAATGCAATTGTGTTCGTTGTCCGCAGCTTACGTCTGCCCATGCCATAACCCCACCGCACTCTGTTCACAACGTTGACTCCAGCAAACCGCTCGCCCACACGACGCCATACACATGGTATGTGGTTGTGAGGCCGGTTGGACATACTGCCAAATTCTCTGAAATGATGTTGAGGCGACTTATGGTAGAGAAATTAACATTCAATTCTCTGGACATTCCTGCAGTCAGCATGCCAATTGCACGCTCCCTCAAAACTTGAGACATCTGTGGCATTGTGTTGTGTGACAAAACATTTTAGAGTGGCCTTTAATTGTCCCCAGCACAAGGTGCACCTGTGTAATGATCATGCTGTTTAATCAGCTTCTTGATATGCCACACCTGTAAGGTGGATGTATTATCTTGGCAAAGGAGAAATGCTCACTAACAGGGACGTAAACAAATTTGTGCACAAAATCTGAGAGAAATAAGCTTTTTGTGCATATGGAAAATTTTTGGGATATTTTATTTCAGCTCATGAAACATGGAACTAACACTTTCCATGTTGAGTTTATTTTATATTTTTGTTCAGTAAAATTGATTTTTTTTAAATACATTTTTTTTATAATCTTTGTAATTGATATCATAAATAGGACTGGTGGATTTATGTCATACATGCAGTTAACAAAAATATATGGAAATGTCTGCTCTATCCAAAATTACAACCAACTGATTGCAGCATTACCGCAAAAATGCAGGAGGCAAGTGGAAAGGGGAGAAGAAATCCTGTTTCCATTGATCATCCTTGAGATGTTTCTACAACTTGAGTGGAGTCCACCTGTGGTAAATTAAATTGATTGGACATGAGTGGCGCAGTGGTCTAAGGCACTGCATCGCAGTGCTAGCTGTGCCACTAGAGATCCTGGTTCGAATCCAGGCTCTGTCGTAGCCGGGAGTGACCAGGGTAGGGGAGGGAATGGCTGGCAGGGATGTAGCTCAGTTGGTAGAGCATGGCGTTTGCAACGCCAGGGTTGTGGGTTTGATTCCCACGGGGGGCCAATATGAAAAAAATCAAAATTATGTATACACTCACTAAGTCGCTCTGGATAAGAGCGTCTGCTAAAATGACAGAAAAAATTCAATAAAAAATGATTTGGAAAGGCACACACCTGTCTATATAAGGTCCCATAGTTGACAGTGCATGTCAGAGCAAAAACCAAGCCATGAGGTCAAAGGAATTGTCCGTAGAGCTCCGAGACATTATTGTGTCGAGGCACAGATCTGGGGGAAGGGAACCAAAACATTTCTGCAGCATTGAAGGTCCCCAAGAACACAGTGACCTCCATCATTCTTAAATGGAAGAAGTTTGGAACCACAAAGACTCTTCCTAGAGCTTGCCGCCCGGCCAAACTGAGCAATCGGGGGGAGAAGGGCCTTGGTCAGGGAGGTGACCAAAAACCTGATGGTCACTCTGACAGAGCTCTAGAGTTCCTCTGTGGAGATGGGAGAACCTTCCAGAAGGACAACCATCTCTGCAGCACTCTACCAATCAGGCCTTTATGGTAGAGTGGCCAGACGGAAGCCACTCCTCAATAAAAGGCCCATGACAGCCCGCTTGGAGTTTGCCAAAAGGCACCTAAAGGACTCTGACCATGAGAAACAAGATTCTCTGGTCTGATGAAACCAAGATTTAACTCTTTGGCCTGAATGCCAAGCGTCACGTCTGGAGTAAACCTGGCACCATCCCTACGGTGAAGCATGGTTGTGGCAGCATCATGCTGTGGGGATGTTTTTCAGCGGAGGGACTGGGAGACTATTCAGGATCGAGGGAAAGATGAACGAAGCATAGTACAGAGAGATCCTTGATGAAAACCTGCTCCAGAGCGCTCAGGACCTCAGACAGGGGGCGACGGTTCACCTTACAACTGGACAACGAACCTAAGGGCACAGCCAAGACAACACAGGAGTGGCTTCAAGACAAGTCTCTGAATGTCCTTGAGTGGCCCAGCCAGAGCCCGGACTTGAACCCGATCTAACATCTCTGGAGAGACCTGAAAATAGCTGTGCAGCGACGCTCCCCATCCATATAGGGGATACAACCATCCCAACTCTGCAGATTTTGCTGCAAAGACACAGAATCATTAGATCACTTGTTTTGGTACTGGCCATACAGTGGGGAAAAAAAGTATTTAGTCAGCCACCAATTGTGCAAGTTCTCCCACTTAAAATGATGAGAGAGGCCTGTGATGACAGACAACTATGACAGACAAAATGATAATTTTTTCCCCAGAAAATCACATTGTAGGATTTTTAATGAATTTATTTGCAAATTATGGTGGAAAATAAGTATTTGGTCAATAACAAAAGTTTCTCAATACTTTGTTATATACCCTTTGTTGGCAATGACACAGGTCAAACGTTTTCTGTAAGTCTTCACAAGGTTTTCACACACTGTTGCTGGTATTTTGGCCCATTCCTCCATGCAGATCTCCTCTAGAGCAGTGATGTTTTGGGGCTGTCGCTGGGCAACATGGACTTTCAACTCCCTCCAAAGATTTTCTATGGGGTTGAGATCTGGAGACTGGCTAGGCCACTCCAGGACCTTGAAATGCTTCTTACGAAGCCACTCCTTCGTTGCCCGGGCGGTGTGTTTGGGATCATTGTCATGCTGAAAGACCCAGCCACGTTTCATCTTCAATGCCCTTGCTGATGGAAGGAGGTTTTCACTCAAAATCTCACGATACATGGCCCCATTCATTCTTTCCTTTACACGGATCAGTCGTCCTGGTACCTTTGCAGAAAAACAGCCCCAAAGCATGATGTTTCCACCCCCATGCTTCACAGTAGGTATGGTGTTCTTTGGATGCAACTCAGCATTCTTTGTCCTCCAAACACGACGAGTTGAGTTTTTACCAAAAAGTTCTATTTTGGTTTCATCTGACCATATGACATTCTCCCAATCCTCTTCTGGATCATCCAAATGCACTCTAGCAAACTTCAGACGGGCCTGGACATGTACTGGCTTAAGCAGGGGGACACGTCTGGCACTGCAGGATTTGAGTCCCTGGCGGCGTAGTGTGTTACTGATGGTAGGCTTTGTTACTTTGGTCCCAGCTCTCTGCAGGTCATTCACTAGGTCCCCCCGTGTGGTTCTGGGATTTTTGCTCACCGTTCTTGTGATCATTTTGACCCCACGGGGTGAGATCTTGCGTGGAGCCCCAGATCGAGGGAGATTATCAGTGGTCTTGTATGTCTTCCATTTCCTAATAATTGCTCCCACAGTTGATTTCTTCAAACCAAGCTGCTTACCTATTGCAGATTCAGTCTTCCCAGCCTGGGGCAGGTCTACAATTTTGTTTCTGGTGTCCTTTGACAGCTCTTTGGTCTTGGCCATAGTGGAGTTTGGAGTGTGACTGTTTGAGGTTGTGGACAGGTGTCTTTTATACTGATAACAAGTCCAAACAGGTGCCATTAATATAGGTAACAAGTGGAGGACAGAGGAGCCTCTTAAAGAAGAAGTTACAGGTCTGTGAGAGCCATAAATCTTGCTTGTTTGTAGGTGACCAAATACTTATTTTCCACCATAATTTGCAAATAAATTCATAAAATATCCTACAATGTGATTTTCTGGATTTTTTTTTCTCAATTTGTCTGTCATAGTTGACGTGTACCTATGATGAAAATGACAGGCCTCTCTCATCTTTTTAAGTGGGAGAACTTGCACAATTGGTGGCTGACTAAATACTTTTTCTCCCCACTGTATATGTATTTATATGTAGCCTGTTTTTGGTCGCAGGGTCAGGAATGGCTGAAAAATGGCAACATTTACTTGGAGCTAACTCTGCAAATAGCACTGCTGGTTGATTTGAAAAGTCGATCAATAATATAATAATGCTCTTAGCAAAAAGGCTTATCTTTAATTTACAATCTCTATAAACTATGAGAATAGAAAGGTTTTGTGAAACATCACAGCCTATAAGAAATGATCAGTCTATAATTTTAATGGTAGGTTTATTTGAACAGTGAGAGACTGAATAACAACAAAACAATCCAGAAAAACGCATGTCAAAAATGTTATACATTGATTTGCATTTTAATGAGGGAAATAAGTATTTGACCCCTCTGCAAAACATGACTTAGTACTTGGTGGCAAAACCCTTGTTGGCAATCACAGAGGTCAGACGTTTCTTGTAGTTGGCCACCAGGTTTGCATACATCTCAGGAGGGATTTTGTCCCACTCCTCTTTGCAGACCTTCTCCAAGTCATTAAGGTTTCGAGGCTGACGTTTGGCAACTCGAACCTTCAGCTCCCTCCACAGATTTTCTATGGGATTAAGGTCTGGAGACTGGCTAGGCCACTCCAGGACCTTAATGTGCCTCTTCTTGAGCCACTCCTTTGTTGCCTTGGCCGTGTGTTTTGGGTCATTGTCATGCTGGAATACCCATCCACGACCCATTTTCAATGCCCTGGCTGAGGGAAGGAGGTTCTCACCCAAGATTTGACGGTACATGGCCCCGTCCATCGTCCCTTTGATGCGGTGAAGTTATCCTGTCCCCTTAGCAGAAAAAACACCCCCAAAGCATAATGTTTCCACCTCCATGTTTGACGGTGGGGATGGTGTTCTTGGGGTCATAGGCAGCATTCCTCCTCCTCCAAACACGGCGAGTTGAGTTGATGCCAAAGAGCTCGATTTTGGTCTCATCTGACCACAACACTTTCACCCAGTTCTCCTCTGAATCATTCAGATGTTCATTGGCAAACTTCAGACGGGCATGTATATGTGCTTTCTTGAGCAGGGGGACCTTGCGGGCGCTGCAGGATTTCAGTCCTTCACGGCGTAGTGTGTTACCAATTGTTTTCTTGGTGACTATGGTCCCAGCTGCCTTGAGATCATTGACAAGATCCTCCCGTGTAGTTCTGGGCTGATTCCTCACCGTGCTCATGATCATTGCAACTCCACAAGGTGAGATCTTGCATGGAGCCCCAGGCCGAGGGAGATTTACAGTTCTTTTGTGTTTCTTCCATTTGCGAATAATCGCACCAACTGTTGTCACCTTCTTACCAAGCTGCTTGCCGATGGTCTTGTAGCCCATTCCAGCCTTGTGTAGGTCTACAATCTTGTCCCTGACATCCTTGGAGAGCTCTTTGGTCTTGGCCATGGTGGAGAGTATGGAATTCCTGTAAATCCACCGTGGCTACTCCCGTCTCCAGTAGTTGATCTAGAAGTGTTGGAGAGACTACAGAAAGACAGGGAGGGTGTTGATCCATCTGATTTCTTTAAGAGACTTCTGGAAACGGTATCAGGATCTTGTGGCCATTTACACAGATGGTTTAAAAGATCCAAGGACAGGACGTACTGGGTCAGCATTTGTAGTGCAGGAATGTGGGGTGGAAGTCAGGAAACGTATTACAGATCATCTGGCTGTATATACGGCAGAGCTGATGGCCATACTGTTGGCCTTGCAGTGGGTGGAGGAAGTTAAGCCAGACAGAGTAGTTATTTGCTCTGATTTATGTGCAGTGTTAATGAGTCTCCAGTCCTTTAGCTCACGTAGCAAACAAAGACCTGCTTTATGAGGTGCTACAAACCCATGGCAGGATTAAACAGATGGGTATTCAGATAAGATTTACTTGGGTTCCAGCCCATGTGGGGCTAGCATGTGGGGCTAGCACTTAGTAGTGGGGATGTTGAAGTGTCAATGAGCAAGGCAGAGGCAAAAATACTGTATACAGTGATGGTGCAGAGATGGCAGGAGCAGTGGAATAGAGATAATAAGGGAAGGCATTTATTTCAGGTACAGAGGAAGTTGGGGAGAGAGGACGGCAGGAAGGGGCAGAAGAGAGGAGGATATTGTTACAAGATTAAGGGTGGAACACAGCCACTTGAATAAGATATTAAACGGCAGGTAGCTTAGTGGTTAAGAGCGTTGTGCCAGTAACTGAAAGGTCGCTCGTTCTAATCCCCGAGCCAACTAGGTGAAAAATATGTCGATGTGCCTTTGAGCAAGGCACTTAACCCTAATTGCTCCTGTAAGTCGCTCTGGATAAGAGCGTCTGCTAAATGACATAAATGTAAATGTACAATTAAACGTGATAGGAAAGCATCCATCAGGAAAGTGTGATTATTGTCAGGAAATAGAGACTGTGGAGCATGTATTGCTACAGTGTGGACAGTATCAGAGGGAAAGAGAGAGGCTGAGATCTAGTATGAGGGTGAAGGTGATACAGGAAATTAGTTTAAAGAGTATATATTGAGTAGAACGTCATTAGATATAGTCTCAAATATTTTGTTATCTTTTTAAGAGAAGCAGGGTTGGCAGGTAGGATTTAGTTTCTCCTAACTTGATGGACATGATATAATGACCTGGGGCATGTATTGCTCAATATACTCTTTAAACTAATTTCCTGTATCACCTTCACCCTCAAACTAGATATCAGCCTCTCTCTTTCCCTCTGATACTGCCCACACTGTAGCAATACATGCTCCACAGGAATACCTTGAAAATCTGACATGAACCTGAAGTACAATGAGATATAGTATTCCTGCAAAAAGAAGAGTAACGGAGAGCAATGTACAATATGGCGAACTTGGCAAAACAAGGAATTAGTGGTAAGTGTATGTGGGCCGCCATCTTTATGCACCTCCTATAGAGCTCGCCAGCTTGAAGTCCTAAAACCCGGTAATTAGTTACCTCTGGTTCGTTCAGCCATCCCTATGGGGGAAAATGTTTTGGGATAAACGCTGAAAAAAAGGTTGGAGGTTAACACAGGCTTAGGAGATGTTATGCGTTTTGTTCTATGAGATATCAGTCAGTTAACATGACCTTTATGAATTATGAAGAATTTGTGCTTTATGTGCTTGTTTTCATTACATAAATGCTTCAGAATTCACAAAAAGTGATATTAGCTGATGAAGATTGTCATAGAACAAAACGCATTAATTCTCCTAAGCCTGTGTCTACCACAGACATTACTCGTTTTACCACAGACATTATTCTCAGTGTTTATCCAAAAACCCCTCAAAAAACGCCATTCATTTCTCCATAGGCTTTGTCCAACAAACCATGGCAGAGTTATTAGTGCCTACAAAAAGACACCATTACTATTTCTCTCTATTGAAATCTTCCCTAGGTCTTGACGTACATCGCATTGTGGCTGCCAGGAACTTACTAAACAGGGGGGCGTGGCCAGTGTTAAGGTCAAGGGTGCATCTATAGTAGAGACCTGAAGTACAATGAGAGACAGTATTCCTGCAAAACCCATTTCGTCAACGTTCAATCAGCTGCGCAAATTAGCTCTGCATTTACATCAGAGCTAACTCTCCAATGACCTACTCATCTGAATGAAACCAAGGAAAAGATTCATGAAAACATCCGCAATTATCTGGAGATCTACATGTGTCATCTGTTTCCAACCAAAGCTGTCTTCCTGTGTGCCCTTCTACAGGTTCACCCTCCACCCCCAGCAGAGGTGTGGTTTCCGTAAGGAAGCGAGGAAACCGGAGACATGGAGGAGGGACCGGGGCTTCCCGGGAGAAACAGGCCCTCCGCCCTCTGAGGCTGGCGACGCGGTGGTGGCTCGGAAAGCGGTGACCCCTAAAACAGGACCCCCACCCCCTGGCGCGGCCCCCAGGCGTACGGGGAAGCTGTTCAAACCCCTTATGTTCACAATAGGGGTAGGTTCTACCAAGAAAGCTTTTTTTTTAAATTCCCAAAACATTGTGATATGGGAAGTCACCGTTCTATAGTGCTTTTCATGCGTTTATTCATATGTATTCATTGTGTATTCATTGTGTATTCATAGTTCATATTCAGCATAGCGAAACCTATATAACATGCAACTCAATGTCTTTAAAGAGTAACTTACAAGTACATGTTCATCCAGTGGACAAAGCTGCACGGTGGGCAGTCCAAGGAAAAGGAAGGTAAGCTTGTCTGACTCCATGTTAGTTTACAGGGTGCTCCTTTGGTGCGGCGGCCATCTTGCAATACGAGTCTTTGAAGTCACGAGTGCAGACGGCCAGGGACGAGGCTGAGGTGGAGAAAAACGGAAAGGTAAGGGTATGATGGAGATGTTTTTTTTGTTTTTGTCATCTGTATGTCTCTTTCCTTATTTTATTGCGTTTATCATTAAGTGAAATACATCTTGATAGGCAGGAGGGCTCATCACTGTATGACAATACACCCCATTATTAACACTACAAGTACTCCATAGAGGCTGATAGAGACATGCTTCCATCTCGCTAAGAGTGACAGATTGCAGGGTTTGCACAAGGTGCTTGAATTTGGCACTCTGAAATTCAAGTACTGGAATACCTTGAAAAGCTGACATTTTCTCAAGTTGGTACTTGAAAAGTACTTGAATTAAAAGAGGAGAACAGAAAATGATCAAATATGTTAATATGAAAAATATTAGGAAAAATGTAGTGGTTTTGCAAATTAATTTCCAGGCAGACTACTGAGTTTTATTTCCTCACGTGTTTCGCACTCTGGTTGGGTTGCCAGGCGAGCTCGCTCATTCCACCCACCCACACTGCCATTCAACCAGGCAGGTACAGAACTGACTGATTAGGTGCCGCCAAACATCACATCGATAGCTAATCTGCCGGGCAAATCTAGATTCAATCCTGCCTGGCAGGATATTGATGTTTATGAATGGGTTTTGCCAGACCCATCCAGGGATGTAGTGGAGGGTAAACGTCGTTTACTCACCTTTTGTTAACCTCTACTGGATCGGTGTCCCGTATACGGGACGGTTGAGCTAACGTGCGCTAATGTGATTAGCATGACTGTTGTAAGTAACAGCAAACTTTCCAGGACATAGACATGTCTTATATGGGCAGAAAGCTTAAATTCTTGTTAATCTAACTGCACTGTCCAATTTTACAGTAGCTATCTGTAATGATGAGTTTCTGGTATTGAGAAGTTCAAGATGCAAGAATTTACTTAGACACTGTGTGGAGATTTTATACCAAGTATTTATTGGATCACGAGCTTGTGGGTTCATCTAACAAACGGACATAGCTCTGCCCTTTGTCAGTTGAACTGCCCACACACACAAATCTCACCTCCTTTATACTCTTGGTTATCCTTCCTTTCACATACATCTGGCAACCATCATAGCACTCCCTTTCTCTGTTGTTATTACCCTTTGCCCCAGGTCATTATATCATGTCCATCAATCATACTACCATAAACATCACTAATCTCCTTTGACATAAGGAATGTAGACTTCATGGCCCCAAACCAATTATCTCGTAACTCTACCTCAGTCCTCACAATACTATGACATGACATCATTACAAAAATACCATACTATTTGTTTGAGGAGAGTGCACAACAACAAAACTGGTTTGATACATTCACCTCTGAAGGTAAATAATGTACTTACATTCAGTAATCTTGCTCTGATTTGTCATCCTAAGGGTCCCAGAGATAAAATGTAGTGTAGTTTTGTTTGATAAAATCCATTTTTATATTCAAATGTAGGAACTGGGTTCTACAGCTTGAACTCCTGCTGTCTCTGGCTCCACACCCACCCCGCCCGGCCATCTAGATGTGTGAAAGTTAGTGTATAAGCTAATGATCCATCATGTATGACATTCCTTGGAGTGTGTAAACTTACATTTTGTATTACCATAATATTTTTGTATGTTCTCTATAGTTATGTACTTGAAAATGTATCAATTGAACAGTTCGGCACATTTGGGTGGACTTGATACAAAATAGTCAAGTATTGCCTATTACACAGGAAGCGGCACAGGTCCTAATCCAGGCACTTGTCATCTCCCGTCTGGATTACTGCAACTCGCTGTTGGCTGGGCTCCCTGCCTGTGCCATTAAACCCCTACAACTCATCCAGAATGCCGCAGCCCGTCTGGTGTTCAACCTTCCCATGTTCTCTCACGTCACCCCGCTCCTCCGCACACTCCACTGGCTTCCAGTTGAAGCTCGCATCTGTTACAAGACCATGGTGCTTGCCTATGGAGCTGTGAGGGGAACGGCACCTCCGTACCTTCAGGCTCTGATCAGTCCCTACACCCAAACGAGGGCATTGCGTTCATCCACCTCTGGCCTGCTGGCTCCCCTTCCTCTGCGGAAGCATAGTTCCCGCTCAGCCCAGTCAAAACTGTTCGCTGCTCTGGCACCCCAATGGTGGAACAAGCTCCCTCACGACGCCAGGACAGCGGAGTCACTCACCACCTTCCGGAGACATTTGAAACCCCACCTCTTTAAGGAATACCTGGGATAGGATAAAGTAATCCTTCTACCCCCCCCCCTCTTAAAAAAAAAAAAGGTGGTTATCCCACTGGTTATAGGGTGAATGCACCAATTTGTAAGTCGCTCTGGATAAGAGCGTCTGCTAAATGACATAAATGTAAATGTATTGCAACGCTTCGCTGGACCAATCTGAAACTTTGCACACACCCTGCTGCCATCTAGTGGCCAAAATCTAAATTGTGCCTAAACTGCAGTATTATATTGTGGCCTTTCTCTTGCATTTCAATGATGAAAAAATAAATTAAATAAAAAACGCATGTTTTTTTGTTTGTATTCTCTTTTACCAAATCTAATGTGTTATATTCTCCTACATTAATTTCACATTTCCACAAACTTCAAAGTGTTTTAATGCTTAGCAGGACAGGAAAATTGTCCAATTCACACACTAATCAAGAGAACTTCCCTTCTGCCTCTGATCTGGTGGACTCCCTAAACACATGCTTCGTTTGTAAATGATGTCTGAGTGTTGGAGTGTGCCCCTGGCTATCTGTAAATTAAAAAAAAAACAAGAAAATCGTGCAGTCTGATTTGCATAATATAAGGAATTTGAAATTATTTATACTTTTGATAAAAGTATAATTTTGCAATGACATTTAATTTTGATACTTAAGTATATGTAAAACCAAATACTTTTACTCAAGTAGTATTTTACTGGGTGACTTTCACTTTTACTTGAGTCATTTTCTGTTAAGGTATCTAACAATTGGGTACGTTTTCCACCACTGTTATTGAGTAGAACTTGTAAGGAAGTGATGAATAGTAGGTTCTAAAAAAATAACATGTATATGAGGTTGTGGCGATATACTGCCATCTGTTGGCGACTAGAAACAATTGCATAATCGGAACTATTACAAATTGATGGTCCTTGAAAATAAATATTAGTGCTCAAAAAAGTATTTGAAAGTCCTTGAATTTGACTTGCCACTGTCTGTACGAACACTGAAAATGACACCTGTGTGTCTCCTCTGTATTTGGATCCTAGGCATCACAAGACATGACACACTGGCACAACTGGTGGAACCAGCTAACAGACTTCCAGAAACAGGTCATCCTGCTCATGTCGTTTGTGGATGATTTCTGGAACAGCCTGACCGAGGGTCAGCAGATGGCCACTGGTAAGGTATCCCCGAAAGGGTGATGGATGACGGGGAGGAATGGGCAACTATGGCCCGGAAGGACCACAGTGTGCTTCAGATGTTGTTCCAGCCAAGCTCTAACATGCCTCATTTTAAAGTGGTCTATTGTGGAAATTTAAAGGCCATGATTAGTTGATTTGTAGTGTGTTAGAGCTGGGATGGAACAAAAGCTTGCACAACGAATTGAGAGGGTATTACGGTCAACGAGATAGAGAGGCTGCCTTACGACCAGCAAAGGCATAAAATGTTCAAAGCTTGAGTTGAGAATTAGTTGCATCATACCATGGAATTAAAGTTGTGTTCATTAGGGTCACAGCTTAGGACGAAAAAATGATAATGAGCGTTTCTTATTAGACATGTTCAGATAATAAACGTTGGACATCGTTTTCTTACATTTCATGCCTACCAAACATGACCCTATGCTTGCATTATACAGTCTACTAGCTATATCTGGAAGTGTTCTCTCTGTCCAGATGTGGTCCTTTCTCTGTTAGCTACCTTCTTAATATCCTGTCCTTCTAACCCTTTGTTCCCATCTCTCCATCTCTCTGTCATAGGGATCATAGCGGTCAATGCTGTGGTGCTCTGCTGTTGGCGAATACCCTCTATGCAACGATCCATGCTCAAGTACTTTACTGCCAACCCAGCCTCCAGTAAGTACTGTATCTCTTTGTGAGTGTGGTGGTGGTCCGTAGGGTCATTTCAATGACACTGAATAATGTAGTTATTTTTGGTCTGTTAGAAATCCCTCCCAACTCTACATTAATTTGTTTTAATAGTCACACTCCCTCCTCCGTATAGTTCCCCCGTGATTCTGTCTGAAACCCTGCATTATCAACACAAGTCAAGGGCCACATTTTCCTGGAGAGATAGAGCAGATCTGAGCAGAAAATACAGTTAACCTCCATTTTCATTTTGCTCAATGGTAAGACTCACGCTTGTCCCTTCCTATTCCTCCCAGAGACGCGGTGCCTTCCCATGCTCCTCTCCACCTTCAGCCATTACTCTATAATCCACATGGCAGCCAACATGTATGTCCTGTGGACCTTCTCCTCCAGCATCGTCTCTCTCCTGGGGAAGGAGCAGTTCCTCGCTGTCTACCTCTCTGCTGGTACCAGCCTACATAGTGTGTGTGTGTGTGTGTGTGTGTGTGTGTGTTTGTGGCTGGGGTGTGTGTGTGTGTGGCTGGGGTGTGTGTGTGTGTGATGTGATGTCAATTTGCGTGCGTGTGTGTGTGCCTTGTGTTTGAGTGTATACAGTGGTGTGAATAAGTGTTTGCCCCCTTCCTGATTTGTTATTTGTTTGCATGTTTGTCACACTTAAATGTTTCAGATCATCAAACAAATTTAAATATTAGTCAAAGATAACACAAGTAAACACAAAATGCAGTTTTGAAATGAAGGTTGTTATTATTAAGGGAAAACAAAATCCAAACCTACATGGCCCTGTGTGAAAAAGTGTTTGCCCCCCTGTTGTAACACAACTCAACTGTGGTTTATCACACCTGAGTTCAATTCCTCTAGCCACACCCAGGCCTGATTACTGCCACACCTGTTCTCAATCAAGGAATCACTTAAATAGGACCTGCCTGACAAAGTGAAGTAGACCAAAAAATCCTCACAAGCTAGACATCATGCAGAGATCCAAAGAAATTCAGGAACAAATGAGAAAGAAAGTAATTGAGATCCATCAGTCTGGAAAAGGTTATAAAGCCATTTCTAAAGCTTTGGGACTCCAGCGAACCACAGTGAGAGCCATTATCCACAAATGGCGAAAACATGGAACAGTGGTGAACCTTCCCAGGAGTGGCCGGCCGACCAAAATTACCCCAAGAGCGCAGCGACGACTCATCCAAGAGGTCACAAAAGACCCCACAACAACATCCAAAGAGCTGCAGGCCTCACTTGCCTCAGTTAAGGTCAGTGTTCATGACTCCACCATAAGAAAGAGACTGTGCAAAAATGGTCTGCATGGCAGAGTTCCAAGACGAAAACCACTGCTGAGCAAAAAATAACATTAAGGCTTGTCTCATTTTTGCCAGAAAACATCTTGATGATCCCCAAGACCTTTGGGAAAATACTCTGTGGACTGACGAGACAAAAGTTGAACTTTTTGGAAGGTGTGTGTCCCATTACATCTGCCGTAAAAGTAACACTGCATTTCAGAAAAAGAACATCATACCAACAGTAAAATATGGTGGTGGTAGTGTGATGGTCTGGGCCTGTTTTGCTGCTTCAGGACCTGGAAGACTTTGTGTGATAAATGGAACCATTCATTCTGCTGTCTACCAAAAAATCCCGAAGGAGAATGTCCGGCCATATGTTCGAGACCTCAAGCTGAAGCGAACTTGGGTTCTGCAGCAGGACAATGATCCAAAACACACCAGCAAGTCCACTTCTGAATGGCTGAAGAAAAACAAAATGAAGACTTTGGAGTGTGTTATCTTTGACTAATATTTAAATTTGTTTGATCTAAAACATTTAAGTGTGACATAAGAAATCAGGAAGGGGGCAAACACTTTTTCACACCACTGTATGTGTTTGGTTATTTTAAGAGACTGCTGCTGACCCTCATCTCTCTACATTGTCAGGCGTGATCTCCACTATGGTGAGCTACGTGTGTAAGACCGCCACGGGACGCCTGCATCCCTCGCTTGGGGCGGTAAGAGTCCTCACACCCC
Source organism: Coregonus clupeaformis (assembly GCF_020615455.1). Lineage (NCBI taxonomy): Eukaryota > Metazoa > Chordata > Actinopteri > Salmoniformes > Salmonidae > Coregonus > Coregonus clupeaformis. Next base: position 5,438,687 of record NC_059205.1, on the reverse strand, counting down.
ATTGTGGTACACTTTACTTTACAATACTGTCCACTTGTTCATTACTGTAGGACCAAAGAATATCATACTGTGATTTCTTTAAACCAGGAAACATACACACATGATTACATTATTGTTATGATTATTGCATGACAAAATAGGAGTTGGTGGTTAAGTGACGATCAGCATTACTCACGTCTCCTCTGTTTTATTACTGTGGTCGGTCCTGGCTCTGATGTCACTTCCTGATCCTGGCTGTGATATCACTTCCTGTGATTTGACTTCCAGTCAGGGGCCATCATGACGGTCCTGGCGGCGGTCTGCACCAAAATGCCAGAGGCCAAACTGGGCATCATCCTCCTGCCCATGGTCAGCTTCACTGCAGGCAACGTGAGTGATGTGATGTGTGTGTTTGTGGCATGGGTGCCTGTGTACGAACACCTCAAGCCAAGCAGTGGTAACAACATTCCATTCATATTCACTGAGGGAAACAGGAGACCAATAAAGTGTCTGTATGAAAGACCAGGGGGTAACAACAGAGCGTAGAGTTCATCTGCACTCAACACGTCAATTCATTGTAATTTAATGTGTGTATAAACATATGTTGTGTGTCGTCTGTATGGTTGTGGGATGCAGCGTCTTACCGCCCATTGCTCTTTTCTAGGCCTTGAAAGCTATCGTTGCCATGGATGCAGCGGGGCTCATTATGGGATGGAGGCTGTTTGATCATGCGGCTCACCTTGGAAGAGCACTCTTCGGAGTGTGAGTAATCTGATCACTGCATAAATGGGCGACTGGACTCACCAGAGCCCAAATGGCGCATCTGTGGCGTATCTGTAAAGCAACTGATTTCATGTATCATGCATAGCCGTATCCCCAAGCCAATATTAGTGAGGTGATTCATATCCACAAGTGAGAGATGGGGGGGGGGGGAAATGTTATAAATATACATAAAAAAAGAAAAATAAATGTGATATATTTCACCTCCAAGTCAATGAATTTACTAGGTCATTAAAAGCCAACATTTGTGACAGTCTTTGCGGTCCTATAGCTATCAGAGATGGTCCCTAATTTAGATAATCTCTGATGCTATAAATGCTTTTTCTTTTACTAAAGGCTATAGCAGGGTTTTTCATAGTTGCAGTCCACCCAATTGAAAAGTGCACATTCACTTCCATAACCTATGTCTCTAGGCTACCAGCATGTAAGATAAACATGCACAACAATACAGGATACCCTTAGAAAATTGTACTTCTGTTAAAATGCATGAAATCTGCAGTACAATGAAATAATGGTTGTCAGGGCTGGCGTTATGGATGGGCCTCAGGGGATCCTACCCAGTGTCATGGATTCATGGAAGCCAGGCTTCACCAACGAAATGACCAAGAAAAAAAACAACATATAAAATAGCTTATCTTTCATCTCTCTGTGTTTCATACATGTCCTTCAATTCACAAGAGGCTGAATGTATCTCACTGGAAAAAGCAGCCAAGCGAACGAAACAGCGTCCCGCTGTCTCTGTATGTGTAGTCCATCTATGCTGTCTGGTCAAAAAGAGGATGACATTGTTGCCGCCCGTAGCATTGAATACAAGGGAGGCCAGTGAGCATTTGGCTTCCCTGATAGAAAATAAATAAAATAATAGCCAATCAGCATTGAGCTAAACTGAGTGAGCTCAGCTGTGAATGGTCCTGGCTCACCAAGGAAAAGTGTCAAGGGAAGCCAGTTTGGATTTGGCTTCACACCAATCACATCACGTTAGAAGCCAAACATCATTGACAGAAATTGAATTGTTGCATCTCGTTGTGTTGTTGTCCTCCTGTGGCTAGCTAGCTAGCTATCTAAAATTGTCAATTTCCTAAATTAGCCACGGATGGAGATAAGGATTTGGACTTGTGGTTTTACTTAATTCTCCGTACTGGCCAATGATTATAACGGCGATTCTGATCCAACCATAAATTCATACATTCTGCCCCTGGCCTGAGAGGATGGAAGTTCAACATGTAGCTAGATGTAGTAACGTTAGGCTAATGTTAACTAGCTGGCCTGGCGTATCGTTGGCCATGAAAGGAAGTTAGGCTAGCGAGCAAGCATTTTAGCCAGGTAGCCTAGGACAACAAAAACCAAATGCGTGTCCACTATCGGCATATCTATTTATTGTGGCCATTGAAATGTTAGCTATTCAAATCAGATCCAACAATAATATCAAGGGATTAGAAATCCAGGCCTTAAAAACAAAGGCGTCATTGTACGCTGCCGATTCATGTTTTCTTTTAAATCCGCAATTTGGATCCATGCACAGCCTCATAAAGGACCTAGATCATTTTTCTAACCTCTCTGGATAAAAACTGATGGTGCATATTATGTCTTGGATCACAAAAAAATACAACTTTTACATTACCGTGCAGTTGACCAATAAAATGATCCGACGGTGAAGTAGACATACTTGGTATTCATATTTCGAAAGAAAGAAATGATCTCACTACAATACATTTTAATAGAAAGTTACCCAAATTAGATAAGGTTTTGCTACCTTGGAAAGGACAACACCTGTCTATTGTGGAAAAATCACCATGATTAACTCTTTAGTAATATCCCTGTTTACCGATGTACTTATGGCACTGCCTGCACCTAATGACTTTTTAAAATTATATGAGCAAAAAATGATCCCACTTTATTTCGAAAGGCAAGCCAGACAAAATTAAACATATGAATATGAATTCGGAGGGCAGAAATTATTAAATATTAAAGCATTAGACCTCTCCCTAAAGGCTTCAGTCATACAAAAACTATAGTTAAATCCAAACTGGTTCTCTAGCAGATTAGTAAGAATGGCTCACCCTGTGTTCTAGAATGGCCTTTTTTCCCTTCATTCAGATTACAACCTCTCACATTCAGTTTTGAAAAGGAAATCATCTCCAAAATATCGCTATTTTAAAACAAGCAATAGAAAGCTGGTTGCAATATCAGTTTAATCCACCAGAAAAGACAGAACAAATATCAGAACAAATATTATGGTTGAACTCCAATATATTACACTGAACAAAAATATTAACGCAACATTTTCAACGATTTTACTGAGTTACAGTTCATATAAGGAAATCAGTCAATTGAAATGAATTCATTAGGACCTAATCTATGGATTTCACATCACTGGAAATACAGATATGCATCTGTTGGTCACAGACCCCTTTAAAAAAAGGTAGAGGCGTGGCTCAGAAAACCAGTCAGTATCTGGTGTGACCACCATTTGCCTCATGCAGCACGACACATCTGATTCGTTAAGAGTTGATCAGGCTGTTGATTGTGGCCTGTGGAACGTTGTCCCACTCCTCTTCAATTGCTGTGCGAAGTTGCTCATTATTGGCGGGAACTGGAACACGCTGTCGTACACGTCGATCCAGAGCATCCCAAACATGATCAATGGGTGACATGTCTGGTGAATATGCAGGCCATGGAAGTACTGGGACAATTTAAGGTTCCAGGAATTGTGTACAGATCCTTGCAACATGGAGCTGTGCATTATCATGCTGAAACATGAGGTGCTGGTGGCGGATGAATGGCATGACAAGGCCTCAGGAGCTCGTCACGGTATCTCTGTGCATTCAAATTGCCATCGATAAAATGCAATTGTGTTCGTTGTCCGCAGCTTACGTCTGCCCATGCCATAACCCCACCGCCACCATGGGGCACTCTGTTCACAACGTTGACACCAGCAAACCGCTCGCCCACACGACGCCATAAACATGGTCTGTGGTTGTGAGGCCGGTTGGACGTACTGCCAAATTCCCTGAAATGATGTTGAGGCGGCTTATGGTAGAGAAATTAACATTCAATTCTCTGGACATTCCTGCAGTCAGCATGCCAATTGCACGCTTCCTCAAAACTTGAGACATCTGTGGCATTGTGTTGTGTGACAAAACATTTTAGAGTGGCCTTTAATTGTCCCCAGCACAAGGTGCACCTGTGTAATGATCATGCTGTTTAATCAGCTTCTTGATATGCCACACCTGTAAGGTGGATGGATTATCTTGGCAAAGGAGAAATGCTCACTAACAGGGACGTAAACAAATTTGTGCACAAAATCTGAGAGAAATAAGCTTTTTGTGCGTATGGAACATTTCTGGGATATTTTATTTCAGCTCATGAAACATGGAACTAACACTTTCCATGTTGAGTTTATTTTATATTTTTGTTCAGTATAATTGATTTTTTTTAAATAAAAAAATTGTATCATCTTTGTATTTGATATCATAAATAGGACTGGTGGATTTATGTCACACATGCAGTTAACAAAAATATATGGAAATGTCTGCTCTATCCAAAATTACAACCAACTGATTGCAGCATTACCGCAAAAATGCAAGAGGCAAGTGGAAAGGGGAGAAGAAATCCTGTTTCCATTGATCATCCTTGAGATGTTTCTACAACTTGAGTGGCGCAGTGGTCTAAGGCACTGCATCGCAGTGCTAGCTGTGCCACTAGAGATCCTGGTTCAAATCCAGGCTCTGTCGTAGCTGGCCGTGACCGGGAGACCCATGGGGCGGCGCACAATTGGCCCAGCGTCATCCAGGGTAGGGTAGGGAATGGCTGGCAGGGATGTAGCTCAGTTGGTAGAGCATGGCGTTCGATTCCCACGGGGGGCCAGTATGAAAAAAAAATATATATATATTATGTATACACTCACTAACTGTAAGTCGCTCTGGATAAGAGCGTCTGCTAAAATGACAGAACAAATTAAATAAAAAATGATTTGGAAAGGCACACACCTGTCTATATAAGGTCCCATAGTTGACAGTGCATGTCAGAGCAAAACCCAAGCCATGAGGTCAAAGGAATTGTCCGTAGAGCTCCGAGACATTATTGTGTCGAGGCACAGATCTGGGGGAAGGGTACCAAAACATTTCTGCAGCATTGAAGGTCCCCAAGAACACAGTGACCTCCATGATTCTTAAATGGAAGAAGTTTGGAACCACCAAGACTCTTCCTAGAGCTGGCCGCCCGGCCAAACTGAGCAATCGGGGGAGAAGGGCCTTGGTCAGGGAGGTGACCAAAAACCTGATGGTCACTCTGACAGAGCTCTAGAGTTCCTCTGTGGAGATGGGAGAACCTTCCAGAAGGACAACCATCTCTGCAGCACCACCAATTAGGCCTTTATGGTAGAGTGGCCAGACGGAAGCCACTCCTCAATAAAAGGCCCATGACAGCCCGCTTGGAGTTTGTCAAAAGGCACCTAAAGACTCTCAGACCATGAGAAACAAGATTCTCTGGTCTGATGAAACCAAGATTTAACACTTTGGCCTGAATGCCAAGCGTCACGCCTGGAGTAAACCTGGCACCATCCCTACGGTGAAGCATGGTTGTGGCAGCATCATGCTGTGGGGATGTTTTTCAGCGGAGGGACTGGGAGACTATTCAGAATCGAGGGAAAGATGAACGAAGCATAGTACAGAGAGATCCTTGATGAAAACCTGCTCCAGAGCACTCAGGACCTCAGACTGGGGACGATGGTTCACCTTACAACTGGACAACGAACCTAAGGACACAGCCAAGACAACACAGGAGTGGCTTCAGGACAAGTCTCTGAATGTCCTTGAGTGGCCCAGCCAGAGCCCGGACTTGAACCCGATCTAACATCTCTGGAGAGACCTGAAAATAGCTGTGCAGCGACGCTCCCCATCCATATAGGGGATACAACCATCCCAACTCTGCAGATTTTGCTGCAAAGACACAGAATCATTAGATCACTTGTTTTGGTACTGGCCATACAGTGGGGAAAAAAAGTATTTAGTCAGCCACCAATTGTGCAAGTTCTCCCACTTAAAAAGATGAGAGAGGCCTGTAATTTTCATTATAGGTACACGTCAACTATGACAGACAAAAATAGATATTTTTTCTCCAGAAAATCACATTGTAGGATTTATTATGAATTTATTTGCAAATTATGGTGGAAAATAAGTATTTGGTCAATAACAAAAGTTTCTCAATACTTTGTTATATACCCTTTGTTGGCAATGACACAGGTCAAACATTTCACACACTGTTGCTGGTATTTTGGCCCATTCCTCCATGCAGATCTCCTCTAGAGCAGTGATGTTTTGGGGCTGTCGCTGGGCAACACGGACTTTCAACTCCCTCCAAAGATTTTCTATGGGGTTGAGATCTGGAGACTGGCTAGGCCACTCCAGGACCTTGAAATGCTTCTTACGAAGCCACTCCTTCGTTGCCCGGGCGGTGTGTTTGGGATCATTGTCATGCTGAAAGACCCAGCCACGTTTCATCTTCAATTCCCTTGCTGATGGAAGGAGGTTTTCACTCAAAATCTCACGATACATGGCCCCATTCATTCTTTCCTTTACACGGATCAGTCATCCTGGTCCCTTTGCAGAAAAACAGCCCCAAAGCATGATATTTCTACCCCCATGCTTCACAGTAGGTATGGTGTTCTTTGGATGCAACTCGGCATTCTTTGTCCTCCAAACACGACGAGTTGAGTTTTTACTAAAAAGTTCTATTTTGGTTTCATCTGACCATATGACATTCTCCCAATCCTCTTCTGGATCATCCAAATGCACTCTAGCAAACTTCAGACGGGCCTGGACATGTACTGGCTTAAGCAGGGGGACACGTCTGGCACTGCAGGATTTGAGTCCCTGGCGGCGTAGTGTGTTACTGATGGTAGGCTTTGTTACTTTGGTCCCAGCTCTCTGCAGGTCATTCACTAGGTCCCCCGTGTGGTTCTGGGATTTTTGCTCACCGTTCTTGTGATCATTTTGACCCCACGGGGTGAGATCTTGCGTGGAGCCCCCAGATCGAGGGAGATTATCAGTGGTCTTGTATGTCTTCCATTTCCTAATAATTGCTCCCACAGTTGATTTCTTCAAACCAAGCTGCTTACCTATTGCAGATTCAGTCTTCCCAGCCGGGTGCAGGTCTACAATTTTGTTTCTGGTGTCCTTTGACAGCTCTTTGGTCTTGGCCATAGTGGAGTTTGGAGTGTGACTGTTTGAGGTTGTGGACAGGTGTCTTTTATACTGATAACAAGTTCAAACAGGTGCCATTAATACAGGTAACGAGTGGAGGACAGAGGAGCCTCTTAAAAGAAGAAGTTACAGGTCTGTGAGAGCCTGAAATCTTGCTTGTTTGTAGGTGACCAAATACTTATTTTCCACCATAATTTGCAAATAAATTCTGGAATTCTTTTTCTCAATTTGTCTGTCATAGTTGACGTGTACCTATGATGAAAATTACAGGCCTCTCTCATCTTTTTAAGTGGGAGAACTTGCACAATTGGTGGCTGACTAAATACTTTTTTCCCACTGTATATGTATTTATATGTAGCTTGTTTTGGTCAGGAATGGCTGAAAAATTGCAACATTTACTTGGAGCTAACTGCTGGGTGATTTGAAAAGTCGATCAATAATATAATAACTCTTAGCAAAAAGGTTTATCTTTAATTTACAATCTCTAAACTATGAGAATAGAAAGGCTTTGTGAAACATCACAGCACAGTGGGAAAATATATGGCAGCTAGAAAAAAAAAATGGATGGTCTTCAGAGATTGATGGGAGGGGTTGAGGGTAGCTGAAGGCTGGGACTAAAAACAAACAAGATAACTAATGTAAAATATACTGTCCGTAAAATGTATCTAGTATGCATAGGCTGGAAGTAGAAGCCTATGAATTGTTGTCCATTAGTTTACTCCAATTAGGTGAGGGGTGGTAGGGTTAGGGGGGATTGGAAATGATGCAGACAATTACAGTGAGGGGAAAAAAGTATTTGATCCCCTGCTGATTTTGTACGTTTGCCCACTGACAAAGATATGATCAGTCTATAATTTTAATGGTAGGTTTATTTGAACAGTGAGAGACTGAATAACAACAAAAAACGCATGTCAAAAATGTTATGAATTGATTTGCATTTTAATGAGGGAAATAAGTATTTGACCCCTCTGCAAAACATGACTTAGTACTTGGTGGCAAAACCCTTGTTGGCAATCACAGAGGTCAGACGTTTCTTGTAGTTGGCCACCAGGTTTGCATACATCTCAGGAGGGATTTTGTCCCACTCCTCTTTGCAGATCTTCTCCAAGTCATTAAGGTTTCGAGGCTGACGTTTGGCAACTCGAACCTTCAGCTCCCTCCACAGATTTTCTATGGGATTAAGGTCTGGAGACTGGCTAGGCCACTCCAGGACCTTAATGTGCCTCTTCTTGAGCCACTCCTTTGTTGCCTTGGCCGTGTGTTTTGGGTCATTGTCATGCTGGAATACCCATCCACGACCCATTTTCAATGCCCTGGCTGAGGGAAGGAGGTTCTCACCCAAGATTTGACGGTACATGGCCCCGTCCATCGTCCCTTTGATGCGGTGAAGTTGTCCTGTCCCCTTAGCAGAAAAACACCCCCAAAGCATAATGTTTCCACCTCCATGTTTGACGGTGGGGAAGGTGTTCTTGGGGTCATAGGCAGCATTCCTCCTCCTCCAAACACGGCGAGTTGAGTTGATGCCAAAGAGCTCGATATTGGTCTCATCTGACCACAACACTTTCACCCAGTTCTCCTTTGAATCATTCAGATGTTCATTGGCAAACTTCAGATGGGCATGTACAGTGGGGTGAACAAGTATTTGATACACTGCCGATTTTGCAGGTTTTCCTACTTACAAAGCATGTAGAGGTCTGTAATTTTTATCATAGGTACACTTTTTTTATTTATTTTATTTCACCTTTATTTAACCAGGTAAGCCAGTTGAAAACAAGTTCTCATTTACAACTGCGACCTGGCCAAGATAAAGCAAAGCAGTGCGATTAAAAACAACAACACAGAGTTACATATGGGGTAAAACAAAACAAAGTCAAAAATACAACAGAAATAAATATATATACAGTGTGTGCAAATGTAGCAAGTTATGGAGGTAAGGCAATAAATAGGCTATAGTGCAAAATAATTACAATTAGTATTAACACTGGAATGATAGATGTGCAAGAGATGATGTGCAAATAGAGATACTGGGGTACAAATGAGCAAAATAAATAACAATATAGGGATGAGGTAGTTGGGCGGGCTAATTTCAGATGGGCTGTGTACAGGTGCAGTGATCGGTAAGGTGCTCTGACAACTGATGCTTAAAGTTAGTGAGGGAGATAAGTGTCTCCAGCTTCAGAGATTTTTGCAATTTGTTCCAGTCATTGGCAGCAGAGAACTGGAAGGAATGGCGGCCAAAGGAGGTGTTGGCTTTGGGGATGACCAGTGAGATATACCTGCTGGAGCGCATACTATGTGTTGCTATGGTGACCAATGAGCTAAGATAAGGCGGGGATTTGCCTAGCAGTGATTTATAGATGGCCTGGAGCCAGTGGGTTTGGCAACGAATATGTAGTGAGGACCAGCCAACAAGAGCGTACAGGTCACAGTGGTGGGTAGTATATGGGGCTTTGGAGACAAAACGGATGGCACTGTGATAGACTACATCCAATTTGCTGAGTAGAGTGTTGGAGGCTATTTTGTAAATGACATCGCCGAAGTCAAGGATCGGTAGGATAGTCAGTTTTACGAGGGCATGTTTGGCAGCATGAGTGAAGGAGGCTTTGTTGCGAAATAGGAAACCGATTCTAGATTTAACTTTGGATTGGAGATTCTTAATGTGAGTCTGGAAGGAGAGTTTACAGTCTAACCAGACACCTAGGTATTTGTAGTTGTCCACATACTCTAGGTCAGACCCGTCGAGAGTAGTGATTCTAGTCGGGTGGGCGGGTGCAAGCAGCGTTCGGTTGAAGAGCATGCATTTAGTTTTACTAGTGTTTAAGAGCAGTTGGAGGCTACTGAAGGAGTGTTGTATGGCATTGAAGCTCGTTTGGAGGTTTGTTAACACAGTGTCCAATGAAGGGCCAGATATATACAAAATGGTGTCGTCTGCGTAGAGGTGGATCTGAGAGTCACCAGCAGCAAGAGCGACGTCATTGATATACACAGAGAAAAGAGTCGGCCCAAGAATTGAACCCTGTGGCACCCCCATAGAGACTGCCATAGGTCCAGACAACAGGCCCTCCGATCTGCCAATAAGAATGCGGTGGTTGACAGAGTCGAAAGCCTTGGCCAGGTCAATGAAAACGGCTGCACAGTACTGTCTATTATCGATCGCGGTTATAATATCGTTTAGGACCTTGAGCGTGGCTGAAGTGCACCCATGACCAGCTCGGAAACCGGATTGCATAGCGGAGAAGGTACGGTGGGATTCGAAATGGTCGGTGATCTGTTTGTTAACTTGGCTTTCAAAAACTTTTGAAAGGCAGGGCAGGATGGATATGGGTCTGTAACAGTTTGGATCTAGAGTCACCCCCCTTTGAAGAGGGGGGATGACCGCGGCAGCTTTCCAATCTCTGGGGATCTCAGACGTTACGAAAGAGAGGTTGAACAGGCTAGTAATAGGGGTTGCGACAATTTCGGTGGCTAGTTTTAGAAAGAAAGGGTCCAGATTGTCTAGCCCAGATGATTTTTAGGGGTCCAGATTTTGCAGCTCTTTCAGAACATCAGCTGTCTGGATTTGTGTGAAGGAGAAGCGGGGGGCATGGGCAAGTTGCAGGGGAGGGTGCAGAGCTGGTGGCCGGGGTAGTGGTAGCCAGGTGGAAAGCATGGCCAGCCGTAGCAAAATGCTTGTTGAAATTCTCTATTATTGTAGATTTATCAGTGGTGATAGTGTTTCCTAGCCTCAGTGCAGTGGGCAGCTGGGAGGAAGTGCTCTTATTTTCCATGGACTTTACAGTGTCCCAAAACTTTTGGAGTTAGTGCTACAGGATGCAAATTTCTGTTTGAAAAAGTTAGCCTTTGCTTTCCTAACTGCTTGTGTATATTGGTTCCTAACTTCCCTGAAAAGTTGCATATCGCGGGGGCTATTTGATGCTAATGCAGTACGCCACAGGATGTTTTTGTGCTGGTCAAGGGCAGTCAAGTCTGAGGAGAACCAGGGGCTATATCTGTTCTTAGTTCTGTATTTTTTGAATGGGGCATGTTTATTTAAGATTGAGAGGAAATTACTTTTAAAGAACAACCAGGCATCCTCTACTGACGGAATGAGATCTATATCCATCCAGGATACCTGGGCCAGGTCAATTAGGAAGGCCTGCTCGCTGAAGTGTTTTTGGGAGCGTTTGACAGTGATGAGGGTGGTCGTTTGACCGCGGACCCGTTACGGACGCAGGCAATAAGGCAGTGATCGCTGAGATCCTGGTTGAAGACAGCGGAGGTGTATTTAGAGGGTACGTTAGTCAGGATGATATCTATGAGGGTACCCATGTTTACGGATTTAGGGTTGTACCTGGTAGGTTCGTTGATAATTTGTGTGAGATTGAGGGCATCTAGTTTAGATTGTAGGATGGCCGGGGTGTTAAGCATATTTCTGGAAAGGTGGATTTTTAGAAGTAGAAGCTCAAACTGTTTGGGCACAGACCTGGATAGTATGATAGAGCTCTGCAGGCTATCTCTACTGTGAGAGACGGAATCTAAAACAAAAATCCAGAAAATCACATTGCATGATTTTCGAGTAATTCATTTGCATTTTATTGCATGACAGAAGTATTTGATCACCTACCAACCAGTAAGAATTATGGCTCTCACAGACCTGTTAGTTTTTCTTTAAGAAGCCCTCCTGTTCTCCACTCATTACCTGTATTAACTGCACCTGTTTGAACTCGTTACCTGTATAAAAGATACCTGTCCACACACTCAATCAAACAGACTCCAACCTCTCCACAATGGCCAAGACCAGAGAGCTGTGTAAGGACATCAGGGATAAAATTGTAGACCTGCACAAGGCTGGGATGGGCTACAGGACAATAGGCAAGCAGCTTGGTGAGAAGGCAACAACTGTTGGCGCAATTATTAGAAAATGGAAGAAGTTCAAGATGACGGTCAATCAACCTCGGTCTGGGGCTCCATGCAAGATCTCACCTCGTGGGGCATCAATGATCATGAGGAAGGTGAGGGATCAGCCCAGAACTACACGGCAGGACCTGGTCAATGACCTGAAGAGAGCTGGGACCACAGTCTCAAAGAAAACCATTAGTAACACACTACGCCGTCATGGATTAAAATCCTGCAGCGCACGCAAGGTCCCCCTGCTCAAGCCAGCGCATGTCCAGGCCCGTCTGAAGTTTGCCAATGACCATCTGGATGATCCAGAGGAGGAATGGGAGAAGGTAATGTGGTCTGATGAGACAAAAATAGAGCTTTTTGGTCTAAACTCCACTCGCCATGTTTGGAGGAAGAAGAAGGATGAGTATAACCCCAAGAACACCATCCCAACCGTGAAGCATGGAGGTGGAAACATCATTCTTTGGGGATGCTTTTCTGCAAAGGGGACAGGACGACTGCACCATATTGAGGGGAGGATGGATGGGGCCATGTATCGTGAGATCTTGGCCAACAACCTCCTTCCCTCAGTAAGAGCATTGAAGATGGGTCGTGGCTGGGTCTTCCAGCATTACAACGACCCGAAAACACACTGCCAGGGCAACTAAGGAGTGGAAGCATCTCAAGGTCCTGGAGTGGCCTAGCCAGTCTCCAGACCTGAACCCAATAGAAAATCTTTGGAGGGAGCTGAAAGTCCGTATTGCCCGGCGACAGCCCCGAAACCTGAAGGATCTGGAGAAGGTCTGTATGGAGGAGTGGGGCAAAATCCCTGCTGCAGTGTGTGCAAACCTGGTCAAGACCTACAGGAAACGTATGATCTCTGTAATTGCAAACAAAGGTTTCTGTACCAAATATTAAGTTCTGCTTTTCTGATGTATCAAATACTTATGTCATGCAATAAAATGCAAATTAATTACTTAAAAATCATACAATGTGATTTTCTGGATTTTTGTTTTAGATTCCGTCTCTCACAGTTGAAGTGTACCTATGATAAAAATTACAGACCTCTACATGCTTTGTAAGTAGGAGAACCTGCAAAATCGGCAGTGTATCAAATACTTGTTCTCCCCACTGTATATGTGCTTTCTTGAGCAGGGGGACCTTGCGGGCGCTGCAGGATTTCAGTCGTTCACGGCGTAGTGTGTTACCAATTGTTTTCTTGGTGACTATGGTCCCAGCTGCCTTGAGATCATTGACAAGATCCTCCCGTGTAGTTCTGGGCTGATTCCTCACCGTTCTCATGATCATTGCAACTCCACGAGGTGAGATCTTGCATGGAGCCCCAGGCCGAGGGAGATTGACAGTTCTTTTGTGTTTCTTCCATTTGCGAATAATCGCACCAACTGTTGTCACCTTCTCACCAAGCTGCTTGCCGATGGTCTTGTAGCCCATTCCAGCCTTGTAGGTCTACAGTCTTGTCCCTGACATCCTTGGAGAGCTCTTTGGTCTTGGCCATGGTGGAGAGTTTGGAATCTGATTGATTGCTTCTGTGGACAGATGTCTTTTATACAGGTAACAAGCTGAGATTAGGAGCACTCCCTTTAAGAGTGTGTTCCTAATCTCACCTCGTTACCTGTATAAAAGACACCTGGGAGCCAGAAATCTTTCTGATTGAGAGGGGGTCAAATACTTATTTCCCTCATTAAAATGCAAATCAATTTATAACATTTTTGACATGAGTTTTTCTGGATTTTTTTGTTGTTATTCTGTCTCTCACTGTTCAAATAAACCTACAATTAAAATTATAGACTGATCATTTCTTTGTCAGTGGGCAAACGTACAAAATCAGCAGGGGATCAAATACTTTTTTCCCTCACTGTACCCTCACTGTATATAATATATCTGCAATATTAAAGCTGATCTACCACCTAAAAAAACAAAAAACAAACAACAAAAATGCATGTCTGACAGTGATAGACCGTTCAGGCAACATGAAAGAGGAGGATGGCATCGGCACACAAGCCTAAGATCACTATGCGCAATGCCAAGCGTCAGCTGGAGTGGTGTAAAGCTCTCCGCCATTGGGCTCTGGAGCAGTGGAAACACATTCTCTAGAGTGATGAATCTGTGCCCAAGAACACTAAGGTAACCTGCCTAAATTACTACCGACCCGTAGCACTCACGTCTGTAGCCATGAAGTGCTTTGAAAGGCTGGTCATGGCTCACATCAGCACCATTATCCCAGAAACCCTAGACCCACTTCAATTTGCATACCACCACAAGCTAAGGACCCTGGGACTAAACACCTGACTCTGCAACTGGATCCTGGACTTCCTGACGGGCCGCCCCCAGGTGGTAAGGGTAGGTAACAACACATCTGCCACGCTAATTCTCAACACGGGGGCCCCTCAGGGGTACATGCTCAGTCCCCTCCTGTACTCCCTGTTCACCCATGACTGCATGGCCAGGCACGACTCCAACACCATTATTAAGTTTGCCGACGACACAACAGTGGTAGGCCTGATCACCAACAACGAAGAGACAGCCTATAGGGAGGAGGTCAGAAACCTGGCCATGTGGTGCCAGGATAACAACCTCTCCCTCAACGTGATCAAGACTAAGGAGATGATTGTGGACTACAGGAAAAAGAGGACAGAGCACGCTCCCATTCTCATCGACGGGGCTGTAGTGGAGCAGGTTGAGAGCTTCAAGTTCTTTGGTGTCCACATCACCAACAAACTATCATGGTCCAAACACACCAAGACAGTCGTGAAGAGGGCACGACAAAGCCTAATACCCCTCAAGAGACTGAAAAGATTTGGCACGGGTCCTCAGATCCTCAAAAAGTTCTACAGCCGCACCATCGAGAGCATCCTGACTGGTTGCATCACTGCCTGGTATGGCAACTGCTCGGCCTCCGACCGCAAGGCACTATAGAGGGTAGTGTGTACGGCCCAGTACATCATTGCGGCCAAGCTTCCTGCCATCCAGGAATTCAATACCAGGCGGTGTCAGAGGAAGGCCCTAAAAATTGTCAAAGACTCCAGCCACCCTATGCCTATTTGGGAAGTCTGCAATTTGGGCAGCTCCTGTTGCAATATGTCTAGCTGATTGAGTTGTGGCTGTCAGTGAAAAGCATCTAAAATGTGTGTGAAGATAATGTGTCTTGAGTATAATAAAAATCTTGCAACAAGACGAAGGGCAGGGGTGTGTGGCGAAGATATGGCGTGTCTCTCTCCAGAATGCACTCAGCTGTCTCCCACCAATTCTTGCGCATTCATTGTTTCATTCTGTGAATTGTTTTCCCTTTGATTGTTTATTTTTTATCAATTCCTCATTACAAGCCAGCAGCATACCACCCTGCATCCCACTGCTGGCTTGCCTCTGAAGCTAAGCAGGGTTGGTCCTGGTCGGTCCCTGGATGGGAGACCAGGTGCTGCTGGAAGTGGTGTAGGAGGCACTCTTTCCTCTGGTCAAAAAAAATAATATCCCAATACCCCAGGGCAGTGATTGGGGACATTGCCTTGTGTAGGGTGCCATCTTTCGGATGGGACGTTAAACGGCAGTCCTGACTTTCTGTGGCAGAGATGAAGTGGGTATACTCTAATTTTGCACAAAAAAATCCAAAGGGACCCTGTGTGAACATTTCCATGAGAAACAGTGACATACACTCTGAATGACCTAAAATAATAAATCCCATATTGGTCTTTCACAGTCAGGCCAACTCAAGCTGTACTGTGCAGTAGGCTATTAGTAGGCCTACTATTGAAACAGATAAACTTAGTCAGAAATTCACAGGTTGCAGATTTTTCCAGGTTTGTTAATAGAA
This sequence comes from Coregonus clupeaformis, assembly GCF_020615455.1. Classification (NCBI taxonomy): domain Eukaryota; kingdom Metazoa; phylum Chordata; class Actinopteri; order Salmoniformes; family Salmonidae; genus Coregonus; species Coregonus clupeaformis. The sequence continues at coordinate 5,423,033 of NC_059205.1, read as the reverse complement.
AAACAACAAAATGGTATGTTCTAAGTCCATAACAATGCTTAAACCACATCAGGAGACCACTTTTGAGGTCTGTGAAAAATCTAAGATTTGTTGTTGTTGTTGAGAGTATCAAATCAAATCAAATTGTATTGGTCACATGCGCCGAATACAACAGGTGCAGACATTACAGTGAAATGCTTACTTACAGCCCTTAACCAACAGTGCATTTATGTTTAACAAAAAAAGTACAAAATAAAACAACAAAAAAAGTGTTGAGAAAAAAAAGAGCAGAAGTAAAATAAAATAACAGTAGGGAGGCTACAGTGGGGAAAAAAAGTAATTAGTCAGCCACCAATTGTGCAAGTTCTCCCACTTAAAAAGATGAGAGAGGCCTGTAATTTTCATCATAGGTACACGTCAACTATGACAGACAAAATGAGAAAAAAATATCCAGAAAATCACATTGTAGGATTTTTTATGAATTTATTTGCAAATTATGGTGGAAAATAAGTATTTGGTCAATAACAAAAGTTTCTCAATACTTTGTTATATACCCTTTGTTGGCAATGACACAGGTCAAACGTTTTCTGTAAGTCTTCACAAGGTTTTCACACACTGTTGCTGGTATTTTGGCCCATTCCTCCATGCAGATCTCCTCTAGAGCAGTGATGTTTTGGGGCTGTCGCTGGGCAACACGGACTTTCAACTCCCTCCAAAGATTTTCTATGGGGTTGAGATCTGGAGACTGGCTAGGCCACTCCAGGACCTTGAAATGCTTCTTACGAAGCCACTCCTTCGTTGCCCAGGCGGTGTGTTTGGGATCATTGTCATGCTGAAAGACCCAGCCACGTTTCATCTTCAATGCCCTTGCTGATGGAAGGAGGTTTTCACTCAAAATCTCACGATACATGGCCCCATTCATTCTTTCCTTTACACGGATCAGTCGTCCTGGTCCCTTTGCAGAAAAACAGCCCCAAAGCATGATGTTTCCACCCCCATGCTTCACAGTAGGTATGGTGTTCTTTGGATGCAACTCAGCATTCTTTGTCCTCCAAACACGACGAGTTGAGTTTTTACCAAAAAGTTATATTTTGGTTTCATCTGACCATATGACATTCTCCCAATCCTCTTATGGATCATCCAAATGCACAGCAAACTTCAGAAGGGCCTGGAGATGTACTGGCTTAAGCAGGGGGACACGTCTGGCACTGCAGGATTTGAGTCCCTGGCGGCGTAGTGTGTTACTGATGGTAGGCTTTGTTACTTTGGTCCCAGCTCTCTGCAGGTCATTCACTAGGTCCCCCTGTGTGGTTCTGGGATTTTTGCTCACCGTTCTTGTGATCATTTTGACCCCACGGGGTGAGATCTTGCGTGGAGCCCCAGATCGAGGGAGATTATCAGTGGTCTTGTATGTCTTCCATTTCCTAATAATTGCTCCCACAGTTGATTTCTTCAAACCAAGCTGCTTACCTATTGCAGATTCAATCTTCCCAGCCTGGTGCAGGTCTACCATTTTGTTTCTGGTGTCCTTTGACAGCTCTTTGGTCTTGGCCATAGTGGAGTTTGGAGTGTGACTGTTTGAGGTTCTGGACAGGTGTCTTTTATACTGATAACAAGTTCAAACAGGTGCCATTAATACAGGTAACGAGTGGAGGACAGAGGAGCCTCTTAAAGAAGAAGTTACAGGTCTGTGAGAGCCAGAAATCTTGCTTGTTTGTAAGTGACCAAATACTTATTTTCCACCATAATTTGCAAATAAATTCCTAAAAAATCCTACAATATGATTTTCTGGAGAAAAAAAATCTAATTTTGTCTGTCATAGTTGACGTGTACCTATGATGAAAATTACAGGCCTCTCTCATCTTTTTAAGTGGGAGAACTTGCACAATTGGTGGCTGACTAAATACTTTTTTTCCCCACTGTATATATACAGGGGGGTACCGGTGCAGAGTCAATGTGCGGGGGCACCGGCTAGTTGAGGTAGTTGAAGTAATATGTACATGTGGGTAGAGTAGTTACCCTTTAATTTGTGTGCAGGCACCTAGCACTATTGTTTGATTAGCTGTGTTTCTGTAGCATATGAGATGGAATTTGCAAAAGAAATGGCCACTGGATTGGTGCAAATAATCATGAAATCATTCTGACAGGTAGGCATAGGCTACTTTGTAGCTAGATACCATTTAATAGAGAAGGTTTTGGGGAAAGCCTTTCCATCTACCAGAAGACAGTTAGGACTATCATTAGCATCTCTATTTTTCCTGGTCCTTAATTGTTTGAAACCTGGACGTTTTACTTCATATATTTTTATTTTTTTATTTTTTTATTTTTTTCATATTATGAGGCATGGCTTACCTTGCTTCGAAGTAGTCTATAGCCAAAATCCCACCATAGAAACGTGGAGGCAATTATTTTTTATAAAGACTTACTCATTATGCGTTGTCTAGCAGCCAAAGGGTTTATCCTAATCGTATTAGAAACCCATGTCAGTGTTGCCAACTCCTCAGTAAGGAAAGTAGCTATTGGCTGTCCTAAAAGTCGATGGAAGTCGCTAAATGACGTCATCGCCTAATTTGCATAATTGGCCATGTGCATGTAATTGTGATGGACGCTGTAGGAGAGAGGAATAACGTTGTGGGAGAGACAAAAAGTGAGTAAAAAAACACCCTAAATATGTTTAGAACTACAAATGAACTTTCTTCTGTCGATTCTTGTTTTTTTTATGTCACAATTCCAACCCTCCTCCTTTATCCGGGCTTGGGACTGGCAAAAGTGACACAAAAGAGACACTCTGGCGGAGTTACTTAGTTTTTTATTTAATTTTTTATTTTATTTAATTTTTTGTTTGTTTATTTTTTATTTAATTTTTCTTAAGTTTGGTTTTTAACCTTATGGTCCACTTAGGAGCCTACAACAAGTCACAGTAAAACATTAACATTTTTAACCATAAGATTTTTTTACATTTTTTTGTATACAATCTACATTAACCATCTAAATGGACCAAAAAGAGACAATAGAAAAAACTGTCAATGGCAATGTGAGAAAATGATGGTAACTTGTCTGGCCCTAATTCAGGTAATTTTTTATTTATTTTTTGACCCCCCTCCACACACACACAGGCTGAGCTGGCTCACAGAAAGTGTGTGTCATCGTCATTTTGGTCAAGGCTCTCTATGGCAGGTTCAGCAACTGAGGGAGCTGACTTAAATGAGGAAGCAGCTGATGTGCCAAAAAGCTGCAAAACATTATCAGGCAGCTGGTGCTCATAGCAAGCCTCACCAGACAGCTTCAGTCCATATCGAATGTACAGGATGGAGTTAAGGGTCTGCAAGGACATCCGATTCTAAGTTTGCTTTTTACCACACTCATCTGGCTGAATACTCTCTCGAGTTCAGCATTCGAGTGTGGCAAGGACAACACAGACACAGCAGCCATGGCAAGTTCTTGAAACTGGTTGATATCAGCTGCATCCCTGAACTTCCAGATCTCACTCCAGAAGCCCAGTGTGTTTTTAGTCTCATTCCTTTTACTAAGATGGATGGCACGCCATTGCTGGACAATCTTGTCTATCTCTGCAGGGGAGTAGCCAAGGAGCTTGGCTATTTTTTTAATATTTCTCCAGTTTTCTCCACATTGAAAACTGACATGTACTGCAATGCTTCGATGTTGTCCGGCAGTCTCACCCTCAACCCATTAGTGAGGGAGATGGTGAAGGCTACACACCGCTTTTGGACATTGTTTTCATCCTCAGGCGCAAGGTGGAGCTCAGCTGCCTTTGACTCAAAAAGGTAACCAAGGTATGGTTTGGAACTGATGTATCCATCTATTGGCCCTTTGAGTACATCAACATTTGCCAGTGGATTCAGCACCCTGCTGCTCACAGACTTGATCAGGCTAACCAAGCTGTCAAGTAGCTTAAGAGGATCTACTTGATCTCCCTCAAAAGACATGATGGCCAACTGTACCTCACACAGCACTGACTTCAAAAAAGTCAGATACAATATGTTTTGAGGATCACTGTACATGGAGTATAAAACCTCAGCCATGTAGCAGTGTTCACTGGACTTGGTGACTGCGAAATGCAGCCTAAGCTCCTTCCACTGGTCCAAAATGCGTGAAACTGCGGATTCAATGGAGAGCCAACGTGTGGCACACACCTTGGTTATCTGTAAAGGTTTCTCCCCACAGTTGGTCTCATATATGGCCTTGTAGGCCTCCTTGCGCTTTGGAGACACTGAAAACCAGTTATAAGTCTCTCGTACCAAGTACTCCACATTATGGGGGATGGTGTCATTGGAAGCATGACTTAACAGCAAGCTGCAGAGAGTGGCACACACAGCGAATAAGAACCAGATCTTTGAGGCCATACTCTTCCTTCAGCACTTTATGGGCCCCATTGTTAATCCCCGTCATAACAGAGGCATTGTCAGTCCATATCCCCAGGAGTTTCTCTTTTTTAAGACAACACTTCTCGAGGAAAGCCACAACAGCACGGGCTATAGATTTGGCATCTCCTCCCTCCAACTCAACAAGCCCCAGAAATGTTGATACAATTGTTTGCTTGGTGTCACTAAAGTACCTTATCACAACCCCCAGGTACTTAGAAACACTTACATCCGTGGACTCATCGAGGAGGCTGAAACGCTGGTCACCCACATATACGACCAACTTTTTCAGAAAGTATGGTGCTAGAACACCATTAATCATTTCTGTGCACTTTGTCCTGTGCATTTTGAAGTGGGTAGCAGCAGTGGAGTCTGAGAAAGCAGCTCTACATGCTTCTCCAATGTGATCACATGCCAGCATGGAACAGTGTTCAGCGATAGCTAATGCCATGGTGGCTTCAGCCTTTTTTGCAGTCAATTTTTAACCATAAATGGCAGCTTGTTTTGGGTGGAACTGTTATAAGGCTTTGCCTTTTGAGTATGTTTTTGAGTTGTCATGTGTTTTTTTACATCACTAAGTTTGGCGTAGAAATCAGCCTCACAATACAGGCAGTATGCCCGTGTATCATCTCCAATAAACGGCTTCAACCAGCCTTTGAATTCAGGGTTTGATTCCCTCTCCTTTCTGTATTTTTGAGTGTACAGTTTAGACTGAGACATGATGAGCTAGCCAGCTAGATGTTTAGCTTACAGTGGGGAAAAAAAGTATTTAGTCAGCCACCAATTGTGCAAGTTCTCCCACTTAAAAAGATGAGAGAGGCCTGTAATTTTCATCATAGGTACACGTCAACTATGACAGACAAAATGAGAAAAAAAAATCCAGAAAATCACATTGTAGGATTTTTTATGAATTTATTGGCATATGATGGTGGAAAATAAGTATTTGGTCAATAACAAAAGTTTCTCAATACTTTGTTATATACCCTTTGTTGGCAATGACACAGGTCAAACGTTTTCTGTAAGTCTTCACAAGGTTTTCACACACTGTTGCTGGTATTTTGGCCCATTCCTCCATGCAGATCTCCTCTAGAGCAGTGATGTTTTGGGGCTGTCGCTGGGCAACACAGACTTTCAACTCCCTCCAAAGATTTTCTATGGGGTTGAGATCTGGAGACTGGCTAGGCCACTCCAGGACCTTGAAATGCTTCTTACGAAGCCACTCCTTCGTTGCCCGGGCGGTGTGTTTGGGATCATTGTCATGCTGAAAGACCCAGCCACGTTTCATCTTCAATGCCCTTGCTGAATGAAGGAGGTGTTCACTCAAAATCTCACGATGCATGGCCCCATTCATTCTTTCCTTTACACGGATCAGTCGTCCTGGTCCCTTTGCAGAAAAACAGCCCCAAAGCATGATGTTTCCAACCCCATGCTTCACAGTAGGTATGGTGTTCTTTGGATGCAACTCAGCATTCTTTGTCCTCCAGACATGACGAGTTGAGTTTTTACCAAAAAGTTATATTTTGGTTTCATCTGACCATATGACATTCTCCCAATCCTCTTCTGGATCATCCAAATGCACTTCAGACGGGCCTGGACATGTACTGGCTTAAGCAGGGGGACACGTCTGGCACTGCAGGATTTGAGTCCCTGGCGGCGTAGTGTGTTACTGATGGTAGGCTTTGTTACTTTGGTCCCAGCTCTCTGCAGGTCATTCACTAGGTCCCCCCGTGTGGTTCTGGGATTTTTGCTCACCGTTCTTGTGATCATTTTGACCCCACGGGGTGAGATCTTGCGTGGAGCCCCAGATCGAGGGAGATTATCAGTGGTCTTGTATGTCTTCCATTTCCTAATAATTGCTCCCACAGTTGATTTCTTCAAACCAAGCTGCTTACCTATTGCAGATTCAGTCTTCCCAGCCTGGTGCAGGTCTACAATTTTGTTTTTGGTGTCCTTTGACAGCTCTTTGGTCTTGGCCATTGTGGAGTTTGGAGTGTGACTGTTTGAGGTTGTGGACAGGTGTCTTTTATACTGATAACAAGTTCAAACAGGTGCCATTAATACAGGTAACGAGTGGAGGACAGAGGAGCCTCTTAAAGAAGAAGTTACAGGTCTGTGAGAGCCAGAAATCTTGCTTGTTTGTAGGTGACCAAATACTTATTTTCCACCATAATTTGCAAATAAATTCATTAAAAATCCTACAATGGGATTTTCTGGATTTTTTTTTCTCAATTTGTCTGTCATAGTTGACGTGTACCTATGATGAAAATTACAGGCCTCTCTCATCTTTTTAAGTGGGAGAACTTGCACAATTGGTGGCTGACTAAATACTTTTTCCCCCCACTGTATGTCACAAAGGGATTCTACATGGAACCCAAAAGGGTTCTACCTGGAACCCAAAAGGGTTCTCCTATGGGGAGAGCCAAAGACCCCTTTTGGAACCCTTTATTCTATGAGTGTAGTGGAAGTAGATCCAGTTGAAATAGCACCGCTTCTAATAATATACGTTTCTAAAGCAAAAATATATATATTTTAACTCTCCCATTCCTTTCTTGCTCATTCTCCCTGTCAGTCAAACTCACACTTGTGCAGTTGCAGAGAAGAGGAAGAGATTTGCCAATTACATCAATTTCTAACAATGTTTGTTGCAGGAATTATTTGACAGACACATCTTTTGAAAAATATATATTTTTTGTCTCTTTATTGCCTCTTTACACATACTTTTCTTTTTTTAAGACTGCCAAGCTGTCATCAAATGGGGGAACCTCTGTCCGGGACAATGTCCTCAGGATTATGGAGCGGTGTGTTTATAAAAAGTTGTTTTGAATATTACATGTATTAGGATTAAGCAAAACTTTACAATTTAGAAATGCGTAGAAAATTATCATTATCCAACTACTGTCTAATTTTGATATCCTCTTAAAATGTTTCAGATTGATGACCAATGAATTACTGTCCCACTTCAACATGAAGGGACAGAGGAGACAACATGCCTTTGTTACCATTTGGGTGTGCTCCATTGTAGTTGCTAAGTAAACGTGAGCAGTTGAGACATTTGACATAGACAATCAGACATTTTTAGTAGATTCTGACTGTTAAAGATATTTTACTGTGCGTTACTGTTCTGTCGTGTCCTCCATGCCCACATTATGCCAATCCTTCATTTATTTTCTTCTCTTGTTATGCTTAAAGTGTCACGAAAATCCAGAAAACTCAGGAGGTTGATGTGTTGCGGGCCCACTGGAAAGTCCTAAAATATGCCCCTGATCGCCGTGGTGGAGGAGGACGCAACGTATGTATATGAGCAAGTTGCTCTTTTTTTAAAGACATCTCTAAGCTATAACTGCCACAAATGTCTTCAACTAGTACCATGGAAATACTTATAGCCAGCTGAGTCCACAAAGTTTCTTAATGAATGTTTTCTTTAAAAATCTCTTCACTTCAGATCTGACCCATCACACCACTCTTCAAGAGGGCCACTACGCTCCAGATCGCCTTTTGTGCTCAGAGGTCCTTGATGAGGACCTACCCCATCACACCACTCTTATACACTCTGTGTCCCAGTCTTTCTATGCATGTAATGTCTGTGGGTGAATTATGAAACAATTACTGTATGAAGATGTACAAAAAATGGTGATGTAGATTTGTTTTTGCTATTGCTTGATCTATTTTAAAACTGTAAGAATATTTTGCAGATTTAAACTTTAAATTGGTGACAATGGAAACAAATAGAAATGTAATGAACACTGTTTTCAATATCCACATTTATTCTCTGCAATACTTTTTACAGTAGGTAATAAGCTGTGGTCAGGTGGTCATTACCAGGTTATGATGGTCTTAACTATGACCAGCATGCTACAGAATTATGACCAACTGGTCGTATGGTGGTCAGGCAAATACGTTTAAAAAAAACCATCATTTTCCAACCAGTTTGCGACCAGAATAAGCAGTCATAAATAGACGTCATACTGACGTCTTTTCAACCAGGTTTTGACAAATGGGCAGGTGTTCAAAAGCGCATATCAGACTGAGACCCTAATGCTTAAGTAGTTCTTTATGAGTTTTAGTTTAGAAAACTATCTCTCCGCAGAAGCGACAGTTACAGGAATGGTTAAAAACAGCTTGATTGCCATAGCAACAGAAGGGAGTGGTGATTCAAATACAGCAGTTCTGCAGCACCTTTACATGAGCCTCTCATTCTCTTTAATTGCCGGAAAGAGATGAACTGTATAGGAAGCTCTGGGGACAGGTCGTCTGGATACTGGACAGCCAATAAATTGGCAGATGCAAACAGATTATCATCTTTAGCGGCTACTGTTGAACCGGCGTTTGAGTTGTGTGGTTGCAATATCAACAGTCCATTATCTCTGGTATATCTTAGCATGCATCATTCAAGACTAAGTATAAATTGTGTGCAGCGCAATGGACATACAGTGGGGGAAAAAAGTATTTAGTCAGCCACCAATTGTGCAAGTTCTCCCACTTAAAAAGATGAGAGAGGCCTGTAATTTTCATCATAGGTACACGTCAACTATGACAGACAAAATGAGAAAAAAAAATCCAGAAAATCACATTGTAGGATTTTTAATGAATTTATTTGCAAATTATGGTGGAAAATAAGTATTTGGTCAATAACAAAAGTTTTTCAATACTTTGTTATATACCTGTTGTTGGCAATGACACAGGTCAAACGTTTTCTGTAAGTCTTCACAAGGTTTTCACACACTGTTGCTGGTATTTTGGCCCATTCCTCCATGCAGATCTCCCCTAGAGCAGTGATGTTTTGGGGCTGTCACTGGGCAACACGGACTTTCAACTCCCTCCAAAGATTTTCTATGGGGTTGAGATCTGGAGACTGGCTAGGCCACTCCAGGACCTTGAAATGCTTCTTACGAAGCCACTCCTTCGTTGCCCAGGCGGTGTGTTTGGGATCATTGTCATGCTGAAAGACCCAGCCACGTTTCATCTTCAATGCCCTTGCTGATGGAAGGAGGTTTTCACTCAAAATCTCACGATACATGGCCCCATTCATTCTTTCCTTTACACGGATCAGTCGTCCTGGTCCCTTTGCAGAAAAACTGCCCCAAAGCATGATGTTTCCACCCCCATGCTTCACAGTAGGTATGGTGTTCTTTGGATGCAACTCAGCATTCTTTGTCCTCCAAACACGACGAGTTGAGTTTTTACCAAAAAATTATATTTTGGTTTCATCTGACCATATGACATTCTCCCAATCCTCTTCTGGATCATCCAAATGCACTCTATCAAACTTCAGACGGGCCTGGACATGTACTGCCTTAAGCAGGGGGACACGTCTGGCACTGCAGGATTTGAGTCCCTGGCGGCGTAGTGTGTTACTGATGGTAGGCTTTGTTACTTTGGTCCCAGCTCTCAGCAGGTCATTCACTAGGTCCCCCTGTGTGGTTCTGGGATTTTTGCTCACCGTTCTTGTGATCATTTTGACCCCACGGGGTGAGATCTTGCGTGGAGCCCCAGATCGAGGGGAGATTATCAGTGGTCTTGTATGTCTTCCATTTCCTAATAATTGCTCCCACAGTTGATTTCTTCAAACCAAGCTGCTTACCTATTGCAGATTCAGTCTTCCCAGCCTGGTGCAGGTCTACAGTTTTGTTTCTGGTGTCCTTTGACAGCTCTTTGGTCTTGGCCTTAGTGGAGTTTGGAGTGTGACTGTTTGAGGTTGTGGACAGGTGTATTTTATACTGATAACAAGTTCAAACAGGTGCCATTAATACAGGTAACGAGTGGAGGACAGAGGAGCCTCTTAAAGAAGAAGTTACAGGTCTGTGAGAGCCAGAAATCTTGCTTGTTTGTAGGTGACCAAATACTTATTTTCCACCATAATTTGCAAATAAATTCATTAAAAATCCTACAATGTGATTTTCTGGATTTTCTTTTCTCAATTTGTCTGTCATAGTTGACGTGTATCTATGATGAAAATTACAGGCCTCTCTCATCTTTTTAAGTGGGAGAACTTGCACAATTGGTGGTTGACTAAATACTTTTTTTCCCCACTGTATAATGCACAATGTCTCAGAAGCCCATGGGAGTCTCAAATTGGATTTAATTTAATTTACCTTGATTGTAGCCCATTTGTTTAAGTTCAACAATAAATAGTGGTAAAATGTATCCCAAGCCAAGGATTTTTCCTCATTGTTAGGCTATTTGATGTGTAATTTTTATAAAGAGTTTATAAATAGCAGCTAAATACTGTATATAGCTATAGCTAGTAGGCTACACTGCTTAATGAAACATAGTAAGCTAGTGTTTTGAGGGTGAACTGACTGTATTATTTGGCATGAATAGACTGGTTTTACACACAGCAACTTTCTATCCAAGTTGGGAGAGAGTGCGAGGACGGCTCATGTCATGCAGGTTCAGGTAAGCTATACTGGACAATTTATTTTTATTTTTATGTATCTATTGGTTGCCGATTAGTATTCTGTTGTACCGAAAATGTATTTGACCAATCTGCAATGTTTGAATTTCCAACATTAATTACAGAGAACAAGTAATTATATTATCGTCGCCAACCAGCAGTCTAAATCATGGCAGCCTTGCGACACAGTGTATAGCTTAGTGAAATGTTAGGCTTAACATGAGAAAATGAAGACCAAATAGTTATTTCTACCAATAAACATGATCCATTAGCTAAAGCAAAGCTATAGGCTACATGCCCTGGCACCACAGAAAGCCTATCAATTCGATCAGCCTGGTCTCAGAGAATTTCTTATTATTCTGTATGTAAATCTGGGATACTCCATTTAGTATGATATGTTACGTTTCGTATGGTTACATAAGATAGATGGTTACTTAAGGTAAAAAAGAAAGTAGGGTGGTTGGTTGGGCGTACAACGCGAACGTCTAGCAACCCAAAGGTTGCGAGTTCGAATCTCATCACGGAGAACTTCAGTATTTTAGAAACTTTAACTACTTACTACTTTTTAGCTACTTTGCAACTACTTAGCATGTTAGCTAACCCTTCCCCTAACCTCTAGCCTAGCTAATGTTAAAGAGCTAACTAACGTTAGCCACCTAGCTAGAATTCATAACATATCATGTTTTGCAAATTCGTAACATATCCGTTTTGCAAATTCGTAACATTGTACGTTCTGCAAATTCGTAACATATAATACGAATTGTAATTGGTAACATATCATACTAAAATGGAGTGTCTTGGATTTACAGAATAATATGAAATACTCTGAGACCAGGTTGATTCGATCAGCCCCCTGCATAGACATGTCACAATTTCAGCACCACAGACAGAAATCTGTCGCATTCAATTTCTATTTTAAGGAGGGGAGGGGGGGCGAACTCCAACCTTACAGGGGTCCAGAGAAACTGCATTGCACCAGTGCTGCGTGCAGCAAAACTACCTGTACTGCATGCAGAGATATAAAAATGATATCCATGAGTTAATCTTGACTCTGGGGAAGTAGATAAAGGGCTTCATTGACAAAATCCTGAAGTATCCCTTTAAACCCAAATGTACTGAAGATTAAGGTGACCTTTTTAATGAAATGAGTACCGCAGTGTTGAGGACATTTTTGGAGGTGTTGTTACCTACCTTTTTTGTAAGGCTCAGGATTTACACATGTTTTACCCAGATAAGCACCTCAACCTTTCAGAAACCTCTGGCAGCGCCGGCCCACCTACAAACTACTAGGAAGCTGAAGTTCTTATGGTCAATGAGGAAGTTTGTTGTTTTAGTCCAGGATGGTCATTCTCCGTTAACCACTTCCTTACAAACAGGAAGTGAGGATTAGAGAACAGGAAGCAGTCTCTGTATCATCCATAGACATAGAATATGAATAAATTATGTAATACAATATCTCTATGGTAACATCTCACATCTTCATTCTCATAGAAACTACCCCATAATGATAAAGCCAACATCATCATCATCTGTACTAGAGTACAGTCACTGTTATCAAACCAAATTCATCATCCCTTAGGACTTAGTTACAATAGAGTACTGTCTTGAAATCCTGCTAAAACAAGACATCATGTCTGCATAGGTAGCACACTCACACAACATGAACAATCTCACTCACACACAAACCCTGACTCACTCACACAACATGAACACAAGGTGCATTTATACAGTCTCTTAATATATGTGCACATTCCGAACGTCTCGTTTTTCAAAATGGCTGCTGTCTTAGTCACATATGTCTGCTGTCCCTGATGAGATTGGTTGCGTTCCCCTGCACAGACGTTGCATGCGTCAACCATTAGTTGCGTGCCACGTCATTGACTGTGCCGTCGGGCTCTATAACATGATGTGGTTGGCTGATACTTAAAATACCTATCCAGACGTTGTAAGATCTGGCATGCGTCAGCAACGCCTGGGCAGAGGAACGTGCCAATTAGAAGAACAGAGGTTTGGAGTGCTGGGTCCCACCCTCCACAGCGGTCACCAGGCAAAAGTACCAAAAAAAGGCTTCTTGAGGTAGAAGATTCCCCCTAACCATAGATATAGTATCAGATACCCCTATAGCCAATCCTAACCAATCGGGGGATGAAGAATATCTGACCCGTGATCAGTGGTTATGGGCCAACTTCACAGGGTGCCATGTTGGGGTCCTACACAGGACCAGGTCTGCCCCCGTCGCTGCCCGAACCCCCTGGCCTGCCCCGTCCACCAGGGGCCTGAGATCTCATGCTGTGCCATGCCTTGACCAGTGGCTCTCGTTTCCTCCACATGAGCTTGTGGCCGTATGCTACATACCACCTGCAGGACAGACAGTATGTATTATATTGATTTATCAATATTATTTAATAATAACAACATATACCATTTAGCAGAAGCTTTTTTTGTTAGTTTTTTACCCCTTTTCCTCCCCAATTTTGTGATATCCAATTGGTAGTTACAGTTTTGTCCCATCGCTGCAACTCCCTACAGACTCGGAAGAGGCGAAGGTCGAGAGCCATGCGTCCTCCGAAACACGACCCTGCCAAGCCGCACTGCTTCTTGACACACTGCATGCTTAACCCGGAAGCCAGCCGCATCAATGTGTCGGAGGAAACGCTGCACAACTGGCAACCGAAGTCAGCTTGCAGGCGCCCAGGCCGCCACAAGGAGTCGCTAGAGCACGATGGGACAAGGACATCCCGGCCGGCCAAACCCTCCCCAAACCCGGACGACGCTGGGCCAATTGTGCGTCGCCTCATGGGTCTCCTGGTCACGGCCAGCTATGACACAGCCTGGGATCGAACCCGGGTCTGTAGTGACGCCTTAGATCGCTGCGCCACTCGGGAGGCCCTTAGCATATGCTTTTAACCAAAGCAACCTTTTACTTTTGGGTGGCCCTGGGAATCGAACCCACAATATTGACGTTGCAAGTTCCAACTGAGCCATACAGGACAACAATATTACTTTAATAACTTACTACTAAACTAAAATAGGACCACTATTGTATTTGAATTCATTACTATTATAAATGTGTTATATCCAGTGACATTTAGTCTAATGAAGATGGCTTTAAATGAATGCAAAACAACTAGTCTAATCATGGATGATAATATGGAGATATAGGGGAATTATGGTATTATAAGACTATTTCTACTTTGACCAGCTCTATGCCCTGAAAGGTCCAGAAATCACTGTCTTAACAGTCTTTGAATGTTCAAGTATTTATGGAAACTGTTGTCATAATTAAAAAAGGATACAAAATGTAATTTCACAGTCAAACAGAAGTCACATTTTCCCCCATCTCTCACTTGTGGATATGAATCACCTCACTAATATTGGCTTGGGGATACGGCTATGCATGATACATGAAATCAGTTGCTTTACAGATACGCCACAGATGCGCCATTTGGGCTCTGGTGAGTCCAGTCGCCCATTTTTGCAGTGATCAGATTACTCACACTCCGAAGAGGGCTCCTCCAAGGTGAGCCGCATGATCAAACAGCCTCCATCCCATAATGAGCCCCGCTGCATCCATGGCAACGATAGCTTTCAAGGCCTAGAAAAGAGCAATGGGCGGTAAGACGCTGCATCCCACAACCATACAGACGACACACAACATATGTTTATACACACATTAAATTACAATGAATAGACGTGTTGAGTGCAGATGAACTCTACGCTCTGTTGTTACCCCCCTGGTCTTTCATACAGACACTTTATTGGTCTCCTGTTTCCCTCAGTGAATATGAATGGAATGTTGTTACCACTGCTTGGCTTGAGGTGTTCGTACACAGGCACCCATGCCACAAACACACACATCACATCACTCACGTTGCCTGCAGTGAAGCTGACCATGGGCAGGAGGATGATGCCCAGTTTGGCCTCTGGCATTTTGGTGCAGACCGCCGCCAGGACCGTCATGATGGCCCCTGACTGGAAGTCAAATCACAGGAAGTGATATCACAGCCAGGATCAGGAAGTGACATCAGAGCCAGGACCGACCACAGTAATAAAACAGAGGAGACGTGAGTAATGCTGATCGTCACTTAACCACCAACTCCTATTTTGTCATGCAATAATCATAACAATAATGTAATAATGTGTGTATGTTTCCTGGTTTAAAGAAATCACAGTATGATATTCTTTGGTCCTACAGTAATGAACAAGTGGACAGTATTGTAAAGTAAAGTGTACCACAATGGGGTGTGAGGACTCTTACCGCCCCAAGCGAGGGATGCAGGCGTCCCGTGGCGGTCTTACACACGTAGCTCACCATAGTGGAGATCACGCCTGACAATGTAGAGAGATGAGGGTCAGCAGCAGTCTCTTAAAATAACCAAACACATACAGTGGTGTGAAAAAGTGTTTGGCCCCCTTCCTGATTTCTTATTTGTCACACTTAAATGTTTCAGATCAAACGAATTTAAATATTAGTCAAAGATAACAAGTAAACACAAAATGCAGTTTTGAAATGGTTGTTATTATTAAGGGAAAACAAAATCCAAACCCACATGTCCCTGTGTGAAAAAGTGATTGCCCCCTACAACCTAATAACTGGTTGGGCCACCCTTAGCAGCAACAACTGCAATCAAGCGTTTGCAATAACTTGCAATGAGTCTTTTACAGCGCTGTGGAGGAATTTTGGCCCACTCATCTTTGCAGAATTGTTGTAATTCAGCCACATTGGAGGGTTTTCGAGCATGAACTGCCTTTTTAAGGTCATGCCACAGCATCTCAATAGGATTCAGGTCAGGACTTTGACTAGGCCACTCCAAAGTCTTCATTTTGTTTTTCTTCAGCCATTCAGAAGTGGACTTGCTGGTGTGTTTTGGATCATTGTCCTGCTGCAGAACCCAAGTTCGCTTCAGCTTGAGGTCTCGAACATATGGCCGGACATTCTCCTTCGGGATTTTTTGGTAGACAGCAGAATGAATGGTTCCATTTATCACACAAAGTCTTCCAGGTCCTGAAGCAGCAAAACAGGCCCAGACCATCACACTACCACCACCATATTTTACTGTTGGTATGATGTTCTTTTTCTGAAATGCAGTGTTACTTTTACGGCAGATGTAATGGGACACACACCTTCCAAAAAGTTCAACTTTTGTCTCGTCAGTCCACAGAGTATTTTCCCAAAGGTCTTGGGGATCATCAAGATGTTTTCTGGCAAAAATGAGACAAGCCTTAATGTTATTTTTGCTCAGCAGTGGTTTTCGTCTTGGAACTCTGCCATGCAGACCATTTTTGCACAGTCTCTTTCTTATGGTGGAGTCATGAACACTGACCTTAACTGAGGCAAGTGAGGCCTGCAGCTCTTTGGATGTTGTTGTGGGGTCTTTTGTGACCTCTTGGATGAGTCGTCGCTGCGCTCTTGGGGTAATTTTGGTCGGCCGGCCACTCCTGGGAAGGTTCACCACTGTTCCATGTTTTCGCCATTTGTGGATAATGGCTCTCACTGTGGTTCGCTGGAGTCCCAATGCTTTAGAAATGGCTTTATAACCTTTTTCAGACTGATGGATCTCAATTACTTTCTTTCTCATTTGTTCCTGAATTTCTTTGGATCTCTGCATGATGTCTAGCTTGTGAGGATCTATTGGTCTACTTCACTTTGTCAGGCAGGTCCTATTTAAGTGATTCCTTGATTGAGAACAGGTGTGGCAGTAATCAGTCCTGGGTGTGGCTAGAGGAATTGAACTCAGGTGTGATAAACCACAGTTGAGTTGTGTTATAACAGGGGGGGCAAACACTTTTTCACACAGGGCCATGTAGGTTTGGATTTTGTTTTCCCTTAATAATAACAACCTTCATTTCAAAACTGCATTTTGTGTTTACTTGTGTTATCTTTGACTAATATTTAAATTTGTTTGATGATCTGAAACATTTAAGTGTGACAAACATGCAAACAAATCAGGAAGGGGGCAAACACTTATTCACACCACTGTATACACTCAAACACAAGGCACACACACACACACGCACGCAAATTGACATCACATCACACACACACACCCCAGCCACACACACACACACCCCAGCCACAAACACACACACACACACACACACTATGTAGGCTGGTACCAGCAGAGAGGTAGACAGCGAGGAACTGCTCCTTCCCCAGGAGAGAGACGATGCTGGAGGAGAAGGTCCACAGGACGTACATGTTGGCTGCCATGTGGATTATAGAGTAATGGCTGAAGGTGGAGAGGAGCATGGGAAGGCACCGCGTCTCTGGGAGGAATAGGAAGGGACAAGCGTGAGTCTTACCATTGAGCAAAATGAAAATGGAGGTTAACTGTATTTTCTGCTCAGATCTGCTCTATCTCTCCAGGAAAATGTGGCCCTTGACTTGTGTTGATAATGCAGGGTTTTAGACAGCATCACGGGGGAACTATACGGAGGAGGGAGTGTGACTATTAAAACAAATTAATGTAGAGTTGGGAGGGATTTCTAACCGACCAAAAATAACTACATTATTCAGCGTCATTGAAATGACCCTACGGACCACCACCACACTCACAAAGAGATACAGTACTTACTGGAGGCTGGGTTGGCAGTAAAGTACTTGAGCATGGATCGTTGCATAGAGGGTATTCGCCAACAGCAGAGCACCACAGCATTGACCGCTATGATCCCTATGACAAGAGAGATGGAGAGATGGGAACAAAGGGTTAGAAGGAGAGGATATTAAGAAGGTAGCTAACAGAGAAAGGACCACATCTGGACAGAGAGAACACTTACAGATATAGCTAGTACAGACTGTATAATGCAAGCATAGGGTCATGTTTGGTAGGCATGAAATGTAAGAAAACGATGTCCAACGTTTATTATCTGAACATGTCTAATAAGAAACGCTCATTATCATTTTTTCGTTCTAAGCCGTGACCCTAATGAACACAACTTTAATTCCATGGTATGATGCAACTAATTCTCAACTCAAGCTTTGAACATTTTATGCCTTTGCTGGTCGTAAGGCAGCCTCTCTATCTCGTTGACCGTAATACCCTCTCAATTCGTTGTGCAAGCTTTTGTTCCATCCCAGCTCTAACACACTACAAATCAACTAATCATGGCCTTTAAATTTCCACAATAGACCACTTTAAAATGAGGCATGTTAGAGCTTGGCTGGAACAACATCTGAAGCACACTGTGGTCCTTCCGGGCCATAGTTGCCCATTCCTCCCCGTCATCCATCACCCTTTCGGGGATACCTTACCAGTGGCCATCTGCTGACCCTCGGTCAGGCTGTTCCAGAAATCATCCACAAACGACATGAGCAGGATGACCTGTTTCTGGAAGTCTGTTAGCTGGTTCCACCAGTTGTGCCAGTATGTCATGTCTTGTGATGCCTAGGATCCAAATACAGAGGAGACACACAGGTGTCATTTTCAGTGTTCGTACAGACAGTGGCAAGTCAAATTCAAGGACTTTCAAATACTGTTTTGAGCACTAATATTTATTTTCAAGGACCATCAATTTGTAATAGTTCCGATTATGCAATTGTTTCTAGTCGCCAACAGATGGCAGTATATCGCCACAACCTCATATACATTTTATTTTTTTAGAACCTACTATTCATCACTACCATACAAGTTCTACTCAATAACAGTGGTGGAAAACGTACCCAATTGTTAGATACCTTAACAGAAAATGACTCAAGTAAAAGTGAAAGTCACCCTGTAAAATACTACTTGAGTAAAAGTATTTGGTTTTACATATACTTAAGTATCAAAATTAAATGTAATTGCAAAATTATACTTATCAAAAGTCAAAGTATAAATAATTTAAAATTCCTTATATTATGCAAATCAGACTGCACGATTTTCTTGTTTTTTAAATTTACAGATAGCCAGGGGCACACTCCAACACTCAGACATCATTTACAAACGAAGCATGTGTTCAGGGAGTCCACCAGATCAGAGGCAGAAGGGAAGTTCTCTTGATTAGTGTGTGAATTGGACAATTTTCCTGTCCTGCTAAGCATTAAAACACTTTGAAGTTTGTGGAAATGTGAAATTAATGTAGAAGAATATAACACATTAGATCTGGTAAAAGATAATACAAACAAAAAAACATGCGTTTTTTATTTAATTTATTTTTTCATCATCTTTGAAATGCAAGAGAAAGGCCACAATATAATACTGCAGTTTAGGCACAATTTAGATTTTGGCCACTAGATGGCAGCAGGGTGTGTGCAAAGTTTCAGATTGACTATTTTGTATCAAGTCTACCCAAATGTGCCGAACTGTTCAATTGATACATTTTCAAGTACATAACTATAGAGAACATACCAAAATATTATGGTAATACACAATGTAAGTTTACACACTCCAAGGAATGTCATACATGATGGATCATTAGCTTATACACTAACTTTCACACATCTAGATGGCCGGGAGGGGTGGGTGTGGAGCCAGAGACAGCAGGAGTTCAAATTGTAGAACCCAGTTCCTACATTTGAATATAAAAATGGATTTTATCAAACAAAACTACACTACAATTTATCTCTGGGACCCTTAGGATGACAAATCAGAGCAAGATTACTGAATGTAAGTACATTATTTACCTTCAGAGGTGAATGTATCAAACCAGTTTTGTTGTTGTGCACTCTCCTCAAACAAATAGTATGGTATTTTTGTAATGATGTCATGTCATAGTATTGTGAGGACTGAGGTAGAGTTACGAGATAATTGGTTTGGGGCCATGAAGTCTACATTCCTTATGTCAAAGGAGATTAGTGATGTTTATGGTAGTATGATTGATGGACATGATATAATGACCTGGGGCAAAGGGTAATAACAACAGAGAAAGGGAGTGCTATGATGGTTGCCAGATGTATGTGAAAGGAAGGATAACCAAGAGTATAAAGGAGGTGAGATTTGTGTGTGTGGGCAGTTCAACTGACAAAGGGCAGAGCTATGTCCGTTTGTTAGATGAACCCACAAGCTCGTGATCCAATAAATACTTGGTATAAAATCTCCACACAGTGTCTAAGTAAATTCTTGCATCTTGAACTTCTCAATACCAGAAACTCATCATTACAGATAGCTACTGTAAAATTGGACAGTCAAGTTAGATTAACAAGAATTTAAGCTTTCTGCCCATATAAGACATGTCTATGTCCTGGAAAGTTTGCTGTTACTTACAACAGTCATGCTAATCACATTAGCGCCGCGTTAGCTCAACCGTCCCGTGAGACGGGACACCGATCCAGTAGAGGTTAACAAAAGGTGAGTAAACGACGTTTACCCTCCACTACATCCCTGGATGGGTCTGGCAAAACCCATTCATAAACATCAATATCCTGCCAGGCAGGATTGAATCTACATTTGCCCGGCAGTTTAGCTATCGATGTGATGTTTGGCGGCACCTAATCAGTCAGTTCTGTACCTGCCTGGTTGAATGGCAGTGTGGGTGGGTGGAATGAGCGAGCTCGCCTGGCAACCCAACCAGAGTGCGAAACACGTGAGGAAATAAAACTCAGTAGTCTGCCTGGAAATTAATTTGCAAAACCACTACATTTTTCCTAATATTTTTCATATTAACATATTTGATCATTTTCTGTTCTCCTCTTTTAATTCAAGTACTTTTCAAGTACCAACTTGAGAAAATGTCAGATTTTCAAGGTATTCCAGTACTTGAATTTCAGAGTGCCAAATTCAAGCACCTTGTGCAAACCCTGCAATCTGTCACTCTTAGCGAGATGGAAGCATGTCTCTATCAGCCTCTATGGAGTACTTGTAGTGTTAATAATGGGGTGTATTGTCATACAGTGATGAGCCCTCCTGCCTATCAAGATGTATTTCACTTAATGATAAACGCAATAAAATAAGGAAAGAGACATACAGATGACAAAAAAAAAAAGAAACATCTCCATCATACCCTTACCTTTCCGTTTTTCTCCACCTCAGCCTCGTCCCTGGCCGTCTGCACTCGTGACTTCAAAGACTCGTATTGCAAGATGGCCGCCGCACTAAAGGAGCACCCTGTAAACTAACATGGAGTCAGACAAGCTTACCTTCCTTTTCCTTGGACTGCCCACCGTGCAGCTTTGTCCACTGGATGAACATGTACTTGTAAGTTACTCTTTAAAGACATTGAGTTGCATGTTATATAGGTTTCGCTATGCTGAATATGAACTATGAATACACAATGAATACACAATGAATACATATGAATAAACGCATGAAAAGCACTATAGAACGGTGACTTCCCATATCGCAATGTTTTGGGAATAAAAAAAAAAAAAGCTTTCTTGGTAGAACCTACCCCTATTGTGAACATAAGGGGTTTGAACAGCTTCCCTGTACGCCTGGGGGCCGCGCCAGGGGGTGGGGGTCCTGTTTTAGGGGTCACCGCTTTCCGAGCCACCACCGCGTCGCCAGCCTCAGAGGGCGGAGGGCCTGTTTCTCCCGGGGAGCCCCGGTCCCTCCTCCATGTCTCCGGTTTCCTCGCTTCCTTACGGAAACCACACCTCTGCTGGGGGTGGAGGGTGAACCTATAGAAGGGCACACAGGAAGACAGCTTTGGTTGGAAACAGATGACACATGTAGATCTCCAGATAATTGCGGATGTTTTCATGAATCTTTTCCTTGGTTTCATCCAGATGAGTAGGTCATTGGAGAGTTAGCTCTGATGTAAATGCAGAGCTAATTTGCACAGCTGATTGAACGTTGAGGAAATGGGTTTTGCAGGAATACTATCTCTCATTGTACTTCAGGTCTCTACTATAGATGCACCCTTGACCTTAACACTGGCCACGCCCCCCTGTTTAGTAAGTTCCTGGCAGCCACAATGCGATGTACGTCAAGACCTAGGGAAGATTTCAAGAGAGAGAAATAGTAATGGCGTCTTTTTGTAGGCACTAATAACTCTGCCATGGTTCGTTGGACAAAGCCTATGGAGAAATGAATGGCGTTTTTTGAGGGGTTTTTGGATAAACACTGAGAATAATGTCTGTGGTAAAACGAGTAATGTCTGTGGTAGACACAGGCTTAGGAGAGTAATGCGTTTTGTTCTATGACAATCTTCATCAGCTAATATCACTTTTTGTGAATTCTGAAGCATTTATGTAATGAAAACAAGCACATAAAGCACAAATTCTTCATAATTCATAAAGGTCATGTTAACTGACTGATATATCATAGAACAAAACGCATAACATCTCCTAAGCCTGTGTTAACCTCCAACCTTTTTTTCAGCGTTTATCCCAAAACATTTTCCCCCATAGGGATGGCTGAACGACCCAGAGGTAACTAATTACCGGGTTTTAGGACTTCAAGCTGGTGAGCTCTATAGCGGAGGTGCATAAAGATGGCGGCCCACATACACTTACCACTAATTCCTTGTTTTGCCAAGTTCGTCATATTGTACATTGCTCTCCGTTACTCTTCTTTTGTATGTTCATTAGCAGAGTATACATGACCCCAATTTTAGCTTCAAGACGCCAGCAATTTGAAAAACCAATGTCGCGCGCCATAGTTTAAAAGCTCAGTGGATAGTGCTAAAACAAGGACACCATATCTTTAATTCTGTCATTTTTATGCACGTTCGCCAGAGTGGTGAGGAGGATTGTATAACTAGCAAAATAGTTTTGAAGTTGAGGGTGCAGTATTTATGAAGTTTGGCAATGAGGACGAAAACTAGCATAGTTCAGCTAGCCAGCTAGTTTAGCCAGCTTGTTTAGCCAGCTAGTTTAGCCAGCTAGTTTAGCCAGCTAGTTTAGCCAGCTTGTTTAGCCAGCTAGCTTAGCCACCTTGTTTAGCCAGCTAGTTTAGCCAGCTAGCTTAGCCAGGGAAAACGAGCTCAGGCCTACTGCGCATGTGCACCAGCTGGGTTAGGCTAATTCAGAAGATGGATAGTCTTCTTCTGTATAATGGCATTCCCAACAATTGTATGTGTATTCCGCCACCTACTGTACAAGTGGATAATAAAGATCCCAAAAGAAAAAATGCGGTGTAATTTTTTTTTTATATATATATAATAATATTTATATTTTTAATCCATACAAATTATCAATAACGAAATTAAAATCAGCCTGCTTTTCTGTTCTAATCAGGTCACTACACAGGCTCAGAAGGATCCTGTGATGGCGGGACATTTCCTGGCGACAGTAGTCCATCCTTGCAGTGCTTCTGCCTGTGAAGTCTTGGAGGCCCAAAAACTTCTCGGCTGCCGATATAATGATGTCCAGTTTCTTCGACTCTTGTGCAGTACAATTAATAACCGTGGCTATAAATGCTACAAAATCCACCTTCTTCACAATAAGTGTCTCCAGATCACTTGATTTTTGTTCCATTCTTGGACTTCACTGTTGTCCACTCATCTATCTCGATGTGCTTTCAGCTTCAAACGATACTTCTGCTTCCGCCTTCTCCAACCTTCCCTACCTCAAATTCAGACGGAGATGGATTGTAGTTTTTATGGCCTGATATCAGGAGCTGGCGGCGAAAAGTTTGATTAAACAATTCAGACACTGAAACGAATAACTCAGAATAATTATTTAAGGAGAGCAAATCCATATACAATCCCGAAATCAGCTGTAACTGTCAATAGTAAAACACGGAGACTTCTTCTTCTTTGTTGAGGTTTAACGGCAGTTGGCATCCAATAAATGTTGCATTACCGACACCTACTTGACTGGAGTATAACTCCCTTATACTTTGCTTTAAAAAATACAACAAATACCCTACCATCTAATACTACACTCACACAAAATAATAATAACTACCATACTTCTTCTTCAGTGGGGTTTATCGGCGGTTGGCATCCAACGTTATGGTGCATTACCGCCACCTACCGTACTGGAGTGTGGGCCAGAGACAAGGAGAAACTAAATCCTACCTGCCAACCCTGTTTCTCTTAAAAAGATAACAAAATATTTGAGACTATATCTAATGACGCTCTACTCAATATACTCTTTAAACTAATTTCCTGTATCACCTTCACCCTCATACTAGATCTCAGCCTCTCTCTTTCCCTCTGATACTGCCCACACTGTAGCAATACATGCTCCACGGTCTCTATTTCCTGACAATAATCACACTTTCCTGATGGATGCTTTCCTATCATGTTTATTGTACATTTACATTTGTCATTTAGCAGACGCTCTTATCCAGAGCGACTTACAGGAGCAATTAGGGTTAAGTGCCTTGCTCAAGGGCACATCGACAGATTTTTCACCTAGTTGGCTCGGGGATTAGAACGAGCGACCTTTCAGTTACTGGCACAACGCTCTTAACCACTAAGCTACCTGCCGTTTAATATCTTATTCAAGTGGCTGTGTTCCACCCTTAATCTTGTAACAATATCCTCCTCTCTTCTGCCCCTTCCTGCCGTCCTCTCTCCCCGACTTCCGCTGTACCTGAAATAAATGCCTTCCCTTATTATTTCTATTCCACTGCTCCTGCCATCTCTGCACCATCACTGTATACAGTCTTTTTGCCTCTGCCTTGCTCATTGACACTTCAACATCGCCACTACTAAGTGCTAGCCCACATGCTAGCCCCACATGGGCTGGAACCCAAGTAAATCTTATCTGAATACCCATCTGTTTAATCCTGCCATGGGTTTGTAGCACCTCATAAAGCAGGTCTTGTCTGCTACGTGAGCTATAGGACTGGAGACTCATTAACACTGCACATGAATCAGAGCAAATAACTACTCTGTCTGGCTTAACTTCCTCCACCCACTGCAAGGCCAACAGTATGGCCATCAGCTCTGCCGTATATACAGCCAGATGATCTGTAATACGTTTCCTGACTTCCACCCCACATTCCTACACTACAAATGCTGACCCAGTACGTCCTGTCCTTGGATCTTTTAAACCATCTGTGTAAATGGCCACAAGATCCTGATACCGTTTCCAGAAGTCTCTTAAAGAAATCAGATGGATCAACACCCTCCCTGTCTTTCTGTAGTCTCTCCAACACTTCTAGATCAACTACTGGAGACGGGAGTAGCCATGGTGGATTTACAGGAATAACTACCGTTGGACTAAACTCCCTTCCATACAGTCCCATCTCCTTCGCCTGGGTATTACCCACCCACCCAAAGCTCGTGTTCTGTCTTCGCTAACGTTCCCAGCATGCCTGTGAAATCCCTTTCGCAGGATGAGACACCCCATGTCCTTGTAGGACGACCCAGTAATTAATAGCCAGCTGCTGTCTCCTCATCTGCAACGACGTATCCCCCATCTCCACCTGTAATGCAGCCACTGGGGACGTCCGAAATGCCCCACTACATATTCTGAGTCTTTGCCCCTGTATGACATCTAGCCTTTCCAGTGAGGTCCGGCCTGCCGAACCATATGCTATACTGCCATAGTCTATTACAGATCGGATCAATGCAACATACATGGTCTTCAATGAGGAACGCCCAGCCCCCCCACTCCTTCCCCGTCAGACAGCACATCACATTTAGCACCTTCTTACACTTTCCCACCACTCTCTCAATGTGTTCTGTCCAGGTCAGTCTAGTATCAAAGTATACCCCAAGGAACCTGAAGGCCCCCACCCTCTCCAAGTTTCTCCCATATAACCTCAAGCATACCTCATCTCCCACCTTCCTCCTGGTAAAGAACACTGTTTGAGTTTTCTCTACAGAGAACCTGAATCCCCACATTAATGCCCACCGCTCTACCTCATCAATTGCTTCCTGCACCTTCCTGACTATGTATGGCACATTTCTTCCCCTCTTCCATAAGGCACCATCATCTGCAAATAACCACCTCCCTATATCCGGCTGTACCTGAGAGTATACATCATTGATCATGATTGAGAACAAATAACTACCATACTCCACTATTTAAATCTATTTCTTCCTACTTCAGGCCAACAGCCTGAAAGGATGGGACACCGCCACTTAACACACCCTGTAACTCTTCTGACGTCAAGTCACGCACACCCAAATACCTCTCTGCAGCTGCCACCACAACCTCTATTTTCTGCGACTTTCGTTCCATCCCTGCAGTACAGTTGATAACCATTGCTATAAATGCCAAAAATCCAATCTTACTGAAACATATATCACTTGTTGGCCTATATCCCTCTGTACTGGTACAGATCTACTACTCTCACCACTCCTCCCCCTTGACCTATCTTCCTCTACTTTCTTTCACTGCCTCAGCATACGACAACTTCTGCAAACCTCAACCTGCCTCTCTCGCACCATAAACTCAGAGACGCCTCCTCCTCGCCACTATATTGCATAATTGTCTCCTTCTCAAAACCCATTGGAGGAGAACGTCAGAGAGGCGGGATCTCTGGCTTTCTCATCCAATGGGTTTTGAGAAGGAGACGAGGAGCGAGGACGCGAGGTGTATGCAATTGAGATCTTTCCCTAGTCTATGTTGCAGATATTTCTTTGCGGTTTGCCATTAATTTATTCCTCAAAAAGCGTGGATAGATAATAACAGCGTTGTCACGGACTAGGCCTATTTTGCAAAGCAATAGCCAAACCTTCCATGCCAAATACAATGCAGTGAAGTGTCTTTATGTTGAATAGATTTGAATGCGACTGTCATTGGCCTTCTTCGACCTCGCAGCTGACAGTGTTGGAGACTGCCGACTGACTGATCTACAAATTACCTTGCATCATAAATAACTACTCATTATTATTTGCAGGTCAGTCAGTTAGTGACCATTTACCCACAATGCATCATGGATTGGATGCTCTCGAACACGGCCAATGTCAATCTAAATAAATGACAACGACACAACCGTACAGCATTTGATATTGAACAAAGCTACAATTGTAGCAATAGTGTTTAAACACTTAACTACCGCAATTAATGCGGTAAAGTTATCTAAAATGACAAGTCAGAAGATGGTTAGGTAACCAGTGTAACATAACCACCTATGTCGTAACTTCGTCGTTGTTCGCAACAATGTTGCAACGTCAATATATCGCGCACCCCGGGTCTCCATTGCTCACCTGCTACCTCTTGAAACTGGGGAGACAGAATTGATACATTCTGTTTTGGTCCATTTTACAAAACATCCTCTCCACGCCATGTTTATGACCCCAACCGAAGTCCCACAACGGTCACTGCCGGGTTGGCACAAAGATCCTATGCTTACCGAGATTACAGACACAGTCTGTAGCCTACATTCGACCGGAGTGGAGAAGGGTAGGTTATCTAAGAATTCTAGAACATCTTCATTCGGATTCGGTGCTGAGTAAGTAGGTCAAATCAAATCAAATCACATGTTATTTGTCAAATGCGCCGAATACAACAAGTGTAGACCTTACAGTGAAATGCTTACTTACAAGCCCTTAACCAACAATGCAGTTTTAAGAAAGAATACCCCCAAAAATCACACACAAAAATACAATATCAAATAATACGAAATAAAAGTAACAAATAATTAAAGAGCAGCAGCAAAAATAACAATAGCTAGGCTATATACATGGGGTACAGGTAATATGTACATGTAGGTAGAGTTATTAAAGTGACTATGCATAGATAATAAACAGAGAGTAGCAGCAGCGTAAAATAGGTCTATCTTGAACAAGCAGCTACACTTTACAGTATAATTCATTTTCCGCGTGTAGACATCAGACATGTTCAGTGTAATCTTTGTGCATTCCCCCCAAAACATAGGAAAACAGAACTGAGAGTAAACAGTCTAACCACAGTATCGTGTTAGTGATATTTATCATGTTTTACTGCCCCCTAGTGGGATATGTTCTAACAACCGTGCAACATCTGGCTGAGGACCAAAGAGATGTGAGAATATGGAAGTTGGTCGAGCGAGGGGAAAGGTATAGGCTTTATTCATAGGACCACCAGGAGAGGAGTGTTGACTCGACTGGGACGAGGTTAAGAGTATCGACCGCCCTGGGCTTGATTATTGGCAACTGGACAGACTCCACTAAATTTTCACAAAGCTTGCCAATGATCCCAGAAATAGGTAGGCTAAAGAAGGTGGAGTTTACCTCTGGGCTAGCTGCACTGCAGTCTTTGAAAAAGGAACTGCCCCACACAATTGTGCTTCCCCACAACTTGCACATCACATGCATGACTTGTTCAGAGCTTGCTACCTGTAACTAACTGTACATTTCATCCTTTCACTCTGCTAACCTTTAATGTACCCCATTTAGTATTAGTTACTTTAATGAACCCCATTTAGTATGAGTTATTTTAATGTACCCCATTTAGTATGAGTTGGTTGTGGACAGGAAAGAGAATAGGGTGTGTTTGTGCTATTAGTACATAAAAACATTGTGCTAATTTGTACATATAGTACATAATTAATGAGAGACTGGGTTGAACAAGAACAAACGAGGCAATTACATGTACATTTTTTGACATTTTAGTCATTTAGCAGACGCTCTTATCCAGAGCGACTTACAGTTAGTGAGTGCATACGTTTTCATACTGGTCCCCTGTGGGAATCGAACCCACAACCCTGGCGTTGCAAGCGCCATGCTCTACCAACTGAGCTACACGGGACATCTAAGAGGGGGAAAGACACAGGAAAGAAAGACGAGAGGAGTTGACGTTGGAAACTAATTGGACAGATACAAAAGAGAACGGGAGAAACTTTAGGACAGAGATAGTGAGAGAGGAAAATGAAAAACTGAAAAGCGATGGAGAGAGAGAGAGTGACTTTGCCAGAGAGAGAGAGAGTGACTTTGCCAGAGAGAGAGAGAGAGTGACTTTGCCAGAGAGAGAGAGAGAGTGACTTTGCCAGAGAGAGAGAGAGCATGACTTTGCCAGAGAGAGAGAGGAGTGACTTTGCCAGAGAGAGAGAGAGAGAGTGACTTTGCCAGAGAGAGAGAGTGACTTTGCCAGAGAGAGAGAGAGAGTGTGACTTTGCCAGAGAGAGAGAGAGTGACTTTGCCAGAGAGAGAGAGAGAGTGACTTTGCCAGAGAGAGAGAGAGCATGACTTTGCCAGAGAGAGAGAGTGACTTTGCCAGAGAGAGAGAGAGAGTGACTTTGCCAGAGAGAGAGAGTGACTTTGCCAGAGAGAGAGAGAGAGTGACTTTGCCAGAGAGAGAGAGAGAGAGTGACTTTGCCAGAGAGAGAGAGAGCATGACTTTGCCAGAGAGAGAGAGAGTGACTTTGCCAGAGAGAGAGAGAGTGACTTTGCCAGAGAGAGAGAGAGTGACTTTGCCAGAGAGAGAGAGAGCATGACTTTGCCAGAGAGAGAGAGAGTGACTTTGCCAGAGAGAGAGAGAGTGACTTTGCCAGAGAGAGAGAGAGCGTGACTTTGCCAGAGAGAGATAGAGCATGACTTTGCCAGAGAGAGAGAGAGTGACTTTGCCAGAGAGAGAGAGCGTGACTTTGCCAGAGAGAGAGAGAGTGACTTTGCCAGAGAGAGAGAGCGTGACTTTGCCAGAGAGAGATAGAGCATGACTTTGCCAGAGAGAGATAGAGCATGACTTTGCCAGAGAGAGAGAGAGAGAGTGACTTTGCCAGAGAGAGATAGAGCATGACTTTGCCAGAGAGAGAGAGAGAGAGTGACTTTGCCAGAGAGAGAGAGAGCGTGACTTTGCCAGAGAGAGATAGAGAGTGACTTTGCCAGAGAGAGAGAGAGTGACTTTGCCAGAGAGAGAGAGTGACTTTGCCAGAGAGAGAGAGAGCGTGACTTTGCCAGAGAGAGAGAGAGTGACTTTGCCAGAGAGAGAGAGAGCGTGACTTTGCCAGAGAGAGATAGAGCATGACTTTGCCAGAGAGAGATAGAGCATGACTTTGCCAGAGAGAGAGAGAGAGAGTGACTTTGCCAGAGAGAGATAGAGCATGACTTTGCCAAGAGAGAGAGAGAGAGTGACTTTGCCAGAGAGAGAGAGAGCGTGACTTTGCCAGAGAGAGATAGAGCATGACTTTGCCAGAGAGAGATAGAGCATGACTTTGCCAGAGAGAGAGAGAGCGTGACTTTGCCAGAGAGAGAGAGAGCGTGACTTTGCCAGAGAGAGATAGAGCGTGACTTTGCCAGAGAGAGATAGAGCGTGACTTTGCCAGAGAGAGATAGAGCGTGACTTTGCCAGAGAGAGAGAGAGTGACTTTGCCAGAGAGAGAGAGAGTGACTTTGCCAGAGAGAGAGAGAGCGTGACTTTGCCAGAGAGAGATAGAGCATGACTTTGCCAGAGAGAGAGAGAGTGACTTTGCCAGAGAGAGAGAGAGCGTGACTTTGCCAGAGAGAGAGAGAGTGACTTTGCCAGAGAGAGAGAGAGCGTGACTTTGCCAGAGAGAGATAGAGCATGACTTTGCCAGAGAGAGATAGAGCATGACTTTGCCAGAGAGAGAGAGAGAGAGTGACTTTGCCAGAGAGAGAGATAGAGCATGACTTTGCCAGAGAGAGAGAGAGAGAGTGTGACTTTGCCAGAGAGAGAGAGAGCGTGACTTTGCCAGAGAGAGATAGAGCATGACTTTGCCAGAGAGAGATAGAGCATGACTTTGCCAGAGAGAGAGAGAGCGTGACTTTGCCAGAGAGAGAGAGAGCGTGACTTTGCCAGAGAGAGATAGAGTGTGACTTTGCCAGAGAGAGATAGAGCGTGACTTTGCCAGAGAGAGATAGAGCGTGACTTTGCCAGAGAGAGATAGAGCGTGACTTTGCCAGAGAGAGAGAGAGTGACTTTGCCAGAGAGAGAGAGCGTGACTTTGCCAGAGAGAGAGAGTGACTTTGCCAGAGAGAGAGAGCGTGACTTTGCCAGAGAGAGAGAGAGTGACTTTGCCAGAGAGAGAGAGCGTGACTTTGCCAGAGAGAGAGAGAGTGACTTTGCCAAGAGAGAGAGAGCGTGACTTTGCCAGAGAGAGATAGAGCGTGACTTTGCCAGAGAGAGAGAGCGTGACTTTGCCAGAGAGAGAGAGTGACTTTGCCAGAGAGAGAGAGCGTGACTTTGCCAGAGAGAGAGAGAGTGACTTTGCCAGAGAGAGAGAGTGTGACTTTGCCAGAGAGAGAGAGAGTGACTTTGCCAGAGAGAGAGAGAGCGTGACTTTGCCAGAGAGAGAGAGAGTGACTTTGCCAGAGAGAGAGAGAGCGTGACTTTGCCAGAGAGAGATAGAGCGTGACTTTGCCAGAGAGAGATAGAGCGTGACTTTGCCAGAGAGATAGAGAGAGTGACTTTGCCAGAGAGAGAGAGCGTGACTTTGCCAGAGAGATAGAGCGTGACTTTTCCAGAGAGAGAGAGAGCGTGACTTTGCCAGAGAGAGAGAGCGTGACTTTGCCAGAGAGATAGAGCGTGACTTTGCCAGAGAGAGAGAGCGTGACTTTGCCAGAGAGAGAGAGCGTGACTTTGCCAGAGAGAGAGAGAGCGTGACTTTGCCAGAGAGAGATAGAGCATGACTTTGCCAGAGAGAGAGAGAGTGACTTTGCCAAGAGAGAGAGAGCGTGACTTTGCCAGAAGAGAGAGAGAGTGACTTTGCCAGAGAGAGAGAGAGCGTGACTTTGCCAGAGAGAGATAGAGCATGACTTTGCCAGAGAGAGATAGAGCATGACTTTGCCAGAGAGAGAGAGAGAGAGTGACTTTGCCAGAGAGAGATAGAGCATGACTTTGCCAGAGAGAGAGAGAGAGAGTGTGACTTTGCCAGAGAGAGAGAGAGCGTGACTTTGCCAGAGAGAGATAGAGCATGACTTTGCCAGAGAGAGATAGAGCATGACTTTGCCAGAGAGAGAGAGAGCGTGACTTTGCCAGAGAGAGAGAGCGTGACTTTGCCAGAGAGAGATAGAGCGTGACTTTGCCAGAGAGAGATAGAGCGTGACTTTGCCAGAGAGAGATAGAGCGTGACTTTGCCAGAGAGAGATAGAGCGTGACTTTGCCAGAGAGAGGTGCTTGAAGAGAGAGCGTGACTTTGCCAGAGAGAGAGAGCGTGACTTTGCCAGAGAGAGAAGGTGACTTTGCCAGAGAGAGAGAGAGTGACTTTGCCAGAGAGAGAGAGTGACTTTGCCAGAGAGAGAAGGAGCGTGACTTTGCCAGAGAGAGAGAGAGTGACTTTGCCAGAGAGAGAGAGAGCGTGACTTTGCCAGAGAGAGATAGAGCGTGACTTTGCCAGAGAGAGAGAGAGCGTGACTTTGCCAGAGAGAGAGAGAGCGTGACTTTGCCAGAGAGAGATAGAGCGTGACTTTGCCAGAGAGAGATAGAGCGTGACTTTGCCAGAGAGAGATAGAGCGTGACTTTGCCAGAGAGAGATAGAGCGTGACTTTGCCAGAGAGAGAGAGCGTGACTTTGCCAGAGAGAGAGAGAGCGTGACTTTGCCAGAGAGAGAGAGAGTGACTTTGCCAGAGAGAGAGAGCGTGACTTTGCCAGAGAGAGAGAGTGACTTTGCCAGAGAGAGAGAGAGCGTGACTTTGCCAGAGAGAGAGAGAGTGACTTTGCCAGAGAGAGAGAGAGCGTGACTTTGCCAGAGAGAGATAGAAGCGTGACTTTGCCAGAGAGAGAGAGAGCGTGACTTTGCCAGAGAGAGAGAGAGTGACTTTGCCAGAGAGAGAGAGAGCGTGACTTTGCCAGAGAGAGAGAGAGTGACTTTGCCAGAGAGAGAGAGCGTGACTTTGCCAGAGAGAGAGAGCGTGACTTTGCCAGAGAGAGAGAGCGTGACTTTGCCAGAGAGAGAGAGAGTGACTTTGCCAGAGAGAGATAGAGCGTGACTTTGCCAGAGAGATAGAGCGTGACTTTGCCAGGGAGAGAGCGTGACTTTGCCAGAGAGAGATAGAGCGTGACTTTGCCAGAGAGAGAGAGCGTGACTTTGCCAGAGAGAGAGAGAGCGTGACTTTGCCAGAGAGAGAGAGCGTGACTTTGCCAGAGAGAGAGAGCGTGACTTTGCCAGAGAGATAGAGCGTGACTTTGCCAGAGAGAGATAGAGCGTGACTTTGCCAGAGAGAGATAGAGCGTGACTTTGCCAGAGAGAGATAGAGCGTGACTTTGCCAGAGAGAGATAGAGCGTGACTTTGCCAGAGAGAGAGAGAGCGTGACTTTGCCAGAGAGAGATAGAGCGTGACTTTGCCAGAGAGAGAGAGTGTGACTTTGCCAGAGAGATAGAGCGTGACTTTGCCAGAGAGAGATAGAGCGTGACTTTGCCAGAGAGAGAGAGCGTGACTTTGCCAGAGAGAGATAGAGCGTGACTTTGCCAGAGAGAGATAGAGCGTGACTTTGCCAGAGAGAGATAGAGCGTGACTTTGCCAGAGAGAGATAGAGCGTGACTTTGCCAGAGAGAGATAGAGCGTGACTTTGCCAGAGAGAGATAGAGCGTGACTTTGCCAGAGAGAGAGAGAGAGTGACTTTGCCAGAGAGAGAGAGAGAGCGTGACTTTGCCAGAGAGAGATAGAGCGTGACTTTGCCAGAGAGAGATAGAGCATGACTTTGCCAGAGAGAGATAGAGCGTGACTTTGCCAGAGAGAGAGAGAGTGACTTTGCCAGAGAGAGAGAGAGCGTGACTTTGCCAGAGAGAGAAGGAGCGTGACTTTGCCAGAGAGAGATAGAGCATGACTTTGCCAGAGAGAGAGAGGGTGACTTTGCCAGAGAGAGAGAGAGCATGACTTTGCCAGAGAGAGAGAGAGTGACTTTGCCAGAGAGAGAGAGAGAGTGACTTTGCCAGAGAGAGAGAGAGTGACTTTGCCAGAGAGAGAGAGAGAGTGACTTTGCCAGAGAGAGAGAGAGAGAGTGACTTTGCCAGAGAGAGAGAGAGCATGACTTTGCCAGAGAGAGAGAGAGTGACTTTGCCAGAGAGAGAGAGAGAGTGACTTTGCCAGAGAGAGAGAGAGAGTGACTTTGCCAGAGAGAGAGAGAGCATGACTTTGCCAGAGAGAGAGAGAGTGACTTTGCCAGAGAGAGAGAGAGCGTGACTTTGCCAGAGAGAGATAGAGCATGACTTTGCCAGAGAGAGAGAGAGAGTGACTTTGCCAGAGAGAGAGAGAGCGTGACTTTGCCAGAGAGAGAGAGAGTGACTTTGCCAGAGAGAGAGAGAGCGTGACTTTGCCAGAGAGAGATAGAGCATGACTTTGCCAGAGAGAGATAGAGCATGACTTTGCCAGAGAGAGAGAGAGAGAGTGACTTTGCCAGAGAGAGATAGAGCATGACTTTGCCAGA
Organism: Coregonus clupeaformis; assembly: GCF_020615455.1. NCBI lineage: Eukaryota > Metazoa > Chordata > Actinopteri > Salmoniformes > Salmonidae > Coregonus > Coregonus clupeaformis. Next base: position 5,389,213 of record NC_059205.1, on the reverse strand, counting down.
GAGAGAGAGAGAGAGTGACTTTGCCAGAGAGAGAGAGAGCGTGACTTTGCCAGAGAGAGAGAGAGAGTGACTTTGCCAGAGAGAGAGAGAGAGTGACTTTGCCAGAGAGAGAGAGAGTGACTTTGCCAGAGAGAGAGAGAGCGTGACTTTGCCAGAGAGAGAGAGAGTGACTTTGCCAGAGAGAGAGAGAGCGTGACTTTGCCAGAGAGAGATAGAGCATGACTTTGCCAGAGAGAGATAGAGCATGACTTTGCCAAGAGAGAGAGAGAGAGTGACTTTGCCAGAGAGAGATAGAGCATGACTTTGCCAGAGAGAGAGAGAGAGAGTGACTTTGCCAGAGAGAGAGAGCGTGACTTTGCCAGAGAGAGATAGAGCATGACTTTGCCAGAGAGAGATAGAGCATGACTTTGCCAGAGAGAGAGAGAGCGTGACTTTGCCAGAGAGAGAGAGCGTGACTTTGCCAGAGAGAGATAGAGCGTGACTTTGCCAGAGAGAGATAGAGCGTGACTTTGCCAGAGAGAGATAGAGCGTGACTTTGCCAGAGAGAGAGAGTGACTTTGCCAGAGAGAGAGAGTGACTTTGCCAGAGAGAGAGAGCGTGACTTTGCCAGAGAGAGATAGAGCATGACTTTGCCAGAGAGAGAGAGTGACTTTGCCAGAGAGAGAGAGCGTGACTTTGCGAGAGAGAGAGAGAGTGACTTTGCCAGAGAGAGAGAGAGCGTGACTTTGCCAGAGAGAGATAGAGCATGACTTTGCCAGAGAGAGATAGAGCATGACTTTGCCAGAGAGAGAGAGAGAGAGTGACTTTGCCAGAGAGAGATAGAGCATGACTTTGCCAGAGAGAGAGAGAGAGTGTGACTTTGCCAGAGAGAGAGAGAGCGTGACTTTGCCAGAGAGAGATAGAGCATGACTTTGCCAGAGAGAGATAGAGCATGACTTTGCCAGAGAGAGAGAGAGCGTGACTTTGCCAGAGAGAGAGAGCGTGACTTTGCCAGAGAGAGATAGAGTGTGACTTTGCCAGAGAGAGATAGAGCGTGACTTTGCCAGAGAGAGATAGAGCGTGACTTTGCCAGAGAGAGATAGAGCGTGACTTTGCCAGAGAGAGAGAGAGCGTGACTTTGCCAGAGAGAGAGAGCGTGACTTTGCCAGAGAGAGAGAGAGTGACTTTGCCAGAGAGAGAGAGCGTGACTTTGCCAGAGAGAGAGAGAGTGACTTTGCCAGAGAGAGAGAGCGTGACTTTGCCAGAGAGAGAGAGAGTGACTTTGCCAGAGAGAGAGAGAGCGTGACTTTGCCAGAGAGAGATAGAGCGTGACTTTGCCAGAGAGAGAGAGAGCGTGACTTTGCCAGAGAGAGAGAGAGTGACTTTGCCAGAGAGAGAGAGAGCGTGACTTTGCCAGAGAGAGAGAGAGTGACTTTGCCAGAGAGAGAGAGTGTGACTTTGCCAGAGAGAGAGAGAGTGACTTTGCCAGAGAGAGAGAGAGCGTGACTTTGCCAGAGAGAGAGAGTGACTTTGCCAGAGAGAGAGAGAGCGTGACTTTGCCAGAGAGAGATAGAGCGTGACTTTGCCAGAGAGAGATAGAGCGTGACTTTGCCAGAGAGATAGAGAGAGTGACTTTGCCAGAGAGAGAGAGCGTGACTTTGCCAGAGAGATAGAGCGTGACTTTTCCAGAGAGAGAGAGAGCGTGACTTTGCCAGAGAGAGAGAGCGTGACTTTGCCAGAGAGATAGAGCGTGACTTTGCCAGAGAGAGAGAGAGCGTGACTTTGCCAGAGAGAGAGAGCGTGACTTTGCCAGAGAGAGAGAGCGTGACTTTGCCAGAGAGAGATAGAGCATGACTTTGCCAGAGAGAGAGAGAGTGACTTTGCCAGAGAGAGAGAGAGCGTGACTTTGCCAGAGAGAGAGAGAGAGTGACTTTGCCAGAGAGAGAGAGAGCGTGACTTTGCCAGAGAGAGATAGAGCATGACTTTGCCAGAGAGAGATAGAGCATGACTTTGCCAGAGAGAGAGAGAGAGAGTGACTTTGCCAGAGAGAGATAGAGCATGACTTTGCCAGAGAGAGAGAGAGAGAGTGACTTTGCCAGAGAGAGAGAGAGCGTGACTTTGCCAGAGAGAGATAGAGCATGACTTTGCCAGAGAGAGATAGAGCATGACTTTGCCAGAGAGAGAGAGAGCGTGACTTTGCCAGAGAGAGAGAGAGCGTGACTTTGCCAGAGAGAGATAGAGCGTGACTTTGCCAGAGAGAGATAGAGCGTGACTTTGCCAGAGAGAGATAGAGCGTGACTTTGCCAGAGAGAGAGAGAGCGTGACTTTGCCAGAGAGAGAGAGAGCGTGACTTTGCCAGAGAGAGAGAGAGCGTGACTTTGCCAGAGAGAGAGAGAGCGTGACTTTGCCAGAGAGAGAGAGCGTGACTTTGCCAGAGAGAGAGAGAGTGACTTTGCCAGAGAGAGAAGGAGCGTGACTTTGCCAGAGAGAGAGAGAGTGACTTTGCCAGAGAGAGAGAGAGCGTGACTTTGCCAGAGAGAGATAGAGCGTGACTTTGCCAGAGAGAGAGAGAGCGTGACTTTGCCAGAGAGAGAGAGCGTGACTTTGCCAGAGAGAGATAGAGCGTGACTTTGCCAGAGAGAGATAGAGCGTGACTTTGCCAGAGAGAGATAGAGCGTGACTTTGCCAGAGAGAGATAGAGCGTGACTTTGCCAGAGAGAGAGAGAGCGTGACTTTGCCAGAGAGAGAGAGAGCGTGACTTTGCCAGAGAGAGAGAGAGTGACTTTGCCAGAGAGAGAGAGCGTGACTTTGCCAGAGAGAGAGAGAGTGACTTTGCCAGAGAGAGAGAGAGCGTGACTTTGCCAGAGAGAGAGAGTGACTTTGCCAGAGAGAGAGAGAGCGTGACTTTGCCAGAGAGAGATAGAGCGTGACTTTGCCAGAGAGAGAGAGAGCGTGACTTTGCCAGAGAGAGAGAGAGTGACTTTGCCAGAGAGAGAGAAGCGTGACTTTGCCAGAGAGAGAGAGTGACTTTGCCAGAGAGAGAGAGCGTGACTTTGCCAGAGAGAGAGAGCGTGACTTTGCCAGAGAGATAGAGCGTGACTTTGCCAGAGAGAGAGAGAGTGACTTTGCCAGAGAGAGATAGAGCGTGACTTTGCCAGAGAGATAGAGCGTGACTTTGCCAGGGAGAGAGCGTGACTTTGCCAGAGAGAGATAGAGCGTGACTTTGCCAGAGAGAGAGAGCGTGACTTTGCCAGAGAGAGAGAGAGCGTGACTTTGCCAGAGAGAGAAGCGTGACTTTGCCAAGAGAGAGAGCGTGACTTTGCCAGAGAGATAGAGCGTGACTTTGCCAGAGAGAGATAGAGCGTGACTTTGCCAGAGAGAGATAGAGCGTGACTTTGCCAGAGAGAGATAGAGCGTGACTTTGCCAGAGAGAGATAGAGCGTGACTTTGCCAGAGAGAGAGAGCGTGACTTTGCCAGAGAGAGATAGAGCGTGACTTTGCCAGAGAGAGAGAGAGTGTGACTTTGCCAGAGAGATAGAGCGTGACTTTGCCAGAGAGAGATAGAGCGTGACTTTGCCAGAGAGAGAGAGCGTGACTTTGCCAGAGAGAGATAGAGCGTGACTTTGCCAGAGAGAGATAGAGCGTGACTTTGCCAGAGAGAGATAGAGCGTGACTTTGCCAGAGAGAGATAGAGCGTGACTTTGCCAGAGAGAGATAGAGCGTGACTTTGCCAGAGAGAGATAGAGCGTGACTTTGCCAGAGAGAGAGAGAGAGAGTGACTTTGCCAGAGAGAGAGAGAGCGTGACTTTGCCAGAGAGAGATAGAGCGTGACTTTGCCAGAGAGAGATAGAGCATGACTTTGCCAGAGAGAGATAGAGCGTGACTTTGCCAGAGAGAGAGAGAGTGACTTTGCCAGAGAGAGAGAGAGCGTGACTTTGCCAGAGAGAGAAGGAGCGTGACTTTGCCAGAGAGAGATAGAGCATGACTTTGCCAGAGAGAGATAGAGCGTGACTTTGCCAGAGAGAGAGAGAGAGTGACTTTGCCAGAGAGAGAGAGAGCGTGACTTTGCTAGAGAGAGATAGAGCGTGACTTTGCCAGAGAGAGATAGCGCATGACTTTGCCAGAGAGAGATAGTGTGACTTTGCCAGAGAGAGTGAGAGCGTGACTTTGCCAGAGAGAGAGTGTGACTTTGCCAGAGAGAGAGAGCGTGACTTTGCCAGAGAGAGATAGAGCGTGACTTTGCCAGAGAGAGATAGAGCGTGACTTTGCCAGAGAGAGATAGAGCGTGACTTTGCCAGAGAGAGAGAGAGCGTGAATTTGCCAGAGAGAGATAGAGCGTGACTTTGCCAGAGAGTGTAAACCCCAAGGACACGCTGCCAAGTTAGATGATATCCTGCAGGTCTAGATCTGAAGAGAGGAGAGGGGAAGAGGAGATATGGTGAGGGAAGAGGAGAGAGGGTATATGGGAGGAGAAACAACAGAACGAGTGGAGAAGTCAAGATAGAAAGGGAAAGAAGAAAAGAACAGAGGGGAGGCAGAGACCCGAGAGGCATACATATTTAAAAGGCCCCAGAAGTAGACTTAGGTAAAAGCTGTTGGTGGTTTAGGGTTGGATGTTGGCTGTTAAGCTCTATTAAGCATGCATGGGTACATACATCAGTGCAGTGGTTCTCAAACCTCTCCTCAGGGACTCCCAGCCATTCCATGTACTGTATTTGAGCTATTCTGGAGCTAGCACATCTGATTCAACCTGTCAGCTAATCATCAAGCTCTTGAATATGCGAATCAGGTGAGCTAGTCTAGAGCTACAACAAAATTGTTAAACGTCCCCGAGGAGAGGTTTGAGAACCACTGCATTAGTGTACCGCACTAGTCTGCTCAATCTTTCAGCACTGCAACAACAGTAAACACACACACGCACAATCGCACACACACTTTCTCTCTCTCCCCTGTGGTGGAAAAGTCTGTAGAGGACTCTGGGTTCCTCCCTGATCGATACAGTGCATTTTTCCCAGCAGTGGTCTGGTGTCTTCTTTCAGGTCCTCTTATCGATCTGCCATGAACAGACGCCAACCACGGTCCTCTTCTGTCTGCATAAGGGCAGCAATGGCATCAGTCATGTGACAGGAAGTGTCTTGTCTGGGTGTGTCTCTGTGGCTGAATTTACACAGGCAGCCCAATTCTGATCTTTTGTCCAATTATTGGCAAAATATTTGATCTGATTTGTCAAAAGGCCAATTAGTGGCTAAAGATCAGAATTAGGCTGCCTGTATAAACACAGCCTGTGTGTCTGGAATGGATGGATATACAGTGGGGAGAACAAGTATTTGATACACTGCCGATTTTGCAGGTTTTCCTACTTACAAAGCATGTAGAGGTCTGTAATTTTTATCATAGGTACACTTCAACTGTGAGAGACGGAATCCAGAAAATCACATTGTATGATTTTTAAGTAATTAATTTGCATTTTATTGCATGACATAAGTATTTGATACATCAGAAAAGCAGAACTTAATATTTGGTACAGGAACCTTTGTTTGCAATTACAGAGATCATACGTTTCCTGTAGGTCTTGACCAGGTTTGCACACACTGCAGCAGGGATTTTGGCCCACTCCTCCATACAGACCTTCTCCAGATCCTTCAGGTTTCGGGGCTGTCGCTGGGCAATACGGACTTTCAGCTCCCTCCAAAGATTTTCTATTGGGTTCAGGTCTGGAGACTGGCTAGGCCACTCCAGGACCTTGAGATGCTTCTTACGGAGCCACTCCTTAGTTGCCCTGGCTGTGTGTTTCGGGTCGTTGTCATGCTGGAAGACCCAGCCACGACCCATCTTCAATGCTCTCACTGAGGGAAGGAGGTTGTTGGCCAAGATCTCGCGATACATGGCCCCATCCATCCTCCCCTCAATACGGTGCAGTCGTCCTATCCCCTTTGCAGAAAAGCATCCCCAAAGAATGATGTTTCCACCTCCATGCTTCACGGTTGGGATGGTGTTCTTGGGGTTGTACTCATCCTTCTTCTTCCTCCAAACACGGCGAGTGGAGTTTAGACCAAAAAGCTCTATTTTTGTCTCATCAGACCACATGACCTTCTCCCATTCCTCCTCTGGATCATCCAGATGGTCATTGGCAAACTTCAGACGGGCCTGGACATGCGCTGGCTTGAGCAGGGGGACCTTGCGTGTGCTGCAGGATTTTAATCCATGACGGCGTAGTGTGTTACTAATGGTTTTCTTTGAGACTGTGGTCCCAGCTCTCTTCAGGTCATTGACCAGGTCCTGCCGTGTAGTTCTGGGCTGATCCCTCACCTTCCTCATGATCATTGATGCCCCACGAGGTGAGATCTTGCATGGAGCCCCAGACCGAGGGTGATTGACCGTCATCTTGAACTTCTTCCATTTTCTAATAATTGCGCCAACAGTTGTTGCCTTCTCACCAAGCTGCTTGCCTATTGTCCTGTAGCCCATCCCAGCCTTGTGCAGGTCTACAATTTTATCCCCTGATGTCCTTACACAGCTCTCTGGTCTTGGCCATTGTGGAGAGGTTGGAGTCTGTTTGATTGAGTGTGTGGACAGGTGTCTTTTATACAGGTAACGAGTTCAAACAGGTGCAGTTAATACAGGTATTGAGTGGAGAACAGGAGGGCTTCTTAAAGAAAAACTAACAGGTCTGTGAGAGCCGGAATTCTTACTGGTTGGTAGGTGATCAAATACTTATGTCATGCAATAAAATGCAAAATTAGTTACTTAAAAATCATACAATGTGATTTTCTGGATTTTCCGTCTCTCACAGTTGAAGTGTACCTATGATAAAAATTACAGACCTCTACATGCTTTGTAAGTAGGAAAACCTGCAAAATCGGCAGTGTATCAAATACTTGTTCTCCCCACTGTAACTTCCCTTCTATCTCTAGCTTCTTTCTCTCTCTCATATCCCACAAGGGTACAGACGGTGGCCAGTTGGAAGGACAGGGAGGTTATCTTAGAATTCTAGAACATCTTCATTCGGATTCAGTGCTGAGTAAGTAGGTCAAATCAAATCAAATTGTATTTGTCACATGCGCCGAATACAACAGGTGTAGGTAGACCTCACCCTGAAATGCTGACTAACCAACAATGCAGAGTTTTTAAAAAGTAAGTAAGAAAAATTTGCTAAATAAACCAAAGGAAAAATAGTAACACAATAAAATAACAATAACAAGGCTACATACAAGGGGTACCGGTACAGAGTCAATATGCAGGGGTACGGGTTAGTCGAGGTAATTTAGGTAATATGTACATGTAGGTAGGGGTAAAGTGACTATGCATAGATAATAAACAAAGAGTAGCAGCAGCGTATGTGAAGAGTGTTAAGGTGTGTGTGTGTGTGTGTTTGGCGTCAATATGCATGTGTGTGTTTTGTGTGTGTGTGTCTGTGTGTGTGTGTCTGTGTGTGTGTGTGTTGGCGTGTCAGTGTAGTATGTGTGAGTCACAGGAGGTTGGTGGCACCTTAATCGGGGAGGACGGGCTCATGGTAATGGCTGGAATTGGTGGAATGGTATCAAATACATCAAACACATGGTTTCCATGTGGTTGATTCCATTCCATTTGCTCCGTTCCGTCCATTATTATGAGCCGTCTTCCCCTCAGCAGCCTCCACTGGTGTGAGTGTGTGGTTAGAGTCCAGTGAGTGTACATCGAGCCTGTGCAAGAGAGTCAGTGCAAAAAATACGAATAAATAAGAATAAAATAAGGGGGTCAATGCAAATAGTCCAGGTAGCCATTTGATTAACTGTTCAGCAGTCTTATGGCTTGGGGGTAGAAGCTGTTAAGAAGTATTTTGGACCTAGACTTGGCGCTCCGGTACTGCTTGCCGTGCGGTAGCAGAGAGAACAGTCTATGACTAGAGTGGCTGGAGTCTTTGACAACTTTTAGGGCCTTCCTCTGACACCACCTGGTATAGAGGTCCTGGGTGGCATGGAAGCTTGCCCCAGTGATGTACTGGGCCGTACGCACTACCCTCTGTAGCGCCTTGCGGTCGGATGCTGAGCAGTTGCCATAGCAAGTGGTGATGCAACCAGTCAGGATGCTCTCGATGGTGAAGCTGTATAACTTTTTGAGGATCTGAGGTCAGTGTGGTGGATGTGTTGTTGCCTACCCTCACCACCTGGGGCGGCCCGTCAGGAAGTCCAGGATCCAGTTGCAGAGGGAAGTGTTCAGTCCCAGGGTCTTTAGCTTAGTGATGAGCTTCGAGGGCACTATGGTGTTGAACGCTGAGCTGTAGTCAATGAACAGCATTCTAACGTAGGTGGGAAAGGGCAGTGTGCAATAGAGATTGCGGCATCTGTGGATCTGTTGGGGCGGTATGCGAATTGGAGTGGGTCCAGGGTTTCTGGGATGATGGTGATAATGTGAGCCATGACTTTCAAAGCATTTCATGGCTACATATGTGAGTGGTACGGGGCGGTAGTCATTTAGGAAGGTTACCTTGGGCACGGGGACTATGGTGGTCTGCTTGAAACATGTAGGTATTACAGACAGGGTCAGAGAGAGGTTGACAATGTCAGTGAAGACACTTGCCAGCTGGTCAGCACATGCTCTGAGTACACGTGCTGGTAATCCGTCTGGCCCTGCGGTAGTGTGAATGTTAACCTGTTTAAAGGTCTTACTCACATCGGCTACGGAGAGCATGATCACACAGTCGTCCGAAACAGCTGGTGTTTTCATGCATGGATCAGTGTTGCTTGCCTCGAAGCGAGCATAGAAGGCATTTAGTTAGTCTGGTAGGCTCGCGTCACTGGGCAGCTCGTGGTTGTGTTTCCCTTTGTAATCCGTGATAGTTTGCAAGCCCTGCCACATCCGACAAGCGTCAGAGCCGGTGTAGTAGGATTCGATCTTAGTCCTGTGGATGCTTTGCCTGTTTAATGGTTCCTCAGAGGGCATAGCTGGATTTCTTATAAGCGGCGGGATTAGTGTCCCGCTTCTTGAAAGCAGCAGCTCTAGCCTTTAGCTCAGTGTGGATGTTGCCTGTAATCCATAACATCTGGTTGGGATATGTACGTACGGTCACTGTAAGGACGACGTCGTCGATGCACTTATTAATGAAGCCGGTGACTGATGTGGTATACTCCTCAATGCCATCGGTTGAATCCCAGAACATACTCCAGTATGTGCTAGCGAAACAGTCCTGTAGCTTAGCATCCGCTTCATCGGACCACTTCCATATTGAGCGGTACTTCCTGTTTGAGCTTTTCCTTGTAAGCAGGAATCAGGAGGATAGAGTTATGATCAGATTTGCCAAATGGAGGGCAAGGGAGAGCTTTGTACGCATCTCTGTGTGTGGAGTAAAGGTGATCTAGAGTTTTTTTCCGTCTAGTTGCACATGTGACATGCTGGTAGAGATGAGGTAAAATGGATTTCAGTTTTCCTGTATTGAAGTCCTCGGCCACTAGGAGCGCCGCCTCTGGATGAGCATTTTCTTGTTTGCTTATGGCCTTATACAGCTCGTTAAGTGCGGTCTTAGTGCAGCATCGGTTTGTGGTGGTAAATAGACAGCTATGAAGAATATAGTGTGGTCTACAGCTTATCATGAGGTACTCTAACTCAGGCGAACAAAACCTAGAGACTTCCTTAATATTAGAGATCGCGCCACAGCTGTTGTTGACAAAGAGACACACCACCCCCCCTGATCTTACCGGAGGTAGCTGTTCTGTCTTGCCGATGCACAGAAAACCCAACCAACTGCATATTATTAATGTCCTTGTTCAGCCACAACTCGGTGAAACATAAGATATTACAGTTTTTAAGGGTATAACTCCCGTCTCTTGCAGAATCACAGACTCCACCCACTCACCCACCACCAGACCGACGACGTTGGAGGCAGCGTATGGAAAAATTAACATTACATTCTCTGGCAACAGCTCTGGTGGACCTTCCTGCAGTCAGCATGCCAATTGCACGCTCCCTCAAAACTTGAGACATCGGTGGCATTGTGTTGTGTGACAAAACTGCACATTTTAAAGTGGCCTTTTATTGTCCCCAGCACAAGGTGCACCTGTGTAATGATCATGCTGTTTAATCAACTTCTTGAAATGCCACACCTGTCAGGTGGATGGATTATCTTGGCAAAGGACTAACAGGGATGTAAACAAATTTGTACACAACATTTGAGAGAAATACGCTTTTTGTGCGTATGGAAAATTTATGTTTTTTTTTTCTTCAGCTCATGAAACATGGGACCAACACTTTACATGATGCGTTTATATTTTTGTTCAGTGTACATAAAATGAGGGGTCTGTAGCCAAAGACTGATGCCCTGTTGGGTTTGATTTGGCCGTCTATTTCAGCAGTCTGGAAACAAATGTATTTTTATACCATCAGGAAACACAATCTGTTATCCTAGTGTCCTAACAGAGTGCTGACTAGGTGGTTTATCAGACTTTGATCAATGAGCCAGTTAGATAATAGTCGTGACTCGTTTTAATACATGTACTGTATAAATAAAGATCTTGAGGGATGGTAGATGTGTATGGCTACTTCGGAAGTCCTTAAACATTAAAAAAAGGGTCCCGAGCTGGTCTTGTTGTTGAGCCTGTAGTGGTAAAGATTTGGGCAGCGGTTGGAAGGGTAGATCCAACCAATTGGACCAGAGAATTTGGATTACGTAAAACGGAAAAAATATGCATTGAATAAGATAACACTGTGGTACAGTGCACTAGAAGAGATCACTTCACATACATTAGACTGATGTTCTTTCAGGGTGTGAAGTGGGGTCGAGAGGTGATTTAAAGTTCACACATTTAAACTGAGGTCCTTTGATAAAATGTGCGGTACATTTATCCGCTAATAGTTTTTCATTTCAGTGCTATATTACAGTTGAGTGATGGAGCCCATAGACTTGAGGCAATGTTATTGATCCTCATTCATCAAATATTGATATCTTTCTGCAAAACGTTCTCTTTTGCTAGGCTATTAATTGACTTACATTGTCGTACACGCATCATCTGCCATTCAAGATGGAGCACATGGAGACAGTAGAAAGTCAGTGTTCTAACAGGATAGAGAAAGGATCCAGGGCAAATGAGATGCTGATCAACAGAGGAAGGGGTTCAGTTGATGGTTGAATACGTAAATAAATCACCTTAGGATATTTTAGGCTTACTGTAATTATTCAATTTCCATGTAGCAATATTCCTTCAAGTTGAAAAATTTACTTTACTGATTATAAAGTCATATTCGACAAACAGCTAAATCAAAGATATGCGGAAATATGTATTACATTGTTTGGTATTAATTTCAGACCATTTGAATAAAGAGAAATACCACTGCAAAACTGAAGGTGATTTGGCATTCTCTCTCAGGGTTACATTAGAAAATATATTATCACAGGTGTAATGGATGCTAGACATGGTGATGCAAACATTTTGGATCAAAAGAAAAAGAATTGTTATGTCTGCACAGCAAGTCTTCGGTCACGGTCAGGTGCGTACGGGGACCAGAAATCGGCTCTGGCATTTTTAACTCACCAGCCCATTTTTTCCCCTTGGGGCCCCCACAACGGCCCATTTTTTCGCTTGAGGCCCCCACACCAGCCCATTTTCCCACCGGACCCAGCTATTAGCCAGATAATGATCATTTTGCGGAAAAAAAACAACTAGTTAGACTGGCCCACTAGGCTTAAATTGGACCATGCCAGATGATTACTCCACCCCTGGTCACGGTGACCCCAAACATCACCTTTGTAAACGAATCCTGAACAGAGAAAGAACAACATGCATCAAAGTTGATTTATTTATGAATTTATTTATTTATGAATGTATTTATTTGACAGGGACAACGCAAATTAATTAACATTTCTGTAAATGTGCCAGATTTAGCCAGCTGGCTAGTTTTCATCTGTAGTCCCTGGGCAGATAGATACAAACATTTATCATCACAAACTTTTCATCACACAAAAAAAACAATTTAAAAATAATTAGAATAACAAATAATAATTGTGAAAAAGAAAATACAGTAAAATACAAAAACAATTGAATAGTATAAAATAGAAAACTATTAAATAGTACCAACAACAAAAGGTTCATAAAAGTGTCTACAACCTTGCTGTTCCTTAAACACATTTTTCACTTATTGTGTGAACTCATGAACATTAGCCACACATTTTATGTTTTCTGGAAGTTGGTTCCAGTGGTGAACAGCTTTTACAGAAAATGCCGACTGGGCAAGTGCTGTTCTTCACACTGGAACTCCACAGTTTCCATTCACTGCTCTGCCAGTATGCGACACTATAGATTGTAGAGTAGTCACTTGACTACTTAAGGGTTGAGGGTTGTGGAGCAAGTCCATGTAAACATTTAAAAAGCATCTTTACATTTGAAAATGTACAAATACGTTCAAAAACGTAACAAATTTTATTTCTTGAGAATAATATCAAGGTGTTAAGTCAGTTTCTTATATGTCTAAAGTTGGGAAAGTTCAGCATTGACCAACTTCTTAACATGTTTTTTAAAAGTCCGTTTAGAGTCCAATATCACACCCAGGTAGACACAATATTGATTGTTTTGCCTTAATAAAGATGTCAGTAAAAGTTGCATGCTTTTTCCGTACGGAGAAATGCAGTACATACCAACAGTTTTGTTCACATTTAACTAAGACATGGCTGCTCAAGCCATTGTGATATATGTTCCATAGCTTCAGTTAGCTTGTTTACACTTTTAAAGTTCATGAACTTACCTTTACCAGGGATAAAAATTGCTGTATCAAAACCAAGAAAAGCGTTTGATCACTTTTTTTCTTGAAAGACACAATTAACTTCCCTTACAAAAAAAAACATGAAAGAAAAAATAAGCGTGGTTTTCGGTCACGTGACGTTTCACATGTACATTTTTTCATGTGGTTGTTCCTCGTAAAAAAAAAAAAAAAAAAATATTTTTATTTTCTCACATTTATTTTTCACATGATTATTTCACCACTTCCAGCTACATCTTTCTCCCATCCAGGAACCGGCCAGGACCGACCCTGCTTAGCTTCAGAGACAAACCATGCAGAAGTGGAATGCAGGATGCTATGTTGCTGGAATGAATGTGCCCAAAACTTGCAACTGGGAAAAAAGGCAGCGAAAGCAAAGGCCAGGGTAACATAACCAAAGGCCAGGGTAACATAACCAAAGGCCAGGGTAACATAACCAAAGGCCAGGGTAACATAACCGGAAAGAGGGAGGAGTTTTAGTTAATTGCGTTATCATGTTTTTTGTTGCGTCCATTTACAATTCATTAGCTCTTGCATTTAAAAAGTATTTCCTTGCAATATATTGTTTTGTTATCAATACTTTTGGCTTTATGTTTTGTTTTCAGTAGCTAGGTTTCCATCCAATTGGCAACAGACTTTCATGCAAATATTCAAAAATATGCATAATGAAAATATGCGAATTTTCACAGCAGGTGGTGTGTTCCACCAAACTGACTTGTTGCAGATAAAAATCAGTGCGTGATGAAGTAGTTTACACAAAATATACTTTTTTTTTGGATGTGTTTCCATCGCGTTTTCAACTCTACCAATAGTTTTGTCACAAAAACTGTTGCCTTAAACAGCAAATGTGCCGACTATTGGTCGTAGCACGTGCGCTCTAGCCAAGAGCTCGCAGATACAGTGCGGGAAGGATGTAAGGGTAAGGTTAGTCTACATGAGATAATTATGGATAAAAGCGATAACATTTTTACTTGTCAAACGGCAGTCAAGCATCGATCATCATGTCACCTGAATCAGACCCTAGATATTTATTGGAAATTAGCATCAAGATCACTGTGCACTTTCACCACCCTGTGAAGTTAATCATAAATTATTGAATCTGTAACCGAATAAACTGTAAGGTTTCCTGAGTCCTAGTGGGAGGACCACATACCAAATCATTGCGTGACTCCAAGTTTACTTTGATATGCTTGTTTTTATATCAATATTTGCGCATAAAAAAAAGGCGCTTCCAACGCTATTTCTTGCATAATGAATTTTACCGACACAAAAAGATCCCGCCATGTCCAACGAACAAATGATCTGTCAGCATTTATACAATTGTACCGAAACTTCCTGTTTCCATCACAGCTGTCATGATTTTTAAAAAATTCAGTATGACTTTACTCGCATAAAAACTGTGGATGGAAACGTGGTTACTATCATAATTTTTGTTTGCAATACTAAGAATTTTGTTCTAGACTTCAGAAGTTTTGCTTGATATTTAATGGCACAAAAGTAACTCACTTACTAGAGAATTGCACCATATAATAACACTATTACTCTAATAAAGGTGTTTAAAGCAGCAATCCTTAATTGAAACATGAACAAAGTAAACTCCACAGTTTCAGTAACAAGCTGAGGGATGGGGCTGGAGAAATGCAACCACTCTCAAATAGGTAGACTAAAGCTGCTGGATGCAAGGACTGACCATCCATGATATCAACATTATAGTTCTAACCATGTTTTTAGGCTATACAGTGTTTGTTTACATTTACTTTGAATAATGTGTTTTCTTACATGTTAAACTGCAATTAGATTTTCACTTTCACATGTGAAATTGCAAGTTTACGTGAAAAACAATAATATGTAAAAATCAAAGTTGCAGTTTCATATGTGAAAAACTTTCACATGTGGAATTGCAATTTGACATGTGAAAGTTTTTCACATATGAAACTGTAAATATGATTTTTACATGTGATTGTTTTTTCCATGTGAACTTGCAATTCCACATGTGAAAGTGAGATTTTCACATGTAGAGTTTTCTTACATGTGAACCTGCAAATTAATTTTTTTTCACATGTGATTGATTTTCACATGTGAAACTGTAAATTTTACATGTTTTTTTGTTGTAAGGGTTGGACTTGCATTTTCTGAAGCCCTCTAGCCAAAAGTATGATAAATGAAATTTGCTGAATGTGCTCCCATACTGCACATTGATTACCACCATTGCAGACTCAGTGGAGTTTAGCATATATTGATGCTTTATTTTCTGTAGGTTGCTACACCGCAAAGGAAGGTGGAGCATATCTGCAGCTTACTGTCGTGTACTGCCATTGTTAAACAACTCCACTTTCTGAGATAAGTCTTTTAAACCTCATCCATCTGCTGTATTTTATAAAGCTCAATACTTTATCGGAGCTGCAGCATATGTTTGCGGGAACAGCTTCTGACAGAAGGCCGGCCTGCAGTAGTCTATGGCAGGTTATACTATTCCAGCCTGCACCAAAATATACTCAGCTCGGCTCATCTCATTGCTTCTCTCTCTCTCTCTCTCTCTCTCTCTCTCTCTGCGCCCTCTCTCTCTCTCTCTCTCTCTCTCTCTCTCTCGCTCTCTCTTGCGCCCTCTCTCTCTCTCTCTCGCTCTCTCTTGCGCCCTCTCTCTCTCTCTCTCTTGCGCCCTCTCTCTCTCTCTCTCTCTCTCTTGCGCCCTCTCGCTCTCTCTCTCTCTCTCTCTCTCTCTCTCTCTCTCTCTCTCTCTCTCTCTCTCTCTCTCTCTCTCTCTCTCTCTCTCTCTCTCTCTCTCTCTCTCTCTCTCTCTCTCTCACACACACACACACACACCTGAACCCCCGCCCATTTCAGTCATAAAACAGAAGCACAACACAGACCCGTCAAACAGCTACCGCTTTTACAGCGTTTCTAAGCGATCGCATCTGTTTATCGATCTGACTTCAGCTCAGCATCCCGCTCCGCTGCTGTACCTGCTGCCCCATCTGAAAAGGAGGAAGAAAGGCGCAACCCGACCAGGCACATTCACATCGAAGCAGTACCTTCAACTTCCCCACTGACCAGCTATTATTTGCAGTGGAACATGAGTGATAAAGATAAAAACACCGGTAAGAAACTTTTATGTGCTTTTATTTGTTTCGTTCTATCTGCGAAGGTGCCGTGGATACAGGCTATTGCAGTGTGTGTGTGTGTGTGTGTGTGTGTGTGTGTGAGTGAGTGGATCTCGAAGCGAGGAGCTTCTGTGAGTGGGGTGGACTGCGGTAGCCGAAATCCTCAACTCCCACTTTTCTGTATTTTTATGTCCATTGCAGTAGGGTGCTTTGCGCGCAGTATAGGCTATGGTGCATGCCTTTCCGCGTAAAGGGCCAGGGAAGTTGTGCGTCCTGGGCGGGCAGTGATTATACCCTCGACAGTTTCGTGGTGCAGCGTTTTGTTGGGCAATGAAACCGAGATAATAAAGAAGCGGCGAGCCGGTGGCTAGACTCACCCGGTAAATTATGCCATCGCGTACGGGATGTGGATGTTGTGACGTTGCGCTCTCCGACATTCATAACAAAAAAATGTATATGTTTAAAAATGTTTATTCTCTGTCAAAAGTGGAAATGTTTTCTATCTTTGTTGTACATATTTGTTGTAAATGTGGGCATTTCACGTTACTGTTGTGCAGAAGATAAATGCATTTCTGTCTCCCTTGAGCGCTTCGTCATGTCAAGTGGAGAGGAAAAGAGCTTGCTGATCACTTTTTCTGCGCGAGATAAATGTGCTGTTCCCAGTGTCTCGAGCTCCCTGATCACATCAGCATGCGCACAGTGGCGGAATCGTTGTTGCAGGAGCAAGTGCCAAGTCTGCCAAATTTCCGACAAGGGTTAGGGCACCGAGCACCCGAAATTGGCAGTTGTGGGATAGATTAAAATCGAGTTTATTTATGACCCCAGGACTTTTCCTATCCCATTTTGTTCAAATCTTTTCTTGTAATTAGTTGACAGTGTAGCATAGCCAATATACTCATGAAAAGATGGAATGCAACACATTAGCTGCAAAATGTCACATCAGAAGTAGGTTCACTGAAAGGGGATAGGGTGGGATTATTGAGAGATTGACATAGTTCTGAGGACAGGACATTTCGGCCTACATGTACACTATTGCATGTAGATTACATGTACTCTATGCATGTAGATTACATGTACTCTATGCAACTATCTTTCAGGTATAGCAGCTGGCATGACACGTGTTTATTTACAGTACATGCAACATGCTTTATAAAAACCTCTTGAATATTAAATAGTATACCCTATTGCATTCACAAATGCCCACCTTCATACCCATAGAAACAACAATTGAATAAAACATAAATGAATATGCTTATACCCATACAGACAGACAGTATGCATGCACCAAATGTATTTAGGCCTATACAGTAAGACATGTGGATGTATCATGTACTCAAACAGGCTTTCTCACAGACATACTTACATAGTCCATATAATATTCCCTACCTGTACTTGCACACTAAAACATGAGTAAAAACGAACCCTGTTTTTACATACATGACATGAATTACACATACTGTATTCACTATCACATCACAGCCATACAATACAATATAAATACTCTCGTACCTCTGTAACGCCGCTAACTGTCTCCTGAAACTCACTCTTATCTATTCATATTCATTGTTCAGGTTGTGGCCCAGGAGTAATGAAACATTTATAGACGAGTCAGAACTACTTTTCTTTGTGCAGGGAGACAGAGTGTATGTTTGTTTGTGGTTGGATGGATACAGAGTGTCAGTAGTTTTATCATACTCCACCACAAGGACACATACAGAAGCACAGGCAGGCATGCGCACAGACACATACGCATGCAAGTCAAACCTTGGTTCAAATACTATTTTAAATATTTCAAATACTTCTAGTCAGGGACACAACTTTGGTTTTAGAAGTGTGTGTGTGGGGGGGCATAACTATAAAAATAAATACATAATATCCAGTTGGATAAACACTCCAAACAGCCTACCCGACCACTCGGAGGCGTCCGCATGGTCCTAAAGCACACCGTTGCCTTGTTTTGTATCACATTCCAATGATAAAACTGGGGGGGACAAAAATGCAATTTCTTAATGTGCGGGGGACATGACCCCGTCCCCGTCCCCGTCCCCAGTGAAAGTTGCGCCCCTGCTTCTAGTGTTTGCTTTAGCCTGCCTGGAGTTTCCAGATGTGCAGTTGTGCAACTATTCTACTGGTTCAATTGGGCCAGGTAAGCTAGCGAGCCCAGTTAAAGTATTTGAAATGATTTCGAATAGTATTTGAACCCAGGTCTGATGCGCACGCACACAGACACACACACACACCTACACACACACACACCTACACACACACACACACACACACACACACACACACACACACACACACACACACACACACACACACACACACACACACACACACACACACACACACACACACACATACACACACACAGCCATAGGCCAATATTAGGAATGTTCTGTTCTCTGTCATTCTTCTGCATTGCATTAGAGAGGCTAGCTTACCTTTTGCTGACCTAGGCATCTTTTCTGTTTACCCCTGGTTTTCTTATAAATGACTGTGAGCTCCTCAAACATACTCATGCTTGGCTATTCATATTTCACATCCTGCCTCCCTACCTCACGCTCCCCCTCTTTCTGTGTCTACACCAGCTGTCCCCTCTTTCTATGTCTACACCAGCTGTCCCCTCTTTCTATGTCTACACCAGCTGTCCCCTCTTTCCATGTCTACACCAGCTGTCCCCTCTTTCCATGTCTACACCAGCTGTCCCCTCTTTCTATGTCTACCCCAGCTGTCCCCTCTTTCTGTGTCATGTCTACCCCAGCTGTCCCCTCTTTCTATGTCATGTGAACCCCAGCTGTCCCCTCATTGTGTCATGTCTACCCCAGCTGTCCCCTCTTTCTATGTCATGTCTACCCCAGCTGTCCCCTCATTGTGTCATGTCTACCCCAGCTGTCCCCTCTTTCTGTGTCATGTGAACCCCAGCTGTCCCCTCTTTCTGTGTCATGTGAACCCCAGCTGTCCCCTCATTGTGTCATGTCTACCCCAGCTGTCCCCTCTTTCTGTGTCATGTCTACCCCAGCTGTCCCCTCTTTCTATGTCATGTGTACCCCAGCTGTCCCCTCTTTCTATGTCATGTCTACACCAGCTGTCCCCTCTTTCTATATCATGTGTACCCCAGCTGTCCCCTCTTTCTATGTCATGTGTACCCCAGCTGTCCCCTCTTTCTATCTCATGTGTACCCCAGCTGTCCCCTCTTTCTATGTTATGTCTACACCAGCTGTCCCCTCTTTCTATGTCATGTGTACCCCAGCTGTCCCCTCTTTCTATGTCATGTCTACACCAGCTGTCCCCTCTTTCTATGTCATGTCTACCCCAGCTGTCCCCTCTTTCTATGTCATGTCTACACCAGCTGTCCCCTCTTTCTATGTCATGTGTACACCTGCTGTCCCCTCTTTCTATGTCATGTCTACACCAGCTGTCCCCTCTTTCTATGTCATGTCTACACCAGCTGTCCCCCCTTTCTATGTCATGTCTACACCAGCTGTCCCTTCTTTCTATGTCATGTGTTCCCCAGCTGTCCCCTCTTTCTATGTCATGTGTACCCCAGCTGTCCCCTCTTTCTATGTCATGTGTACCCCAGCTGTCCCCTCTTTCTATGTCATGTGTATCCCAGCTGTCCCCTCTTTCTATGTCATGTCTACACCAGCTGTCCCCTCTTTCTATGTCATGTCTACACCAGCTGTCCCCTCTTTCTATGTCATGTCTACACCAGCTGTCCCTTCTTTCTATGTCATGTGTTCCCCAGCTGTCCCCTCTTTCTATGTCATGTCTACACCAGCTGTCCCCTCTTTCTATGTCATGTGTACCCCAGCTGTCCCCTCTTTCTATGTCATGTGTACCCCAGCTGTCCCCTCTTTCTATGTCATGTGTACCCCAGCTGTCCCCTCTTTCTATGTCATGTCTACACCAGCTGTCTTCAGCTCTTATTTCTTCTCCTTTCTCTCACACACTTGCAGAGTTTGACAATCTCATACAGATGTGGGATCTTCATTTGAGCCAGTTTGCTACTGCAGGAAAATAATCCTGCAGCAACAGGAAATGTGAATTATTATGTGAATTATAATGAATGGACAATTTTGTAGGGGTTGATACATTTTTCATAAGGGAAAATCAAGTTGGAAATTTCAAAGTGGAAATTACAAACGTCAGAAGCCTTTTTAAATCTCAAATACACTACAAGTTTAAAATGTCCAGCACTGCAAGAAAGTTCTCCTGTAACAGGGTGATCAAATTAAGATCCTACATCTGTATGCTGTCGCTGACACACACCCCTGCTCTCAACCCCTTCTATCCAAAACATGTGACATATCGTTTCAACATGGTGTGCTGACGGCTGCAAGCTCAACCACTTTGAATTCATTGGAATGTAACGGCATTTATAATGCAAACTTGAAGTAATATCTGTTAAGCTTTACTTGCATGTATTGAGTTGGGCTAGGAGTTGGGATGGGAGGAAGGCCCTTCTCATGGTATTTTATGCTCGGGGGTGACGTTTCCCCTAGGTATAGATCTAGTATCAGCTTCTTCTCCCCCAATCCTAAACTTAACCATTAGTGGGGGAAATGCAAAACTGACCCAAGATCAGAGTCTAGGGGCAACTTCACCCTACACTGTATGACCGTAAAAGTCCCAGAAGAGACTCAGTTTTCATCTCATGAAAATACACAACAGATGACATAATGTATGTCAGTGGTTCCCAACCAGGGGTAATAAGACCCCTGGGGGTACTTGGCCTATCTATAGGGGGTACTTGAGAAGACTCATGAGACCATAGGCCTACTGGTAAAATGCACATGAGGGGTTACTTCAGGGGTATTCCGGGCAGAGTAAAATTCATGTGGTGGTACAGTAACCGAAAAAGGTTGGGAACCACTGATGTATGTGTTACAATGGATTCAGTAATAGTGAATGTGTAGAATATGCTATATGCAGATATAACAACTTTATTTAGGTGGATTCAATTATGTAAATATGTGGTTGGGTCATTCTTCAAGCGGTGGCATTTGCGTCCCTCATCTTTGCAACCATGAAAAACACTTTAAAATGACAAGTAGTCATAGTCATATCTGTGATATATGATATCTGTCATATTATCTGTACACAGAAACAGATTGTTATTTTTGCCTGCAGACTCACTTCATGCACGTTCAATCTCAACCTTCATGCTTGCACATCTGTTTTCTTCAGACAGACCTTTGGTACTCTCAGTGACACATTCAAGAGATTTGCAGTCATGCTTTTGTGATTTTCAGCTCTAGATGCCGTGCATAGCAGGTTGAAGAGACATTGCTCAGTCGTTGACATTTCAGGCAACTGGGAGCTTCCTTTTCCACATCCTTTTGTTTGACTTCATAGATCTGCTGTTCTTCCCTTTCCTCTAGCTCTGATCCAGGGTGTTACATGCGGCTTGGCGGAGCTCAGCGTCAGCCAGCCACACACTGGACCAGAGCTACCCTTATCCAAGGAAATTCAATCTACTCTCCGAGCAAAGACATCAGATCAACATACAATTTTGGTTGATATTTGATTGAGTTGTCAACAAACTTAAATTAAACTATAAATAAACCAACCTTTGGAACCCTATTGGTGATTTGTGGTTGAAATCTGGGTTAAAATGAGACAAAGACTGTGTATGTTGATCACTTTTTTGCTAATTCAACCAATCAGCTACATTGATGGACCATGATAAATGAAGTTTTAATAACGGGGAAACTAGGTTGACTCAACCAATATTTGCTTTGGCCTGGAGGGGATTGGGGGCGGCTGATGTATTTATCAGCAGCAGAGTGGCACGCTAACTCATTCATGTTTATTAACTTAGTGGCACGCTAACTCATTCATGTTTATTAACTTAGTGGCACGCTAACTCATTCATGTTTATTAACTTAGTGACATGCTAACTCATTCATGTTTATTAACTTAGTGGCACACTATCTCATTCATGTTTATTAACTTAGTGGCACGCTAACTCATTCATGTTTATTAACTTAGTGGCATGCTAACTCATTCATGTTTATTAACTTAGTGGCACACTAACTCATAAATGTTTATTAACTTAGTGGCACGCTAACTCATTCATGTTTATTAACTTAGTGGCACGCTAACTCATTCATGTTTATTAACTTAGTGGCACGCTAACTCATTCATGTTTATTAACTTAGTGACATGCTAACTCATTCATGTTTATTAACTTAGTGGCACGCTAACTCATTCATGTTTATTAACTTAGTGGCACACTAACTCATAAATGTTTATTAACTTAGTGGCACGCTAACTCATTCATGTTTATTAACTTAGTGGCACGCTAACTCATTCATGTTTATTAACTTAGTGGCATGCTAACTCATTCATGTTTATTAACTTAGTGGCACGCTAACTCATTCATGTTTATTAACTTAGTGGCACGCTAACTCATTCATGATTACTAACTTAGTGGCACGCTAACTCATTCATGTTTATTAACTTAGTGGCACACTATCTCATTCATGTTTATTAACTTAGTGGCATGCTAACTCATTCATGTTTATTAACTTAGTGGCACGCTAACTCATTCATGTTTATTAACTTAGTGGCACGCTAACTCATTCATGTTTATTAACTTAGTGGCACGCTAACTCATTCATGTTTATTAGGGCCAATGATTATTAACTTAGTGGCACGCTAACTCATTCATGTTTATTAACTTAGTGGCACGCTAACTCATTCATGATTATTAACTTAGTGGCACGCTATCTCATTCATGTTTATTAACTTAGTGGCACGCTAACTCATTCATGATTATTAACTTAGTGGCACGCTAACTCATTCATGTTTATTAACTTAGTGGCACGCTAACTCATTCATGATTATTAACTTAGTGGCACGCTAACTCATTCATGATTACTAACTTAGTGGCACGCTAACTCATTCATGTTTATTAACTTAGTGGCACGCTAACTCATTCATGTTTATTAACTTAGTGGCACGCTAACTCATTCATGTTTATTAACTTAGTGGCACGCTAACTCATTCATGATTATTAACTTAGTGGCACGCTAACTCATTCATGATTACTAACTTAGTGGCACGCTAACTCATTCATGTTTATTAACTTAGTGGCATGCTAACTCATTCATGTTTATTAACTTAGTGGCACGCTAACTCATTCATGATTATTAACTTAGTGGCACGCTAACTCATTCATGATTACTAACTTAGTGGCATGCTAACTCATTCATGTTTATTAACTTAGTGGCACGCTAACTCATTCATGTTTATTAACTTAGTGGCACGCTAACTCATTCATGTTTATTAACTTAGTGGCACGCTAACTCATTCATGATTATTAACTTAGTGGCACGCTAACTCATTCATGTTTATTAACTTAGTGGCATGCTAACTCATTCATGTTTATTAACTTAGTGGCACGCTAACTCATTCATGTTTATTAAATTAGTGGCACGCTAACTCATTCATGTTTATTAACTTAGTGGCACGCTAACTCATTCATGATTATTAACTTAGTGGCACGCTAACTCATTCATGTTTATTAACTTAGTGGCACGCTAACTCATTCATGTTTATTAACTTAGTGGCACGCTAACTCATTCATGTTTATTAACTTAGTGGCACGCTATCTCATTCATGTTTATTAACTTAGTGGCACGCTAACTCATTCATGTTTATTAACTTAGTGGCACGCTAACTCATTCATGTTTATTAACTTAGTGGCACGCTATCTCATTCATGTTTATTAACTTAGTGGCACGCTAACTCATTCATGTTTATTAACTTAGTGGCACGCTAACTCATTCATGATTATTAACTTAGTGGCACGCTAACTCATTCATGTTTATTAACTTAGTGGCACGCTAACACATTCATGTTTATTAACTTAGTGGCACGCTAACTCATTCATGTTTATTAACTTAGTGGCACGCTAACTCATTCATGTTTATTACGGCCCATGATTATTAACTTAGTGGCACACTAACTCATTCATATTTATTAGGGCCCATGATTATTAACTTAGTGGCACACTAACTCGTGAGTGTCACGATCATCATCGCCATCGTCATTGCACTGCCACAAACTAGTTTATTACAGCCAAACGTTTCATGAAAATCCCAGAGTCCTGGCTATGAGAATGGACGGATCATAGACCTACAAGGAGCTCTAGAGAAAGTGAGGAGGACAGATGTGGTTGGGGAGCCATGTTTGGCAGTGAACAAGTTGGTTGTACAGCACAAACCTGGGACCAGGCTAACGCTGGGCTTTTAAGTTGGCGATAGCAGTAGATTGAGAGATTGCTGTAGATGTTTCAAAAGCATCACTGGAGAAGTCTAGTTAAATTATTTGCAGATTTATTCTGCATTATTTACAATTCTAATGTTTGTGTTGAAAAAGGTAGGTAAAAATGGCTGAACAGTAGATAGTTTGAAGTAACTAGAATACTTAGAAAGTCTGTATTTAATGAAATAGTTTGGGTTGTTTACAGTCTAGCATAGTGTCTGTGTGGGAGTCTTCCCCTTCAGGCTTCTTGCTTCTTTCTTCCTGTGTAGGCCTCTTCTCCTCTTCTCACCTGAAAACGCTGCTGGGCACTGTCATGTTGGATTCCGATTTCGCTGCTGCTGCTGGTATTGAAATATCTGACCACTGCTATTTGCTTGTTGTTTATTTTAGCACGATCATGACCCTTTACTTGTGACAGTCACCACAATTGTGTAGCAGTCTAATGCTTGTGGCTAGCTGATGAAGGGGAGATGCTGCATGGTCTTAGCGGTTGATGTTTCTGTAATCTGTGAGGTAAGTTCTACAACTGTACAAATCCCCAAATTACCACTACGAATCTAATTTGTATGCAAGTGGAGTAGACAAGCAGTATGAGGGGCTCAGGCTTGAATGAATGGTGGCCGGTGCGTGAAAGAAAAAATATCTATAAAGTTCAGCAAGTACTCACACTCAAACCATAAAAAGAAAAAACCAAGGAGACTGAGATGCAAAAATATACTTAATTTAATTCCATGCTCGTAAGAATGAAAAACGTGCAAGTGTAAAGTGGGAAAAGTTCTAAACAAAAAAATACCTTTTGTCGTCTCTGCCATCATCAGTGCTGGAATATTTTTGCACCTCATTTTTGCACCTCAGCCTCCTTGGTTTTTGAAAATTGTATGGTTGAGTGCGAGTACCTGCTGAATTCTATGCAAGATGAGTGCCAAAAGTCTGTGGGTGGAATACAGTTCTGCACGCTTGAAGAGAGAAACTTACACATGCAAGTGAAAGTTGAATGTGAAAAAGAAAAAACACACAGAAATGATTTGTGCTTGTCCAAACAGTTTTATAATACGCTCAAATTTCCATTAATTAATTTTTACATTCACAACGTATTACTTTCATACAAAAAGCCGCCATTCACTACTCCAAATGTTGTTTACATTCACAGACTTTTGGTACTAAATTCACTCCATATGTGGAGTGCGTTTTTAGTGCCTAAATACATTAAAAATGTACTGGAAACAGGTTATCAAGGCATTTCACATGCCATGGAACATGTTAGAATTGCAAACGGAATGTGTTAATTTTGTATGAAATTTCCGTTATCTGTAGTTGAGTAGTTTGGATCATAACAACTTGCCATAAAAAGGATGATGCATGCAAAAGTGTGTAATCTAACAACAGCAGAGACGGACTGGCCATCTGGCAGTTCTGGCAAATGCCAGATGGGCTGGTCCATTTTTAGCCAAGTGGGCCTGAATAAATTGGGGTTTTAGCGCAGAACGATCATTATTTGGCTAATAATGGGTGCCTCAAGTTAAAATGTGAGCCGCTATGGGTGCCTCATAGAAAAAAATGGGCCAGTGTGTTAGAAATACCCAGGCCGATTTCTGTTCCCAGTCCGTCGCTGATCAACAGTGACCTTGTTGTTGTTGACAAGCTGCAGCACTGTAACATGGCATGTTCCAGAAATTATTATTGTTTATTCTGTATCCGCATAAACGGATAATGACACATTTTATTATTGTCATGAGGGATGTCAACTGATGTTTATGATTACTGTGCATTATTGACTTTATACGACTTATAACAAAATTTAACTTTCACTTTTAACTTGGAGTGTTCGGCTGTACAGTTCCTGTTACGGTCTGGTTTTAAGCTCCTATCACCTTACAAGGTGAAGATTTTAACCTCGCTTCTGTTGATGCAACGAGGTGAAATGAGAGAGGGGTCAGGCCAAGCGTCTGGCAACAGCAGTATCACAGCCAATACTGACTTGGCTCAAATGGAGGATATACTGATAACTACTTCTCTAGGTATCTACAGTGAGGGAAACAAGTATTTGATCCCCTGCTGATTTTGTACGTTTGCCCACTGACGAAGACATGATCAGTCTATAATTTTAATGGTAGGTTTATTTGAACAGTGAGAGACAGAATAACAACAAAAAAATCCAGATAAACGCATGTCAAAAATGTTATAAATTGATTTGCATTTTAATGAGGGAAATAAGTATTTGACCCCTCTGCAAAACATGACTTAGTACTTGGTGGCAAAACCCTTGTTGGCAATCACAGAGGTCAGACGTTTCTTGTAGTTGGCCACCAGGTTTGACACACATCTCAGGAGGGATTTTGTCCCACTCCTCTTTGCAGATCTTCTCCAAGTCATTAAGGTTTCGAGGCTGACGTTTGGCAACTCGAACCTTCAGCTCCCCTCCACAGATTTTCTATGGGATTAAGGTCTGGAGACTGGCTAGGCCACTCCAGGACCTTAATGTGCTTCTTCTTGAGCCACTCCTTTGTTGCCTTGGCCGTGTGTTTTGGGTCATTGTCATGCTGGAATACCCATCCACGACCCATTTTCAATGCCCTGGCTGAGGGAAGGAGGTTCTCACCCAAGATTTGATGGTACATGGCCCGTCCATCGTCTCTTTGATGCGGTGAAGTTGTCCTGTCCCCTTAGCAGAAAAACACCCCCAAAGCATAATGTTTCCACCTCCATGTTTGACGGTGGGGATGGTGTTCTTGGGGTCATAGGCAGCATTCCTCCTCCTCCAAACACGGCAAGTTGAGTTGATGCCAAAGAGCTCGATTTTGGTCTCATCTGACCACAACACTTTCACCCAGTTCTCCTCTGAATCATTCAGATGTTCATTGGCAAACTTCAGACAGCCCTGTATATGTGCTTTCTTGAGCAGGGGGACCTTGCGGGCGCTGCAGGATTTCAGTCCTTCACGGCGTAGTGCGTTACCAATTGTTTTCTTGGTGACTATGGTCCCAGCTGCCTTGAGATCATTGACAAGATCCTCCCGTGTAGTTCTGGGCTGATTCCTGCAGCGGGTCGAGGGACATTGACAGTTCTTTTGTGTTTCTTCCATTTGCGAATAATCGCAACAACTGTTGTCACCTTCTCACCAAGCTGCTTGGCGATGGTCTTGTAGCCCATTCCAGCCTTGTGTAGGTCTACAATCTTGTCCCTGACATCCTTGGAGAGCTCTTTGGTCTTGGCCATGGTGGAGAGTTTGGAATTTAATTGATTGATTGCTTCTGTGGACAGGTGTCTTTTATACAGGTAACAAACTGAGATTAGGAGCACTCCCTTTAAGAGTGTGCTCCTAATCTCAGCTCGTTACCTGTATAAAAGACACCTGGGAGCCAGAAATCTTTCTGATTGAGAGGGGGTCAAATACTTATTTCCCTCATTAAAATGCAAATCAATTTATAACTTTTTTGACATGCGTTTTTCTGGATTTTGTTATTCTGTCCCTCACTGTTCAAATAAACCTACCATTAAAATTATAGACTGATCATTTCTTTGTCAGTGGGCAAACGTACCAAATCAGCAGGGGATCAAATACTTTTTCCCCCTCACTGTACATCAACATCTACATGCAGTGTCTGAGGTCTACATATCTAAAGTCATTCTCATTGCGATATTTCCCTTCAAAATGGATTTGGAATTGCGTAATTGGGAAGAGGCGAGCAGCAGGCGTTGGTATATTCCCATATGGAAAAGGATCTATATGAATCATATAAGGATTCTCATATGGGCAGGCCTACTCCTGAAACATGGAAGTAATATGTAAGTGGTATGTGTCTTATCCGTGTGTGTTATAACACAACAAGCACACACTGGCATAATACAAGAACCATATGTTTGACTTATATGAAGTGTGAAACACAGGAATTGTATAAGAATCATGTTTTGTGTGTTTTCTTATAGGAAGTAGGCCATAATCATATAAGATTGACTTATATGAAGATTGACTCATATAACATTTGTATAAGTCATTTCCATATGGGTTATCAGAGAATATTCATGTACAGTTTATACTGTAAAAACCAACAACATCATTGGTGTACACCCTTACTTTCTGCACATTGTTCAGTGTCTATGCCATCTTCCCATAATTACCTTTTGGTAGTATTTTATTGTCATCTCTACCTAAGAGCACAATCTGTGAGATTTCCTGCTGTTCAATGTTCAGATAATGATATATTGATTCTTGAAGAATTATAACTTATAAAATACCTTATCAGCGCTAGCGCTAACTGTCTTACTCTATCGTAACTCAAAATCGAAGGTTGTATTGCTCCGTTGTTTATGTTTTCTTATAATTTGAATGTATAATGTGAAGCCTCAAAATATGTTTTAAACTATCTCACTGTCAACATCCTGTATATGACTTTGAGAATGGTTACATTTCCCCAGAGGCATATACAGTAATCTCCAGCCCCATCCCTAAGTTTACCAAAACAAAGTGGCAAAGTCAGTATTTTTAAATTACAGATTGGGCTTTTAATCATTATTTCACAGTTCTCTAGCAATTTAGTATTCACTAATAAATCAAGACTACCAATATGTTTGCTGTCCATAGTGGATGTCCATGGTGCTGAAACATGAATATTCCCACTGAGTTGCTGTCCAGGGAGGGACCTGAAATATATTACTTCTTAAAATGGTAAATTGCCTGATAATTACCTTGTAATTGCTCTTGTTTATTTTGGCTTCATTAAAACGAGGACCACTACATTCCAATTGGCATGTTACCAATAGGCGTAAATCATTTGAAGTAAGTACTTAAAAGTCTCCATTGCTACCACACAATTTCATTATGAATTGAATTCCAATAATAAAACTATAAAATATTGACCCCATCCTGCATAATCAATCTATTTCCCTTTCTCTCTCTGTATATCATCCCCTCTCTCTCTCTCTCTCTCTCCTCTCTCTCTCTCTCTCCTCTGATTGAGAGGATGACTCTGCAGCAGGATAAGATGACTGAAATGGCACCATCACCCTGTCTCTGTCTGCACTGCCCCAGCCTCCTCCTCCTCCTCCTCCTCCTCCTTCACTTTCTCTCTCCCTCAGTCATTGTTTCCTGCTCTCTCTTCCCCTCTCCCCTTTTTCTTAACCCTCTCCCTCCTTCAGTGACTCCCTCCCTCCCTCCCTCCCTCCCTCCCTCCCTCCCTCCTTCAGTGACTCCCTCCCTCCCTCCTCCCTCCCTCCCTCCCTCTGCTCTCTTTCATTCTCTATTGTCTCTCTATCCCCCACCAAGTCCTAAACCCTCTAATACAAATTCCTAATTCAATCAAAGCCCACATTTGGTGTATGTGTGCTTCAGGACTATCCAAACAGCACACTAAAGCAGTAAACTCATCAGCATGAGTACAGTTCTACCAGTCCGTGTTCTGTGTGTGTCTCTGAGCTTAACACAACACATTACTGTGTAGCCTAGTATGTGACACACGTGTTCTAGAATGCTCCAGCTTGTTAGTCATTCTGGTAGTTCTAGATGGATCAATGGTTTATAAATATCTGATTACTAAATCTGTAGCTGATTACGAGAGCATTTTTCTCCTGATGGCCACCGGCCACCGATGTTGAACAGTGTTGTGCCCTCTTCACCCTGTTCTGCCGACCACCTGAACCAAACTGTGCTGTCTTAGATACTTTCTTTTCACATTGTCCTTTCCACCACCATTCCAGCAACTATGGTTAATGCGTAACCAGGCCAGCCCGATAGCTTGGTTCGGCCTGGTTCGGCTCAGTAGTGTGAAAATCCCTTTGGACTACAGCCATGGCTCATTGCACAACCACTCACGAAAGAAAATTGCCTTTCCGCACCAATTTACCAATAAATGATGGCATATATCTTGGCAGGGATCCTTGATCAAACTTTGTGGATGTCTTGAACTATGCTAGTTTCTCTACCTCTCCCTTTCCCCTCATCCAACCCAACTCTCCCCTCCCTTTTCAAATCTCATATTCTCTTCTCAGCTCCCTCTCCATAGAAATGTAACAGTGCCCTCTACCGTAAAATGTGGTGTATTGCGATTATTTTGTTAAGCAATAATGTGAGCAATAATTGAAATTACAATGCCCTCACATTGCTTTATCCCCACTTCTAGTGTTTCAATAGTATGTAGCCCAAGGGGATTAGCATATTTATTGTTATTGACTGAAACTTAGCCTCGCCGCAAACCAGGCTTCCCTGAAAACCACGTGATTTCTGGAGGTATAGCAACGCGAGACTAACTGAAACTCACTGTCAAGGGACAAGTAGGGTCCTCCGTGCAAAGCACCAAAAGCAATGGTGTCACCTGAACATCATTGTGCCTCGTCGTAATATACAACACACCATAATCCCAATAGTTAGAATGGTCCAGGGACAATACACAATGTCACTTATTTCTGAGATCGCTATGTACAGCTGACTCCCGGGGCACACAGGGCTCTGGTCATAAGTAGTGCATTATATAGGGAATTAGGGTGCTATTTGGGACAGAGCCCTGCTATGTAGTGGTTTTGGACCTGGAGGATCCCGCTTTGCACAATCCCACCCAAAATATTTCACTCTGTATCGATCCATGTCTCTCTGTTGAGAATCATGGTATTATTCATTTTGAATTGTAGATATGTAGTGGTGTAATAATGTTATATGATGTACTGTTTTATCTTTTGTTTTATGTGTAACGTAAGCGCCCTGATGCGTTTGGACCCCAGGAAGAGCAGCTGCTGCCTTGGCAACAGCTAATGGGGATCCATAATAAACCCCAGGAAGAGTAGCTGCTGCCTTGGCAACAGCTAATGGGGATCCCTAATAAATACAAATACAAAAATGTTCAGAAAGGGGGGCCAAATGTATCGTATTTACACCTAAATGTGGAAATGCTGGAATTATATGATATAATACATATATATATCCCCCCAAAATGTGGGGAACGGTTAGGTTACGCTTTAACAGAGTTTGCACTTGAAAAGAAAGCGTACCAAGACGCGCTTCAGCCCAGCTTGAACAGAGAAGGGCACCAGGTGCTCGACTGAACAATCCTTACCCCTGGGTGACTATCCCAAAAAAATAGTTTTAAAAAAGGTCTGCATTGATCGGAGTTGTTATTGACGGGACACGTTTCGTTTCGTTACGTTTCGGCGTAATCGCCTTCATCAGAGACTTGCGTAGGAAAAGCGTGTGAGGCACCTATACAGGGGACTGTCCCACTAGCACTTATCAGGAGAGGACTGAACCCCACTTTGGCTATAAGACTGCTTGGAGGTGATTAATTTGTATATTTAGTTGATTTCGCACACTCTGAATATGGAAGGGTCAAAGTTGCAATGTGTCAAGTTGTGGTGACAAATTGTCTGTTGTTTCTCAATTATTTTGTAAAGTGAGGAAATTTACATCAACAACAAACTGCTTGCTCTGGTTCACATATATGCGATTTCCCCTAAAGTTTATGCAATTTGTTTGTTTGTGGTTAATTAAAGTACAGAAGGTCTTGCTGACCTGTCAGTGTTACATGTTCCTGCTACTTGTTGGGGGTATTTCCTTCAAGTGACAATTCAGTGGTCCCCTGTAGCTCAATTGGTAGAGCACGGCGCTTGTGACGCCAGGGTAGTGGGTTCGATCCCCCGGGACCACCCATAAGTAAAAATGTATGCACACATGACTGTAAGTCTCTTTGGATAAAGGCATCTGTTAAATGGCTTATTATTATATTATTATATTTGATATTAATGTGTCATATCGTATCATATCATATCATTATATCACTTATCATTTGATATTGATAAGTCATAGAACCTGTATGTCTGTCTTTGTTCACCTAAGACTGAGGGCTCAACAGAATTGGTAGGCGGCACACTGGTACCTATTGGTACTGCAAGAAATTACAAAAAACAGTCCTGGACAAAAATAGTCTTACTACTGAGGTGTCTAGGTTGCCTACGTCATCACCAGACTGTGACCCTGTTATGCCTATTCACAGTAGGCTAATAGTTGATGGAGGCTGAGTTGACCTGCATGGTATTGGATAAGAGTTTATTTAGGCTACTCTTTCATCATGACGGTGTATTTGGTCATCTTAGTCTTTAAACTGTCGGCTGCATCTGACGTAGGCTAAACGTTGTCCTCCGGTTCCCTATAGATAGCGGAACATTGGCCTTTTAATCCCAACATCTGTGCCGCGTCGCTCTCATTGTGTCGCCTGGACAAACTGCACGGTGGGCTACTGCATTACCTCATCCCTGGCAGTCCCGCCACTTACCCCTGCAGTTAAACTTTCGCGTGCACGCTCCTCGCACTGCTCTCTCTCTCTCTCTCTCTCTCTCCCTCTCTCTCTATCCCCCCCTCTCTCTCTATCCCCCCCTCTCTCTCCATCCCCCCCTCTCTCTCTCTCTCCCTCCCTCTCTCTCTATCCCCCCCTCTCTCTCCATCCCCCCCTCTATCCCCCCCTCTCTCTCTCTCTCTCCCCACCTCACTGATATTACGTCCCCTAGTAAAGACAGGACTGTACAAATTAGGAGCACATTCTAACGTCCTTGCGTAGCCTAGCCTTGGAAGACAGAGTGTTGTGAAGACAAATGATCGTCGGTGGACGATAAGAGAAGAGGAAAAAACACTCAAGATGCCTCGTTTTAACATCATTTGTCCTGGACACTGTGTCCTTCAGGCTTTTTGAGGCTCGTGAACCTAGAGTCGGCTGCTCTTAGTGGAGATTGCTATACGCTATGCTGCCTGACCCAGTGTTGTGATAGCGTGTCCGGATTGCTTGGATTGAGGAAGGTTCCCACCAACCCAAATCAATGAGGATTCTGAGGCCATTCCTTCAGAAAGGAGCGCATATGCTGCAGTGTTTCTGTGGAGAACGATCGAAGCCGACCACAATCACCGCCGGTGAGACATAGCCTCTACCCTTGCATGCTTTCTCTCTTGGGCGATAATGAAAAAGAGGGGGGGAAACAATTTCATTGGCCAGCCGAGTGTGTGAGTAACATCTTCCGAGTCTGCGGTATAACAGGCTCCCCTTGCACTTGCCTCTGTCCCGAGTTTTGTCTCTTGCCTGCTGAAGCGGAGCGCAGTGACGGCAGTGCGCGAGACTCGTCCTCCCTGCACTACTGTAGAAAGATCCAAGTACTTGTGTTCCAAGTCCTCATACAAGCTAACACACACCACAGACATGCGGTCTTGTTCAGTGGGTTTATGTGAGATAGCCAGCATTCATAGAAGTATTAGGATATGCTATTTTAAGAATGGGTCATTTACAGCGCTGCATATTAAGCAGGCCAGTAGGACAAGCCAATAGAATTATTAATTTACAGCGCTGCATATTAAGCAGGACAGCCAATAGAATGATTAATTTACAGCGCTGCATATTAAGCAGGCCAGCAGGACAGCCAATGGGCAATTAAACGGCTTCATGTCATACATTTATGCAACCTGGAATGTCAGTTTTAGGTCCCTCAGCAAAATAATACTTGTCAGGACACTGGATAGCAACTCATGTCTCTCGATGTATGTCTGCTTTCCAGCTCCATGGACAGCATACATAATGGTAGTCTTGAGATCTGTTATGCTGGGAGCTGGGAGTAGATTCCCCTGCTTTTACCAGTTCACTCAATATTTACGTTTAAGCACCATGGACAGCATACATATTCATAGTCTCTGTTAGTGAACACTGCCAGTAGATTCCCTTGCCTTTATCAGTTCACTCAGTTAGGCTTGAGACCCCTGTCAAGTCCTGCAGGGCCCTCATCCCACAACACACTGCAATGCTGCTGCTCTCTGCAACGATACAACTCACTTCCTTGTTCAATGACACCATAAAGACTATTAATATTCCTCATCATGATCTCGTCGAGACGATGGCAACACCGTCCCTCAAAGTCGTTTCAGTTCAACTGCTATTTGAAACTCCATTAAGCAAAGTTGATTCCTCTGGGGCATTTGGGCCAAAAGTAGCATGCACACAGAGATCTCCAGAATAGAGAAGGCACTGTCACTGCCTTTCCTATACAGCGTTCTTTAAGAAGTGAACTTATTAGACTTGTAATTATACTTATACAGAGTCAGATCATGACTGAATGATTCTGATTACTAGCATATAATCACCGTTTCAATGTGAGACTCCACAGATGACTAGTAAAAGGGACTAATGTCTTAAATAGTGAAGATACCCTTTAAGAAGTTCAAGTGAACTACAACAATCTCCTTCGAAGCTAAATCAGCATGTAATTCTGATTGTCATATAAACAGATATGCCCGATATGGAAAGCAGTACAGATGTAGGATCTTCATTTGATTGTTATTTTGTTAATGAGAATTTTCTAGCACAGCAGGAAATGCGAACTTGTAGTGTATTCAAGGTAAACATTTCAGACTTTATTTGCCCAAACGTATAACGTATCAACCCCTACAAAAAATATCCTTGAATTAAAATTGACATAATAATTCACATTTCCTGTTGCTGCAGGATAATTTTCCTGGTGTAGCAAACTGGCTCAAATTATGATCCTAGATCAGTATAGGTACTAAAGTCATCCCTGTCTATCTCAGACAAGATGAGTTATACTAAAGCTGAAACCTTATACAGATGTCTTGGAAGTTACACTGTTTCATATTCTTATTTGTTTTAAGTTTCAGGATGACAATTTTTCATTTCTCCACGTGACAGGAAATGGTATCTGCAGCAACTTGGAAATCTTATTGCAGCAGCTTGGAAAAACGAGTAAACTAGCTAAATCAAGTGATTTCCATGAAACAATGACGCACGACTGAGGTTTTGCAGACTAAACTAGAAGTACTAAAACTAGTCAACTACTGCAGTTTTCAATGGAGACTATCGTTAGTGTAAGCTTTGTCCCCACTAATGAGAACATTGTTCTGTCATTGTTTTCACCACTTCTGTTGGAGAATGTTAGGGGAGGGTTCATTCCTAGCCTGGGTACAAGTCTGTTTGTGCCGTCATGTCACTCCTTGCCACTCATTGTCATTTGGCATGACAAGGAGTTGACGTGATAGCACAAACAGATCTGGGATCAGGCTAGTTCATTCCATAGATAAAGATGCAATCTGTATGATATGCATAATGCGTATAGCCATTTGCGTCAATGAAATATGTATAGTAGTCCCAGGAACCATCATTTCAATTTACAATGAAGTAGTTCAACAGTTAACTAAGTGTATGGTTCTCAAATGTGTTAAAACTAATGGCCTGTCTCACCTGTGCAAAGTTTGCACCTGTTTTTGTTTCCAAGAGGGACTGAAACACAACGTGTAAAGACTGATCCTGTTTAAGGTGAATTGTTCTATAAAGGTGCATTCTGTGATCTAGTCCCCTCTGTAAATAACAGGTTAATACATCTTTAGTAAATCTGGCCCCATGTTATTTGCTGCTTCATCCCTTGCATAATCATTTTTTGTCAACATAATGGTTTTTGAAATGTGGATACATATTTAGGAAGTCATTTATAATTCAGTTGCAAAGGAAAAGGTAGATATGAAAATTGAACAAAAAGAAAACAAACAAAAGGGAAGAGGATGAATTGAAAAGGATTCTCAAGACAGATAACATGTACAGTGGGGAGAACAAGTATTTGATACACTGCTGATTTTGCAGGTTTTCCTACTTACAAAGCATGTAGAGGTCTGTAATTTTTATCATAGGTACACTTCAACTGTGAGAGACTGTATCTAAAACAAAAATCCAGAAAATCACATTGTATGATTTTAAAGTAATTAATTTGCATTTTATTGCATTACATAAGTATTTGATACATCAGAAAAGCAGAACTTAATATTTGGTACAGAAACCTTTGTTTGCATTTACAGAGATCATGCGTTTCCTGTAGGTCTTGACCAGGTTTACACACACTGCAGCAGGGATTTTGGCCCACAGACCTTCTCCAGATCCTTCAGGTTTCAGGGCTGTCGCTGGGCAATACGGACTTTCAGCTCCCTCCAAAGATTTTCTTTTGGGTTCAGGTCTGGAGACTGGCTAGGCCACTCCAGGACCTTGAGATGCTTCTTACGGAGCCACTCCTTAGTTGCCCTGGCTGTGTGTTTCGGGTCGTTGTCATGCTGGAAGACCCAGCCACGACCCATCTTCAATGCTCTTACTGAGGGAAGGAGGTTGTTGGCCAAGATCTCGCGATACATGGCCCCATCCATCCTCCCCCTCAATACGGTGCAGTCGTCCTGTCCCCTTTGCAGAAAAGCATCCCCAAAGAATGATGTTTCCACCTCCATGCTTCATGGTTGGGATGGTGTTCTTGGGGTTGTACTCATCCTTCTTCTTCCTCCAAACACGGCAAGTGGAGTTTAGACCAAAAAGCTCTATTTTTGTCTCATCAGACCACATGACCTTCTCCCATTCCTCCTCTGGATCATCCAGATGGTCATTGGCAAACTTCAGACGGGCCTGGACATGCGCTGGCTTGAGCAGGGGGGACCTTGCGTGCGCTGCAGGATTTTAATCCATGACGGCGTAGTGTGTTACTAATGGTTTTCTTTGAGACTGTGGTCCCAGCTCTCTTCAGGTCATTGCCCAGGTCCTGCCGTGTAGTTCTGGGCTGATCCCTCACCTTCCTCATGATCATTGATGCCCCACGAGGTGAGATCTTGCATGGAGCCCCAGACCAAGGGTGATTGACCGTCATCTTGAACTTCTTCCATTTTCTAATAATTGCGCCAACAGTTGTTGCCTTCTCACCAAGCTGCTTGCCTATTGTCCTGTAGCTCATCCCAGCCTTGTGCAGGTCTACAATTTTATCCCTGACGTCCTTACACAGCTCTCTGGTCTTGGCCATTGTGGAGAGGTTGGAGTCTGTTTGATTGAGTGTGTGGACAGGTGTCTTTTATACAGGTAACGAGTTCAAACAGGTGCAGTTAATACAGGTAATGAGTGGAGAACAGGAGGGCTTCTTAAAGAAAAACTAACAGGTCTGTGAGAGCCGGAATTCTTACTGGTTGGTAGGTGATCAAATACTTATGTCATGCAATAAAATGCAAATTAATTACTTAAAAATCATACAATTTGATTTTCTGGATTTTTGTTTTAGATTCCGTCTCTCACAGTTGAAGGGTACCTATGATAAAAATTACAGACCTCTACATGCTTTGTAAGTAGGAAAACCTGCAAAATCGGCAGTGTATCAAATACTTGTTCTCCCCACTGTACATAGTGAGTAAAAAATGATACAATTTCACAAAGAAATACTCTGCAGTTGTAATAATATATTAGATCTGGGGTCATATGTATCAAACATCTCAGAATAGGAGTGCTGATCTAGGATCAGGGCTTCCCTGTCCATGTCATCTTATTCCGTGTGATCGAAAAGGCACTACTCTGAGACACTTGATATATATGGTGCCAGATGTTGAATCTATGATAAAGCTGTTGACCAGTATGCCAGTGTTGCCGGGTTGGCCCTATAAAGTTTTATCATTATTTATATGGCATTAAAATACACATTATTTATGAGGAAACCGGAACCAATAAAGCGACTGTGATAGTATAGATTAATATCATACACATCAAAAGCTAAACGCTACTTGACTTTATATTTGTTGTTATTGTGATGTAATTCTTGTATGACATTTTAAAGTGGGTTAACTGGGGTTCAATTAATTTCCCATTTTCCCTTTTTTTTTGTGATCAAATTGTTTAATTTAATTTAGATTAACAGGAAGTAAAAAATAAAGGAAGTTTAGAGTGTTATTCACATTGACTTTATGAGTGTAAGGACAATATCTTGACGAGGACACAGGTAGAAATGTCCATAAGCAACATGTTGCATCAACTGATAAAGGCAAGGCAGCTATCAAATGAAAGGGGGGGGCAGGTAGCCTAGCGGTTAGCGCATTGGGTCCTGTGACCTGAAGGTTGCTAGTTCAAATACCTGAGCCGACAAGTAGAACAAATCTGTCGATGTGCCCTTGAGCAAGGCACTTAACCCTAGCTGTTAATAATGGCTGGCCATGACCCCACTTTTAGAGGGTGTCTCAGGGGGAGTTGGGATATGCAAGAAACACATTTCCAATTTACACATGATTATAATAGACACTTGTATATTTACATTTACATTTTAGTCATTTAGCAGACGCTCTTATCCGGAGCGACTTACAGTTAGTGAGTGCATACATTTTCATACTGAAAATCAAGCATTTTTGTTATAAAACTAAATAACAAAGCCATTCTTTAATATTTAAACAATGAATAAACCGCAACATGTAGGCTAAATCGATTGAATTCACGAATGCATTTGACAGTTTTTAATATTGGCTGTCCTATCTGTGAAATACAGCACGAAAATGTATGCACTCACAGACTGTAAGTCGCTCTGGATAAGAGCGTCTGCTAAATGACTAAAATGGAAGGAAATAAGATATTATATTATATTTTAATATAAACATGCACAGAAAGAGTAGTTGCTGTCCATTGAGCTGAACTGTATGCCTTCTTTCCTGAGGGCTCTAAAACTGACATTCCATCATGCTGCATATGAGAGGGGTGTAACTATGTTTATGGAATGGAGGAGAGGGGTGTAGCTATGTTTATGGAATGGGGAGAGGGGTGTAACTATGTTTATGGAATGGAGGAGAGGGGTGTAACTATGTTTATGGAATGGAGGAGAGGGGTGTAACTATGTTTATGGAATGGAGGAGAGGGGTGTAGCTATGTTTATGGAATGGGGAGAGGGGTGTAACTATGTTTATGGAATGGAGGAGAGGGGTGTAACTATGTTTATGGAATGGAGGAGAGGGGTGTAACTATGTTTATGGAATGGGGAGAGGGGTGTAACTATGTTTATGGAATGGAGGAGAGGGGTGTAACTATGTTTATGGAATGGGGAGAGGGGTGTAACTATGTTTATGGAATGGAGGAGAGGGGTGTAACTATGTTTATGGAATGGAGGAGAGGGGTGTAGCTATGTTTATGGAATGGAGGAGAGGGGTGTAGCTATGTTTATGGAATGGAGGAGAGGGGTGTAGCTATGTTTATGGAATGGAGGAGAGGGGTGTAGCTATGTTTATGGAATGGAGGAGAGGGGTGTAGCTATGTTTATGGAATGGAGGAGAGGGGTGTAACTATGTTTATGGAATGGAGGAGAGGGGTGTAACTATGTCTATGGAATGGAGGAGAGGGGTGTAACTATGTTTATCGATAGGGACAATACTCTATGAAAGTGACACATTTACCAGGAACTAGCCTTGTAGTTTAAAAAAAACTTTTGTAAGCTTTTTGAACGATCTTCAATGGGCAAAAACGTCTTCGGCCAAATACTTCATTAAAGGCATCTGGCAGAAGTAAATTAAGCCACAAACACACAAATCATTTTATATACACTGAGTGGACAAAACATTAGGAACACCTGCTCTTTCCATGACCCAGACTGACCAGGTGAATCCAGGTGAAAGCTATGATCCCTTAATGATGTCACTTGTTAAATCCACTTCAATCACTGTAGATGAAAGGGAGGAGACAGGTTAAAGAAGTGTTTTTAAGCCTGGAGACAATAGAGACATGGATTGTGTATGTGTTTGCCATTCAGAGGGTGAATGGGCAAGACAAAAGATTGAAGTGCCTTTGAACAGCGCATGGTAGAAGGTGTCAGGCACACCAGTTAGAGTGTGTCAAGAACTGGGTTTTTCACGCTCAACAGTTTCCCATGTGTATCAAGAATGGTCCACCACACAAAGGACATCCAGCCAACTTGACACAACTGTGGGAAGCATTGGAGTCAACATGGGCCAGCATCCCTGTGGAACACTTTCGACACCTTGTAGAGTCCATGCCCCGACGAATTGAGGCTGTTCTGAGGGTGATAGGCGGTGCAACTCAATATTAGTCCTCTGTAGCTCAGCTGGTAGAGCACGGCGCTTGTAACGCCAAGGTAGTGGGTTCGATCCCCGGGACCACCCATACACAAAAATGTATGCACGCATGACTGTAAGTCGCTTTGGATAAAAGCGTAAAAAAATATATATATATAATAATAATATTAGGAAGGTGTTCCTAATGTTTTGTACACTCAGGGTATATCTTAAATGACCATGTTTTTACAAATTTCATGATATAATCGTCAAGACCATTCAAAGGATTAGGGGACTTGACCCGGAAGTAAAAATTAATTAACTGTCTTAATGTTGCTGGACTGGAAGAGAAGCTGTTGCCTTGGCAGCAGCTAATGGGGATCCTTAATAAATACAAATATACAAATACACTTCTTATTATATCATGAAAATGTTCAGTATCACACCTCCCTTTGTGTCACATGGTTACATTTCCAGTAACCTCGTTTTACATGCAAGATAAAAGTGTAAACAAATGCAGTATGGACAAAACAGCTAGATAGAGATAGTGTTGGTACTCTGACGCATGACAAAGACGCAATGCTAAGGTTTGTCCACAAGCTGGCGCTAGATATAAGACAATATGCAGAGCTCTTGGAACAGACACCCGGGTTGACAGCCTCACAGCTGGTGAACAAGATCACTTTGTCCGCGCTGTCGTAAATGTTCCAATATCCCCACAACAGACTGAATGATGACTAGGCATTGTTAAGGCTATAATGATATATAAATAAATAAATAAATAAATAAAGGAGCATTTGTATTTGTACAGTGACAAGTACACCGAAAGTATTTACTGACATTTACATGACACATATACTGACTGATGTGTTATGATATGTTGTTACAATTGTCTATAATATTACAAATATTGTAGTAGAAAAACATAAAACCTTAACAAAATGAGGAACAGTTTTACAGCTTTACAGTACATTTTTACAGCTAATTTCCTGCAATTCTACACATGGAGAGAAATGTTTGCAGTTTTTAATATGATATCTGACTGAGAATGACTAACACAATTAATGGGGGCCCCCCAGTCAGTAATTAGATAGTCGGCCGCAAGATTAACTTACAATCTAAAAAATTTTAGCTGACATGGGCTAATTTGAGTGACTGTCAGTGACTGACATGAGAGAAAAACTGTGCATTCTACTATTCTAACTCTCAACAGTTAGTTGAGCTCCCAAAGGAATTCTCCCCAAAAAAACGTTTTATGTCTTTGGAAATGGATCCCCCGGCCTACAAAAGGGTTGCCCATATCTGAGGTAGAGTTATTCTACATGTATTCAATGTGATATGATTTAATTCTGTGGGAACCACTCCCCCTTTCCAAGAATTCTCAAGAATACCCATGAACCCATTCTCCACAGAACGGTATATCAGAGAGTTCCATGGGGTGACTGCATCCCAAATGGCACCCTGTTTCCTACATAGTCAAATCACATTTTATTTCTCACTTGCTTCGTAAACAACAGGTGTGGACTAACAGTGAAATGCTTAGTTACGGGCCCTTCCCAACAATGTCTCGGAGCTCTACGGACAATTCCTTCGACCTCATGGCTTGGTTTTTGCTCTGACATGCACTGTCAACAGTGGGACCTTATAAAGACAGGTATATCAGATAAAGAAAATAGAGAAATAATCGAAAAGTAAAACGTAATAATAAAGGTAATGGTAGATATACGATGAGTAATGATAACTTGGCTATATACACGGGGTACCAGTACAGAGTAATGATAACTTGGCTATATACACGGGGTACCAGTACAGAGTAATGATAACTTGGCTATATACAAGGGGTACCAGTACAGAGTAATGATAACTTGGCTATATACACGGGGTACCAGTACAGAGTAATGATAACTTGGCTATATACACGGGGTACCAGTACAGAGTAATGATAACTTGGCTATATACAAGGGGTACCAGTACAGAGTAATGATAACTTGGCTATATACACGGGGTACCAGGACAGAGTAATGATAACTTGGCTATATACACGGGGTACCAGTACAGAGTAATGATAACTTGGCTATATACACAGGGTACCAGTACAGAGTAATGATAACTTGGCTATTTACAAGGGGTACCAGTACAGAGTAATGATAACTTGGCTATATACACGGGGTACCAGTACAGAGTAATGATAACTTGGCTATATACACGGGGTACCAGTACAGAGTAATGATAACTTGGCTATATACACGGGTACCAGTACAGAGTAATGATAACTTGGCTATATACACGGGGTACCAGTACAGAGTAATGATAACTTGGCTATATACAAGGGGTACCAGTACAGAGTAATGATAACTTGGCTATATACACGGGGTACCAGTACAGAGTAATGATAACTTGGCTATATACACGGGGTACCAGTACAGAGTAATGATAACTTGGCTATATACACAGGGTACCAGTACAGAGTAATGATAACTTGGCTATATACAAGGGGTACCAGTACAGATTAATGATAACTTGGCTATATACACGGGGTACCAGTACAGAGTAAGGATAACTTGGCTATATACACGGGGTACCAGTACAGAGTAATGATAACTTGGCTATATACACGGGGTACCAGTACAGAGTAATGATAACTTGGCTATATACACGGGGTACCAGTACAGAGTAGATGTGCAGGGCTACGAGGTAATTAAAGTAGATATGTACAGACAACTAGGACTAAAGTGACAGATAAACAGTAGCAGCGTACTGTATGTGATGAGTCAAAAAAGTTACTGCCTTCGGAAAGTGTTCAGACCCCTTTACTTTTTCCACATGTTGTTACGTTACAGCCTTATTCTAAAATGGATTAAATAAAGAAAATGCCCTCATCAATCTACACACAATACCCCATAATGACAAAGTGAAAACAGGTTTTTGGGAAATTTAGCAAATGTATAAAAAATAAAAAACAGAAATATCTTATTTACATAAGTAGTCAGACCCTTTGCTATGAGACCCGAAATTGAGCTCAGGTGCATTCTGTTCCCATTGATCATATTTGAGATGTTTCTACAACTTGATTGGAGTCCACCTGTGGTACATTCAATTGATTGGACATGATTTGGAAAGGCACACACCTGTCTATATAATTAATGCTTTATCGGGTATATACAAGGTGGTCCGAAAACTGTGGGACCACATATAAGGTCCCACAGTTGACAGTGCATGTCAGAGCAAAAACCAAGCCATGAGGTCAAAGGAATTGTCCGTAGAGCTCCGAGATAGGATTGTGTCGAGGCACAG
The DNA here is from genome assembly GCF_020615455.1 of Coregonus clupeaformis. NCBI lineage: Eukaryota > Metazoa > Chordata > Actinopteri > Salmoniformes > Salmonidae > Coregonus > Coregonus clupeaformis. The sequence continues at coordinate 5,346,037 of NC_059205.1, read as the reverse complement.
ATCTGGGGAAGGGTACCAAAAAATGGCTGCAGCATTGAAGGTCCCCAAGAACACAGTGCCCTCCATCATTCTTAAATGGAAGAAGTTTGGAACCACCAAGACTCTTCCTAGAGCTGGCCGCCCGGCCAAACTGAGCAATCGGGAGAGAAGGGTCTTGGTCAGAGAGGTGACCAAGAACCTGATGGTCACTGACAGAGCTCTAGAGTTCCTCTGTGGAGATGGGAGAACCTTCCAGAAGGACAACCATCTCTGCAGCACTCCCCCAATCAGGCCTTTATGGTAGATTGGCCAGACGGAAGCCACTCCTCAGTAAAAGGCACATGACAGCCCGCTTGGAGTTTGCCAAAAGGCACCTTAAGACTCTCAGACCATGAGAAACAAGATTCTCTGGTCTGATGAAATCAAGATTAAACTCTTTGGCCTGAATGCCAAGCGTCACGTCTGGAGGAAACCTGGCACCATCCCTATGGTGAAGCATGGTGGAGGCAGCATCATGCTGTGGGGATGGTTTTCAGCGGCAGGGACTGGGAGACTAGTCAGGATTGAGGCAAAGATGAACAGAGCAAAGTACAGAGAGATCCTTGATGAAAACCTGCTCCAGCGCGCTCAGGACCTCAGACTGGGGCGAAGGTTCACCTTCCAACAGGACAACGACCCTAAGCACACAGCCAAGACAACGCAGGAGTGGCTTCGGGACAAGTCTCTGAATGTCCTTGAGTGGCCCAGCAAGAGCCCGGACTTGAACCCGATTGAACATCTCTGGCCTGAAAATAGTTGTGCAGCAACGCTCCCCATCCAACCTGACAGAGCTTGAGAGGATCTGCAGAGAAGAATGGGAGAAACTCCCCAAATACAGGTGTGCCAAGCTTGTAGCGTCATACCGAAGAAGACTCGATGCTGTAATCGCTGCCACAGTTGCTTCAACAAAGTACTGAGTAAAGGGTCTGAATACTTATGTAAATGCTATATTTCTGTTTTTTATTTGTCATAAATTTGCCCAAAATTATAAAAACCTGTTTTTGCTTTGTCATTATGGGGTGCTGTGTGTAGATTGATGAGGGGAAAAAACTATTTAATCAATTTTAGAATAAGGCTGTAACGTAAAAAAGTCAAGGGGTCTGAATACTTTCCGAAGGCAAGTATTCCGTGTAACTATTTGGTTAACTATACTGAACAAAAATATAAACGCATCATGTAAAGTGTTGGTCCCATGTTTCATGAGCTGAAATTAAAGATCCCAAAAATGTTCCATATGCACGAAAAGCTTATTTCTCTAAAATGTTGTGCACAAATTTTTTTAAATCCCTGTTAGTGAGCATTTCTCCTTTGCCAAGATAATCCATCCACCTGACAGGTGTGGCATATCAAGAAGCTGACTAAACAGCATGATCATTACACAGGTGAACCTTGTGCTGTGGACAATAAAAGGCCACTCTAAAATGTGCAGTTTTGTCACACAACACAATGCCACAGATGTCTCAAGTTTTGAGGGAGCGTGCAATTGGCATGCTGACTGCAGGAATGTCCACCAGAGCTGTTGCCAAATAATTGAATGTTCATTTTTACACCATAAGCCGCCTCAAACGTCGTTTTAGAGAATTTGGCAGTACGTCCAACCAGCCTCACAACCGCAGACCACGTGTAACCATGCCAGCCCAGCACCTCCACATCCTGCTCCTTCACCTGCAGGATCGTCTTAGACCAGCAACCCGGACAAGCTGATGAGACTGAGGAGTATTTCTGTCTGTAATAAAGCCCTTTTGTGGGGAAACACTCATTCTGAATGGCTGGACCTGGCTCCCCAGTGGGTGGGCCTACCCAGACGAAGTTAGTCCCTAAATGTTTCATGACGATTCTCCGTGGCAGGGAGCCAAGAGGTTTTCCATGTATGGCTTACGTCATTCTTTCTCATCTAAGCCGCTGTTGTGTGTGCGCTCCTACATGAGGACGCTACATAGGACACAGAGCCAGAAAGAAAATCACTCTCAACACACACACACACACACACACACTTTCATCAGTTAATGCACAGAGCTCAGGAGTTGGCACTTTCCTTGAGAGGGCCTGCCAGAACACTTTCTTAATAGTGGCAGACTTGATATAACACTTGTTAAAAATATTTTTTTTTGCAATATAAAACTGCTGTATAAGTAATTAATTCATAAGCCAATGGAATTGGAATGGTATAATGGGGATTGTATCGGGCGAAGTTGGCTCTCTAGCCCTAGATTATATCATATGTTCACTGCTACATTTAAAATAGAAGAAAGACTGTCCCAAGAATGAATGCGGTACCGACGTGCATCGGAAATTCGTGGACAGTTTGGATTGAACGCGCGCAGGGACGACCACAGTACACCGTTATTTTGGAGACGCGCACTCACTCTCTCGCTCTCTCTCTTTGTTGGTGTTGCTCTCTTATACACGCGCATGCACGTACTCTCTCTCTCACTCTCTCACACACACTCTCTCTTTCTCCCTTGTTCCTCTCCCTCCTCCTGCCTCACTCAATTCTCTCTCTTTTTCTCTGTGCCCCGGATAATTCTTCATCCAAACCTCAATCACGTAAGATTGCGTAGAGAGAGAACCGTGAGCCCATTCACGCGTGCCTGTCCGCGAGAGGAGAGCACCCGCCACCCATCCATCCATACGGAAGGAAATCATCCATTACACCAATCGTGTTGTATGCAAGGAAACGGGCATTTTGGAAGATCTTTATAGCCTACATACGAACAATAATAATAACAAAACGCATATTTTTCTCTCTCATCCAGTGGCGGCTGGTGAAAAATATTCTCGGTGGGGCTGTGCCATACTTTTTTTTTCCTGTAACCATCGCGATATATTTTAACACAAACTGCAGGACAGCAGTGCTCAGTGAAACATTCAGTAATTATTTAATGCCAATATTAAAAGTTGAGGCATTCTTACACAAAAACATATTACACAAACCCAAGCCTTTCATTTGCATTTAAAGTGAACTTTTCACCATTGGTAGTAAACAGGCAACGCAACAGGCATGCTGTCAGAACAGAGTGGAAAGTGGACAATAACATGAAATTATTATAAAGTTTATAGGAAATCTTACACTGTATGAAAGGATGTATAATATAGAAATGGATATCAAGTGGATGAACTCAAACCTTTGACTGGAAGAATAGCATACAGTATTTTATGATCATACTAAATGTGACTAATTGTTAATGTGCTCCAGAACTGCAACAATTAATTGATACAAAACAACATATATACAGTAATATTAGCAAAGACACTATTAAGACTTTCTAGAGTACCATATATAACTGGATTTTTTATGCTAAGGTCAACTATATACAAAGAAACATGCGGCCAGAGCTGCTCTGTGTGTGTGTGTCTGTCATCTTATTTGTACAGGAATTTTGCCCGTCTGTCCTTCTGAGTGGCAAACCTCTCAATGACCCTTTGATTAAAGTCAGGAATGTCCCTGACAAGTTTCTTCTCCATGGAGAGCATGGCCAGAGCGTTCAGGCGATCCTGTGTCATGCTGTTTCTCAGGAAGGTCTTGATCCTTTTCAGTGTAGAGAAGCACCTTTCTGACTCAGCAGTTGTCATGGGTGTGGTGATGAGGATCTTGAGGAGGCTGGCAGTCTCTGTGAAAGTGCTCTGAAGGTTGTTCTCCATGAAGAACTGGTACAGGGGCACTGCACCACTACAAGCCTTGAACTCACTGTTCTCATAGATGAGGGACAGTTTGGTTTTGAGCTTGGCCTTGTTCAACATGGGGTACGCCTCCACGGTTGTTTCAAGCGCTGTATCGGGGAACTTCACACTGTGTTGTGGGAACAACTCTCCGTGCAATAGTGTTGCGCTGATGAGGTGCTGGGTGAAGGAGAACCTCTCTTTGGCATGACTCAGGATGGTATCACATACCTGTAAAAGATACATCATCAGCTTTAATTTGCAATTAAGCTATTTTGATGCAAGTGATCCTGACTGACACATGCCTATGTCCAACTCAAGTATATGATTACCAAGGTGCTGATTGTTCAGGGTTTTGGCTACATACTACCAGGCCTGAAAAAAAGTTCTAGGTGGGAAACACTGACAATTACATCACAACTTACCTCTATAGCCAACCTCTGTTGTTCTCCTGGTCCCAGCATCCTCCGTCAGCTTGATGGGCTGTTGCTGCTCGTCAGATGCGCTGTCCCCACACAAAGAGGGAATTGAGGCCCTGGGTCCAAAAAATAAAGTTTAATTTGATAACTTGCAATCAGACTTCTTAACTCACTGTAATTCCCCCTCAACACACAACCAGTGACTTATATATATATATATAGACAGACAGACAGACAGACAGACAGACAGACAGTGTGTATATACACACAAACTATGTCTAGTAACTGCTTTTAACCTGTGATGTACATAATTAACTGATGTTATTACGTTTTAAAGCCTTTTTTCTATTACATTTGTGAGAGGGATGCAACATAATTTTGTTCTGCTGTTCACTTAGCAATAAAGTTAATATTCAATAACAACTAGGCCTCTTCTAGAAATTGACCTGGTGGACACCTGAATAATTATTACAAACTGTGTAGTACTTTCCTGCATTATTATCAACGTCTGATTGTGTCTTCTCTTTCCTTTTAAAATACTAAAACAAATATAATTGTGACGGCTCTATGATAATCACTCACACAAGCACCAACTGGCAGTGGGTGGAAACGTCAGTCGTCTCGTCAGCTTGAATGGCGATAAAATCAGCACTCTTTACTTCCTCCAGGATGTAATCCTTAAGCATTGACAGCATACAGTCCAACAGCTCGTTCTGTATCGTCTTTGACGTGCCCTTAAAAACGGTAGCTGTCTTCAGGTGCTCCTCCAGCACACTGTCGAGGGAGGCAACAAAATCCACTAAGCCCCGGAAAATGCCGGGGTTGTCTGAGGAGTCAGTCTCCTCGTGCCCACGCAAGGCCAACTCAAAAGCCCCACAGAACTTCACACAATCGATAATTTTGGATAGAATGTGCCTGTTTTTATCCACCTCCTCATTGTGTTTCCTCACCGCAATCCTGTGGCCGTCATCCAGCTGCGTAGCAATGTTCACCCTTCCTAATACAGCTAGCTTTACAGAGTTGTCCATGTGTGCCCTGGTGTTCTCATGTTTCTTTACCTTCTCTGACAGGTGCTTCATATCCCTCACTCCGGTACCTGTCCATGCTGAATCTGACCCGTCGTTTTAAAAAAGCAAGCACGGAAAGCAAAATAAAGCATTAGCATCAGTGCACCCAGCTAGCCAAGCCTTCCTGGTGTACCAGCTACGGGAGAAGCCGCGCATATACTGCTTCCCTTTCTCGCTAGCCTGCTGTCTGATTGAGAGGTCAGGTTGATCTGGGCCCAGCTCTTTCACCCGAACTTTCTCTGACAAAGTTCTCTCTCAAACGGATCTTGGAGGAGAGATTTCACCGAGTTAGGGTTGGGTCTTGGAGGAGTAACGTTTGCGTCGCCATTGTTGTCTAGTAAAATGGCGTCACTGGACCCCGGTCCTTATTTTATCAGGGGGCGAGCTTGGGGGCGTAAAATAATCGCCCTCCTTGGATTCGATTTAAGATCGCTTATTGACTACATTTTATGTCATACATTCATATCTTAAATTAGCAATTGGCTTAACTGCTACGTAGACCCGCCTCCTCGGGGCACTTTCTGTATCGCCCAGAGCTGACGAGGCATTTGACAGGCAGAGGAAAGGTTGCGAATATGATTTTCTATCATATCTTACACATATTACTGTGTGCATTCCATATTTCAAACACACAAATATTGACATACTGATGTTTTTATTATTATTATTATTTTTTTTATTTTTTAAATTTTTTAAAATAATTTTATTTAAGGGGGCGGCGCCCTAGCGCCCTCTATCGGCCAGCCGCCACTGCTCTCATCGTAAAGCCAAATCACTATGTTGCTGCTGCATTCTTGCAGATCATTACCTTTCCCCGACAGTGCTCTGAGGGTCTGCTGGTAGAAGGACTGGTACGCTGGCACAGATGCCGGTAGTCCTGGAGAGTGAGTGGGGCAGCCAAATGGACCGCCGCCTACCCTTTGTCCCCTCTCGATTCGGCGTTTTCTTCGGCTTAATAAATTGAAAAGTTATGAGGCGTTGCATTCACGCAGCTGTTGATGAAATAGTTTACAGTGAAGTTTAAGGTGTCTCGAATGCATTATTGTGCTGGATATTTTGCCACTCACGGACTTTCCGTGTAAATGAGGATTATACCGAGGGGATAGTCGTGTTTGTCAGACTTGGCGCTATTCACCTGGAATCCCTGAGACTCAATTTGGGCACGCACGCTCCGACAACACACAAACTTATTTACCACAGTTGCAAATTCTTTGAATAGCCTAGATTTTTTTTTGCCATGCTTATGCGTAAATTGGTGGCATTTGAAGCTTTCCCTGCAAGGAATTTGTGTTTATAGGCTACCTGGTATCGTTCCTCAAGAGGATGCTGTCTAAAGCCCGATGATGTGCGGGACTTGTTTTCTAAGGGGGATCAGAAGGACATTTGGCTAAACCCTCGTGGACCGTAAATGCATTTTTTATTTAACGGTTATTTTTGCGCCAAACTTCCACACAACCACTCGACCTCTGTCCAACGACCCTTGGCTCGGTTCGGTTCGCCCGCGAGGGAGATGGCCGCACTCGCCAGCTCCTTGATCCGTCAGAAACGCCAGGCGAGGGAGTCAAACAGCGACCGAGTCTCTACTACTAAACGCCGTCCCAGCCCCAGCAAAGATCCACGTTCCATATGCGAGCGCCATTTCTTGGGGGTCTTCAGCAAAGTCCGTTTCTGCAGCGGCAAGAAAAGACCAGCCGCTCGGCGGAGACCAGGTCAGTGCTGTAGTTTTGTGTCAAACGGTTCCCCCGCCCCTCGACCGAGCTGAACTAATGCATTACTGCAGTCGAAGGCTCTATCTAAAAGGCTGGAGGTAGATTTCTCCGCGGTGCCTGAGAATGCAATGCGAAAAATCCACCTGTTCCATAGCTCACGTGTTGTCTGTCGAGAACCACTGCACAGCACAACAGTTTACCCACAACATCCTACCGTATCAGCCTCAATGTAAAAGTATGTATATGTTGTGACGTTACCGATATTAATGTTATGTTGCTGTGATCAGAATGATCGATTATCTTAGCACCATTATTGCCATATTATCCTATAGTCAAAGGCTGTGCATTTATATTAGAAGGCAGGGCAAATATTGGCTATAGCCTACATATATTCACATATATTTAAGCTTGCTAATTAACATTCATTTTTAACATCTCCCCTGCCAGGTTTAAATTAACGCTACCTTAAATAATTCAATAATTAATGGAGATTGAGACTTAGTGGAGATAAGTTGCACCGCAGTGCACCAAGGCTGTTTTTAAGATGGGATGTTTAATGGTAAATGTTTATTGCAGAGGGGAGGTTTACTGCAGTGTAGGGAGATAGCTATAGGGATGAAGAGGCTACCAGCCATAGTGATGGACACAGACTCTGGGGCTAGTATGCTAAGCTATCATTCTTCCCATTCTCCTGGTGCACAGATAAAGAGGAACAGCCAATCACTCCCCTCCTTAGCCAGCCAATCACTCCCCTCCTTAGCCAGCCAATCACTCCCCTCCTTAGCCAGCCAAAGGCTGTCATGTGATGGACAGGAGGTGCGCCGTCCCCCCACAGACAGACAGACCAGAATCACAGACAGAGGTACAGACAGACAGGCAGAAAGACCAGATCCACAGACAGACAGACAGACAGACAGACAGACATCACATCATCAGACTGGTTAGAACATTTTGACAAGCAGCCTTTGCTGGAGGAATTTGTCTGTTAAAAGAATGTTGTTTTTCCTTCTACCCCCCCGTAAGATGCACCCTCCAAACCTCCACAGGTGTCCCGTAAGGGCGGCAGGCTAGGTCAGTAGCTCAGCCTCCATCCGTGTGTGCTGTGTTTCTTTCCGTCTCCACCCCCCCGCATCATCTCGCGCCCATGTCGATACCCCTTTTGCGAGGGAGGGGAGGTGGGAGGGTGGTGGTGGGTGGAGTGTGTGGTGGGGGTGGTGGTGGTGGGAGGGTGGTGTGGAGGTGGGAGGGTGGGGTGGTGGTGGCTTGCAGCACCTGTCTGATGCCAGTGACTCCTCTGATAATTGTTTTGACATTGCTTTCAATTCGGATCTTATTTCTCCTTTTTGTATTTTTCCTTATTTTGTATGTTGTGTGATTTAAGCTCTCTTGCGGTAGTCTCTTCTTCTTTGGCTACTCTCTCCCTCCTCTTCTTCGGTTTTTTTTCTCTCAGTCTTTCAGTTCGAATATCTGATCCGTTTTTACTCTCTCTTTGTTTTGCTCCTCCAGCGTGTGTTTAACATGTGTGTTTAACATGTGTTTAGCATGTGTGTTTAACATGTGTGTCACATGTGGAGTATTGTTGTGTGACTGGGTGGTCTGTTTATCCGTGTGTATTGACGTGCTGTGTTTTTCCCTGTCTAAAGTGTCGTCTATAGCAGTTGAGGTGATCATTCATCATTTCATGGTCATAACGCCGTTTGTCAACATACCCAACTGTCCCCGTTTATGTCTCTACATTGTCACACTTGAGGTTGTGCAAACACACAGGCACATCCTCCCATGGTGGGCGTATCCCAAAGCACAAACACAGGCAATTTGTTATTTCACTGTCCACCCTCTCCCCCTATTTCCTTCTCCTCTCACATACCTGCATACTTCATTTGCACTCAAACGCACCCACCCACCCACCACAGGAGGTTGCTGTCTTCTTAATTAGGGAGGACGGGCTCGTGGTAATGGCTGGAGCGGAAATAATGGAATGGTATCAAATACGTCAAACGCATGGTTGATGTCATTCCATTTGCTCCGTTCCAGCCATTATTACGAGCCGTCCTCCTCTCAGCAGCCTCCACTGCACACAACACAACACAACACAACACAACACAAGCACGTCCATTGTGTTTCCCGCCCCTCTGAATGGAGCAGATGTGCTCTGCTGTCAGTGATCACAAAGACCATGTTCAAGTCTTTATTTATTGTAGTGCAGTTATCACATTTGATTTAGTAAGGTCCCCCCCGCTATCCCCCACAACATTCCCCCCAGCTCCCACACCACTATCCCCTATACTCTCCCTCTCCTAACCCCCACAACATTCCCCAGCTCCCACACCACTCCCCCTTCTCCCCCTAACCCCAAACCAGTCCCCCAGTCACACAACTATCCCCCTCCCCCTACCACTCTCCCCCTCCCCCTAACCTCCCCCTATCCCTCACTCCACTCTCCCCCTACACCATTGTCACCCCCCCATCCCCCACACCACTCTCCCTGCCCTACCCATGATGGATTATGGCGGGCCTGTCCCAGAGATTGACGGCTCTGCCGCCGGTGGTAGGTGAGTTGTGGATTGATGGACAGAATGATGTACAGTTGAGCCGACATGAACCTCCACTGATGCGAGGTCAGCTTGCAGGCCAACCCTGGGCTCAACGACAGTACGGATCAAATGCCACATATCTGCTCCAGGACCAGCCCTGGAGTCCACTGGGGATCCCCTGTGGACACTGGCGATGATTCTGATTCTGTTCTGAGGTCAGATGCTACTCCGTCAGCCCTCTCTGAACACTTCACCTCTAGAGAGAGCTGGTCTTGATCAATGAAGGGTTTAATTTAAAGGCCAAGAAAATTCAATTGAATAATGAACTTGTATACAAGGACAATTTTGTTTGTTTAGCTCAAACAAAGTACAGGATTATTATTGACTTTCCGTTCACTCTCACTTTGATGATGAAGGTTATTTTGAACTATCACAGATTAGAAAATAACAGGTTGTACGATGGTTGACCCAGTTGATAAGATTATACAGTTGGATCATAACTGTCGTAGCTTCAAATTAACCTTCACAAACACATGACTCCATAAGCAGCATCACTATCAGAATACAGGTACTCTTTTCGAGCATCTACTGTTCAATCCAAATCTAACACATTTGTTTCATAAATCCCAAATATTGAAGGACAAAAAATTCAAGAATGTTTTATTTTCACTGCTAAGTGCCCCTGTTGATAAGCTCAATAGAAACTAAAAGAACTACACATTAACCATCACTGAGAGTTCAACCTGGTCTCAGAGAATTCGTATTATTCTGTAAGCAAATCCGAGACTCCATTTAGTACGATATGTTACGTTTCGTATGGTATGAATTAATTTGTGGATGTCCATCACCCATTTCGTATGATATGTTACGAATTACAATTCGTATTATATGTTACCAATTTGAAAACGTACAATATGTTACTAGTTGGCAAAACGTACAATATGTTACGAATTTGCAAAAATTTATAAGTAAAAAATAAAATAAAAATAAATAACAAATAATGAAAGGGCAGCAGTAAAATAACATACTTTTTCACGTTTTTTCTTGCCGTGGGCGAAAGACTCCCATAGCCTTGGGCTAAGCCTCCTAATCCACCTGCTCCCTCACAAGCCCAACGCTACCACAAGCACCACAAAGTTGGCGAGGCTATATACAGGGGGTACCGGTACAGAGTCAATGTGCTGGGGGCACAGGTTAGTCGAGGTAATTGAGGTAATATGTACATGTAAGTAGAGTTAAAGTGACTATGCATAGATTAGGGGTTAGGGTTAGGGTTAAGTTTAGGAGTTAGGTTAAGGTTAGGGTTAGGGGAAGGGTTAGCTGACATGCCAAATAGTTACAAAGTAGCAAGTAGTTGAAAAGTTGCTAATCCGTGATGAGACGAACTCGCAACCTTTGGGTTGCTAGACGATCACATTATACACCCGACCAACATCCTATCTTATGTAACCATACCAACCGTAACATATCATACTAATTTAAGTGTCCTGGATTTACATTTACTATGTTATGTCTAGTCTATGAGACCAGGCTGTTTCTCTTACATTTTACATTTTAGTCATTTAGCAGACGCTGTTATCCAGAGCGACTTACAGTTAGTGAGTGCATACATTTTCATACTGGCCCCCACGTGGGAATCGAACCCACAACCCTGGCGTTGCAAAGCACCCCCACCTTTTCCCAACGAAAACATACTTTTTCACGTTTTTTCTTGCCGTGGGCGAAAGACTCCCATAGCCTTGGGCTAAGCCTCCTAATCCACCAGCTCCCTCACAAGCCCAACGCTACCACAAGCACCACAAAGTTGGAGGGCAACTCAAGTTTCAAGTTTTCATGTCACGTGCACAAGCACACTGAAATGCCTTTCCTGCCCGGCTCTAACCCCAGCAATGCAGTAATCAATAACAATGTAATACTAAAAATAACAAGGTAGAACAAAAACACACAAGATATAAAAATAAGAAGAACACGATAAAGTAAGTAAGCATACTATATACAGGGTAAGTTCAAATACCATATTTACAATGTGCAGGGATACTGGAGTGATGGAGGTAGATATGTATAGGGGTAAGGTGACTATATACAGGGTCAGTTCCAATACCATATTTACAATGTGCAGGGATACTGGAGTGATGGAGGTAGATATGTATAGGGGTAAGGTGACTATATACAGGGTCAGTTCCAGTGCCATATTTAAAATGTGCAGGGATACTGGAGTGATGGAGGTTGATATGTATAGGGGTAAGGTGACTATATACAGGGTCAGTTCCAGTGCCATATTTAAAATGTGCAGGGATACTGGAGTGATGGAGGTTGATATGTATAGGGGTAAGGTGACTATATACAGGGTCAGTTCCAGTGCCATATTTAAAATGTGCAGGGATACTGGAGTGATGGAGGTTGATATGTATAGGGGGTAAGGTGACTATATACAGGGTCAGTTCCAGTGCCATATTTAAAATGTGCAGGGATACTGGAGTGATGGAGGTTGATATGTATAGGGGTAAGGTGACTATATACAGGGTCAGTTCCAGTGCCATATTTAAAATGTGCAGGGATACTGGAGTGATGGAGGTTGATATGTATAGGGGTAAGGTGACTATATACAGGGTCAGTTCCAGTGCCATATTTAAAATGTGCAGGGATACTGGAGTGATGGAGGTTGATATGTATAGGGGTAAGGTGACTATATACAGGGTCAGTTCCAGTGCCATATTTAAAATGTGCAGGGATACTGGAGTGATGGAGGTTGATATGTATAGGGGTAAGGGCTCACTCTCGGGCTCCCGAGTGGCGCAGCGGCATCTCAGTGCTACAGGCGTCACTACAGACCCTGGTTAGATTCCAGGCTATATCACAATCCGGCGTGATTGGGAGTCCCGTAGGGCGGTGCACAATTGGTCCAGGTTTGGCCGGGGTAGGCCGTCATTGTAAATAAGAATTTGTTCTTAACTGACTTGCCTAGTTAAATAAAATAAAAAAGGTCACTAGTCATCAGGATATAATACTCAGGGTTATTTATAGATGGTATAACATTTTGACTATCCTCAGGATATAAACATAGCCTTTGATTGGGGATCATTTGTAGAGTTGAAAGCCCTAAACGGCACAATAAACATAGTAGATTTTTTGTTAGTCAAATCCACATTATGAAGTACTGGCTCACTAAAACTCCCAAGCCCATTTAGATGCAAACAGTTACTTAGGGCTGAATAACTTGAGATTTTTGTCCACAACTATTGTTTGTATCCCAATGACGTCAGTGATTTACGCAAAAGTTCAAGTTAAGTGCATAAAAAGTTAGCATTCGTCTCTTGATGAATAGTGGAAAAATCTGAGTGAATCCCACAAGTCACTCTCCTGATGAAAATGGTAAAGATGTACCCAAGATCAGGCAAATCTCAACCCCCAAAACCCCAAACTTAGGTCAGTTGCTGTTGTACCATAATAGATGAATTCCAGATTACATCAACACCTTCAAGAACCACCCATTAACCTCACCAGTGTACAAGAGGGCAATAGATACTGTATCTCTAATGGTTACAGGTGCATCAGGATTTAAGGATCAGTTTTCCACGTAGAGGTTAGGAGATACCTTAGCCAGCAAGTTGGCAATACAACAAGATAACAGTTAAGATGCATAGGTTACTATCATGTTACAAGACTATAAGACCACCCATCGATTATTTTGAATTTTCTTGTTCTAGACCAAGTCTATTCTGACCCCTGACCCTGACACCAATCTGGTACCCAGACTTTTTACCGTTAACCCTATCCCCAACATGTGTTTTACTAGTTTGTCAATGTGTTCAGCAGTGGAGAGGTGTCAGGTAGTAGGGGTGTGGTCTGACGTGCCCCTGGGGGGTGGGGCGTGGTGGGGTCTGTCCTTTGTTTCAGAGCCGCAGCTGAAGGGCATCGTGACGCGACTGTTCAGCCAGCAGGGCTTCTACCTGCAGATGCAGCCGGACGGCTCTATCGATGGCAGCAAGGACGAGAACAGCGACTACAGTGAGTAATTGGTTCGGCACTACGACTCCCAGCATGCCGCATGGTTACCAAGAGTTACTGGCCCCATTCCAATTCCTTAAAAGTGTGTCCTTCCTTCCTGTGTTTCTTGATGTAATCATTGGTTAGGCATGATTCGACAGGTGAACGCAAAGGCTCCACCACATGGCTTTCACCTGTCCAGTATTTTCTGATCAGTGATTGCTTCAAGGAAGGGAGGAAGGAAGGATGCACTTATAAATACTCTGAACTGGGATACTCACGTTACCCCATTTAGCATCGCTTAATTTATGGTATTGCATGATATGAGGATGACTGAGGGTCTGACTTACTAAACTAGCTAATTTGGCTATTTAGTATTTACAGCAGTGGAGGCTTCTCGGAGGAGGAAGGGGAGGACCATCCTCCTCTGTGAATTTCATAAAAATACAAATAGTGAAATATTTAGATAAAACTATACTAAATATATTCACGTCATCAAATAATTGATTATAACACACTGTTTTGCAATGAAGGTCTACAGTAGCCTCAACAGCACTCTTTAGGGTAGCACCATTGTGTAGCCGGAGGACATCTAGCTTCCGTCCTCCTCTTGGTACATCGACTTCAATACAAAACCTAGGAGGCTCATGGTTTTAACCCCCTTCCATAGACCTACACAATAATTATGACAACTTCCGGAGGACGTCCTCCAACCTATCAGAGCTCTTGCAGCATGAACTGACATGTTGTCCACCCAATCAATGGATCAGAGAATGAATCTAGTACTGAAAGCATAAGCTACAGCTAGCTAGCACTGCAGTGCATAAAATGTGGTGAATAATTGACTCAAAGATAGAGAGACAGTAGTTGAACGGTTTTGAACAAATTTATTTCTTTAAAAAATGAAGGAGAAGCAAGAGAGAGAGCTAACTATATTTTGTTGTATTTTTATTCACTTTCACTTACTTAGCTAGCGAATGCAGCTAGCTAGTTTAGCCTACTCAAACACCCGGCTCAAACAGAGAGGGATGCTATGTTAGCTAGCTGGCTATGGCTATCCAACACTGGAACTCTTCCAAGTCAAGGTAAGCTTTTGGTTTTATTAATTTATTGCCACCGTGGCCCGCCGGTGTAACTGCTAAACATTTTAATTGCCCTAGCAGAGCTGGTTAGGCTGTTTTCATGTTATCTAGAGCGTTGGTGACTGTAACTGTGCTGCTGGCATCAATTTAATTATGTTTTATTGCCGACGTTTACTGACACCGGTCATATTCAACGGGGGTTGAGCGTTCGTAAATTCATCAGTTATTCGGCACACTCAGACAAGAGTGCTCTGAAATCAGAGTAGATAGCCAGAGTAAATTTACGAAAGCATCCTATGACGTTAGCTAATATGGTGACAATGATGTAGGCTGTGTGTAGCGGTTATCAGTTATGATATGAAGGTTTGGCTTTGGAAAGGTTTTTTCGCCTGGTCACAGACAGCTGATATGTTGAAGGAATTATACAACATGCAAAGTGATGATGCTGTTTGTATGTGGCTATTATGAAAGTAAACTGTATTTGTGTGTGATCAGGGGTGTATTCATTCCACCGATTCTGTTGAAAAACGTTTCTTAAACGGGAGGAAACTGAGCGAAACAGGGATAAACATACCTGAATTTGTCCAATAGAAACTCTTGCTACTGTTGGACTAATGATTACATCCTAGATCAGCTAGATGCAGGCAAGAGTGTGCAAGGCGGTATAGAATGTGTCACTGTCTGTCACCTTGATTACTCAAATTTCTCGACCCGTACGTTGTAAACTTTTATTCATAGGCTAGGTTGTAGCAACCTAAAAAATGTGAGTATAATGTAGTAGCCTAAACTTATCGATGTTACATTGAGCTGGGTAAATTGAATATGAGTGACAGTCATCCAATATGCTGTAATAGAAATAAGGCCATGCTCATAAAAATTATTATCGCCCTCCATCATCTTAAACAGCACCGACCGCCACTGATTTACAGTGAAACAAAATGTGTGTGAAGTATTGTTCTAGTTTAGTGCCAACATCTACTGCCAAGATCTATAACTATGTAAAATAGATCAGCCTCAAACAATCAATTGGTTTGAACGTATAAACAATGTCTTGGAGATTAGTCAATTCACATATATGATTTTGTGTCTGTGGTACAGTTTTAGGCTTGCTAAAAACCTCCAAACCCTTAGTAAATCAGCTCATAGTTATCTGAAGACTGCTTTTCTTTAATCAGTTGCAATATCAGTGTAATATTGAGAACTAAACATCCTAGGGGTCGATTCCTTATTTCTTTTGGGTTTTTTTTTGTTGGCATTTTACCCACTTTTTCTCCCCAATTTCGTGGGATCCAATTGATAGTTACAGTCTTGTCCCATCGCTGCAACTCCCGTACGGACACGGGAGAGGTCGAAGGTCGAGAGTCGTGTGTCCTCTGAAACACAACCCAACCCAACCGAGCCGCACTGCTTCTTGACACAGTGCCCGCTTAACCTGGAAGCCAGCCGCACCAATGTGTCGGAGGAAACACCGTACACCTGGCGACCGAGTCAGCGTGCACTGCGCCCGGCCCGCCACAGGAGTCGCTAATGCACGATGGGTTCAAGAACATCCCTGCCGGCCAAACCCTCCCCTACCCTGGACGACGCTGGGCCAACTGTGCGCCGCCCCATGGGTCTCCTGGTCGCGAACCAGGATCTCTAGTGGCACAGCTAGCACTGCGATGCAGTGCCTTAGACCGCTGCGCCACTCGGGAGGCCCTCTAGGGGTCAATTCCATAATAATTTTTATTGAAAAAAAAATACTATTTGCATGTTCAACTGAGAACACTGAAATATATATTTTTTATATCAAATGGAAGCACCTAGCAAAGCTTCCCTTGTGTGCCACTGTGTGGATGTAAGTGTCACATTGTTTTGATTTAAACAGCTCTAAAGCCTGTGATTATCGCAACTGCATTTTCGCTGTGGATGTTCATGACTGGTAATAAATCCAATTGAAGGAACTTCTTTCTCAGGAGATATCTGGTCCAAAGGATCCTTCCACCAGTCATTTCGCTTCACTTTTATGGTATGAAAGGACTGTTGGAAGTATGGTATCTGGACATCCCCACCTCTGGGCAATCCTCTCACTAACAGCAGTGGTGGAAAAAGTACCCAATGTTCATACTTGAGTAAAAGTAAAGATACCTTAATAGAAAATGACTCAAGTAAAAGTGAAAGTCACCCAGTAAAATACTACTTGAGTAAAAGTCAAAAAGTATTTGGTTTTAAATATACTTAATTGCTCAAATATACTTAAGTATCAAAAGTAAAAGTATAAATAATTTCTAATTCCTTATACAGTGAAGGGAAAAAAGTATTTGATCCCCTGCTGATTTTGTACGTTTGCCCACTGACAAAGAAATGATCAGTCTATCATTTTAATGGTAGGTTTATTTGAACAGTGAGCGACAGAATAACAAAACAAAAAAATCATTTCAAAAATGTTATAAATTCATTTGCATTTTAATGAGGGAAATAAGTATTTGACCCCCTCTCAATCAGAAAGATTTCTGGCTCCCAGGTGTCTTTTATACAGGTAACGAGCTGAGATTAGGAGCACACTCTTAAAGGGAGTGCTCCTAATCTCAGTTTGTTACCTGTATAAAAGACACCTGTCCACAGAAGCAATCAATCAATCAGATTCCAAACTCTCCACCGTGGCCAAGACCAAAGAGCTTTCTAAGGATGTCAGGGACAAGATTGTAGACCTACACAAGGCTGGAATGGGCTACAAGACCATCGCCAAGCAGCTTGGTGAGAAGGTGACAACAGTTGGTGCGATTATTCGCAAATGGAAGAAACACAAAATAACTGTCATTCTCCCTCGGCCTGGGGTTCCATGCAAGATCTCACCTCGTGGAGTTGCAATGATCATGAGAACGGTGAGGAATCAGCCCAGAACTACACGGGAGGATCTTGTCAATGATCTCAAGGCAGCTGGGACCATAGTCACCAGGAAAACAATTGGTAACACACTACGCCGTGAAGGACTGAAATCCTGCAGCGCCCGCAAGGTCCCCCTGCTCAAGAAAGCACATATACAGGTCCGTCTGAAGTTTGCCAATGAACATCTGAATGATTCAGAGGAGAACTGGGTGAAAGTGTTGTGGTCAGATGAGACCAAAATCGAGCTCTTTGGCATCAACTCAACTCGCCGTGTTTGGAGGAGGAGGAATGCTGCCTATGACCCAAAGAACACCATCCCCACCGTCAAACATGGAGGTGAAAACATTATGCTTTGGGGGTGTTTTTCTGCTAAGGGGACAGGACAACTTTACCGCATCAAAGGGACGATGGACGGGGCCATGTACCGTCAAATCTTGAGTGAGAACCTCCTTCCCTCAGCCAGGGCATTGAAAATGGGTCGTGAATGGTTATTCCTGCATGACAATGACCCAAAACACACGGCCAAGGCAACAAAGGAGTGGCTCAAGAAGAAGCACATTAAGGTCCTGGAGTGGCCTAGCCAGTCTCCAGACCTTAATCCCATAGAACATCTGTGGAGGGAGCTGAAGGTTCGAGTTGCCAAACGTCAGCCTCGAAACCTTAATGACTTGGAGAAAATCTGCAAAGAGGAGTGGGACAAAATCCCTCCTGAGATGTGTGCAAACCTGGTGGCCAACTACAAGAAATGTCTGACCTCTGTGATTGCCAACAAGGGTTTTGCCACCAATCACTAAGTCATGTTTTGCAGAGGGGTCAAATAATTATTTCCCTCATTAAAATGCAAATCAATTTATAACATTTTTGACATGCGTTTTTCTGGATTTTTTTGTTGTTATTCTGTCTCTCACTGTCAGTGGGCAAACGTACAAAATCAGCAGGAGATCAAATACTATTTTCCCTCACTGTATATATATATATATATAATATTATTTATTTTACGCTGTATGTATTTTTAGGCCTGTTGTAAATATGTATTATTGTAGCTTCACCATCTTTATTGCAAAAATAAATACAAATACACACATAACTTTAGGCTTCATATTCATTTGACAGAGGTAATGAACTGCCCATTGATCAGCACAGCAGTTGATAAAACAGGACCATGTTTGCAAACAAGTGTTGTCTGAGCTTATGTAAATATTACACAGGTAAACTAACGGTTACAGAAATCAGGAATGCAGACAGGCTCTATGTATGAGCGACTGTGTCCAACACACCACCACCTGTTGTTACTGTATGTTGGGCACCAACTGACCAAATTTCTTTTTTTTCTCAATGACATTTATTGCTAAAGTAAAGGTTTAAGGAAAT
This sequence comes from Coregonus clupeaformis, assembly GCF_020615455.1. Taxonomy (NCBI): domain Eukaryota; kingdom Metazoa; phylum Chordata; class Actinopteri; order Salmoniformes; family Salmonidae; genus Coregonus; species Coregonus clupeaformis. The sequence goes on along the minus strand of NC_059205.1, from coordinate 5,327,322 downwards.
ACAGGCAGGCACCACATTACTACAAGACAAAACAGCTCGATCAATCAAGCATAATGGGCTTGCCTTCATATAATACAAATAAACTTGAAAAGGTAGCGGAATGGGATTAGTGTGGTGTGTGAAGAATCCAATACTTTAACTTGTATGTGGTACAAATCACATTATTGTGGGATCACCTCCTTTAAGAGTATGTATTAGGTTGTACGAGATGGTTTGAATCCTAAGCAACCTGCATACACATTGTTTGAAGTGAAATAGACCAACATAGCTACTGAGTGACGCAGCGGTCTAAGGCACTGCATCGCAGTGCTTGAGGCGTCTCTACAGACCCCCTGGTTTGATTCCAGGCTGTATCACAACCGGCCGTGATTGGGAGTCCCATAGGGTGGCGCACAATTTTCCCTGCGTCGTCCGGGTTTGGCCGGTGTAGGCCGTCATTGTAAATAAGAATTTGTTCTAAACTAACTTGCCTAGTTAAATAAAGGTAAAATAAAAATAAATAAATAAAAGTAGTAGGTCAAAGCTTTGTGCTGGAAAACCTTGGTAGAGCATGGATGGAGCGGGCATTGTGGTGCTCATGAATTTCCTTTCTATTTTGGCTTCAGACCAATGCCTATTTCTCACTTAAAACTTAGTTTTTTGTTTTTAATTATATTAATAGATTACCACTCACGTATTGATCTGTGTGATGGAGTATTAAAATAATAGATTACCTCCTATTGATCGATGTGATGGATTATTAGAATAATACAGTGGCTTGCGAAAGTATTCACCCCCCTTGGCATTTTTCCTATTTTGTTGCCTTACAACCTGGAATTAAAATTAATTTTTGGGAGGTTTGTATCATTTGATTTACACAACATGTCTACCACTTTGAAGATGCAAAATATTTTTTATTGTGAAACAAACAAGAAATAAGACAAAAAACTGAACTTGAGCATGCATAACTATTCACCCCCCCCCTCCCCTCCCCCCAAAGTCATTACTTAGTAGAGCCACCTTTTTCAGCAATTACAGCTGCAAGTCTCTTGGGGTATGTCTTTATAAGCTTGGCACATCTAGCCACTGGGATTTTTGCCCATTCTTCAAGGCAAAACTGCTCCAGCTCCTTCAAGTTGGATGGGTTCCGCTGGTGTACAGCAATCGGTAAGTCATACCACAGATTCTCAATTGGCCATTACAAGACATTTAAATGTTTCCCCTTAAACCACTCAAGTGTTGCTTTAGCAGTATGCTTAGGGTCATTGTCCTGCTGGAAGGTGAACCTCCGTCCCAGTCTCAAATCTCTGGAAGACTGAAACAGGTTTCCCTCAAGAATTTCCCTGTATTTAGCGCCATCCATCATTCCTTCAATTCTGACCAGTTTCCCAGTCCCTGCCGATTAAAAACATCCCCACAGCATGATGCTGCCACCACCATGCTTCACTGTGGGGATGGTGTTCTCGGGGTGATGAGAGGTGTTGGGTTTGCGCCAGACATAGCGTTTTCCTTGATGGCCAAAAAGCTCAATTTTAGTCTCATCTGACCAGAGTACCTTCTTCCATATGTTTGGGGAGTCTCCCACATGCCTTTTGGCGAACACCAAACGTGTTTGCTTATTTTTTTCTTTAAGCAATGGCTTTTTCTGGCCACTCTTCCGTAAAGCCCAGCTCTGTGGAGTGTACGGCTTAAAGTGGTCCTATGGACAGATACTCCAATCTCCGCGGTGGAGCTTTGCAGCTCCTTCAGGGTTATCTTTGGTCTCTTTGTTGCCTCTCTGATTAATGTCCTCCTTGCCTGGTCCGTGAGTTTTGGTGGGCGGCCCTCTCTTGGCAGGTTTGTTGTGGTGCCATATTCTTTCAATTTTTTAATAATGGATTTAATGGTGCTCCGTGGGATGTTCAAAGTTTCAGATATTTTTTTATAACCCAACCCTGATCTGTACTTCTCCACAACTTTGTCCCTGACCTGTTTGGAGAGCTCCTTGGTCTTCATGGTGCCACTTGCTTGGTGGTGCCCCTTGCTTAGTGGTGTTGCAGACTTTGGGGCCTTTCAGAACAAGTGTATATATACTGAGATCATATGACAGATCATGTGACACTTAGATTGCACACAGGTGGACTTTATTTAACTAATTATGTGACTTCTGAAGGTAATTGGTTGCACCAGATCTTATTTAGGGGATTCATAGCAAAGGGGGTGAATACATATGCATGCACCACTTTTCCGTTATTAATTTTTCAGAATTCTTTTAAACAAATTATTTATTTCCTTCCACTTCACCAATTTGGACTATTTTGTGTATGTCCATTACATGAAATCCAAATAAAAATCAATTTAAATTACAGGTTGTAATGCAACAAAATAGGAAAAATGCCAAGGGGGATGAATACTTTTGCAAGGCACTGTAGATTACCTCCACCCTTGAACTGCTCAAACACCCTCCTGACCTCTGTCATGTGCTGCAGCGATGTCAGGAATAATTTCTTTTCAGGAGGCGGTTTGGTCGTTTGTTGGTTTGTTGGGTGAACACTCACTGCATACTAGGTGTGGCCAGCTCTGGTGAAACCAGACCGATATTTCAGTTGCATTTATTTGGCTACTGTAATTTCACTCCAATAAAAAATGGTCCACGCTAATTCTCTAGGCAGCAATCTGAAGGCGACTCTGGCAAGGACAAACTTGATTTCAGAGAACAGGAGGAATTCATGCACCAATGCAAAACATTGTGTTTATTGTAATTATCCAAAATGAGACATTTAGTTTCTAAATGTCATGTCATGATATTTGTTGGTGGGTTGATAGAACTGGTTTAGGGTGCAGGTGGCTGCATTTACAGGTCTGAGTGGGCATTTTATTGATAATATGATTGACTGGTAAGTTAGAACAAAATTACACGAGAATGCTGGTAACCTCCAATAAATTAATTAACAACCGCGTTCAATATTGAGTCAGCAATCCGACGCTCTGTAATTTCATTGCGTCGTCGGTTGATCGCCTCTCTATAATTACCTGCACAAATTGAGGCTCATGATGACATCGTTAGTTATGAGAGGCTCATGATGACATCGTTAGTTATGAGAGGCTCATGAAGACATCGTTAGTTATGAGAGGCGCATGATGACATCGTTGGTTATGAGAGGCTCATGATGACATCGTTGGTTATGAGAGGCTCATGATGACATCGTTGGTTATGAGAGGCTCATGATGACATCGTTAGTAATGAGAGGCTCATGATGACATCGTTAGTTATGAGAGGCTCATGAAGACATCGTTAGTTATGAGAGGCTCATGATGACATCGTTGGTTATGAGAGGCTCATGATGACATCGTTAGTTATGAGAGGCTCATGATGACATCGTTAGTTATGAGAGGCTCATGATGACATCGTTGGTTATGAGAGGCTCATGATGACATTGTTAGTTATGAGAGGCTCATGATGACATCGTTAGTTATGAGAGGCTCATGATGACATCGTTAGTTATGAGAGGCTCATGATGACATCGTTGGTTATGAGAGGCTCATGATGACATCGTTGGTTATGAGAGGCTCATGATGACATCGATGGTTATGAGAGGCTCATGATGACATCGTTGGTTATGAGAGGCTCATGATGACATCGTTAGTTATGAGAGGCTCATGATGACATCGTTAGTTATGAGAGGCTCATGATGACATCGTTAGTTATGAGAGGCTCATTATGACATCGTTAGTTATGAGAGGCTCATGATGACATCGTTAGTTATGAGAGGCTCATGATGACATCGTTGGTTATGAGAGGCTCATGAAGACATCGTTGGTTATGAGAGGCTCATGATGACATCGATGGTTATGAGAGGCTCATGATGACATCGTTGGTTATGAGAGGCTCATGATGACATCGATGGTTATGAGAGGCTCATGATGACATCGTTAGTTATGAGAGGCTCATGATGACATCATTGGTTATGAGAGGCCAGCTCCATATACAGTGCTAGTTCTTCCCCTGCTCTAGCCTCTCCAAGGCTCTCTCAGCTGCACCCACTCCATCCCACCAAGTCTCACCCAAAGGATTTGTGTCCGTCAGGATTATAGGAACTGCCCTTCCCATTTCCACGGCCCAGAACATTCTAAACCGTCCTGGGGTTTTATTATCTGCAGAGCCCATACTGTATTAACGCATCAAACAGTTACCTTCCCGTTTGGATTTGCCTTGGCCGATTACAGCTCCTTTGGATGGCTGACATTCCAAGGATTCGGCTTCCTCGAGTCACTTTGACACATTTGTCTGCCCTTTTGGTGGATGCAGATTTCTGGTAATCTTTTTGCATTTGGCAGGTTAGCTTTAGCGTGTGTCTGTCAGGTTAGCTTTAGCGGGTGTCTGTCAGGTTAGCTTTAGCGGGTGTCTGTCAGGTTAGCTTTAGCGGGTGTCTGTCAGATAAAGTTGCAATTACAAACATGTGAGTACAGGGTGGTCGTTAACTCGTTTGCCCATGTCTTTGCACACATAGAGGCCATGATTATTGAAACATTCGTCAGGTTTTCTCTTCCGAATTCCAGTGTAGGACAGCTCCAGTCTCATGAGTTAAGTCATGTTTTTTGAGGAAGTGAATTGAGAGCTGTGGCAGTTAATACACATGTCATAGGGATGCAGATTTTTACTCCACACGTCTTACCAATTCTCTGATCTCAGGCAATGGCAATGTAGGTCTGTCTGTGGCAACTGCCTCTGATATGATTGAACCCTGCACTCTTAGAAAAAAAAAGGTGCTTTCTAGAACCTAAAAGGGTTATTTGCCTGACCCCATAGGAGAACCCTTTGAAGAACCCTTTTTGGTTCCAGGTAGAACCCTTTTCACAGAGGGTTCTACATGGAACCCAAAATAGTTGTACCTGGAAGCAAAAAGGGTTCTCATATGGGGACAGCCGAAGGACCCTTTTGGAACACTTTTTTCTAAGAGTGTACAGTATGTCTGTGCGGTTGATGGCTGATGTAGTGGCAGCTCTCGTCCAGAACATTCTGTCTTCTCAGGGAGTCATGCACGAATCCTTGGAGAGGAACGTTTGGTCATCAAAGTGACAGAGGTATCCATCTGGAAGTGCAACAGAGCGAGGGATGAAAGAAGGGGAGAGCAAGAAAATGGAAAAGAGGAAAGTAAGGGGTGCTAATGGACAACCTCTCACACCTTGTTCCAAGAGTGTATCGCTGGAAGAACCAACACAGCCATTTCAGTGTATCACCTTCCTGGGGATCCTCAGGGGCAGATTTATACCATAGCTAGACGAAAGTGGCACGTCGATATTTATTGAGTGAAATTGAATCCGCTGGGCGGACAGATGCGCGTTGGCACCTCTCCTTTCATCTCTGTGAGCTTTATCTGATTCCGTCGCCACTTACAATCTTCTTAACGGGGTCCCTGTGGTCGTTCTGTATCCCTAGCCACCATGGGAATAAACCTCTACAGCAGGGGTCATCAACTAGATTCAGCCGAGGGACGATTGTTTTCTTGAGTGGATGGTCTGGGGGCTAGGCCGCCAGTTTGGGAACACTTCTCTAGAGGAAGTCTAGATCTTAGGAAAAGGCCACCTGAGAGAGGGATGTCCTATTCAAAAGGAGTGTCCACTTCAGAGGGAATTCTGCCTCAGAAGGAAAGGACATGTGCTGAATATCTACAGTGCCAGCCACTGTTCAAAAGCCCCACTTCAAGAGGTGCCATACAGTAACATCAGTCAGGTCACACAGGTGTCCCAAAAGGCATCCATTTCCTGGGTAATTCAGCAGATCGTGAAATACTGAAAGTGTGAGGTCTAAAGGTATCAGGTGCGTAATACCTCTCTCTCTCTCTCTCTCTCTCTCTCTCTCTCTCTCTCTCTCTCTCTCTCTCTCTCTCTCTCTCTCTCTCTCTCTCTCTCTCTCTCTCTCTCTCTCTCTCTCTCAGCCCTGTTTAATCTTATTCCTGTGGGTCTGAGGGTGGTGGCCATCCAAGGGGTGAAGGCTGGCCTCTACATCGGCATGAATGGAGAGGGATTCCTCTACAGCTCAGTAAGACCCACCGCCTCTCACAGGCGTGTTTTCCTTCATTGTACATTACTACATTAATTTTACATTGATACATATTCCAATTTCGGTATTTTTGTGTGGAGCTGTTAAAACGCTTGTTTTGTTATTGTGCAATAATTGTTAACTTGTTCATCATTTCTTCCTAGTACTGTGATTCGTGCATGTACTTCATGGAAAAACGGGTTATATTTTGAACTAAGTTTAGGATGATAATATGTTACTCTGGGGCTCAATCACGACGTGTGGTTGGGAGGGGGGTTGGGGTGTGTGTGTGTGTGTGTGTGTGTGTGTGTGTGGGGCGCGTGATAGCTGTGGGGAGAGCGTCATAGCTGTTACCGTTGGTGACGAACGCATGCCTCTGCACTGCCAGGAGAGGCTTGAGAACGTTTTTGTGAATGTGGTCGAAACGAGAGAGAAAAGGATCTCCAATTGATTACTGACAGCAGCAAACATTCTAATCCTGTTAAAGACATAACTGACAGCAGCAAACATTCTAATCCTGTTAAAGACATAACTGACAGCAGCAAACATTCTAATCCTGTTAAAGACGTAACTGACAGCAATAAACATTTTAATCCTGTTAAAGACATAACTGACAGCAGTAAATATTCTAATCTTGTTAAAGACGTAACTGACAGCAGTAAACATTCTAATCCTGTTAAAGACGTAACTGACAGCAGTAAACATTCTAATCCTGTTAAAGATGTAACTGACAGCAGTAAACATTCTAATCCTGTTAAAGACGTAACTGACAGCAGTAAACATTCTAATCCTGTTAAAGACGTAACTGACAGCAGTAAACATTCTAATCCTGTTAAAGATGTAACTGACAGCAGTAAACATTCTAATCCTGTTAAAGACGTAACTGACAGCAGTAAACATTCTAATCCTGTTAAAGATGGGGAGGAGAGGGTAATGTATACGGGGGAGGAGAGGGTAATGTGATCCCCCAGGAGGTGAGGCTGTAATGCACAGAAGTACACACACATACGCATGCATGCACACACACAAACACACACACACACAACACACACACACACACACACACACACACACACACACACACACAAACACACAAACACACAAACACACACACACACACACACAAACACACAAACACACAAACACACACACACACTTAAAGTATATAGATCTACAAATAGAGATAGGAATGCTAAAATATTCTTAACTCATGATGCTAGTACACCCATGGAAGGATGCAGTAATTCACAACATGTATACAGAGACCAATAAATGACCACACATACACACCAACCAGTACATACACACCAACCAGTACAAACACATAGGGGTGTAACGATTCGTTTTAACAACGATTTGATTTGTATCACGATTCGTGGTTGTCGATACGATTCAAGGACGATATTGGTTCATTTAGAACGATACGATCCGAAACGATTCAGTGACTTGAAATCGATTCAGTAACCTTTTAGCCAAAAATTCAACCAGTGTGACTGAAATAAATACCTGGATACTGGACAGTGCAGGTGAAGTTTCCTAGATTCCTGTTTCTTGTAAGGACCGCAATGGTGGCTTGATAATTTCTCGCTCGGCGGCTTCTCCTCTGTCGTCCGCCATGCTATGTTTTGTTGTCTTTGCGCCTTTGCGCTGCTGCTGGCGCGGGGCGATGACGTCACGGATAGGCAGACTGAATCGAGTAATGTTTAAAGCCTTTATCATTAAAAGTGCTAAGAAAAAACATCCATATAAAGTCTGACGTGCTTAAATCCAATGGGTTATTTCCTAGTATCGATACAATCGATTTATTACATTTTAAAACGATGTTAGATTGATATATGTTGTCCAAAAGGCCAACTCGCCGAGCACAGATCGATGTAGTTGGATCATAGGAATATAAATCGATACATCGATGTAGTAGATGGATCGTTACACCCCTACAAACACACCAACCAGTACATACACACCAACCAGTACAAACACACCGACCCGTACATACACACCAACCAGTACAAACACACCGACCAGTACAAACACACAGACCAGTACAAACACACTGACCAGTAAATACACACCAACCAGTACAAACACACCAACCAGTACTTACACACCAACCAGTACAAACACACCAACCAGTACAGTAACCAGTACAAACCAACCAGTACACCAACCAGTACAAACACACCAATCCTAGATGGCATAGCAGTGCGGTCGTGTTTTCTGTAGTGTCCTTTATGTAAATAGCCAGTTTTTTGTTTTTTTGTCTTTTTCGTATATATTTTTCAATCTCACTTTCCATCCTTTAACTAAATATACTTTCCTGCAACCCGCCTCACCCAATGTGGAACGGATTCTGTTGTTTCTTCATAAATTTTTATCCAGAACCTCTGGCTGACACTAGCCAGCTAACTAGCTACTTGCTATTAGCCACCGTTTAGCGTTCTTCACCATTGTCCGTGTCCGTGGCCGTGGCGTGCACTTCCTACCAGCCAGCTCTAGCCTGGACAATTGTCGGCCAGTCTGCACATCGCGCTATCGAGCCAGAGCATATCGGATTTTCTGCCGGAACAACTGGACCTTAACACCGGATCATCATTAGCCAGCTAACTAGCTACTTGCTATTAGCCAACATTCAGCGGTCTTCACCATTGTCCGTGGCCGTGGCCTGCACTACATACCAGCCAGCCAGCTCTAGCCTGGACTATTATTCGGCCAGTCTGCACTGTCTGCACAGCGCGTTATCGACCCTGAACATATCGTTTTTTCTGCCGGAATAACTGAACCATTAACACCGGATTCATCGCTACTAGCTAGCTGCAACCAAATGGACGTTTTGTGGTTGGCTAATCAGCCCTGAGTTAGCCTTGAGCTAGGCCCATCTCCCGGCTATCTACCTCCTTGTCAACCGGACGGGACCTCCTAGTGTCGACACGGAGCCCCGCCGATCCAACACGACTGATCTGCCGACGAAATCGTCTGATGTGGTTACAACAGGCTTCCCGTTACGACATCGACCACGAAGATCCATCTGCTAGCCCCGGCCCGCTAGCACACGCTAGCCGTGGCCTCTTGCTAGCTAGTGCTGTAGCAGCCCCCGAACTACCTCCGAACTATCCTATTGCTGTTCACCGGACCTTATGATAACTCAGCTATACAGCTGATGCCTGCTGGACTGTTCCTTTTTACGGTACCGCATCCTGTTTATGTTTAGCCTCAGCCCAAACTGTGTCGTCATTACCAGCTGTTGTCTTAGCTCTCTCAAATTACACCTGTGATTGCTTTATGCCTCTCTCCCATGTCAATATGCCTTGCTTATTGCTGTTTCGCTTATTTCTTATTGTACTATTTCACTGTAGATCCCCCAGCCCAGCTAAACCTGCCTTAGATAGCTCTTTTGTCCCACCCCCCATACATGCAGAGACCGACTCAATCGGTGCCTCCAGTGATGCTATCTCCTTCATCGTTACCCAACGCTTAGGTTGACCTCCACTGTACTCATATCCTTCCATATCCTTTTCTGTACATAATGCCCTGAATCTATTCTACAACGCCCGGAAACCTGCCCCTTTTTTTCTCTGTACCCAACACACTAGAAGACCAGTACTTAAAGCCTTTAGCTATATCCTTATTCTACTCCTCCTCTGTTCCTCTGGTGATGTAGAGGTTAACCCAGGCCCTGTAGCCCCCAGTATCACTCCTACTCCCCAGGCGTTATCATTTGTTGACTTCTGTAAGCCTTGGTTTCTTGCACGTTAATATCTGAAGCCTCCTTCCTAAGTTTGAGTTATTCACTGCGCTAGCACACTCCGCCAACCCTGATGTTCTAGCAGTGTCTGAATCCTGGCTTAGGAAGGCCACCAAAAATTCAGAAATTTCCATCCCCAACTACAACATTTTCCGTCTCGATAGAACAGCCAAAGGGGGTGGGGTTGCAATCTACTGTAGAGATAGCCTGCAGAGCTCTATCATACTTTGCACCCCAGTATCTCTATTTGCACATCATCTTTTGCATATCTATCATTCCAGTGTTAATACGAAATTGTAACTATTTTGCACTATGGCCTATGTATTACCTTACCTCCATAACTTACTACATTCGCACACACTGTATATCTTTTTTCTGTTGTATTTTTGACTTTATGTTTTGTTTACCCCATATGTAACTCTGTGTTGTTGTTTTTATCGCACTGCTTTGCTTTATCTTGGCCAGGTCGCAGTTGTAAATGAGAACTTGTTCTCAACTGGCTTACCTGGTTAAATAAAGGTGAAATAAAAAATTAAAATAAAAAACAAACACACCAACCAGTACAAACACACCAACCAGTACAAACACACCAACCAGTACAAACACACCGACCAGTACAAACACACCGACCAGTACAAACACACCAACCAGTACAAACACACCAACCAGTACAAACACACCAACCAGTACAAACACACCAACCAGTACAAACACACCAACCAGTACAAACACACCAACCAGTACAAACACACCAACCAGTACAAAAAGACTTGGACTAAAATGCAAACAAGTCACACATTAGTGTGTACATCACACGTGCATTACATTACATTACAGTTTATTACACTACGTTACAGTTCATTACATTACATTACATTACATTACAGTTAATTAATTAAACAGAAATGTAATATTGACATTAGCTCAACGCACAGCTAATTTACAGAGTTCATGACAGTGGAACTAAATCTCTCCGGCATCTCTCCTATAGTCAGTCATCTTATAACATTCCAATTGCCTTCATCTTGGCAGCCAGACAGACTTTAACCCCAGTGTCAAACAGCAGTTTAAAGGCTCTGCTACACAACGCTTCGTCATCACTTTTAATGGGCCGGAGCGCACATGTTTTCCTTTCTACAAAGAGGACGAGGAATCTTTTAGAAGCCATGAACAGCTTTTACAGTAGTGGTAGAAAGACCCATTTTAATTCAACAGAGGAGAAAGCTCTCCCAGGCCATATGGAGCAGCCCATCTTTCCAGTCGTGCATCATGGGAAATAAAAAAAATGTCAAGTCCATTTTCAAGTCCATTCGCTCATGTTTCATGCCTCTGACACGTGGTAATGATAAATAATGGTGTAATCTTGACATTTTGTTTTCATTATTGTGATAGGCTCATGTTTTACCGGTACGACGTACCCCCACTATTTGTTTTACTGGTACAACATACCCCCTCTATTTATTTTACCGGTACAACATACCCCCTCTATTTATTTTACCGGTACGACATACCCCCTCTATTTATTTTACCGGTATGACGTGCCCCCACTATTTATTTTACCGGTACGACGTACCCCCACTATTTATTTTGCCGGCACCCCTGCTCTCGCTCCGACCTCCCTAGTCAACTTGACCTCTGATTGACTCCGACCTCCCTAGTCAACTTGACCTCTGATTGGCATTATGCATGCTGTTTATGCTGCCACCAATGACACACTTCACATGTAACGGATGAAGTGACGTTTATCACAGTAATGGAAGGAGGATAAGGAGAGAGAATGATAAAACGTGGTTCCTAACAGCTCTTTACAAATAACACTACTTCATCTCTCTCTCTCAAAAACTCTCACTCTCAATCTCTCTCTCTCTCTCTCTCTCTCTCTCTCTCTCTCTCTCTCTCTCTCTCTCTCTCTCTCTCTCTCTCTCTCTCTCTCTCTCTCTCTCTCTCTCTCTCTCTCTCTCTCTCTCTCTCTCTCTTTCTCTCTCTCTCTCGCTCTTTCTCTCTCACTCTCACTCTCTCTCTCTCTCTCTCTCTCTCTCTCTTTCTCTCTTTCTCTCTCTCGCTCTTTCTCTCTCTCTCTCGCTCTTTCTCTCTCTCTCTCTCTCAGAAGCAGAGATAAAACAGCACCATCATTGCACTGGCAAGCCAACTTCCATCCTCCACCTCCCTCCCTCCCTCCCTCCTCCCTCCCTCACCCCCCTCCCTCCCCTCCCCTCCCCTCCCCTCCCCTCCCCTCCCTCCCTTATATTCTGAGATTGGTTATAGTCCTGGAGATCATTTGTGGTTCCAAAATGTAGTGTTTAGTGTAACTACGTGCACCTCAATTTACCTGGTAAAATAAGGGTTAAATAATACAGTACAAAATCAGAGTGACCTATCTGTGGTTTCATACAAGATGAAGTCCGGGATCTTAAGCACTTGTTTAACGTATTGTACAAATTGCACACAAAAACATTTGCGGACCGGTTTTTGCTACTGGCTGAAATTATACAACACCTCTGGAGCATCCCTTCCAGTTGGTAATTGGGAACACCCCAGGGAAGGAAACCCTCAGGCCTCCCTTCCAGTTGGTAATTGGGAACACCCCAGGGAAGGAAACCCTCAGGCCTCCCTTCCAGTTGGTAATTGGGAACACCCCAGGGAAGGAAACCCTCAGGCCTCCCTTCCAGTTGGTAATTGGGAACACCCCAGGGAAGGAAACCCTCAGGCCTCCCTTCCAGTTGGTAATTGGGAACACCCCAGGGAAGGAAACCCTCAGGCCTCCCTTCCAGTTGGTAATTGGGAACACCCCAGGGAAGGAAACCCTCAGGCCAGAGGCTTGCATTTTTCAGAGCTGGCAAGTAAAATATGTGCCAAAATCACTGCCAGGTGAGTGGGATGTTGTACTGTTGTAAAAAATATATATAATGACATTTTCTCAGAGGGGTGTGTGTATTTAAGGTGTTTGGGAAATAGCAGTACTTGCTGCAATGCTCAAGAAAAACAGTTCCACCTTAGAACACAAATTACATCATGTCAGCTGTTAAACAGAGAGAAGGTGGCAGAATAGTTGGTTTGATTCTGTGCATTCACCAGGTTGTTAAATATTCATAATATCACTACTTCTCATATTTCAAATTTTAAGGACGTTAACTTTTTGTGTGTAATGTTGAGTACTGCATAGGTTGGAAGTGTTAAGTATTGACTCTCTCAGTCAGTGCGGTGTGGATGCCAAATTACGTAGTTCAGAATGTTGAGTACTGTAGCTAGTGTTGGTCTCCTACAGTCTATGGACTTCGAATCAAGAACAATGATCAGCAATGTTGATGTTGGGTTGGTTTCTAGCCTTGACTTGACTGGTGTGTTTGGAGGGTCATGTGGCATGTTGATGCTGATATGGAATGGATTATAAGACTGTTGCCATGGGTGTAATGCTAGTGTTGAGTGTTGAGCGCTGGTGATGAGTGTTGAGAGCTGGTGTTGAGTGTTGAGAGCTGGGGTTGAGTGTTGAGAGCTGAGGTTAAGTGTTGAGAGCTGGTGTTGAGTGTTGAGAGCTGGGGTTGAGAGCTGGTGTTGAGAGCTGGTGTTGAGTGTTGAGAGCTGGTGTTGAGTGTTGAGAGCTGGGGTTGAGTGTTGAGAGCTGGTGTTGAGAGCTGGTGTTGAGTGTTGAGAGCTGGGGTTGAGTGTTGAGAGCTAGTGTTGAGAGCTGATGTTGAGTGTTGAGAGCTGGGGTTGAGTGTTGAGAGCTGGGGTTGAGATTTGAGAGCTGGGGTTGAGTGTTAAGAGCTGGTGTTGAGTGTTGAGAGCTGGTGTTGAGAGCTGGTGTTGAGTGTTGAGAGCTGGTGTTGAGTGTTGAGAGCTGGTGTTGAGTGTTGAGAGCTGGGGTTGAAAGCTGGTGTTGAGAGCTGGTGTTGAGTGTTGAGAGCTGGTGTTGAGTGGTGAGAGCTGGGTTTGAGTGCTGGTATTGAGTGTTGAGAGCTGGGGTTGAGTGTTGAGAGCTGGGGTTGAGATTTGAGAGCTGGGGTTGAGTGTTGAGAGCTGGTGTTGAGTGTTGAGTGCTGGTATTGAGTGTTGAGAGCTGGTGTTGAGTGTTGAGAGCTGGGGTTGAGATTTGAGAGCTGGGGTTGAGTGTTGAGAGCTGGTATTGAGTGTTGAGAGCTGGTGTTGAGTGTTGAGAGCTGGGGTTGAGATTTGAGAGCTGGTATTGAGTGTTGAGAGCTGGTGTTGAGTGCTGGTATTGAGTGTTGAGAGCTGGTGTTGAGTGCTGGTGTTGAGTGTTGAGTGCTGGTATTGAGTGTTGAGAGCTGGTGTTGAGTGCTGGTGTTGAGTGTTGAGTGCTGGTATTGAGTGTTGAGAGCTGGGGTTGAGTGTTGAGAGCTGGTGTTGAGTGCTGGTATTGAGTGTTGAGAGCTGGGGTTGAGTGTTGAGAGCTGGGGTTGAGATTTGAGAGCTGGAGTTGAGTGTTGAGAGCTGGTGTTGAGTGCTGGTGTTGAGTGTTGAGAGCTGGTATTGAGTGTTGAGAGCTGGGGTTGAGATTTGAGTGCTGGTATTGAGTGTTGAGAGCTGGGGTGCGTGGGGGTTCAGCTCCAGTGAGGAGATCTCCATTATTTATAACACTCACTGTGACCTACTTTCCAGCCTAGCGTTAACCACTCTCTCTCTCTGTATTTTAAACGTCTCTATCTTTAACTAAGGGACAGAGCGCACGCACACTTACACACTCGAGCAACATACATGCACACGGGAAAGTGAAGCCTCATACACGCAAAGCTTTACATAACGCATACAGTATATCACTCAAGCACTCAGACACACGTTCACAAAGACAATCAGGCACACGCCAGCATAAACACTCACACACACACACACACACACACACACACACACACACACACACACACACACACACACACGTTGACATCCTCACACGCATATACTGCATATACACACACTCCTGATAATTCCGCCCTGCATCTGTCCCGTTGTACCTGGCCTTCTAAATGGCGTCTAAAGGGTTCTCATTGTTTCTCTCCCAAGCCTCAGTAAAACCGGAGAGGAGGAACAGAGAGGAGGAGAGAGAGAATGGAGGCTGTGGGGAGGAAGTGAATGAGGGGAGGAGAGGAGAAGAGGCGAAGGGTTTGACTCCAGTTTTTCTTTTTATTGGACGGGGCCGCCACACTGCAAATGAGAACAGAAATGTGTTACTTCCGAGAGAGTGCTGTGCAGTGTCTCTGTTTTCCAACCAAAGACTGATGTGTGTGGGTGGAATGGAGATAATTACTGTGAAGGGCACTGCAGTCTAATAAACTGACGAGACCGTGTTGTGTCTACTAATGAGATGTAGCCTGGTGGCCTTCTGTTAGAGAGAGAACACTGGAACAGAATTATTCATTTCATTATCTCTCAAAGGGAGCCCCATAAAAAAGAATTGTTCTTGCTGTAAATTGTGAGTGTGTGTGTGTGTGTGTACGGACATATCCTTGTGCATGTGTGTGTTCTGTGTCTGTGTATGCGCTTGTATCTGTTTTCGTGTGTGTGTGTGTGTGTGTGTGTGTGTGTGTTTGCTCAGTAACTGTGTAATGTATGTCCTTTTTTGTGGGTGGGTTCTGTGTCCTTTCCACACTCCCATTGTGACCGAGGTTGCTGTCTAGACTGAAGTGGTGCAGCGCCGAGCTGCAATAGTAATGAACTGTCAGACAGATCCTGAGTAGAGGGGATTCAGATCAACCCACGTCCCAAATCTAGTTTCAGATCCAGATTAAATTGAATGGCCTTTAAATTCAGACTCTGATGTGGTTTCAATTGCTGTATGGTTTCAACGTGAGGAGGGGAGTTCCAAAGCCGGAGGAAAGGTATAGGCTAACACAGGATTTTCTATTGGTGAGTGAACTGGATTCACTCTCAGTCTGTTTACACTGAACTGGATTCACTCTCAGTCTGTTTAAACTGAACTGGATTCACTCTCAGTCTGTTTAAACTGAACCGGATTCACTCTCAGTCTGTGTATACTGAACTGGATTCAACTGAACTGGATATATACTGAACTAGATTCACTCTCAGTCTGTTTAAACTGAACTAGATTCACTCTCAGTCTGTTTAAACTGAACTGGATTCACTCTCAGTCTGTTTAAACTGAACCGGATTCACTCTCAGTCTGTGTATACTGAACTGGATTCAACTGAACTGGATATATACTGAACTAGATTCACTCTCAGTCTGTTTAAACTGAACTAGATTCACTCTCAGTCTGTTTAAACTGAACTGGATTCACTCTCAGTCTGTTTAAACTGAACCGGATTCACTCTCAGTCTGTGTATACTGAACTGGATTCAATTGAACTGGATGTATACTGAACTGGATTCTCCAAAAACAACTCTACATTCTCTTCCCCTTTGTGGTCTACCATGTTACTGTGTGCGTGGTCTACCATGTTACTGTGTGCGTGGTCTACCATGTTACTGTGTGCTTGGTATACCATGTTACTGTGTGCCTTGTCTACCATGTTACTGTGTGCGTGGTCTACCATGTTACTGTGTGCTTGGTATACCATGTTACTGTGTGCTAGGTCTACCATGTTACTGTGTGCTAGGTCTACCATGTTACTGTGTGCGTGGTCTACCATGTTACTGTGTGCTTGGTCTACCATGTTACTTTGTGATTAGTCTACCATGATACTGTGTGCGTGGTCTACCATGTTACTGTGTGCTTGGTCTACCATGTTACTGTGTGCTTGGTCTACCATGTTACTGTGTGCGTGGTATACCATGTTACTGTGTGCTAGGTCTACCATGTTACTGTGTGCGTGGTCTACCATGTTACTGTGTGCTAGGTCTACCATGTTACTGTGTGCATGGTCTACCATGTTACTGTGTGCTAGGTCTACCATGTTACTGTGTGATTGGTCTACCATGTTACTGTGTGCTAGGTCTACCATGTTACTGTGTGCTAGGTCTACCATGTTACTGTGTGCGTGGTATACCATGTTACTGTGTGCTTGGTATACCATGTTACTGTGTGCTTGGTCTACCATGTTACTGTGTGCTAGGTCTACCATGTTACTGTGTGCTAGGTCTACCATGTTACTGTGTGCGTGGTCTACCATGTTACTGTGTGATTAGTCTACCATGTTACTGTGTGCGTGGTCTACCATGTTACTGTGTGCTAGGTCTACCATGTTACTGTGTGCGTGGTCTACCATGTTACTGTGTGATTGGTCTACCATGTTACTGTGTGCTAGGTCTGCCATGTTACTGTGCGCTTGGTCTACCATGTTACTGTGTGCTTGGTCTACCATGTTACTGTGTGCTAGGTCTACCATGTTACTGTGTGCTAGGTCTACCATGTTACTGTGTGCTAGGTCTACCATGTTACTGTGTGCTAGGTATACCATGTTACTATGTGCTAGGTATACCATGTTACTGTGTGCTAGATCTACAATGTTACTGTGTGCTAGGTCTACCATGTTACTGTGTGCTAGGTCTACCATGTTACTGTGTGCGTGGTCTACCATGTTACTGTGTGCTTGGTCTACCATGTTACTGTGTGTGTGGTCTACCATGTTACTGTGTGCTTGGTCTACCATGTTACTGTGTGCTAGGTCTACCATGTTACTGTGTGTGTGGTCTACCATGTTACTGTGTGCGTGGTCTACCATGTTACTGTGTGCTAGGTCTACCATGTTACTGTGTGATTGGTCTACCATGTTACTGTGTGCATGGCCTACCATGTTACTGTGTGCCTTGTCTACCATGTTACTGTGTGCTAGGTCTACCATGTTACTGTGTGCGTGGTCTACCATGTTACTGTGTGCTAGGTCTACCATGTTACTGTGTGCGTGGTCTACCATGTTACTGTGTGCGTGGTCTACCATGTAACTGTGTGATTGGTCTACCATGTTACTGTGTGCTAGGTCTACCATGTTACTGTGTGCATGGTCTACCATGTTACTGTGTGCTTGGTCTACCATGTTACTGTGAGCTAGGTCTACCATGTTACTGTGTGCGTGGCCTACCATGTTACTGTGTGCCTGGTCTACCATGTTACTGTGTGCGTGGTCTACCATGTTACTGTGTGCGTGGTCTACCATGTTACTGTGTGATTGGTCTACCATGTTACTGTGTGCGTGGTCTACCATGTTACTGTGTGCGTGGTATACCATGTTACTGTGTGCTTGGTCTACCATGTTACTGTGTGCTAGGTCTACCATGTTACTGTGTGCTAGGTCTACCATGTTACTGTGTGATTGGTCTACCATGTTACTGTGTGCGTGGTCTACCATGTTACTGTGTGCTTGGTCTACCATGTTACTGTGTGCTAGGTCTACCATGTTACTGTGTGATTGGTCTACCATGTTACTGTGTGCTAGGTCTACCATGTTACTGTGTGCTAGGTCTACCATGTTACTGTGTGCGTGGTCTACAATGTTACTGTGTGATTAGTCTACCATGTTACTGTGTGCGTGGTCTACCATGTTACTGTGTGCTAGGTCTACCATGTTACTGTGTGCTAGGTCTACCATGTTACTGTGTGCTAGGTCTACCATGTTACTGTGTGATTGGTCTACCATGTTACTGTGTGCGTGGTCTACCATGTTACTGTGTGCTTGGTCTACCATGTTACTGTGTGCCTTGTCTACCATGTTACTGTGTGCTAGGTCTACCATGTTACTGTGTGCGTGGTCTACCATGTTACTGTGTGCCTGGTCTACCATGTTACTGTGTGATTGGTCTACCATGTTACTGTGTGCGTGGTCTACCATGTTACTGTGTGCGTGGTCTACCATGTTACTGTGTGCTTGGTCTACCATGTTACTGTGTGCGTGGTCTACCATGTTACTGTGTGATTGGTCTACCATGTTACTGTGTGCTAAGTCTACCATGTTACTGTGTGCCTGGTCTACCATGTTACTGTGTGATTAGTCTACCATGTTACTGTGTGCGTGGTCTACCATGTTACTGTGTGCTTGGTCTACCATGTTACTGTGTGCCTTGTCTACCATGTTACTGTGTGCTAGGTCTACCATGTTACTGTGTGCGTGGTCTACCATGTTACTGTGTGCCTGGTCTACCATGTTACTGTGTGATTGGTCTACCATGTTACTGTGTGCGTGGTCTACCATGTTACTGTGTGCGTGGTCTACCATGTTACTGTGTGATTGGTCTACCATGTTACTGTGTGCTTGGTCTACCATGTTACTGTGTGCGTGGTCTACCATGTTACTGTGTGCTAAGTCTACCATGTTACTGTGTGCCTGGTCTACCATGTTACTGTGTGCCTGGTCTACCATGTTACTGTGTGCTAGGTCTACCATGTTACTGTGTGCGTGGTCTACCATGTTACTGTGTGCGTGGTCTACCATGTAACTGTGTGATTGGTCTACCATGTTACTGTGTGCGTGGTCTACCATGTTACTGTGTGCTAGGTCTACCATGTTACTGTGTGCGTGGTCTACCATGTTACTGTGTGATTGGTCTACCATGTTACTGTGTGCTAGGTCTACCATGTTACTATGTGCTAGGTCTACCATGTTACTGTGTGCCTTGTCTACCATGTTACTGTGTGCCTGGCCTACATTTACATTTACATTTACGACATTTAGCAGACGCTCTTATCCAGAGCGACTTACAACCATGTTACTGTGTGCGTGGCCTACCATGTTACTGTGGGCTTGGTCAACCACATGCTCTGTGTATATCTACGCATCAGTCAGAATCGTTTTTGCATATAATGTACATTTTAAAATGATGCTCCACATGTATTGATCTCTTTCCTGTCTGTGTTGTTTGCTCTCCACTGTTTGTCCACTGGGCTCTGTGCTAGTCCCCCCAGCTTGTTTATCCTGCCCTAGAGACCCGTAAAGGAGGCGCGTGAGAGCCCTCTCGCGTGCCCAGATTCACTAACAACTTCTTTGCTTCTACTTCAGAATCGGGGTGGAATATAAATTAGCATCCTTTTAATCAGTTTACACCCTCTAAGCACAGCCTGTTACCTCTGAAAGGTGGTGGGTGGTGTCTCCTCTTCCTCCTCCTCATCCTCCTCTTCCTCCTCCTCCTCCTCCTCTTCCTCCTCCTCTACCTCCTCCTCCACCTCCTCCTCCTCCTCCTCCTCTTCCACCTCCGCCTCCTCCTCCTCCTCCTCCTCTTCCACCTCCTCCTCCTCCTCCTCCTCCTCTTCCTCCTCCTCCTCCTCCCTCTCCTCCTCCTCCTCCTCCTCCTCCTCTTCCTCCTCTTCCTCCTCCTCCTCCTCCTCCTCCTCAGTGATCCAGTAGCTGCTTCTCTTCGTTATACGTTCCTGGCAGAGGAGCCAACTGTTAGCACAGCAGAAGAACTGTGTGTGTGTGTGTGTGTGTGTGTGTGTGTTCATACGACTTTGTGTTCTTTTCTATTTTTTATATCAGTGTTTCTCCCCACAAACTTGTGTGTGATGTATGCTCATATCCTAACAGTCTCTCACCTGCATCACCCTCCCGTTCACTATCCATTCAACCACACACAAGATTACACACACTGTAACATACCTCTATCTTTCCAACAGCAAAGCCTCCTACGCACCGTATAACTTCCCCTCTAAGCTTACAGGCCTAACAGACATTAACAGAGTGATGTCCTTGTGGCCAAGTTTGGAGGGGATTCTGGAACATGCCAGTGTGGTCGGCAAAGGAAGAAGGGTGAGGGGGTGTGGGAGCAAGGTGTGAGGGGGCCTTGGCAGAGATGGGGGAAGGGGGAGATGGAGGTGGAGGAACGCTGGCTGAGTCGCCCATTGTGGGACAGGAGGGATGTGACCCCACGACCTCTCACACAGAGAGGGATGTGACCCCACGACCTCTCACACAGAGAGGGATGTGACCCCACGACCTCCCACACAGAGAGGGATGTGACCCCAATACCTCCCACACCGAGAGGGATGTGACCCCACAACCTCCCACATAGAGAGACATCTGCTCTCAGACATTGTGTCATCAGGTCGAGATAAAACCGGTCTCTCCAACTCCCCACTGCGGCCTGTCCACAGTCACACCCCCGCTGACCGGCTTACATGCCCTGCACGTACCCTGAGTCCTTCACACTGGGGCTGTGTGTCGAACATCGCTGGGTGTTATAAACGAGCACTCACACTAAGTGTGAGAGATAGAGCTGGCCCATACAGTCTCGCGCACACAGACATACACACACATACACACACAAACACATGAATGTTCACATACCTGTACTGTATACCTATTCGCATATTGAGTATTAATATTCAGGCAAGAATGCACAAACATGCATATCTATCTGACTCTATTACACACACACACAAACACACACACACACACACACACACACACACACACACACACACACACACACACACACACACACACACACACAAACACACACACACACAAACAAGTTTGCCTGTGGAACACCTCCAGCAGTGAGCAGAATTAGGCTGTCAGTCAAAGGGACAACCTTAAAAGGGCACATAACCCCGGAGGAGACAGAGTTGAATGAAATATCACCACACACAAACGCACACACACACACACACACACACTGCCAAATCACTTAAGGCAGCCCAGCATTTCCAAACAAACTCATTCACCTGGACCACACACAGTCCGATACGCCAATCCAAAGGAACCCAAACAAACCTAGTCAACACACATTACACACAATATCCTCCTCAAAACAATATCATCCACAGCAATTCCTCATCTCTCCTTCATTTGTTGACCTGTGTCCGTTTTGTCTGTCGTACGTCCTGTGGATCACCATCACCACCGTCTCGTAACTCAACCCATCTCGTTACCGCAATAACAACCCTCACATACCTCGTCATGTTCAGTGGGGAGAAAATAGTTTGAAACGTGAGAGTGAAATCTGACCTTGTCCAATATGTACACAGATTTCAATTTCCTGTTACAAAATGTTTTGCGTCGGTGTGCCCTACTGACCATGATCCGACTTCCTGAACTTTGACCCGACTTCATGAACATTACTGTAACAACAAACTCCCTCTGTTGTTTGGCACCAAAACAGGAAATGTTCACGCCGGAGTGCAAGTTTAAGGAGTCGGTGTTTGAGAATTACTACGTGATCTACTCGTCCACTGTGTACCGGCAGCAGGAGTCCGGTCGGGCCTGGTTCCTGGGCCTCACCAAGGAAGGCCAGGTCATGAAGGGGAACAGGGTCAAGAAGACCAAGCCCTCCTCACACTTTGTCCCCAGGCCCATTGAAGGTAAGGCATCTGAATGTATCGGTCATCTCATCTGTGTTATTGTTTTTTTTGCAGGTTCCGATCACCTGGAGTAAGCCGATTAAAGCCCTGTATGGTGAAATCAGGGGTCTCGTTTATAAAATGTTCTCACGCACAGATTTGATCGTACATTATGCGTACGATGAAATCCACGGTAACATTGGGATTTATAAATCTTGAACTTCACATCGGAAATTTCATGAGTTACTTGGATTTTTGCATGAAATGTCATGATTTATAAATGAAACATGCTTCTATGTGTTATACACAACATTAGTAGTGTATACACATTTGACAAAATTGCATTTTCTCACACTGGCGCAAAAACGTTCCTCATGCCAAATTGCAGTATAAAACATTTTATAAACAAGGCCCCTGGGAGATAGTGTTGGACCTATGTTGTCAAATCATTTAGCTGCTTTTGATTTACAATGGAACCAATGGAACCAATGGAATACTCACAAAAGTGGATAATGTTTTATAATTATGTCCAGTAATAAATCATTTCATAAGGTATTTAGAAATGGTCTGCCCACCATTTTTGTTAATTTTTATTCACACATTTTTAAATATCAGTAAGATAGTTACTTTTTAAAGGTCCAATGCAGACGTTGTTTTTATATCTCAATATCGAATCATTTCTGGTACCTTGCTGTGATTGTTTTCCATTACAATAGTCAAAAAGAGAGCAAGAAAAGCTTCTTAGCAAAAAACTATTTCTCAAGAAAGAATTTAGCTAGGACTGTCTGGGAGGGGTTTGAGTGGGGAGGGGAAAACTGAAAATTAGCTGTTATTGGCAGAGGTTTGGAATTCTCTTTCTTATTGGTCTATTAACTAATTTACTGCATGGTGATGGCATTTACACCATGGATGTCATCAAAACTCCCTCCCGCCAAAACAGCTGTTACACTGAAAGGGCATTATCATCGTTTTCACAATTTCACAGTATTATTTCCAACGTCAGAGTGTGGAAATATATCTAAAGCACAGGAAAATGACGTTTTTGGACTGCACTGGGCCTTTTAAATGATTTATTGCTGGTTTATAAGATAATGTATAAGCTGTTTAATATAGATACTTATCTATATTAGACTAAAGTATAGTTCTTAAGAAGCACTATACTTTATAAACTGTGTATAAAGGACCTGAGTAACTACTCTTAAAAACCTGGACAATGCCATTAGTAGGCATCCCAGCAGTACCTTATACTCCACCAAGGTCTCAAAATGACCTAAAACCAGGGGTTGGAACTGGTTCAGGGAACAGAACAGAAAACCGGAAAATAACATAATCTTTCAAGAAACCAGAACCAGAACCGAGAACGAAAGTGATCTATACTCTTCCGGAACAGAACCGTATTTTAAAAGCATGGGAACCGGTTTAATAACGTTATTTTATGTTCTGGGTATTTTTTTTTCCAGTCCCACAAAAAAAATGCAACAAAGCGCCATACTCAAAACTCTCACCTGAGTATGGTTACATGCGCACAATAATGTGATTTATTGTGAATAGTCAGATTAATATAATAATTTGATTAAAATGTTTACATGCTTTGCAAGAAAAATGATTTCCCTAGTAATCCTGTTTCCATGGACACATCTGAAATCAGGCGACCTGATGGCACTCTGATAAATGCAGAAGATCGGCAATCAAAATAAAACGTTCTACCACAGCGACCATGTTATTTTTGGGAAGCATATTTGATTCTGAATTCGGACATATACCGTTTGTATGCGAAAACTACTTCTAAGACTCATACATTCAGTTGTTCCAAACTCACTTCACTCGTGCTAAAGAGGGAGACTCGCTGGGCTGGTGGTAGCACATGTGCAGATCAAATACACCGCTGGAACGCCATTTAAGGCGTTTACATGGAATTCAAAGATTGCTCAGAAAACCAGGTGTTTTAATCACCGTATGCTTACTTTGATTTTGATCTTACACCAATTTAAGATAAGCAGAGGAAGGTGGTTACGTTACTATTGCATAATCTGTCTACTGCCATAAATCAGTTTAATATTGAATTATACCACAACATTGTTGAATACTCGTTTCTGATTGGCTAGAAGGGCATTCTAAAATGGACATTAAAAGCAGATAACAGGACAGTTGGAAAATATATCGGGACACCTTGCAATCATGACGCAATATGCGCTGACATTACAGGCGTGATTCAGAAATTAGGGAGAGAGATTTTTCGTTAGAGAACAATGGATTAACTTTTTCAATATTAGTTAAGGATACTATAGTCATCACGTTTCACATTGGATTTATTAACTACAAAAAGGTAAGACGTGTTTTTATTTGAATTCTGGTGCCTCTCTGCACACACAGCTTGTTAGCTAGCTTGTTAGCTAGCTCTGGTCTAGCTCTTGAAAACTCAAAAGCGGCATTATGTGTAATGTAATGGAACTGAGAGTCATGATCAAGGGCTAGCTCTGGTCCAATGTGAGTTATGCCAACTCTCTGAAGTTCAAAGACATTCAAAGTTCCTTCATACAGTGAGGGGAAAAAAGTATTTGATCCCCTGCTGATTTTGTACGTTTGCCCACTGACAAATAAATGATCAGTCTATAATTTTAATGGTAGGTTTATTTGAACAGTGAGAGACAGAATAACAACAAAAACATCCAGAAAAACGCATGTCAAAAATGTTATAAATTGATTTGCATTTTAATGAGGGAAATAAGTATTTGACCCCCTCTTAATCAGAAAGATATCTGGCTCCCAGGTGTCTTTTATACAGGTAACGAGCTGAGATTAGGAGCACACTCTTAAAGGGAGTGCTCCTAATCTCAGTTTTTTACCTGTATAAAATACACCTATCCACAGAAGCAATCAATCAAATCAAATCAAATCAAATTTTATTGGTCACATGCGCCGAATACAACAGGTGCAGACATTACAGTGAAATGCTTACTTACAGCCCTTAACCAACAGTGCATTTATTTTAACAAAAAAAGTAAAAATAAAACACCAACAATAAAATAACAGTAGGGAGGCTATATATACAGGGGGGTACCGGTGCAGAGTCAATGTGCGGGGGCACCGGCTAGTTGAGATAATTGAAGTAATATGTACATGTGGGTAGAGTTAAAGTGACTATGTATAAATAATTAACAGAGTAGCAGCAGCGTAAAAAGGATGGGGTGGGGGGGCAGTGCAAATAGTCCGGGTAGCCATGATTAGCTGTTCAGGAGTCTTATGGCTTGGGGGTAAAAGCTGTTGAGAAGTCTTTTGGACCTAGACTTGGCACTCCGGTACCGCTTGCCGTGCAGTAGCAGGGAGAACAGTCTATGACTAGGGTGGCTGGAGTCTTTGACAATTTTGAGGGCCTTCCTCTGACACCGCCTGGTATAGAGGTCCTGGATGGCAGGAAGCTTGGCCCCAGTGATGTACTGGGCCGTACGCACTACCCTCTGTAGTGCCTTGCGGTCGGAGGCCAAGCAGTTGCCATACCAGGCGGTGATGCAACCAGTCAGGATGCTCTCGATGGTGCAGCTGTAGAATTTTTTGAGGATCTGAGGACCCATGCCAAATCTTTTCAGTCTCCTGAGGGGGAATAGGCTTTGTTGTGCCCTCTTCACGACTGTCTTGGTGTGTTTGGACCATGATAGTTCGTTGGTGATGTGGACACCAAGGAACTTGAAGCTCTCAACCTGTTCCACTCACTACAGCCCCGTCGATGAGAATGGGGGCGTGCTCAGTCCTCTTTTTTTTCCTGTAGTCCACAATCATCTCCTTTGTCTTGGTCACGTTGAGGGAGAGGTTGTTGTCCTGGCACCACACGGCCAGGTCTCTGACCTCCTCCCTATAGGCTGTCTCATCGTTGTCGGTGATCAGGCCTACCACTGTTGTGTCGTCTGCAAACTTAATGATGGTGTTGGAGTCGTGCCTGGCCATGCAGTCATGGGTGAACAGAGAGTACAGGAGGGGACTGAGCACGCACCCCTGAGGGGCCCCCGTGTTGAGGATCAGTGTGGCAGATGTGTTGTTACCTACCCTTACCACCTGGGGGCGGCCCGTCAGGAAGTCCAGGATCCAGTTGCAGAGGGAGGTGTTTAGTCCCAGGATCCTTAGCTTAGTGATGAGCTTAGAGGGCACTATGGTGTTGAATGCTGAGCTGTAGTCAATGAATAGCATTCTCACGTAGGTGTTCCTCTTGTCCAGGTGGGAAAGGGCAGTGTGGAGTGCAATAGAGATTGCATCATCTGTGGATCTGTTGGGGCGGTATGCAAATTGGAGTGGGTCTAGGGTTTCTGGGATAATGCTGTTGATGTGAGCCATGACCAGCCTTTCAAAGCACTTCATGGCTACAGACGTCAGTGCTACGGGTCGGTAGTCATTTAGGCAGGTTATCTTAGAGTCCTTGGGTACGGGGACTATGGTGGTCTGCTTGAAACATGTTGGTATTACAGACTCAGTCAGGGACATGTTGAAAATGTCAGTGAAGACACTTGCCAGTTGGTCAGCACATGCTAGGAGTACACGTCCTGGTAATCCGTCTGGCCCTGCGGCCTTGTGAATGTTGACCTCAGATTCCAAACTCTCCACTATGGCCAAGACCAAAGAGCTCTCCAAGGATGTCAGGGACAAGATTGTAGACCTACACAAGGCTGGAATGGGCAACAAGACCATCGCCAAGCAGCTTGGTGAGAAGGTGACAACAGTTGGTGCGATTATTCACAAATGGAAGAAACACAAAATAACTGTCAATCTCCCTCGGCCTGGGGCTCCATGCAAGATCTCACCTCGTGGAGTTGCAATGATCATGAGAACGGTGAGGAATTAGCCCAGAACTACACGGGAGGATCTTGTCAATGATCTCAAGGCAGCTGGGACCATAGTCACCAAGAAAACAATTGGTAACACACTACGCCGTGAAGGACTGAAATCCTGCAGCGCCCGCAAGGTCCCCCTGCTCAAGAAAACACATATACAGGGCCGTCTGAAGTTTGCCAATGAACATCTGAATGATTCAGAGGAGAACTGGGTGAAAATGTTGTGGTCAGATGAGACCAAAATCAAGCTCTTTGGCATCAACTCAACTCGCCGTGTTTGGAGGAGGAGGAATGCTGCCTATGACCCCAAGAACACCATCCCCACCGTCAAACATGGAGGTGAAAACATTATGCTTTGTGGGGGGGTTTCTGCTAAGGGGACAGGACAACTTCACTGCATCAAAGGGACGATGGACGGGGCCATGTACCGTCAAATCTTGGGTGAGAACCTCCTTCCCTCAGCCAGGGCATTGAAAATGGGTCGTGGATGGGTATTCCAGCATGACAATGACCCAAAACACACAGCCAAGGCAACAAAGGAGTGGCTCAAGAAGAAGCACATTAAGGTCCTGGAGTGGCCTAGCCAGTCTCCAGACCTTAATCCCATAGAAAATCTGTGGAGGGAGCTGAAGGTTCGAGTTGCCAAACGTCAGGTTCGAAACCTTAATGACTTGGAGAAGATCTGCAAAGAGGAGTGGGACAAAATCCCTCCTGAGATGTGTGCAAACCTTGTGGCCAACTACAAGAAAGATCTGACCTCTGTGATTGCCAACAAGGGTTTTGCCACCAAGTACTAAGTCATGTTTTGCAGAGGGGTCAAATACTTATTTCCCTCATTAAAATGCAAATCAATTTATAACATTTTTGACATGCGTTTTTCTGGATGTTTTTGTTGTTATTCTGTCTCTCACTGTTCAAATAAACCTACCATTAAAATTATAGACTGATCATGTCTTTGTCAGTGGGCCAACGTACAAAATCAGCAGGGGATCAAATACTTTTTTCCCTCACTGTAGAAGCCACTCCCTTCGTAGGTATAATTATGTGGGCCTAATTCAGATAATGCATGTCATAACAACAAGATGCCCAGTGCTTCATGCCCAGCGCTCTCCTCACCCGCAAAATGTCAGTCCTATGCCACACCCTACACTACACTTGTCTGTCTAATGTATATACGTAGCTTACCCGCTCCATAGCAAGCTGTTCTATCCATTGGTGAAGTAATTTAATGTCGAGCTAAATGTTTTAAAAAATCGATTTAAGAGGTTTAAAAATGAACAGAAAGGAGCAATATAAATTGTTATTTGTTTGGGGTTCGAATCGGTTCAGAACTTTCTTTTGCTGGTCAGAGCAGTGGAACAGAACTAAATATTATCGGTTCCAACCCCTGCTTACAACATATCAATGGAGAAAAACTAAGCACCCAACACAGGACGTTGAATATTTAAGGAAATGTATTCAATATTTTATTTCAGAACAGGTTCCATGAGCAACTTCATACACTCTGTGGGAGTCCCTGAGCTCGATCTGACTTTGTCTCTCTGTCTGCCCATCTATCTCCTCATTATTTATCCTCCATGTTCCCCTCTGCTTCCTGCTTCCTGCTTCCTGCTTCGTCCTCTACTACATACACTGTCTGCAGTGTGTATGTACAGGGAGCCATCGCTGCATGAGATCGAGGAGAAACAGCGCTCCAGGAAGAACTCAGGGACTCCCACCATGAACGGAGGGAAAGCTGTCAACCAGAATTCCTAGCAGCAGGGCCCCAAAGGTGGGGGGGCCACTAGGGGGCCCTGTCCCCCCTCTCTTAAACAGAGGGGGGAGGGGCCACAAACCCCCCTCACCACCATGCCCTCTGAAGGGATGGACCGCCACGAGGGGGAGGAGCTACACCCAAGACCACGAAAAACTCTTGCCTGTGAAAATCTTTTAGACGAATATCAAGATAAACCCAGAGGGAAACAAAAAAAAACGACTACAAACATTTTCAATCAGGACTTGACCTACGTTTTATGCAAAAAAGAAGAAAAAAAGCTGTGACAAAGAAATGGTGGTCTCTTCACAATACAAATATCTATCGTTTCCAATTTATGCTGTGAAAAATTCGCTTTAAACGCGTTTGATTTCCCATGCATTGATTTTATGAATGCTATGGCACCCTCACATGCTTAATTGTGTTACTGTTGTCCAATAATAATAATATTATGTATGTGTTGATAACTCATCATCCCAATTTAGTATCATTGTTATTCTGTTTTTCGTTTGAGACTGTAGAAGTTTGAAAATGTTTTTATTTATTTATTGCGTGACAGTGAATGCACTTTTACACTGCATACACTGGTGTGAGGCTAAAAATGTAATGTGTATGAGAGCTCGCTGGTGGGCTCGGAAGGAACAGGTATGGGTGGGTGGGTGGGTGGGATGGGTTTTGCTCAGGTGATGTTCTTTCGGTGAGGAAATACGTTGGGTGGGTCTCAATACTCTTAATTTGGAGCCCTTTCTGATCTCCTCACACTCTCTGGTATTACAGGACTAGAAAACTAAAAGCAATATAGCGGCTGCTCCACCAAGCCTCACAGCAGGCCTCTACCATATTATGGTGCGTTCGAGTGCTGTGGAAATACGAGTTCCCGACTCGGAAATAACCACTTGAATGACCCTCAAAGTCTGAGTTAGAAGTGGGAAACCATGGTCCAGAATGAAGATACCCGAGTTCACGAGTTGTGACATTTCATCACTGACCCTTCACCTTTTCAACCACTAGATGGTAAAAGAAAGCAATTTACAACCCTAACCATGTGATTAATGTAGCTTAGTGGATCCATACAGTATATATATGTGGTCCTCTGTAGCTCAGCTGGTAGAGCACGGCGCTTGTAACGCCAAGGTAGTGGGTTCGATCCCCGGGACCACCCATACACAAAAAAAATGTATGCACGCATGACTGTAAGTCGCTTTGTATAAAAGCGTCTGCTAAATGGCATATTAAAAAAAAAAAATAATTAAAAATATAGTTTGACACATTGTCAACGTAAGCAACGTTAGCTGGATTAGCCATCTAGCTAGGATCTCATTGGTTGAAGAGTTATTCCGACTTCAGTAGCACATGAGCGCACTCATGCCATATTTACAACTTCACCAACTGGGAAATACGAGATTCCGAGGACCACTCGAACGCACCATAACTCTCAACGATCCAGTCCTGTCAACTCAATGGGCAGGAGGTAAAAGCCTTGTAATATCATCAGTACTCTGGCAAAGTGTGAATAGGCAGGAGGGAAAAAGGTAGATAGAGTTCAGGTTGTTTTTGTTAGGTGAACCAGCACTACTAAGGGTATTTTTCTCTAATAAGAACTGGGTTGGACAATCGTATGGGGAAAATGTAATATTCTCTCCAAAAAACAAGAGGGAAACTTGTCTAGCATCCGCCAATCAAGGATTCTTTCATGATTACTTGGAACAGGTGTACTTCACCTCTGTATGCGCTTTGACAAAGACTTTGCGCTTTGTTCAAAGTGATCAGAGAACGCTTTTAGTCGGTACAAAGAAATCATGAACATGTCCTTAGGAAGGCAAGTTGTGGCTTGTGTAAGTGCAGGACAAAGGCACAGTACCGTATGCGTCAGAAAATACATTTGTCCCAATACTCTTAAGAAGCTTCCTCTCCTTCTGTCCTTATCTTCGTTATCAGTACACTGAGCAGACTAGAAATGTCACAATAATCTGTTGATGGCATATGGCGTATTCATTTCATAAAAGTAGTCTCTTTATATCTTTAGATATAAAAGGTCAAGGAAACAAATAAAGGAAGCCTTTTAAGAGAATTTTGGACGAAGCCCCTGTGAAACCCTCCTCTTCCATTGTTAGCATTTCACCTACGATACTGAACTCAATAACAGGCTACCACAATGCAACGGGAAGGAGGCCAGCCATCCAAAATCCAGGAAAACAAACATTTGGACACCGGAAGGTGCGTTTGCCTTGAGAGTCTGTAAATATTTCCCTGTTTTGTACTTCCAGGCTGGCATCCCAATGGCTTCCATCTCAGTAGGGGCTGGCATCCCAATGGCTGCCATCTCAGTAGGTTTGGTGAGCCATTAAATGAGCCATTTGCTGCATTGTGGAAACGAGACCCCGTCATTTCATGAATCAAATGTAGAAGAACGGCTGTATATACAAAGGAGAAATAGGGTGGTCAAACCAGTTGGCAAGGCATGGAGGAATCCCCCCCCCCCCCATCACCAAGATAGACAAGTCACCTGTGGAGGAGCAATCCACTGATCCTATCGTTCGTCTAACTCAGGAAGTCCCACTCCAGTCCAATGAACGGAGTCCGACAACAAGGCGGGCCACCCTTGCCCAGCGCCTAATGCACAAAGCCTGGCCAAAGGTGTGGTCTTGGGGCGGTTTGGTCGGGGTGTTGGTGGCAAAGTGGGGGGTCTGGGGGTCAGGCCAGGACATGAGTTAGGGGATGTCAGGGTGTCATGTCAGACACATCCTCTTCTAACTGTGGCAGGTCATGGCAGAAGACCAGCACAAGGTATGGCTCTGTGCCGGAGAACTGAAAAAGGACAATTCACTGTCTTCCACTGGGGTCAGGAGAGAGCGGGCTCAGTTCTGCAGTAGCTGATCCACTATAAGTAGCAAACAGGCACAGATCTAGGATCAGCTTACTCTCCCTCAGTTCTAACCTTAACCATTAGGTCAACGTTTCCCGAACTCGGTCCTCTGGACCCCAAAGTGTGCACATTTTGATTTTTGCCCTAGCACTACACAGCTGATTCAAATAATCTACTCATCATCAAGCTTTGATTATTTGAATCAGCTGTGTAGTGTTAGGGCAAAAACCAAAATGTGCACCCAGGGAGGGCCCCAGGACCGAGGTTGGGAAACACTGCATGAGGTGGTGGATATATCCTAACCTTAACCATGAGGGGGTGGATATATCCTAACCTTAACCATGAGGTGGTGGGGATGCAAAACTGACCTTAAATCAGCATGTACAGGCAACGTCATACTCCTTGGCTCAAGTGGGGTTGGGAGGGGGAGTGGGAGGGGGAGTGGGAGGGGAGGGGAGGGGGGAGGGTTGTAGATAGAGACGAAGCGATGGATGAAACATGGAGAGAAGAAGGAAGGATAAAAAGAAGGGCTTGAGAAAAGGGCGTGAGAGTAAAATAGGGGATATGGGAGTGAACAAAGAGAGCACTTTGGGACAGAGGGACTGCCCAGGGGCTCAATACTGTGTTAAGGGGATAATATATTTATTTTTCAGTTTGCAAATGATTTAACCGTAAATGAAACACCCGCATTTATGCATTATGAATTGTGAGGTGAAAAAAAATGCACTGATATTTAAAATCAGAATGAAGTTAGTGATTGTTTAAGAATAAAAATACGTTATCAAAAGCTTTCACCTATTTATTGTGCCGCTGTGTTCTTGTTGATAACCTTCTGAGTCCACTGAGTCCACTGTATTCATAGTCCCCCCCACCCCCTTGATGCCCAGTGTCAAATCATTGAAGGTGATTTATCATGTAATTCAGGCTCTAGTCCAATGTGTCATTTTGGGATTGCGCTCCTGCGCCCTTAATTCTACTGTTGTCATGGAAACAGACTGTCTGCAAAAAGAATGAGGAGGAAGAGGAAGAGGAAGGTTGGGGCTGATGGCTGCTGCACAGAGGGCGCTTTCTTTCTTACTTCAGTTTCTAGTTTTCTATTTGAATTTTCTCCCTCGTTTTAGGTGAGCACCTAAAAGAAATGCAGCACTTCAACAAGGGATGCGTGTATACCCACAGACTCAGAGAGAGAGAGAGGGAGAGGGAGAGGGGGAGAGGGAGAGGGAGAGGGAGGGGGAGAGGGAGATCAACCCAATTATCACTCTCACAGCTCCCATACACACAGGCACACAAACCTCTCACAACAGCTTCACACATACATACACACAACTCTCACAAAAATATTGTGCTCTCTCTCTCTCTCTCTCTCTCTCTCTCTCTCTCTCTCTCTCTCACACACACACACACACTTAACACACACACACACTTCAAAGAAAGCTATTTTATCCAAAGGCTCTCCCTGATGCAATCATTCTGAAGCTAACCTCATTTCTATGTAATATTTGAGAAGTATTGTTACAGTCTACAGAGCTGAATAGAGTTGTTCTTTTGAAAGTGTTTCAATTGAGCCAAGACAAAGTCCAACTCTGGTACTGGAACCAATTCATCAGTTATTACTTTGTTAAAGCGATAGTTCATTCGAAAATAAAACGTTTGTCAAATGTTTACAAACCTTTAAAGGTCCAGTATGTAGCTTTGTGCGCACCCGACTAAATACACATAGAAATGTGAGTTATAGACCTGTAATTCTCATTGAAAGCAAGTCTGATAAGCGGTAGATATGTTCTATGTGCGCTATTTCTGCTTCCCCTCCTTAAGTTTTGCTTTTGTGTCTTTTTACTTTATGGTTTTGTACACCAGTTTTAAACAGCTGAAAATACCATATTTTTTGTTATTGAGCTAAATATTTCACAGCAGTTTAGAGGGTACAATGATTCTCTCTATATGCTTGTTTTGTCACATTAACTGAAATTAGGCGAACATGCTCTCTGTCCCGTGCAATCTTTTGTTTAGATCCAGTTACTGTTATTACTGTACCAAATGCCTCAATCACTCATGAATAGGAAATATAGGCACCATCGAAAGGCTCCCGTTTATTTGGGATTGAGGCATATAGCATTACATCTCGGCATTGGACCACTCTTGAGAAAGTTGTCTGAAAGAAACTGACAAACCGTGTTGAGTGAACTGTCCCTTTAATATCACAATTCACAGAAAGACAAGATCTATAATCTGTATAGGAATCTATGCTGTCCTTTTTAGCGTGCCTCCTGATAAACCTTTAATAGGCAGAAAACAGCTCACGGACAACAAACTTTTTTCTGTAAGTGGAAAACAGAGTCAGCTGTTTAGACTACCTTGGAAGTCCCTCGGCACCTGAGGAGAGTAATGTCAAGGGCTGCAGACAGCTCTCAGCCGTACTCTGCACCCTGCGACATGTAAATATGGAACAATGCAGGGTATCGGACTGCAGCCCTGCCTGCCACCTAATCCCTGCTGCGTGAGCGTGAGGAAACACTAGGTCGACAGCCCTCCATTGATTCTCTGAATACATTGAATTAATTATGCCACGAACATTGAGTTAATACCAGAGTGAGACATCATCAGACCATCATCAGACCATCATCAGACCATCATGAGACCATCATCATACCATCATGAGACCATCATCATACCATCATCAGGCCATCATCAGGCCATCATCAGACCATCGTCAGCCCATCATCCAGGCCATCATCAGACCATCATCCAGGCCATCATCAGACCATCATCAGACCATCATCCAGGACATCATCAGACCATCATCAGACCATCATCCAGAACATCATCAGACCATCATCAGACCATCATCCAGAACATCATCAGACCATCATCAGGACATCATCAGACCATCATCAGGACATCATCAGACCATCATCCAGGCCATCATCAGACCATCATCCAGGCCATCATCAGACCATCATCCAGAACATCATCAGACCGTCATCAGACCATCATCAGACCATCATCAGACCATCATCAGAACATCATCAGAACATCAACTGACCATCATCCAGAACATCATCAGAACATCATCAGGACATCATCAGGACATCATCAGACCATCATCCAGGCCATCATCAGACCATCATCCAGGCCATCATCAGACCATCATCCAGAACATCATCAGACCGTCATCAGACCATCATCAGACCATCATCAGACCATCATCAGAACATCATCAGAACATCATCAGGACATCATCCAGAACATCATCAGGACATCATCAGAACATCATCAGACCATCATAAGGACATCATCAGGACATCATCAGAACATCATCCAGGCATAATAAAGATCTACTTCCTTGTCTTTCTTTCTTTGCCTCATTATCATTCTTCTCTTTTTCTTTCTGTCTCTCTATTCCTCCCTCTCCGTCCCTCTGTTTCTCTGGTAGCAACCCAAATGGCACCCTATTCCCCAAAGGTAGTGCACTATAAAGGAAACAGGGTGCCAGTTGGTGACGCAGGCTCTGTGTTTAGATATGGGTTGGAGCCTTGGGGACCTTGTTGTCTTCTTCACCCCTCTCTCCAGAGACAATGAGGAACTCCTAGCTCTGAAGTAGAAGGAATGTCAACTTCCTCATAAAAAATAATTGGTCTCCGTTCAATTAAGACTTCAGCAATCTGCCTTTGATTTAAATGGGCTGGCAGGTCTTTCTCATGTCGTTTCATCCAAATCTACTGTTTAGAAATGAAGAAAGTATGAAAAATGTATGCACTCACTAACTGTAAGTCGCTCTGGATAAGCGCGTCTGCTAAAATGACAAAAAGTATTGGATAATTGGCTTTAATTCTTCTATTTCCCAGAGAAAGGAGAAAAGCAAGGTGGGAATCATTATATGGTTGTAAATGGAAGGAGGCATACAAGTGGGAGCGACTGCACAGAAGTCTTGGAAGTTTTGTGCTAGTCAGAAAATAAAGCTTACTACAGAGAAAACAGAGATGTTCTTCCTTTATATGCCATGAGACATTCTCTCTGTTTTAGTATTCACACAAAGACACACACATACAGCAACACTGACTCATGAAGCACAGGCTAGCAACACTGACTCATGAAGCACAGGCTAGCAACACTGACTCATGAAGCACAGGCTAGCAACACTAACTCATGAAGCACAGGCTAGCAACACTGACTCATGAAGGACAGGCTAGCAACACTGACTCATGAAGCACAGGCTAGCAACACTGACTCATGAAGCACAAGCTGGCAACACTGACTCATGAAGCACTGGCTAGCAACACTTACTCATGAAACACAGGCTAACAACACTGACTCATGAAGCACAGGCTAGTAACACTGACTCATGAAGCAGAGGCTAGCAACACTGACTCATGAAGCACAGGCTAGCAACACTGACTCATGAAGCACAGGCTAGCAACACTGACTCATGAAGCACAGGCTACCAACACTGAATCATGAATCACAGGCTAATAACACTGACTCATGAAGCACTGGCAAAAAACACTGACTCATGAAGCACAGGCTAGCAACACTGACTCATGAAGCACAGGCTAGCAACACTGACTCATGAAGAACAGGTTATCAACACTGACTCATAAAGCACAGGCTAGCAACACTGACTCATGAAGCACAGGCTATTAACACTGACTGATGGAGCACTGGCTAGCAACACTGACTCATGAACAACAGGCTAGCAACACTGACTCATGAAACACAGGCTAACAACACTGAATCATGAAGCACAGGCTAGCAACACTGACTCATGAAAAACAAGCTAGCAACATTGACTCATGAAGACTGGCTAGAAACACTTACTCATGAAGCACAGGCTAACAACACTGACTCAAGAAGCACAGGCTAGCAACACTGACTGATGAAGCACAGGCTAGCAACACTGACTCATGAAGCACAGGCTAGCAACACTGACTCATGAAGCACACGCTAGTAACACCTACTCATTGGGGAACACAGGCTATCAACACTGACTCATAAAGCACAGGCTAACAACACTGACTCATGAACCACAGGCTAGCAACACTGACTCATGAAGCAAAGGCTAGCAAAACCTACTCATTGAGGAACACAGGCTAGCAACACTGACTCATGTAGCACAGGCTAGCAACACTGACTCATGAACCACAGGCTAGCAACATGGACTCATGAAATACAGGCTAGCAACACTGACTCATGACGCACAGGCTATCAACACTGACTCATGAAGCAAAGGCTAGCAACACTGACTCATGAAGCACAGGCTAGCAACACTGACTCATGAAGCACAGGCTAGCAACACTGACTCATGAAGCACAGGCTAGTAACACTGACTCATGAAGCACTGGCTAAAAACACTGATTCATGAAGCACAGGCTAGCAACACTGACTCATGAAGCACAGGCTAGCAACACTGACTCATGAAGAACAGGTTATCAACACTGACTCATAAAGCACAGGCTAGCAACACTGACTCATGAAGCACAGGCTATTAACACTGACTCATGAAACACTGGATAGCAACACTGACTCATGAAGAACAGGCTAGAAACACTGACTCATGAAGCACATGCTATCAACACTGACTCATGAAGTACAGGCTAGCAACACTGACTCATGAACCACAGGCTAGCAACATGGACTCATGAAATACAGGCTAGCAACACTGACTCATGATGCACAGGCTATCAACACTGACTCATGAAGCAAAGGCTAGCAACACTGACTCATGAAGCACAGGCTAGCAACACTGACTCATGAACAACAGGCTAGCAACACTGACTCATGAAGCACAGGCTAGCAACACTGACTCATGAAACACAGGCTAGAAACACTGACTCATTAAGCACATGCTAGCAACACTGACTCATGAAGCACAGGCTAGCAACACTGACTCATGAAGAACAGGTTATCAACACTGACTCATAAAGCACAGGCTAGCAACACTGACTCATGAAGCACAGGCTATTAACACTGACTCATGAAACACTGGATAGCAACACTGACTCATGAAGAACAGGCTAGAAACACTGACTCATGAAGAACATGCTATCAACACTGACTCATGAAGTACAGGCTAGCAACACTGACTCATGAACCACAGGCTAGCAACATGGACTCATGAAATACAGGCTAGCAACACTGACTCATGACGCACAGGCTATCAACACTGACTCATGAAGCAAAGGCTAGCAACACTGACTCATGAAGCACAGGCTAGCAACACTGACTCATGAACAACAGGCTAGCAACACTGACTCATGAAGCACAGGCTAGCAACACTGACTCATGAAACACAGGCTAGAAACACTGACTCATTAAGCACATGCTAGCAACACTGACTCATGAAGCACAGGCTAGCAACACTGACTCATGAAGAACAGGTTATCAACACTGACTCATAAAGCACAGGCTAGCAACACTGACTCATGAAGCACAGGCTATTAACACTGACTCATGAAACACTGGATAGCAACACTGACTCATGAAGAACAGGCTAGAAACACTGACACATGAAGCACATGCTATCAACACTGACTCATGAAGCACAGGCTAGCAACATTGACTCATGAAGCATATGCTATCAACACTGACTCATGAAAGACAGGCTAGTAACACTGACTCATGAAGAACAGGCTAGGAACATTGACTGATGAAGCACTGGATAGCAACAGTGACTCATGAAGAACAGGCTAGCAACACTGACTCATGAACAACAGGCTAGCAACACTGACTCATGAAGCACAGGCTAGCAACACTGACTCATGAAACACAGGCTAGAAACACTGACTCATTAAGCACATGCTAGTAACACTGACTCATGAAGCACAGGCTAGTAACAGTGACTCATGAAGCACAGGCTAACAACACTGACTCTTGAAACACTGGCTAGCAACACTGACTCATGAAGCACAGGCTAGCAACACTGACTCATGAAAAACAGGCTATCAACACTGACTCATGAAGCACAGGTTATCAACACTGACTCATGAAGCACAGGCTATCAACACTGACTCATGAAGTACAGGCTAGCAACACTGACTCATGAAGCACAGGTTATCAACACTGACTCATGAAGCACAGGCTAGAAACACTGACTCATGAAGCACAGGCTAGCAACACTTACTCATGAAGCACAGGCTAGCAACACTGACTCATGAAGCACAGGCTATCAACACTGACTCATGAAGAACAGGCACAACTACTGATATATGTACTCCATCACACACACCTCACAGAAACACAGATAATATACACACACGCAAATACACACACACTCACGTACACACACACGTGCACACACACACACGTACACACAGGCGCACACACACACCACAAAGACACAAATAAATTATAATATACTTGCACCAACAAACGCACTCATGTACACACACCACACACACACACACACCACACACACACACACTCACACACACACACACACCACACACACACACTCACACACACACACACACACACACACACACACACACACACACACACACACATACACACACACACACACACACACACACACACACACATACACAGTGGTGGCGGTCCTTCATAGTTCAGGATTACGTCAGTCATGCTTGTGTATTCAGAGGTGTATGAGTACTCCAACACACACACACACCCAACTCTGCCGTATGATCATGTAATTCGTCTGGCAGTGTTTCCTGTTATATTACAATGCTGTTCTGCTCAATCCCAATAGCCCAGGGACAGAACAGTTCAATCCCAATAGCCCAGGGACAGAACAGTTCAATCCCAATAGCCCAGGGACAGAACAGTTCAATCCCAATAGCCCAGGGACAGAACAGTTCAATCCCAATAGCCCAGGGACAGAACATATCCTAAGGCAACCTCTGCTACACCGTTGCTTTAATGATTCACACTCTCTCCATCTTGTGGCAACAGGTCACAAAACCTCTCCTCTCTCATTCCATCTCACTCCCTCTCACTCCCTCTCACTCCATCTCATTCCCTCTCACTCCATCTCACTCCCTCTCACTCCATCTCACTCCATCTCACTCCATCTCACTCCCTCTCACTCCATCTCACTCCCTCTCACTCATCTCACTCCATCTCACTCCCTCTCACTCCATCTCATTCCCTCTCACTCCATCTCACTCCCTCTCACTCCATCTCACTCCCTCTCACTCCATCTCACTCCCTCTCACTCCATCTCATTCCCTCTCACTCCCTCTCACTCCATCTCACTCCATCTCACTCCATCTCACTCCCTCTCACTCCATCTCATTCCCTCTCACTCCATCTCACTCCCTCTCACTCCATCTCACTCCCTCTCACTCCATCTCACTCCCTCTCACTCCATCTCACTCCCTCTCACTCCATCTCACTCCATCTCACTCCATCTCACTCCCTCAACTCATCTCACTCCATCTCATTCCATCTCATTCCCTCTCACTCCATCTCACTCCCTCTCACTCCATCTCACTCCCTCTCATTCCATCTCATTCCATCTCATTCCCTCTCACTCCATCTCACTCCCTCTCACTCCATCTCACTCCATCTCACTCCCTCTCATTCCATCTCATTCCATCTCATTCCCTCTCACTCCATCTCACTCCCTCTCACTCCATCTCACTCCCTCTCACTCCATCTCACTCCATCTCACTCCATCTCATTCCCTCTCACTCCATCTCACTCCATCTCACTCCATCTCACTCCATCTCACTCCCTCAACTCATCTCACTCCATCTCACTCCCTCTCACTCCATCTCACTCCCTCTCACTCCATCTCACTCCCTCAACTCATCTCACTCCATCTCATTCCATCTCATTCCCTCTCACTCCATCTCACTCCCTCTCACTCCATCTCACTCCATCTCACTCCATCTCACTCCCTCAACTCATCTCACTCCATCTCACTCCCTCTCACTCCATCTCACTCCCTCAACTCATCTCACTCCATCTCATTCCATCTCATTCCCTCTCACTCCATCTCACTCCCTCTCACTCCATCTCACTCCCTCTCACTCCATCTCACTCCCTCAACTCATCTCACTCCATCTCATTCCATCTCATTCCCTCTCACTCCATCTCACTCCCTCTCACTCCCTCTCACTCCATCTCACTCCCTCTCACTCCATCTCACTCCATCTCACTCCATCTCACTCCCTCAACTCATCTCACTCCATCTCATTCCATCTCATTCCCTCTCACTCCATCTCACTCCCTCTCACTCCATCTCACTCCATCTCACTCCATCTCATTCCATCTCATTCCCTCTCATTTCTCTCTACTTTTTCTTTTAGTCCTATTAATGAATGAATGCAAATGTCATTCGTTCAAACCCAAGCTCATGCAGTCATTACATACATAAGATATGCATTCTGCACACATACACATCCATTACACATCCATTTGACATGCATTTGACATCCATTACACATCCATTTGACATGCATTTGACATCCATTACACATCCATTTGACATTCATTTGACATGCATTTGACATCCATTACACATCCATTTGACATGCATTTGACATCCATTTGACATCTATTTGACATGCATACTGGACGTTAAGTACATTTTTGCCTACATACAGTACATACATGAGCATGCACACAATATACACTCAAACACACACATAAACATTTCATACATCCCACATAGAAATAGTATGTGTATACCAGTGGAGGCTGCTGCGGGGAGGACGGCTCATAATAATGGCTGGAACGGAGCAAATGGAATGGCATCAAACACATGGAAACCATGGAAACCATGTGTTTGATGTTGTTGATACCTTTCCACCTATTCCTCTCCAGTCATTACCACGAGCTCGTCCTCCCCAATTTAGGTGCCACCAACCTCCTATGGTGTATTTGTATTTATTATGGATCCCCATTAGTTACTGCCAAGGCAGCCGCTACTCTTCCTGGGGTCCAGCAAAATTAAGGCAGTTATACAATTTTAAAACATTACAATACATTCATAACAGATTTCACAACACACTGTGTGCCCTCAGGCCCCTACTCCACTACCACATATCTACAACACAAAATCCATGTGTACGTGTGTGTATAGTGCGTATGTTATCATGTGTGTGTATGCATGTGTCTATGCCTATGTTTGTGTTGCTTCACAGTCCGATACCTCAGTATGCCTACACATCACAAACTCAGTCTCTCGTGAGCATACCAGGTATACTCAGAATCACAGACTACCCAGTTTAGGCAGCATACTAAATAGTCCAGTTAATGTCATATAGAAGTGCACGGGCAAGTGAATATCCATATAGAACGATGATATCTTTACTACTGTAGTGCATGGAGTATTGAACTACATCTAGGGTACTGCAGACATGTTATGAATTTCAGGTAGATTGAGTGGAGCATCAGGCAAAGAGCCTCCTCTGCTGCTGATGTAGAGCTGCAGCACATGATACACCAGCTATCAAAATGCAACACAGGGAAAAAACATTCCTTGATTTTAGTAAGAGTTAAAGGGGCAATCTGCAGTTCAAACAATAAAAAAAAGCAGCCATCCCACCACTGTTGACAGTACAGGTGCATCAAAGCTGGGGCCGAGAGACTGAAAAACAGCTTTTATCTCAAGGCCATCAGACTGTTAAATAGTCACCACTAGTCGGCCTCCGCCCAGTACCCTGCCCTGAACTTTAGTCACTGTTACTAGCCGGCCACCACCCGGTACTCAACCCTGCACCTTAGAAACTGCTGCCTCATGTACATAGTCATTGAACACTGGTAACTTTGATCATGTTTACATGCTGTTTTACCCACTTCATATGTATATACTGTATTCAGGTCAAGGCATATCCTACAGTGGGGGGAAAATGTATTTAGTCAGCCACCAATTGTGCAAGTTCTCCCACTTAAAAAGATGAGAGAGGCCTGTAATTTTCATCATAGGTACACGTCAACTATGACAGACA
This sequence comes from Coregonus clupeaformis, assembly GCF_020615455.1. Classification (NCBI taxonomy): domain Eukaryota; kingdom Metazoa; phylum Chordata; class Actinopteri; order Salmoniformes; family Salmonidae; genus Coregonus; species Coregonus clupeaformis. The sequence continues at coordinate 5,285,047 of NC_059205.1, read as the reverse complement.
AAATGAGAAAAAAAATCCAGAAAATCACATTGTAGGATTTTTAATGAATTTATTTGCAAATGATGGTGGAAAATAAGTATTTGGTCACCTACAAACAAGCAAGATTTCTGGCTCTCACAGACCTGTAACTTCTTCTTTAAGAGGCTCCTCTGTCCTCCACTCGTTACCTGTATTAATGGCACCTGTTTGAACTTGTTATCAGTATAAAAGACACCTGTCCACAACCTCAAACAGTCACACTCCAAACTCCACTATGGCCAAGACCAAAGAGCTGTCAAAGGACACCAGAAACAAAATTGTAGACCTGCACCAGGCTGGGAAGACTGAATCTGCAATAGGTACGCAGCTTGGTTTGAAGAAATCAACTGTGGGAGCAATTATTAGGAAATGGAAGACATACAAGACCACTGATAATCTCCCTCGATCTGGGGCTCCACGCAAGATCTCACCCCGTGGGGTCAAAATGATCACAAGAACGGTGAGCAAAAATCCCAGAACCACACAGGGGGACCTAGTGAATGACATGCAGAGAGCTGGGACCAAAGTAACAAAGCCTACCATCAGTAACACCCTATGCCGCCAGGGACTCAAATCCTGCAGTGCCAGACGTGTCCCCCTGCTTAAGCCAGTACATGTCCAGGCCTGTCTGAAGTTTGCTAGAGTGCATTTGGATGATCCAGAAGAGGATTGGGAGAATGTCATATGGTCAGATGAAACCAAAATATAACTTTTTGGTAAAAACTCAACTCGTCGTGTTTGGAGGACAAAGAATGCTGAGTTGCATCCAAAGAACACCATACCTACTGTGAAGCATGGGGGTGGAAACATCATGCTTTGGGGCTGTTTTTCTGCAAAGGGACCAGGACGACTGATCCGTGTAAAGGAAAGAATGAATGGGGCCATGTATCGTGAGATTTTGAGTGAAAACCTCCTTCCAACAGCAAGGGCATTGAAGATGAAACGTGGCTGGGTCTTTCAGCATGACAATGATCCCAAACACACCACCCGGGCAACGAAGGAGTGGCTTCGTAAGAAGCATTTCAAGGTCCTGGAGTGGCCTAGCCAGTCTCCAGATCTCAACCCCATAGAAAATCTTTGGAGGGAGTTGAAAGTCCGTGTTGCCCAGCGACAGCCCCAAAACATCACTGCTCTAGAGGAGATCTGCATGGAGGAATGGGCCAAAATACCAGCAACAGTGTGTGAAAACCTTGTGAAGACTTACAGAAAACGTTTGACCTGTGTCATTGCCAACAAAGGGTATATAACAAAGTATTGAGAAACTTTTGTTATTGACCAAATCTTATTTTCCACCATCATTTGCAAATAAATTCATTAAAAATCCTACAATGTGATTTTCTGGATTTTTTTTCTCATTTTGTCTGTCATAGTTGACGTGTACCTATGATGAAAATTACAGGCCTCTCATCTTTTTAAGTGGGAGAACTTGCACAATTGGTGGCAGACTAAATACTTTTTCCCCCACTGTATATAACTACTGCTCTGCACACCTTTTCTATTAATCTCTTCCCAACTATTTTGCAATCTATATTGGACGGCTGTCAATCCTTTGGTCCTTAAATGAAACTGGTATACTTTGTTATTTATCACAGTTTTCTTTAACCAATTATGTTCTTTAATGCAAGGCCGACAGACAAGTTCCTTACATTTCCCCCCTTCCACTTTCCTCTTCCATTTTTGCGGTAATGCTGCAATTATTTGGTTGTAATTTTGGGTAGAGCAGACATTTCCATATGTTTTTGTTAGCTGCATGTGCGACATAACTCCACCAGTCCTACCGATGATATCATTTACGAAGATTATACCTTTTTTAAACATTTTGTCAAATAAAATATGATTTTTTATCAATTAGTATATTTGAGTTTAACCACAATATTTGTTGCATTATTTGTTCTGTCGTTTCTGGAGGATGAAATTGAAATTGCAACCAACTTTCTATGGCTTGTTTTAGAAATAGTGATATTTGGGAGATGATTTCCTTTTCAAATAACTGAAAGTGTGAGGTTGTAATCTGAATAAAGGGGAAAAGGCCATTCTTGAACATTGGGTGAGACAATCTTACTAATTTGCAAGAGAACCAGTTCGGATTTAAGTATAACTTTTGTATGACTGAAACTTTTAGTGATAGGTTGAATGCTTTAATATTTAATAATTTAATAAACCTCCGAATTCATATTCATTATATAAATAGGCCGTTTAATTTTGTCTTGCTTGCCGTTCCAAATAAAATTGAATATTTTTTTCTCTTATAATTTAAAAAACTGTTGCTCATTCTAATATTTCTATATTTCTTAATAATATTTTTTTGGATTTGCGTTTATTGTTTTGTATTGTCAGGTATTACTACACTGTTGGAGCTAAGCGTTTTGCTACATCCGCGATAACATCGGCTAAATACCCAATAACATTTAATTTTATTTTATTTGTTTTGGTAAACAGCTTAGGGATGGGGCTGGATATATGTAACCACTCTCAAATTCATAGCCAGAGCTATGAATACTAGGACTGACCATCCAAGATGTCAAAATGATAGTTTTTAACCATGTTTAGAGGCTATACAGTGTTTGTTTACAATTAGCCTACATTGTTTACAAACTATGGAGTAAAACAAGCTTATATTTTGGGTTCTGATGTGGTACGACAGTTGAACTAAGCTCATGACAAATGTATAAATTATATTCTTCAATAATCAATGAGTGGCAGCCTACAGTTACAGGTTATTAGAAACGTATCATTTGAAATGGATCATGCTCCTGTAACCCGCCCCCCCCCGCCAACAAAAAATTACAAAAATAATAAAAATGTCCAAAAAAATAATAAAAATAATCTATGGTATACATCATTCATTTAAAAGTTAAAACAAAAATGGATGTATCAATCGCGTTCTAATCTGTGTTTTGTAATCTGTATGATCCATAGCCTACTGTTCTAATAAATACTACCTACCATTCTAATAAATGAGAGAGAGACCGAGAGAGAGAGAGATTTCACTTTAGTTTATTATCTTTTTCACTTACTTTGGCAATGTACACATACGTTTCCCATGCCAATAAAGCCCCCATTACATTGAAATTGAATTGAGAGAGAGAGAGAGAGAGAGAGAGAGAGAGAGAGAGAGAGAGAGAGAGAGAGAGAGAGAGAGAGAGAGAGAGAGAGAAGAGAGAAAGTATTATTCTGGAGACCAACGATGAATAAATAATTCAGATTTTATTCAAATTTGACAAATAGGCTATAGCCTCACAACCATGTAACTTAACATTAATAAAAATAATAAGTTAAATTAACAATTTCGTAAAAACGTTGGCAAGCTAGTAAGGATTTGGAATGAAAGCTGTCGTCGATTCGAAGGCCATCTGGTTTCGGAGTAAAAAGTAGACAAGCCTGTCAGCATGCGGTCCATGACTTCCAAAAGAACACTTTGCATCCTTGTTTGCGAACGCGCGAGTCCGGTGGTATAGTCTCGCGCCTACTCTCCTGTTTCCCGACACTCTCCGGTCCATGAGGGAGAAAGTTTGTTTTGAACGTGTTGTCGTGGTGTGACTGTGGAAGCTTGTAAAGCAGCCAGGCGAGGTTGTATTTGTCGTCGGCGGATACCTGTGAAAGGAAAACGATATGTTCTTACATAGCTGCAAATGTTAAATGCATTCCTTGTTAATTAAAATAGCATATAGCCTAGCATAGGTAGGCTAGCCTACTAAAATAAAACATCCAAAGTGAAGTAGCCTATCATTTTGTGCGTTTACTGCCATTCTGCCAATTAGCCATTTCAGAACCATGGACAGATCCACTCATTTCATTCGTTCCACTAAGTAAAGTCAACTTTATATCGCCTAATTTTCACAAACCCTGAAAAGGTACTAACAGAACACCATGCTCCTCACCTGTTTCTCCTGTAATGTTTCGAGCCATGTTGGTTTATCCTGGTGTCCGAGCTTGAGATCCGACGACCCTCCGACAGAGTCGATCTTCCCCGTCTGACACAGCTTGACACACACAAGCACAAATGCGCACCAGATTCCGGTGAGGGCCATCTGGACTCTGGTAGGTCTCTCGAGCTGGTATAGATGAGATGTCCCAAGATAGAATGATGAACGAAACTGTGACTAACTTTCAGCCACCTCGGAAGCTGGTCTTTTTAAACCAATGTATTGTGTAGGATGAGGGTGAAGAGAGTCCTCAAATTGTATTTGTCCTCAGTGACGCAGTAAAGCATGTGATGTGACAGATCATTTACAACAGTCATTAGGCGTCTGGAACTAAAGACAACTCTTGTTCTTCTCATAGTTGCAAGACCGCATATTTTACAACGAGATGTTGGATCATAATTAAAAATGTTACAGGTAATTTTCATTTGTAGCCTATAGTGTTTAACGCACCATTTATTCAGACCATAAATTCCACTTGTGCTGTGTGCCTCAGCTATAACTGGGACCCACACTCACGTCATTGCGGATATAGAGGCATAAGTGTACGTCATGTCATCATCGGTTGTTTTCACATATTTGCATGCACACAGCTCCACACACTCTGCTAGTACAAGCTGGTTTCCGCGCAACTGTCCGCGCAATATGCGCTCATGTGAAATAAAAAGTTAATGACACCGACACGGCGCAAAAGTGATCTCATTAACCCTTTTTCTGCGCCATAAAACGGGTAGACATTGGGGAATCCAGAGTACGCGGAAGTCGCTCATCGTCGCGGAATGCTCACACTGGTTCCCTCTGCCTATTAATGAGATTTACACTCTGTTTGACGTATATATGTTAGTCCGTAGTCCCCACTCTCCCACCCTCTTATTACAGTTGTAGCCAGTGGCAGACTTGGACCAGAAATCGGCCCTGGCATTTCTAACACACCGGCCCATTTTTTTTTCCCATGAGGTCCCCACATCGGTCAATTTTTACTTGAGGCCCCCATTATTAGCCAAATAATGATCATTTTGTGCAAAAAACCCAAGTTACACAGGCCCACTGGGCAAAAAAATTGACCTGCCCCTGGTTGTAGCATACGGTGTATGTATTGACACAGCAGCCATAGCTGACCAGTCACTGAGATTATGCTGAATGAAAATGCATGTTTTATGTTGTTATCACAAGCCATTGAGGATTCCTATACCTAGAAAGTCATGGTTGGCAAGCCGAAGACAAAATAATGTGGATCCTCTTATTGGAGTTCACCTTGAAAGGGAAGGAGGTAGGCCCTTAAAGGGGCAATCTGCAGTTGATACGTATTTTTTAAATAAATAAATTAATGATATGTAGCCCACACATTGATTCTTAAAGAATATAACTTATAAATGCTTCCTGAGCTTAGTTCAACCCCATCAGAATCCCAAATATAAGCTTGATTTACTCCTATGTTTGTAAACAAAGTACATTTAAACAAACACTGTATAGCCTCAAAACATGGTCAAAACTATACTTTTTTTTATAGCATGGACGGTCAGTCCTTGCATCAGTAGCTCCGTCGATGAATTTGACAGTGGTTACATTTTCCAGCCCCATCCCTCAGCTTTTTAAAGAAACAGTGGCGGGGATGACTTAGTAATTGTTTCAACTGCAGATTGTCCATTTAAGGGGGATAGCACATTACTTTATTGAATGATATACTATAGGAGGCTCATGTAGCGACACTACCATTAGTAAGGTTCCTACCTCTTCCACTGAGTGGATTAATCCTATTAGTGTAGGAGGTAATAGTGCACGTCCCTCACAAGTTCATGGCACCTTGCATGGTGTCCACAACATCTGAAAAAAGCCTATAGGGCACAAATGAGAAAGTAGAGGTATTTTAAGATAAAAAGAGATAGTGTATGGTTTCTTATATTGCTTCCAGTCAAAGCAGTGTTAGGACGCAAATTAGAAAGTGGCTTTCTAGGCTTTTTAATATTAGCAGTGGTAGTAGTACCTTCCAATGGATTACTGTGCTCTTCAACATGGTCTCATTAGAATACGTAACAAATGTGACATTTTAAGTATAGTTGGCGCATGTCACTTATGTCTGTTATTGCCTTACATCAAATCAGTGTGTTTTAAAGATGCTGGGGCTTTGTTATCATGGTGCATGGTGGGACATATATAACGTTTTATTATTGGATTGAGGTCTGGGCTTTGACTAGGCCATTCCAAGACATTTAAATGTTTCCCCTTAAACCACTCGAGTGTTGCTTTAGCAGTATGCTTAAGGTCATTGTCCTGCTGGAAGGTGAACCTCCGTCCCAGTCACCATTGGCTCAGCAAGCCCATGGAATTGGCTGATTAAATGTCCAGCTGGACCGCCTAATCAGCCGGCATTCACACACATAAATACAGACACACACACACGCACATACGTAGGCAGGCGATAACAAATTGAGTTTTTTTTTTTTTACTAACTCGTTGCTGTAACACCTTATTGGACTTTTCTATTGACCTTCAGCACCATGGACAGCTCCAGTATGTTGACCTTTAGCACCATGGACAGCTACCGTATGTTGACCTTCAGCACCATGGACAGCTCCATTATGTTGGCCTTCAGCACCATGGACAGCTACAGTATGTTGACCTTTAGCACCATGGACAGCTACGGTATGTTGACCTTCAGCACCATGGACAGCTCCATTATGTTGACCTTTAGCACCATGGACAGCTACATAATGTTGGCCTTCAGCACCATGGACAGCTCCATTATGTTGCCATTCAGCACCATGGACAGCTACCGTATGTTGACCTTCAGCACCATGGACAGCTACAGTATGTTGCTTGTCTTTTTATTGAGGAAATGAAGGGATTCTGGTTATAGAGATTGTGGCTGTGGAAGTTAACAAATAAATAATGTTATATTTCAGGAACAGGATGTTGGTCTTTTAGTCTGTTACTTAACAGTAAATTGTGGAGTAGAATTAAAGTGTGGAAACAAAACAGTTTACTGTGGAAAGTGAATGTAGACTTACAGCCACCTGTGTTTTCCCAGTAGCTACCGGCTATAGCCAGCTTTCACTAGTACACTGACCTCACACATTCACATCATTTGTTATTTCCAAGCATAGGATGTCCTGTCCAAACCTGTTCAAACATAGGATGTCCTGTCCAAACCTGTTCAAACATAGGATGTCCTGCCCAGACCTGTTCAAACATAGGATGTCCTTTCCAAACCTGTTCAAACATAGGATGTCCTGTCCAAACCTATTCAAACATAGGATGTCCTGTCCAGACCTGTTCTCTCAGTTCGCTATGAAGGCGGTTTCCCTGCCAACCAAAGTGGTGTGCACCCTACTCATGTGTGATAGAATCTTAATGACATCAGTGCTGTGTGATGGATCTCTTTCCCACTGAATAGTCCATGACATCTAGATGGTCATTTCAGGTTCACACAAGTTCCTTATCAATATCGATCTGGTTAAGTGAGTTTCAAGGTCTAACTTGGAATTAGTCAATAATAATGTTTCAGTGCCTTTAAAAAAAAATATTTTCATCTTGCCATGCAAACAATGAGGTTTGCTACATGGCACCATATTATTTCCAACAATGTTAAACATCAAAGCAAGCCTTCAGTTGTGTTGTTCATGCTCAAGTAATCGGGACTGACCTCTCATAACAGCATACTGCAGGCTAATGCTAACTACTGTGATTGGCCATAAAGATGAATGAAGATGATCGGCAGCCTCGGATCAAAGTTATTCCACGGGGGTGAATCGGCTTCAGTGGGCCTGGGGGGCCTATTGACCCACTCGTTAACAGTACAGTACCCTGACAGCATGACAAGGAGAGAAGAGACGTTACACGGAGAGAAGAGACGTTACAAGGAGAGAAGAGGCGTACATGGATAGAAGAGACGTTACATGGAGAGAAGAGGCGTTACATGGAGAGAAGAGAGCGTTAAGGAGAGAAGAGACGTTACAAGGAGAGAAGAGACGTTACAAGGAGAGAAGAGGCGTTACAAGGACAGAAGAGCGCGTTACAAGGAGAGAAGAGACGTTACAAGGAGAGAAGAGGCGTTACAAGGAGAGAAGAGAGCGTTACAAGGAGAGAAGAGACGTTACAAGGAGAGAAGAGGCGTTACAAGGAGAGAAGAGACGCGTTACATGGAGAGAAGAGACGTTACAAGGAGAGAAGAGAGTTACATGGAGAGAAGAGGCGTTACAAGGAGAGGAGACGTTACAAGGAGAGAAGAGACGTTACAAGGAGAGAAGAGACGTTACATGGAGAGAAGAGACGTTACAAGGAGAGAGGAGACGTTACAAGGAGAGAAGAGACGTTACAAGGAGAGAAGAGACGTTACAAGGAGAGAAGAGACGTTACAAGGAGAGAAAATACGTTACAAGGACAGAAGAGACGTTACAAGGAGAGAAGAGACGTTACAAGGAGAGAAGAGACGTTACATGGAGAGAAGAGACGTTACAAGGAGAGAAGAGACGTTACATGGAGAGAAGAGACGTTACAAGGAGAGAGGAGACGTTACAAGGAGAGAAGAGACGTTACAAGGAGAGAAGATACGTTACATGGAGAGAAGAGACGTTACAAGGAGAGAAGAGACGTTACAAGGAGAGAAGAGACGTTACAAGGAGAGAAGAGACGTTACAAGGAGAGAAAAGACGTTACAAGGAGAGAAGAGACGTTACAAGGAGAGAAGAGACGTTACAAGGAGAGAAGAGACGTTACAAGGAGAGAAGAGACGTTACAAGGAGAGAAGAGACGTTACAAGGAGAGAAGAGACGTTACATGGAGAGAAGAGACGTTACATGGAGAGAAGAGACGTTACAAGGAGAGAAGAGACGTTACATGGAGAGAAGAGACGTTACAAGGACAGAAGAGACGTTACATGGAGAGAAGAGACGTTACATGGAGAGAAGAGACGTTACATGGAGAGAAGAGACGTTACAAGGACAGAAGAGACGTTCCAAGGACAGAAGAGACGTTCCAAGGAGAGAAGAGATGTTACAAGGAGAGAAGAGACGTTACAAGGAGGGAAGAGACGTTACAAGGAGAGAAGAGACGTTACAAGGAGAGAAAAGACGTTACAAGGAGAGAAGAGACGTTACAAGGAGAGAAAAGACGTTACAAGGAGAGAAGAGACGTTACAAGGAGAGAAGAGACGTTACAAGGAGAGAAGAGACGTTACAAGGAGAGAAGAGACGTTACAAGGAGAGAAGAGACGTTACAAGGAGAGAAGAGACGTTACAAGGAGAGAAGAGGCGTTACATGGAGAGAAGAGGCGTTACATGGAGAGAAGAGACGTTACAAGAAGAGAAGAGACGTTACATGGAGAGAAGAGACGTTACAAGGAGAAGAGACGTTACATGGAGAGAAGAGACGTTACAAGGAGAGAAGAGACGTTACATGGAGAGAAGAGACGTTACAAGGAGAGAAGAGACGTTACATGGAGAGAAGAGACGTTCCATTATTTATGGCAACGAGTATAGTTAGACTTTATTGAGGATAAATGTGCTTACTCTATGACTGAGATATGTGGTTAGTTGTGTCACCTAGCTATCTTAAGATGACTAAGTCGCTCTGGATAAGAGCGTCTGCTAAATGACTAAAAGGTCAATGTAAAACGTAGATGTTATCGCGCAGAACATTTTATGACATTTAGACCTAAACTCAAGTAATTACACAGACGCAACTTTGAGTGAATGTTTATGTGGCATTATCCAACCAGTGTAATAAGAAATTGTGCAAATACAAAAAATCACATGTTGTTTTGTGTGAGAGCACCTATGTTGAAGGGGATAACTGAGATACATTATCAAATATACTTGATCAAATGACAAAAGACCTGAAAAACATACATGTCAATAAAACCTAACCAAACACAATAGCTATATACAGTACAGTGCTTGAGACTGTATAAAACCACTTAGTTACATTAAAATCACATTTGTGTGGTCCTTAGTGCGAGTCATGGAGGGCTCAATGCAATACAACCCAGAAGGTAATGTTAACAGTAGTTCCATGGTATCTTAAAAAACATGTCAGTCTTGATTCAGAATAATTCAGCCGTGTCTTTCGGACTGGGAACCATACCAGGTTACAAATAGTATCTTACACGTTCCGAATACTTGGCTGGATTTGTCTGAAAGAACACCTCATTATAAAGACATTAGAATATGATTATTATCATTGTTAAAGTCTCATCCGTCAAAGTAATGGTTCATTTTTTGCAATGCCCGAGGCTGTACGTGAGTTACAATACACTGCCATGGCCATGTGGTTTCCTGCAGACACGGCAGCGACTGATGACATTCTCTAGAAGACGTCCCTTCACCGTCTGGGGCACAGGCTTACTGCATGGGGGAGCACACAAAACAGGCTGATCTAGGATCATGTCCCCCGAGTCCATATAATGTGATTCATTATATGATCTAAAAGGAGAAAACTGATCCTAGATCAGTAAAGTATGCTCTGTAAGGAAAGTAGGCTCTCTTTGGAGTAGCACCACGACGTATGGTTTAGTCCAATCTGACGCAGTATTACTGTATACTGTGCTGTAAAATACAGGGTATTATACCATTAGAGTTGACAGTTACGTCATAAAACACAAGTCTACAACATCAAATGAAATCCAACATAGTTTAGTATAGTTGAGTATAGCATACAGTGGCTTGCGAAAGTATTCACCCCCCCTTGGCATTTTTTCTATTTTGTTGCCTTACAACCTGGAATTAAAATTGATTTTTTTGGGGGTTTGTATCATTTGATTTACACAACATGCATACCACTTTGAAGATGCAAAATACCTTTTATTGTGAAACAAACAAGAAATAAGACAAAAAAAAAGAAAACTTGAGCATGCATAACTATTCACCCCCCCAAAAGTCAATACTTTGTAGAGCCAACTTTTGCAGCAATTACAGCTGCAAGTCTCTTGGGGTATGTCTCTATAAGCTTGGCACATCTAGCCACTGGGATTTTTGCCCATTCTTCAAGGCAAAACTGCTCCAGCTCCTTCAAGTTGGATGGGTTCCGCTGGTGTACAGCAATATTTAAGTCATACCACAGATTCTCAAATGGATTGAGGTCTGGGCTTTGACTAGGCCATTCCAAGACATTTAAATGTTTCCCCTTAAACCACTCGAGTGTTGCTTTAGCAGTATGCTTAAGGTCATTGTCCTGCTGGAAGGTGAACCTCCGTCCCAGTCTCAAATCTCTGGAAGACTGAAACAGGTTTCCCTCAAGAATTTCCCTGTATTTAGTGCCATCCATCATTCCTTCAATTCTGACCAGTTTCCCAGTCCCTGCCGATGAAAAACATCCCCACAGTGAAGCATGGTGGTGGCAGCATCATGCTGTGGATGGTGTTCTCGGGGTGATGAGAGGTGTTGGGTTTGTGCCAGAGATAGCGTTTTCCTTGATGGCCAAAAAGCTCAATTTTAATCTCATCTGACCAGAGTACCTTCTTCCATATATTTGGGAGTCTCCCACATGCCTTTTGCGAACACCAAACGTGTTTGCTTATTTTTTCTTTAAGCAATGGCTTTTTTCTGGCCACTCTTCCGTAAAGCCCAGCTCTGTGGGTGTACGGCTCAAAGTGGTCCTATAGACAGATACTCCAATCTCCGCTGTGGAGCTTTGCAGCTCCTTCAGGGTTATATTTGGTCTTTGTTGCCTCTCTGATTAATGCCCTCCTTGCCTGGTCCGTGAGTTTTGGTGGGCGGCCCTCTCTTGACAGGTTTGTTGTGGTGCCATATTCTTTCCATTTATTTATAATGGATTTAATGGTGCTCCGTGGGATGTTCAAAGTTTCGGATATTTTTTTATAACCCAACCCTGATCTGTACTTCTCCACAACTTTGTCTCTGACCTGTTTGGAGAGCTTCTTGGTCTTCATGGTGCCGCTTGCTTGGTGGTGCCCCTTGCTTAGTGTTGTTGCAGACTCTGGGGCCTTTCAGAACAGGTGTATATATACTGAGATCATGTGACAGATCATGTGACACTTAGATTGCGCACAGGTGGACTTTATTTAACTAATTATGTGACTTCTGAAGGTAATTAGTTGCACCAGATCTTATTTAGGGGCTTCATAGCAAAGGGGGTGAATAAATACTGCCGCACCACTTTTCCGTAATTTTTTTGATTTTTTTTCATTTCACTTCACCAATTTGGCCTATTTTGTATGTCCATTACATGAAATCCAAATAAAAATCTATTTGAATTACAAGTTTTAATGCAACAAAGGGGGATGAATACTTTTGCAAGGCACTGTAGAACAAAACAGAATATGATACAGTATAGATAGATGGGTTGGGCATAGATATGTGGACATTTCATGTTAGAGCTGGGCTCAAACAAACGTCTGCACACACTTTGCAGCCCTCCAGAACCGTAATCCCCACCATGCACTCACACACACACAAGCATGCACATACACACTGAATCAATCTCTGCTGTGATGATTCTAACCTGAACATGTGGTTGGGGTCGAGCGAGGCCAGCCAGAAGCTGTAGGGAGTCAGGGAAGTAGTTACAGGTTCCCGGCCGTGACACTTTCGATGAAGGGGACCTGGCGGAAGTGTTCCAGACACGAGCCTGGGGAGACCAGAGGCTGGCCCGACCCCTCAGCACCCGCACCCGTTTGCTGGGAGAAAAGGAGAGAGGCGGAAGAGAAAAGAGATGGGAAGCAATAGGGTATGGAAAGGAGAAGATGAGTATAGAAAATGAGGAGAGGGTGAGGAGAAAGGGGAAAAGAAAGGAGATGACAGATGGAAAGCCACAGACGGAAAGCGGCAGACGGAAAGCGGGGGTTTGAAGAGGTGAGGGGTAGAGTAGTATAGAGAAGGAGAGTTAGTTAGACTGAGTTTTGAATGATGTCACAATGGACTCTGCTCCACATGCTGCTACTATGATATTTCATTCACATCATTATCATTCATATCATTCACATCATTATCATTCATATCATTCATATCATTATCATTCATATCATTCACATTGTTATCATTCATATCATTCACATCATTATCATTCATATCATTATCATTCATATCATTATCATTCATATCATTCACATCATTATCATTCATATCATTCACATCATTCACATCATTATCATTCATATCATTCACATCATTCACATCATTATCATTCATATAAGTCACATCATTATCATTCACATCATTATCATTCATATCATTCACATTATTATCATTCATATCATTCACATCATTATATCATTCATATCATTCATATCAATCGCATTTATCAATTTACACATAACCTGTACAGATATGAAACAGTATATGGATATACGTAATACAGGGAGCAGGTTGTTAGTGGCCTGTGGAACCAGCCTGATTGCCCCGTTTACCAGACTGTTTCACTGATGAATCAGTCTGGCCTTTCTCAATAGATGGCCATTTGCAATAAGTTAGAATCGGTCCAATCAGCATCCTCTCAGAAACAAAAGGGTGGATCTAGGACAAAATCACACGTTGCCAAACACTGTGCTTTGAATTAGGCCTTCCTCTGATTGGTTGAAGGTGATTCAAACGCAGACAAGTTAGTTTTGAAACATGCTGCTACTATGATATTTCATTCACATCATTATCATTCATATCATTCACATCATTATCATTCATATCATTCATATCATTATCATTCATATCATTCACATCGTTATCATTCATATCATTCGCATCGTTATCATTCACATCATTATCATTCATATCATTCACATCATTATCATTCATATCATTATCATTCATATCATTCACATCATTATCATTCATATCATTATCATTCATATCATTCACATCATTATCATTCACATCATTATCATTCATATAATTCACATCATTATCATTCATATAATTCACATCATTATCATTCACATCATTATCATTTATATCATTCACATTATTATCATTCATATCATTCACATCATTATCATTCATATCATTCACATCATTATATCATTCATATCATTCATATCAATCGCATTTATCAATTTACACATAACCTGTACAGATATGGAACAGTATATGGATATACGTAATACAGGGAGCAGGTTGTTAGTGGCCTGGTGGAACCAGCCTGATTGCCCCGTTTACCAGACTGTTTCACTTGATGAATCAGTCTGGCCTTTCTCCAATAGATGGCCATTTGCAATAAGTTAGAATCGGTCCAATCAGCATCCTCTCAGAAACAAAAGGTGGATCTAGGACAAAATCACACGTTGCCAAACACTGTGCTTTGAATTAGGCCTTCCTCTGATTGGTTGAAGGTGATTCAAACGCACACAAGTTAGTTTTGAATAATGCCCTTCATTACAGACATATGCTCAAAATGTTTCAATGAAGAGGAATGCCAGACTGATATGTGAAGTGAAATAGGTCAGGATGGTTCCACCAGGCTAGGTAGTTACCATGACAAAGGTCAGGATGGTTCCACCAGGCTGGGTAGTTACCATGACAAAGGTCAGGATGGTTCCACCAGGCTAGGTAGTTACCATGACAAAGGTCAGGATGGTTCCACCAGGCTAGGTAGTTACCATGACAAAGGTCAGGATGGTTCCACCAGGCTAGGTAGTTACCATGACAAAGGTCAGGATGGTTCCACCAGGCTAGGTAGTTACCATGACAAAGGTCAGGATGGTTCCACCAGGCTAGGTAGTTACCATGACAAAGGTCAGGATGGTTCCACCAGGCTAGGTAGTTACCATGACAAAGGTTTGGATGGTTCCACCAGGCTAGGTTGTTACCATGACAAAGGTCAGGATGGTTCCACCAGGCTAGGTTGTTACCATGACAAAGGTCAGGATAATTCCACCAGGCTAGGTTGTTACCATGACAAAGGTCATGATGGTTCCACCAAGCTAGGTAGTTACCATGACAAAGGTCAAGATGGTTCCACCAGGCTAGGTTGTTACCATGACAAAGGTCAGGATGGTTCCACCAGGCTAGGTTGTTACCATGACAAAAGGTCAGGATAATTCCACCAGGCTAGGTTGTTACCATGACAAAGGTCATGATGGTTCCACCAAGCTAGGTAGTTACCATGACAAAGGTCAAGATGGTTCCACCAGGCTAGGTTGTTACCATGACAAAAGGTCAGGATGGTTCCACCAGGCTAGGTAGTTACCATGACAAAAGTCAGGATGGTTCCACCAGGCTAGGTTGTTACCATAACAAAGGTCAGGATGGTTCCACCAGGCTAGGTAGTTACCATGACAAAGGTCAGGATTGTTCTACCAGGCTAGGTAGTTACCATGACAAAAGTCAGGATGGTTCCACCAGGCTAGGTTGTTAATAATAATAATAATAATAAATAATATGCCATTTAGCAGACGCTTTTATCCAAAGCGACTTACAGTCGTGCGTGCATACATTTTTGTGTATGGGTGGTCCCGGGGATCAAACCCACTACCTTGGCGTTACAAGCGCCGTGCTCTACCAGCTGAGCTACAGAGGACCACTGTTACCACTTGTTACCATGACAAAGGTCAGGATGGTTCCACCAAGCTAGGTTGTTACCATGACAAAGGTCAGGATGGTCCCACCAGGCTAGGTTGTTACCATGACAAAGGAGTATCCAGTCCAGAGGGATTCCCAGTCACCAGGACAGTCTGGGAGCTGGGCGGTCTGGCTGTGGATGGCAATGGCATTGGAGCTGCCCTCACACACTGAACACCTAATCACAAACACCAACAGTAGCATATTGTCATTTCAGTGAAACATGTCAGAATAAAGAAAACTGCAGAGGCCTTGTATTTTAAGGTGTGTGAGTTAGTGTGTGTGTGTGTTAGTGTGTGTGTGTTAGTGTGTTTGTGTGTGTGTTTGTTAGTATTTGTGCGTTAGTGTGTGTGAGTTAGTGTGTGTGAGTTAGTGTGTGTGAGTTAGTGTGTGTGAGTTAGTGTGTGTGAATTTTGTGTGTGTGAGTTAGTGTGTGTGTGTGTTAGTGTTTGTGTTTGTTAGTGTTTGTGTGTTAGTGTGTGTGTTTGTGTGTTAGTGTGTTAGTTTGTGTGTGTTAGGTGTGTGTGTGTGTGTGTGTGTGTGTTAGTGTGTGTGTGTTAGTATGTGTTAGTGTGTGTGAGTTAGGTGTGTGTGTGTGTGTGTGTGTGTGTTAGTGCGTGTGTGTTAGTGTGTGTTAGTGTGTGTGAGTTAGTTAGTGTTTGTGAGTTAGTGTGTGTGTGTTAGTGTGTGTGAATTAGTGTGTGTTAGTGTGTGTTAGTGTGTGTGTTATTGTGTTAGTTTGTGTTAGTGTGTATTAGTGTGTGTGTTATTGTGTTAGTTTGTGTTAGTGTGTGTGTTATTGTGTTAGTGTGTGTTAGTGTGTGTTAGTGTGTTAGTGTGTGTGTGTTATTGTGTTAGTGTGTGTTAGTGTGTGTTAGTGTGTGTGTTATTGTGTTAGTGTGTGTTAGTGTGTTAGTGTGTGTGTTATTGTGTTAGTGTGTGTTAGTGTGTTAGTGTGTGTGTTAGTGTGTGTTAGTGTGTGTGTTATTGTGTTAGTGTGTGTTAGAGTGTGTTAGTGTGTTAGTGTGTGTGTTATTGTGTTAGTGTGTGTGTTATTGTGTTAGTGTGTGTTAGTGTCTGTTAGTGTGTTAGTGTGTGTGTGTTAGTGTGTTTGTGTGTGTGTTTGTTAGTATTTGTGCGTTAGTGTGTGTGAGTTAGTGTGTGTGAGTTAGTGTGTGTGTGTTAGTGTGTGTGTGTGTTAGTGTGTGTGTTAATTTGTGTGTTAGTGTGTGTGTTAGTCTGTGAGTTACTCCGTGTGAGTTAGTGTGTGTGTGTGTTAGTGTTTGTGTGTGTTAGTGTTTGTGTGTTAGTGTGTGTGTGTTAGTGTGTTAGTGTGTTAGTTTGTGTGTGTTAGTGTGTGTGTGTGTATGTTAGTGTGTGTGTGTTAGTGTGTGTTAGTGTGTGTGAGTTAGTGTTTGTGAGTTAGTGTGTGTGTGTTAGTGTGTGTGAATTAGTGTGTGTTAGTGTGTGTTGTGTGTGTGTTATTGTGTTGGTTTGTGTTAGTGTGTATTAGTGTGTGTGTTATTGTGTTGGTTTGTGTTAGTGTGTGTGTTATTGTGTTAGTGTGTGTTAGTGTGTGTTAGTGTGTGTTAGTGTGTTAGTGTGTGTGTTATTGTGTTAGTGTGTGTTAGTGTGTGTTAGTGTGTGTGTTATTGTGTTAGTGTGTGTTAGTGTGTGTTATCGTGTTAGTGTGTGTTAGTGTGTGTTAGTTTGTGTGTTGTTGTGTTAGTGTGTGTTAGTGTGTGTTAGTGTGTTAGTGTGTGTGTTATTGTGTTAGTGTGTGTTAGTGTGTGTGTTATTGTGTTAGTGTGTGTTGGTGTGTTAGTGTGTGTTAGTGTGTGTTAGTGTGTGTGTTATTGTGTTGAGTGTGTGTTGAGTGTGTGTTTAGTGTGTGTTAGTGTGTGTGTTATTGTGTTAGTGTGTGTTAGTGTGTGTTAGTGTGTGTTAGTGTGTGTGTTAGTGTGTGTGTTATTGTGTTAGTGTGTGTTAGTGTGTTAGTGTGTGTGTTATTGTGTTAGTGTGTGTTAGTGTGTGTTAGTGTGTTAGTGTGTGTTAGTGTGTGTTGTGTGTGTGTTGTTGTGTTGAGTGTGTGTTAGTGTGTGTTAGTGTGTTGAGTGTGTGTGTTATTGTGTTAGTGTGTGTTGTGTGTGTGTTATTGTGTTAGTGTGTGTGTTAGTGTCTGTTAGTGTGTTAGTGTGTGTTAGTGTGTGTGTTATTGTGTTAGTGTGTGTTAGTGTGTGTTAGTGTGTGTTAGTGTGTGTTAGTGTGTGTGTTATTGTGTTAGTGTGTGTTAGTGTGTGTTAGTGTGTGTTAGTGTGTGTGTTATTGTGTTAGTGTGTGTTAGTGTGTGTTAGTGTGTGTGTTAGTGTGTGTGTTAGTGTGTGTGTTATTGTGTTAGAGTGTGTTAGTGTGTGTGTTATTGTGTTAGTGTGTGTTAGTGTGTGTTAGTGTGTGTTAGTGTGTGTGTTATTGTGTTAGTGTGTGTTAGTGTGTGTTAGTGTGTGTTAGTGTGTGATTAGTGTGTGTGTGTTATTGTGTTGAGTGTGTGTTGGTGTGTGTGTGTTAGTGTGTTGTTAGTGTGTGTGAGTTAGTGTTTGTGGGTTAGTGTGTGTGTGTTGGTGTGTGTGAATTAGTGTGTGTTAGTGTGTGGGAGTTAGTGTGTTGGTTTGTGTTGGTGTGTATTGGGTGTGTGTGTTATTGTGTTAGTTTGTGTTAGTGTGTGTGTTATTGTGTTAGTGTGTGTTAGTGTGTGTTAGTGTGTTAGTGTGTGTGTTATTGTGTTAGTGTGTGTTAGTGTGTGTTAGTGTGTGTGTTAGTGTGTTTTGTTATTGTGTTGAGTGTGTGTTAGTGTGTGGTTCGTGTGTTAGTGTGTGTGTTTTTATTGTGTTAGTGTGTGTTAGTGTGTGTTGGTGTGTGTGTTATTGTGTTGGTGTGTGTTAGTGTGTGTTATCGTGTTAGTGTGTGTTAGTGTGTGTTAGTGTGTGTGTTATTGTGTTAGTGTGTGTTAGTGTGTTAGTGTGTGTGTTATTGTGTTAGTGTGTGTTAGTGTGTGTTAGTGTGTGTTAGTGTGTGTTAGTGTGTGTGTTATTGTGTTAGTGTGTGTTAGTGTGTGTTAGTGTGTTAGTGTGTGTGTTGTTGTGTTGAGTGTGTGTTGTGTGTGTTAGTGTGTTAGTGTGTGTGTTATTGTGTTGGTGTGTGTTAGTGTGTGTGTGTTATTGTGTTGAGTGTGTGTTAGTTGTCTGTTGGCTGTGTTAGTGTGTGTTAGTGTGTGTGTTATTGTGTTAGTGTGTGTTAGTGTGTGTTAGTGTGTGTTAGTGTGTGTTAGTGTGTGTGTTATTGTGTTGTGTGTGTGTTAGTGATGTGTGTTAGTGTGTGTTAGTGTGTGTTTTGTTATTGTGTTAGTGTGTGTTAGTGTGTGTTGGTGTGTGTTAGTGTGTGTGTTAGTGTGTGTGTTATTGTGTTAGGGTGTGTTAGTGTGTGTGTTATTGTGTTAGTGTGTGTTAGTGTGTGTTAGTGTGTGTTAGTGTGTGTGTTGTTGTGTTTAGTGTGTGTTAGTGTGTGTTAGTGTGTGTTAGTGTGTGATTAGTGTGTGTGTTATTGTGTTAGTGTGTGTTAGTGTGTGTGTGTTAGTGTGTGTTAGTGTGTGTGAGTTAGTGTTTGTGAGTTAGTGTGTGTGTGTGTTAGTGTGTGTGAATTAGTGTGTGTGTTAGTGTGTGTGAGTTAGTGTGTTAGTTTGTGTTAGTGTGTATTAGTGTGTGTGTTATTGTGTTAGTTTGTGTTAGTGTGTGTGTTGTTGTGTTGAGTGTGTGTTAGTGTGTGTTAGTGTGTTAGTGTGTGTGTTGTTGTGTTAGGTGTGTGTTAGTGTGTGTTAGTGTGTGTGTTAGTGTGGGTATTGTGTTAGTGTGTGTTGAGTGTGTGTTAGTGTGTTAGTGTGTGTGTTATTGTGTTAGTGTGTGTTAGTGTGTGCTAGTGTGTGTGTTATTGTGTTGGTGTGTGTTAGTGTGTGTTATCGTGTTGGTGTGTGTTAGTGTGTGTTAGTGTGTGTGTTTTGTGTTAGTGTGTGTGTTAGTGTGTTAGTGTGTGTGTTATTGTGTTAGTGTGTGTTAGTGTGTGTTAGTGTGTGTTAGTGTGTGTTAGTGTGTGTGTTGTTGTGTTAGTGTGTGTTGGTGTGTGTTAGTGTGTTAGGTAGTGTGTGTTATTGTGTTGGTGTGTGTTAGTGTGTGTGTTATTGTGTTGGTGTGTGTTGAGTGTCTGTTAGTGTGTTAGTGTGTGTTAGTGTGTGTTAGTGTGTGTGTTATTGTGTTAGTGTGTGTTAGTGGGTGTTAGTGTGTGTTAGTGTGTGTTAGTGTGTGTGTTATTGTGTTAGTGTGTGTTAGTGTGTGTTAGTGTGTGTGTTATTGTGTTGAGTGTGTGTTAGTGTGTGTTAGTGTATGTTAGTGTGTGTGTTATTGTGTTAGTGTGTGTTGGTGTGTGTTAGTGTGTGTTGTGTGTGTTATGTGTGTGTGTTATTGTGTTAGTGTGTGTTAGTGTGTGTTAGTGTGTGTGTTATTGTGTTAGTGTGTGTTAGTGTGTGTTAGTGTGTGTTAGTGTGTGTGTTATTGTGTTAGTGTGTGTTAGTGTGTGTTAGTGTGTGTGTTATTGTGTTAGTGTGTGTTAGTGTGTGTTAGTGTGTGTTAGTGTGTGTGTTATTGTGTTGAGTGTGTGTTAGTGTGTGTGTGTTATTGTGTTAGGGTGTGTTAGTGTGTGTTAGTGTGTGTTAGTGTGTGTGTTATTTATTGTGTTAGTGTGTGTTCGTGTGTGTTAGTGTGTGTGTTATTGTGTTAGTGTGTGTTAGTGTGTGTTAGTGTGTGTTAGTGTGTGTGTGTGTTATTGTGTTAGTGTGTGTTAGTGTGTGTTAGTGTCTGTGATATTGTGTTAGTGTGTGTTAGTGTGTGTTAGTGTGTGTGTGTTTGTGTTATTGTGTGTTAGTGTGTGTTAATGGTATTTAGTGTGTGTGTTATTGTGTTAGTGTGTGTTAGTGTGTGTTAGTGTGTGTTATTGTGTTAGTGTGTGTTAGTGGGTGTTAGTGTGTTCGTGTGTGTTAGTGTGTGTGTTATTGTGTTAGTGTGTGTTGTAGTGTGTGTTGAAATTGTGTGTTAGTGTGTGTTAGTGTGTGTGTGTGTTATTGTGTTAGGTGTGTGTTAGTGTGTGTTAGTGTGTTGGTGTGTGTTAGTGTGTGTTGGTGGTGTGTTAGTTTGTGTGTGTGTTATTGTGTTAGTGTGTGTTTAGTGTGTGTGGTTTGTGTTAGTGTGTGTGTTATTGTGTTAGTGTGTGTGTTATTGTGTTAGTGTGTGTTAGTGTGTGTTATGTGTGTTGTGTTATTGTGTTAGTGTGTGTGTTATTGTGTTAGTGTGTTAGTGTGTGTGTGTTATTGTGTTAGTGTGTGTTGTGTGTGTGTTATGTGTGTTAGTGTGTGTTATGTGTGTGTTTTGTGTTGTGTGTGTGAGTGTGTGTTAGTGTGTGTTAGTGTGTGTTAGTGTGTGTTGGTGTGTGTGTTATTGTGTTAGTGTGTGTTGGTAGGGTGTTAGTGTGTGTGTTAGTGTGTGTTAGTGTGTGTGTTATTGTGTTATGTGTGTGTTAGTGTGTGTTTAGTGTGTGTTAGTGTGTGTTGTTGTGTGTGTTATTGTGTGTTAGTGTGTGTTAGTGTGTGTGTCATTGTGTTAGTGTGTGTTAGTGTGTGTTAGTGTGTGTTAGTGTGTGTGTGTTATTGTGTTAGTGTGTGTTGAGTGTGTGTTAGTGTGTGTTAGTGTGTGTGTTATTGTGTTAGTTGTGTTAGTGTGTGTTGAGTGTGTGTTAGTGTGTGTGTTATTGTGTTAGTGTGTGTTAGTGTGTGTTAGTGTGTGTGTTATTGTGTTAGTGTGTGTTAGTGTGTGTTAATGTGTGTTAGTGTGTGTGTTATTGTGTTATGTGTGTGTTAGTGGTGTTAGTGTGTGTGTGTTATTGTGTTGTGTGTGTGTTAGTGGGTGTTAGCGTGTGTTAGTGTGTGTTAGGTGTGTGTTGTGTGTTAGTGTGTGTTAGTGTGTGTTAGTGTGTGTTAGTGTGTGTGTTATTGTGTTGGTGTGTGTTGAGTGTGTGTTAGTGTGTTAGTGTGTGTGTTATTGTGTTGGGTGTGTGTTAGTGTGTGTTAGTGTGTGTGTTATTGTGTTGGTGTGTGTGGTGTGGGTGTTGGTGTGTGTTAGTGTGTGTTGAGTGTGTGTGTTATTGTGTTAGTGGTGTTAGGGTGTGTGATTGGTGTGTGTTGTGTGTGTTGTGTGTGTGTTATTGTGTGTTTGTGTGTTGAGTGTGTGTGTCATTGTGTTAGTGTGTGTTAGTGTGTGTTAGTGTGTGTGTTATGGTGTGTTAGTGTGTGTTAGTGTGTGTTAGTGTGTGTTAGTGTGTGTGTTTTGTGTTGAGTGTGTGTTAGTGTGTGTTGGTGTGTGTTAGTGTGTGTGTGTTATTGTGTTGAGTGTGTGTTAGTGTGTGTTAGTGTGTGTGTTATTGTGTTAGTGTGTGTTAGTGTGTGTTAGTGTGTGTGTGTTGTTGTGTTGGTGTGTGTTAGTGTGTGTTAGTGTGTGTTAATGTGTGTTGTGTGTGTGTTATTGTGTTAGTGTGTGTTAGTGTGTGTGTTAGTGTGTGTGTTATTGTGTTAGTGTGTGTTAGTGGGTGTTAGGCGTGTGTTAGTGTGTGTTAGTGTGTGTGTTATTGTGTTGGTGTGTGTTAGTGTGTGTGTTATTGTGTTAGTGTGTGTTGGTGTGTGTTATGTGTGTTAGTGTGTGTGTTATTGTGTTGGTGTGTGTTGGTGTGTGTTCGTGTGTGTTAGTGTGTGTGTTATTGTGTTAGTGTGTGTTGAGTGTGTGTGATTATTGTGTTAGTGTGTGTGTTATTGTGTTAGTGTGTGTTAGTGTGTGTTAGTGTGTGTGTGTTATTGTGTTAGTGTGTGTTAGTGTGTGTGATTATTGTGTTAGTGTGTGTTAGTGTGTGTGTTATTGTGTTGGTGTGTGTTTGGTGTGTGTTAGTGTGTGTTATTGTGTGTTAGTGTGTTTTGGTGTGTGTGTTATTGTGTTGAGTGTGTGTTAGTGTGTGTTGGTGTGTGTTGTGTGTGTGTTATTGTGTTGGTGTGTGTTAGTGTGTGTTGTGTGTGGGTTAGTGTGTGTGTTATTGTGTTAGTGTGTGTGTTAGTGTGTGTTAGTGTGTGTGTTTTGTGTGTTGGTGTGTGTGTTATTGTGTTAGTGTGTGTTGTGTGTGTTAGTGTGTGTTAGTGTGTGTTAGTGTGTGTGTTATTGTGTTAGTGTGTGTTAGTGTGTGTTAGTGTGTGTTAGTGTGTGTTAGTGTGTGTGTTATTGTGTTAGTGTGTGTGTGTGTTTAGTGTGTGTTAGTGTGTGTTAGTGTGTGTTAGTGTGTGTATTATTGTGTTAGTGTGTGTGTTATTGTGTTAGTGTGTGTTAGTGTGTGTTAGTGTGTGTGTTATTGTGTTAGTGTGTGTTAGTGTGTGTTAGTGTGTGTTAGTGTGTGTGTTATTGTGTTAGTGTGTGTTAGTGTGTGTGTTATTGTGTTAGTGTGTGTGTTATTGTGTTAGTGTGTGTTAGTGTGTGTGTTATTGTGTTAGTGTGTGTTAGTGTGTGTGTTATTGTGTTGGTTGTGTGTTAGTGTGTGTTAGTGTGTGTTAGTGTGTGTGTTATTGTGTTAGTGTGTGTTAGTGTGTGTTGTTGTGTTAGTGTGTGTTAGTGTGTGTTAGTGTGTGTTAGTGTGTGTGTTATTGTGTTATGTGTGTGTTAGTGTGTGTTATTGTGTTAGTGTGTGTTAGTGTGTGTGTTAGTGTGTGTGTTATTGTGTTAGTGTGTGTTAGTGTGTGTTGGTGTGTGTTAGTGTGTGTGTTAGTGTTTGTTAGTGTGTGTGTTATTGTGTTGGTGTGTGTGTGTCCCTCCTCTCTGTACCTGCCTAATGTAGCTGCTTATCTTGTCTCCTCTGATCAGGTTCATGCTGCGTGGCATGGGCTTCCCGTGGACAGCCAATACTGCAGTAGTCGTTGCGGGGCGGCGTGGCGGCGGGTGTTGTCCGTGTCACAGAACAGGAAGGGCATGGTGGAGAAGCGAGGCAGGCGAGCTGCCAATGGAGCCCGGGGGACAGTGGTGAGGTCATCAAAGAAGGACAACGTCAAGCTAGAGAAACAGGTCTGGTGAGCTAGCGTCACAATTTTCGCACCTCATTCACCCAATCCCAAATTCACCCCTATCCTGGCCTGAGACACTTGTGTAATCTGAAGTGATTGGATAGGTATTAGCCCATATGGTATTAGCTCCCACCTTGCCTGCTGATAGGCTTGGTGGGAATCACACTCTCACAGCAATACACCCCCTCTCACTACCTATACACCCTCTTCCACTGCTACACCCCCTCTCCAGCATTTGAAATGTTGGTCTAAATAATACATCTGTGCATAATTTATTTTGGTGTTGTGACAGTGTGTGTGTGTGTGTGTGTGTGTGTGTGTGTGTATGTGTGAGCATAAAGTCTATCAGCACAAGTGAATGTGTGTGTGTGTGCATGTGTGAATGTAAAGTCTACCAGCTCAAGTGTATGTGTGTGTCTCAGATGAATTGATTGTGCGTCTCCATACTCCATTACCCAGGTCTTGTCCGTGAGCCCTCTCGTTGCCATTGATGAAGAGCAGAGAGTATCCGGAGTAGATGAGGGTGGTGCCTTGGGGGCAGTCAGGCACCCTGATGGTCTGGCCGTGTCGAACCAGCAGGAAACTGTCAGCCAGGCCTGCCGTGCTGCAGCCCTGTGGGCCCTGAGGACCCTGGGGACCGCGAGGGGACCTGGTAGCCCAACGGCCCTGCCCGATCAAAAACACTTTGATAAAATACATGTTTTCTCACTGTTCGCTCTCTCGTTCAACAAGGTCAACGTTGTAAAAGGATTTGTTCTAGTCAAAGGATAGAAAAAAACATGTACAAAGACAAATGTTACCACTTGAATCACAGACAGGTACACACATTCACATAAATTCACATAACTACCTGTCAGTCCTGGCGATCCTTTGTCTCCCTTGCGTCCGGGAAACCAGGCAGCCCTGGAGGGCTGTGTCCTGCTGACCCTCAAGGCCTGTGGGGCCTGGCAGGGAAAAGTCCAACTTGATTTTAGCAATGGATTTAGCCAAAGCTATTGATACCCATTGTGCTATCGTTAGCCTGTGTTGCCCGTAGCTAAGACTCACCGTGCTAACGTTAGCCTGTGATGCCCGTAGCTAAGACTCATTGTGCTAAGCGTTAGCCTGTGGTGCCCGTAGCTAAGACTCATTGTGCTATCGTTAGCCTGTGGTGCCCGTGAAGACTCATCGTGCTAGCGTTAGCCTGTGATGCCCGTAGCTAAGACTCATCGTGCTAACATTAGCCTGTGGTGCCCATAGCTAAGACTCATCGTGCTAACATTAGCCTGTAGTGCCGTAGCTAAGACTCATTGTGCTAGCGTTAGCATGTGGTGCTCGTAGCTATAACTCATTGTGCTAACGTTAGCCTGTGGTGCCCGGAGCTAAGACTCATTGTGCTAACGTTAGCCTGTGGTGCCCATAGCTAAGACTCATCGTGCTAACATTAGCCTTGTGGTGCCCAGTAGCTAGACTCATTGTGCTACGTTAGCATGTGGTGCTCGTAGCTATGACTCATTGTGCTAACGTTAGCCTGTGGTGCCCGTAGCTAAGACTCATTGTGCTAACGTTAGCCTGTGGTGCCCGTAGCTAAGACTCATTGTGCTACGTTAGCCTGTGGTGCCCGTAGCTAAGACTCATTGTGCTAACGTTAGCCTGTGGTGCCCGTAGCTAAGACTCATTGTGCTAACGTTAGCCTGTGGTGCCGTAGCTAAGACTCATTGTGCTAACGCGTTAGCCTGTGGTGCCCGTAGCTAAGACTCATTGTGCTAACGTTAGCCTGTGGTGCCCGTAGCTAAGACTCATTGTGCTAACGTTAGCATGTGGTGACGTAGCTAAGACTCATTGTGCTAACGTTAGCCTGTAGTGCCCGTGGCTATGACTCATTGTGCTAACGTTAGCCTGTGGTGCCCGTAGCTAAGACTCATTGTGCTAACGTTAGCCTGTGGTGCCCGTAGCTAAGACTCATTGTGCTAACGTTAGCATGTGGTGCCCGTAGCTAAGACTAATTGTGCTAACAGTTAGCCTGTGGTGCCCGTAGCTAAGACTCATTGTGCTAACGTTAGGCATGTGGTGACCGTAGCTAAGACTCATTGTGCTAACTTAGCCTGTGGTGCCCAGTGGCTAAGACATGGCATAGCCTTCACTTTTACCCCACAGAATACTTAATTAGTAAGAAAGAATATGCCATTTTGGGTGAAGTGAATCACGGTGGCCATGTGGCTTGTAGTTACAGATAAATAAAGAATACAGAACCTGTTAATCCTGGTTGTCCTGGCGACCCACTGGGACCTGGAGTTCCCTGGTTGCCGGTGCACCGGTGGGCCGGATCCCCCATTTCGTGTCTCACTAGTACAAGCACGTCAAGCCCCGAACACCTATATATGTGCATAAACAAATCTTTGATTAGGTTTGACTAACTACTTGAGAACAAATTGTGTTAAAGATACCGTTTAGAGTTGCATTGATTAATTCAATATCGACTCAATGGTTTTCAGTGTTGAATGTTGACTGTTAAATGTTGAATTTCCAGTGTTAAATGCACAGATTTCTGTGTTAAATGTTGACTGTGTTAAATGTTGACTGTGTTTATTGTTGAGTTTTCAGTGTTAGATGTTGACAGTTAAATGTTGCCTTTTCAGTGTTAAATGTTGACTTTTCAGTGTTAAATATTTAGTTGCCTGTGTTTAATTTGACAGTGTTAAATATTGAGTTGTCGATGTTGAATTTGACAGTGTTAAATATTGAGTTGTCGGTGTTTAATTTGACAGTGTTAAATATTGAGTTGTCAGTGTTTAATTTGACAGTGTTAAATATTGACCTGGTGGTCCTGGCGGCCTTTGGATCCATTTGGTCCTTTCGGGCCGGGGTTACAACTAGGATCACCCATATTACCTAAAACAACACAGTGCATCAAGAGACAATGAATCCTCAACTGAATACACACACACAGAGATCACTGCAGAACCAGAACCAGCGCCCAGAGGTCTTCATGGTCAGGACAAGCGGTTAGAAGAAACTCCTGGCTGTACACATCACTACAGTGTAATGACAGGTTTGTGTGTACACATCACTACAGTGTAATGACAGGTTTGGTGTACACATCACTACAGTGTAATGACAGGTTTGGTGTTACACATCACTACAGTGTAATGACAGGTTTTGGTGTACACATCACTATAGTGTAATGACAGGTTTGGTGTACACATCACTATAATATAATGACAGGTTTGGTGTACACATCACTACAGTGTAATGACAGGTTTGGTGTACACGTCACTATAGTGTAATGACAGGTTTGGTGTACACATCACTGTAA
This sequence comes from Coregonus clupeaformis, assembly GCF_020615455.1. Lineage (NCBI taxonomy): Eukaryota > Metazoa > Chordata > Actinopteri > Salmoniformes > Salmonidae > Coregonus > Coregonus clupeaformis. The sequence continues at coordinate 5,258,119 of NC_059205.1, read as the reverse complement.
TATAATGACAGGTTTGGTGTACACATCACTACAGTGTAATGACAGGTTTGGTGTAGCCACATCACTACAGTGTAATGACAGGTTTGGTGTACACATCACTACAGTGTAATGACAGGTTTGGTGTACACACATCACTACAGTGTAATGACAGGTTTGGTGTACACATCACTACAGTGTAATGACAGGTTTGGTGTACACATCACTACAGTGTAATGACAGGTTTGGTGTACACATCACTACAGTGTAATGACAGGTTTGGTGTACACATCACTATAGTGTAATGACAGGTTTGGTGTACACATCACTACAGTGTAATGACAGGTTTGGTGTACACATCACTACAGTGTAATGACAGGTTTGGTGTACACATCACTACAGTGTAATGACAGGTTTGGTGTACACATCACTACAGTGTAATGACAGGTTTGGTGTACACATCACTACAGATGATGACAGGTTTGGTGTACACATCACTACAGTGTAATGACAGGTTTGGTGTACACATCACTACAGTGTAATGACAGGTTTGGTGTACACATCACTACAGTGTAATGACAGGTTTGGTGTACACATCACTATAATATAATGACAGGTTTGGTTTCCTGAAGAAAGAAATGCAGAACATTGTGGATAAAATAAGATTACCGGGGCATCCTGGGGGTCCAGAGTGACCTGGTTCACCTATTGGTCCTGGAGGTCCAGCGATGGCTCCTGGTCCCTTGGGGGGGTAGAAAGAAATTCAAGCAACAACTTATAGACTTCAAATTATACACAGCATTACATATAACATCTATCTTTTCCAGCATTCAAGGCATATTCTAACATAAGCAACAATTAGTTGGTCTTGTACTCTTCGGTGGAGTGACTCACCCGTAGCCCTGGAAGTCCGGGGTCCCCTGTTGGCCCGTCGAAGCCTCTGCCGCCTGAGGCGCCCAGGTCTCCCCTGTCCCCTTTACATTCATAGCCTCCAGACCCAGGCAGCCCCCGCGGACCTCGCTGTCCTGTGGACAGAAAGACCCGGTTCAGGTCATTATTTCAATGTTTTGATGTAGAATAGCAATCAGGGTCGGTGGGAATCAGGGGAGAGGTTGAGTTAGGGTCAGAGATAGAGTTTGACTTTACTTAGTCAACTAAGTCGTTGAGTCATAACTATTGAGTTTCCGTTAGTCAGGAATAAGAGTTTGAATGAGTCAGTTTTGAGTCAGTTTGAGTGAATCAGTTAGGGTTGCAAAATTCCGGGAACGTTCAATAAATTCCATGGTTTTCCAGAAATCCTGGTTCTGGGAATTCTCCAACCGGGATTTCGGGAAAACCAGGGACTTTATTGATAGTTCCTGGAACTTTGCAACCTTAGGGACAATTGTTGATTTAGATCTAGGGATATTGAATTCTAAAGGCGTCAGCATGCTTCAGTTGGACTGGCGCCTAGCTGAGAACCGAAGTGCGCTCGCACACTCCCTTAAAAGACTGTCACTTAAAAAATGAGAATAAAGTGCCAATAGTACTGTTTGTACATTTTTAGACGCCGTAGCCACTTCCTATTTTTTAATTTTTTAAAATCTAAGATAACTCAAGAAATCTGTTATTCATTTTGACATTTTTGCCAAGGATATCTTAGTCATGTAATTCTACATCTAACTAAGATGATTGGTGCAGTATTTCTCAATAAAACTTTTTGCATGAAAACTAGTCGTCTCTCATTGAATGACAACAAAGACTTGAAGAATCCCTACTGTTGACCAATCACGGGCGAAGGGCGTATACTTTGGCTACCGACTTCGAGACTTCGACTAACGACTTAGCTTGCCTCAAGAAAAATGTTGTGTGCCGGAAAAACTTTTACAGAAGACCCGAAACAAACAAAGAGGTCACTAAATGTCAGTCGTAATATATGCACAAAGTATTCCTGACTGTTTAGGCTGGGAAGCATGCGGACGCCTTAAGCCTTGACTAAAAAACACTTTCATTATTTTCTTCACCATCCAGAAGTAGGCTTACTCTGTGTCTGGGAAACCGGCAATAAATAAAATAAATAAATAAAATGCTTTCAGTAAAGAAGGATAGAGATTGAATTCTGAGTTAAGGGTAGAGTTTGTGTCAGCACTAACTGATACATGTTCAGTTAAAGTCACCAGGGCTTCCAGGGCTGCCATGGGGACCAGCATCTCCCCCTTTCAGCCCGTTGACACAAACACCACCGAACCCTGGCATCCCGCGAGGACCCTGGGGTCCTTACGTCGCCTCTGGGGCCCTGGTCTCCTGGACACCCTGGGGGCCCCGGAGGAGTGGGGCCAGGGAAACCCACATCTCCCTTTGGACCTGCGGGAAATAAATGATAGCCAATCAAATCAGTTCTAGCCATAAACAGAACCAATGGTACCTAATTAAATTATCTTTGTTAACAATCAAACAAATGTTAGCCAGATAAATCTCTTGTTGTGTTTGTGACAGGTTATGGTAAGCAGTTTATTTCTGAAGGTATAGGAATAATGTCATCAATCAGGGACTCACCTGGCAGTCCATTCTTTCCACGTGGGCCAGGGAGTTGACCCTACAATCACTAAAGAGTGAGAAAGACAATACATCTTTAATGATTATTACATCTTGTGCTTCAGAACTTCAGTCAACCTCTGATAAGTGCAAACTCTGTTTAAGTGCAACAAATTCACCCGAGCCAGTTCAAGTAGACTATCTTGCTATCTCTGATATTTCCATGCTCTGGTTAAGACAAGCTATTGTATCAGAAATCAACTGTACTACTATAACTAAAAGAACTGCTCTGAAAGTTCAGAAGAAGTCAACTTTTTTTGTCAGTTTTTTTGTCTGTCTTACGTGTCTCTCCCTTCCGACCAGCAGGTCCAGGAATGCCATCGCGAGCCCTGGTTACCTTTAGGACCATAGGGACCATGAGGGCCAGATAACCCTGGTTGTCCTGTGAAAGGGGACATGGTCAGACACCCCAAACACATAGACACATGCTAGAGTCATGGACTACATACACTAAAGTATGTGGACACCCCCTTCAGTGCCCGACCTCACTAATGCTCTTGTCGGCTGAATGGAAGCCAGTCCCGCATCAATGTTCCAACATCTAGTGGAAAGCCTTCCCAGAAGAGTGGAGGCTGTTATAGCAGCAAAGGGGAACCAACTCCATATTAATGCCCATGATTTTGGAATGAGATGTTCGACGAGCAGGTGTCCACATACTTTTGAACTTATACATACTGTATTTTCATTGATATATTTCCTGAATAAACCTTAGTAATGTTCTGACCTGGAGCTCCACATGACGCAGGGGGTCCTGGGTGGCCTGGAGGACCATCGGTACCTGGCCGGGCCGGCAGGACCTTGGGGTCCTGGATCACAGTGAAGAGAGAGAGAAATAGAGAGAGACAGAAAAATAGAAAATTACAATCATCATCATCTATCAAAACAACTATCGTAATTTGGGCCCTGTGTTTTGGACATTCATGACCTGGATTTATCCTTCATTGATCTTTCTTCTTATCACTGTCCTCTTTTCTTTTCATGTCAGATGGTCCAGCACCATCCTCAGATAACTGCTTTTTATTTTTGGTCAAATCCTCATTTCTGAAAAAGTTACAAATCCAGGATCGTGAGACATGATAGCCCAAAACACAGACCTCGTCATACTAATCAGTATTTCAGTGGTAATAACCATGATTTCCATGATGTCCTGGGTCTCCTTGGGCTCCAGAGGGTCCTTGGGAGCCTGGATGACCTGCGCAACTAGGAGAGCCTTTCTCTTCCTTTGGAGGCATGTCTGTTATACAAGGCTGGCTCGCCCTAGAGAGAGAGAGAGAGAGAGAGAGAGAGAGAGAGAGAGAGAGAGAGAGAGAGAGAG